>NW_027210634.1:1290000-1890000 GCF_029030835.1 Brachyistius frenatus | reverse complement strand
ACTTCATATCCAACTGCAAACTCATGAGAATTACTTCTTTTTTTTTGACACCCCAATTAGAAAGCTAATTTGGTTACCGCATCAGATCTGCTGCCTCGAAACTCCTTGAGGTCCTTCTACTGATTTTTTTTTTTTTTTTTAAGAAGAACTAATAATCTTCTTTATTCTGCTTTTTTTGTTTACAGTCTGTCCATGCTTTTTCCCTGGATGTGAAATAGAGTAATATGTAAAGGCTCCAATAGCTGCTAGCATGGCTGTAGTTGAAAACATGCCAATATTATTTTGCCTGACATTAAAAAAAAAAAAAAAAAAAGTTACAACTTACAAAACTTAGTTGAACTCAAAGTTAAAGCCAAAGTAAAATATTTTGTTTTCAAAAATCCATATCTAAAACTTTCGCCGCATACTGAAGTGCAGCTGGTACTGGGATAACATCTGGACTGGTTCAGAGGTACGATGTGGACGACTGAATTTATTTAAAAATAGGCTTCCTGTTGATGGATATCGGAGTCAGACGGGCGGACGGATGAGTGGGTGGTCGTGATGATGAAAGGCCGCGACACTGCCACGGGCAGGATGGATAATTAGAGAGCATTAGTAAGCGACGTATACGCACATAACACCAAAACCCATGTGTCAGAGGAGTAGGAACAACTAGGATTAGGGCCACGGAGGGTTAACGCGATATGCGACTACAAGGCAGCATAATTGGCTTGACATTTAAGATGTGGCTGACAAGCTTATGATTTTTTTTTTTTTTTTTAGGAGTTTGATTTCAATATTTGCAGCACTGTTAAAAATAGAATTTTTTTTTTGTTGTTGTTTTTCAGGCGATTTGACAGCTCAGAGTAAATGCTGTGGATAGAGGATTTTAATATGCAGAGCAGCACAACAGGGACACTTCTGAAAATAAAGCAATTAAAAGACGAGCAGTTATTACGAGTGCATTGAAATAAAAACAACAACAACAACAAAAAACAACAGCGTTAACAGAAGAAACTGTAACGTGTGAAAGTGAAATCAAATTCAAAAAGGTTCTTGTTCCCGGCGTTTAACCGGGAGCGCACGAGACGAAGAAAAGAAGATTACCGGAATAAGAAACGAAAGCAGCATTTCCTCATCGTGAAGTGCGTCTGCTGTGATCAGCATTATTTCACGCTTAAAACATGGAGGTTGTTGCGAAGAAGCCACGTAGGGACGAGACGGGGTTTTTTTGCGCAACATTAAACGCGTAGCTGGTAAAAGATGAGCAGATTCGACCAAATTAGGTTTTGACTGACTGAGTTTTTGTTGAGCGGAGTATAAACCGATAACTGCAAGCCGGTGTTTTTTTTTCCAAGGCGGAACACATTCTTGTTGTTGTAATTAATCACTTAAATGAACTCTTAGAGATTTTTTGGAGCAGAACTAATGGTTACACAACGGGGTTATTGAATTTTCATTTCCATTTTAGGACTTGGCATTTCCCCTATTCTGATAAACTGTAATTACAGCATATTTTAATTCATCTGGCAGTAAAGCAACAGAATAACAGGGGGGGAGGAGGGGGGGGAAACCCACAGATCGGTATCTGGGGTCCTTTTAAGGTTTCTGAATGTTCCACAAAATGTTATTGCAGCTACTGTTGTACGCTCAGTGAATGAATGACTTTCATTTTATACCTCCCTTAACACTATTTACAGCGCAAAAAAAAAAAAAAGAAGAAAAAGAAAATAAACAAATGTGTGCAAATTGTGTTTGTGTTACCTGCCGTACCAGCTCTGGCAGCATTTATTTCTCTTTCACCGCTCCAGGGCTCAAAGATAATCTCAATATGAATGAGAATCAGTAACGAGGAGCTCCTTTAAAAAAAAAAAAAAAAATCAAAATAAATAAATGTTGACCGGGTCCCTTGCCGGTCACACGGGAACGACGAATGCGTGAGAGGTTTCATGCTGAACAACGTATGACACACACACACCATTTATTTTTATTTTTATCACAAATGGTTAGAATACACAGTAACAAGGGAGCAGCTGTGAATAATATATATCTCATGCGAACATAGGTAGCGAGGGGAAAAAAAAAGCTCTAATAATGAAAAGATTGTACAGGGTAAGAAATAAAAACAGACACTAACAAGCACAAAATAAAACAAAGTTTAGAGTAAAAATATATTCAGCTTAATTTGTTGACTAGAAAACTTCCGATTTTGGGGTATATTCGTACCGTCATTGTGGTGAGGAGGGACCGGCGGGACGACCGTCTCCGACCACTGGCGCCGACAATAGCACGGTGCGGATCATGACGGTTTTGGCCGGCTGCGCCGTCCTCATCGACCGGTCCTCGACGGCGCTACACTCTCTTCTCGTACACAAGAACAGAGATATCACACGTGGACCGTAGGGGACCTGCCGCGGTGAGGAGCCCAAGGCGGCGAGCGCCTGGAACAACAACACCTTGAACAGAAAGCAACCAGACAGCAACCACAAGAAGAAGTAAACAACATGTGGAATCTCCAAGTGGCTGAAAGGGATGTCTTTTCAGTTTCCACTCGAAAGGATAAGATACTTTACAAAGAAAAAAAAAAATGGTTACGTTTTGCAATTTTTTTTTTTTAGGTGTCTTTTACAATTTACAAACATAATAACATGGAATACAATGAATGAACTGATGAACTAAGCTAGATCCTAAATACTTATAGGGCTACGCCCCCGCCCCCTTTTTTTTTTTATATAAAAAAAAATATATATATTTTATTGAAAAGAATTTGTAATTATAATTACATTTGATTCTTTTTTAAATTTAATTGTAGTGGTGTGTTACTTGAAGATGTTCAAACTGCGTATGCTTTATTATTATTGTTTATGTTGTTCCCCTTATTATAAAAGATAATAAAGATATATTAAAAAAAAAAAAAAAAAAAAAAATCAACCAGAAAGCAAACTGGTCTTCTAACTTTATTTCCTGTTGTGCAAGTCGATTTATTTCCAAGTTATTTATGGTATTCTACTGATTATCAATCGATCTAATCAACATCCCTAACATCCTTCTATTTTTTCCATACATGCCCACCGACAGGTGTACAAGACCAAGACGTAGTCATGGTAACAATAGATCGTGGTTAACGGTGCAACAGGTTCGCAGTAAGATTTAGGCGCCAAAACTAAATCGGTTAGGTTTGGGTTCAAATAAATACGTTACGTCACATAACTTAACGTCACCCAAGAAAAACACGTTGCCGAGGTTACGTTGCGTACATGACGCAGGTTTGTACGTACGCAACTTAAAAATTACAACTTTGTAAACGTTGCCTTTTGTTTGCGCGCGGAGCACGAACAGCGTGAAGTGAAAGTCCCAAGTTCAAACCATGCGAGTCCCTCTTTGGACTTTTTCTCTCTTTATACCACCTCACCTGATTTTTTCATTTGCCTCCGTCCTGTCATAATTATTACAATCGCTACAGCAATAAATGTAACCCAGTTTGCCCAGTTAGAGGAAGTAGGTTTCAGTAAGACCCTATGAGCTCATTTATTTGGGACAGATTTGTGATGATACCAGGTGATTTTATGCACTTTGTAATGTTCGACAGTATGTAATTAGGACACTGACATAATTGAGATAATGGTTCGTCTTAAAAAGTCAAATTAAACTGCCCATTTTTTTTTTTTTAAACCAACCTGGGAGTCTGGTGGGAATTGAAAATTTTATGACCCGTTCAGATCCCCAGTGCAGTTACTCATCGTGATTTTTCTCACTTCAGTCCTCTTATCACTCGGGTTCACAGAGATTTTGTTTTACAGGCCAACTTTATGATGAAAATCATAATTAAACTCTCACTCAGCTTGTTTTAAATGCCACAGAACTGCCAGATTATTCATGAAAATATATTTTTTTAAAAAAAGGGAAAACCACTATTCAGCGACCGACTACTTCAATTATCCGGTTTTCTCTTTCCACAGGGCTGCTGGCAGGAATCTTAGAAAATTACTCGATCACACGTCATCCCCCGCCCCTGTCCACGAGTTCATGTAACAACTGTAACCAATAAAGGAGACTTCAAACAGCAAGAATTAGTTGCTCTGTAGTGTAGGTGTGGAGCACAGAAATCCACAAAGCTGCCCTTTGCTCTCTGCGGTTTCCCGAAATGGCAGGATGAAAACAGCACTGCTCAAATTAAGACAAAGTGCAAACCTGCCTAGAAAGGAGAGCCGGGGAACTTTGACACTTCGAGTTTTTAAAAAAAGAACAGCTGCAGAGAGAGAAGCAGGCAGAGAGAACGAGCGGAGAAACACAAGAGGGCTGGGAGTGAAATGCCTCCAGGACAGGAGCCCTTACTCATCCTTGCAACGAGCGAGACGAAAAAGTACACGAGTTGGGAAAAACTGGAGAGCGGAGAGACGAGCTTGAAGGAGGGCACCTCGTGGTCTCCCACAGCCGTCAGCTAGCAGTGGGAAGCGGGGTTGCGTGCGGTTAGTCCAGGGGGACTATCAAGCGCAGGTCAGATCGATGGACGCCCTCAACGCAGATCAGAGCTTGACAACTCCCCTCGGTGTTGGCATTTCTGAGTGAACAGCAATTTCCCACCTCCACACAAGTGAATAACATCAAAAGTAATGGAAACTCAAAAGCTTTGTTGTAAATGAGGATCTGGAGACAATAATTCCACCATATATAGTGAGTGAATATATATATATAAATAAAAATCACTGAGCAACTATATAAAAAATGGCCAGCATAGCAGTTTTTCTGATGGTGAGACGTGATGACAATAAAAGTAGAAACAAACAAGTTACATGTTAAAGTCTTGCTAAACTAATGTCATGGTTCCATGCTGTCAGTTTATTTGCTCACGTCAATTCCATTTTATTTTAATCCACCGAAATTATACCGTATATGCAAAAAAGAACACAAAAAAAAAACCCTGAGACACTTAAAAAGGTGCTCAACCACAGTCCAAGTCATACTCCACCACTCAAAACCAATAAAGGACAGCATAGACGCAGATATGATTCATGTTCAAGCTTGTGTACAGTTAGGCCCACTTAATAAACCTTGAAATGTCTTCAAAAATTAAATGGCGAACTCTCCAACCTTCCAATTTGACCTAATCTCACTGCAGTGACGCCAAGTGATTGCAAAATGGTGAGCTGATTGTTTTTTTTTTTCTTTTTCTTCAGTGCATCCACTGATGGGTCCATAATGTTGACAATTATCTGGTATGAAAAGAAAAAAAAAAAAAAAAAAAGGACAAATAGAAACTAAACTGCTCTGGCGTCACAGTCTGCGGATCATATTTTAGCTTGCAGAGCTCAGTATTTTTTTGTTTTTTATAGGACCCAAGTAGCAGCCAAAGCAAAACCATGTATTAACGTAATTTATAGTGACTGTAATGAGTATTTTTTCGGTCCAGTTTTTCTTGCCATTAGCTGCACTAAAAAAAAAAAAAAAAAAAAAATTTTTTTTTTAAATTGTTCGTCATGTAAATTGCCTCAGTTTGGTAGTTAGCTGGATGACGAGCTAATTGAAGGTAGTCAAACGCAACTTCTCCAAGTGGTCTGAACGACACGTCAACACACTGCGAACTTTCATCCTCTCATGTTGGACTGAGGGCGGACCTGGTGACTCACTGTCGCCTCCTGAGGCGCCGAGCGGTATTACGAGATCAGACGGGCAGGCCGGTTGGTAAGCACGCTAACAACAAAATAGCCCCTTTTCTGCAGCCGATGCCGACTCGGCTCTCAACTCGACTCACTGTTTTAGGTCTTCCAATTGGGGGAAAGTTGTGAAACCTAAAAGAAAACGCTGCAGACCACTGACTGGTCAGAGAATCATCACGATCGCTGCATCGCCGCGTGCGTGACGCGGCTAGCCAGGCTACCAAAGCGGCCGTATTTAAAAAAAAAAAATTTCATTCAATCGACTGCTCGATAAATGGCGACCTGAAAAGCCACGCTGTGGTCAACTGACGAGGGTGCAGACGCTCCTTTGTTTCGTTTGCCTGCAAAAGGATCCAGCATGCGCATTAAATATGACGACACAGCAGTTTTATGCCGCGTTGCAAAAGTACCGATGCCACATTGAAAAAGTTACTACCTGCGGTGGGGGAAAAAAAAAAGAAATCCGGAAAAGTTCCCGGTACCAAAAGCGAGTAGAGTCGAGGAGAGTCTTTGACGTAAAGTCAAAACTGTTGATAATTTGAGTTACGTTTTTTTTGACGTCTAAAACGAAGATGCTTAAACAGAGCGCCTTTAAATAACATACCCAAACACGTATTGGAGAGAGATGCGTTTTGGAATAAAGTACACAACGGATTGTATTTCGTGTTGCCGCTTGGTCCAATAATCCAAAGGGCACCATACCTCTGCGCTCAATTGTTGATATACCAAAAAATAAAAAATAAACAGAGTCCACAAGGAAAAGTAGTAGAAAAAAACCAAAAAAGAAGCCTCTTTTCCATCTGCTCTTCCACAGCCACATCTGTTCCTATCATTAGAGACTGTGTTGACTCAAATATTGATGGCCTTCTCCTGTGACAAAAAAGGAAATCATTCACTCCGTAAGCGCAAGAACCCCCCACTTACGTCCTGACATTGAAGAAAAAGTGGCGAAATCAATGGAAACTTTTCTGAGAATTGACCACGATCAACAATGACAAACGCAGGACACGATGCCATCTGTCAGAAGCATTCGATCATGAAACGAGCCCCGAGCGTGGGGACATTAATTTCTTCTCTACCTGTCTGATGACATACTTTGTATGCCGTGTCTCTTTTACATTGTAGAAACGCAGCGTATTTCATGTCGTGCAGGTTTGCGCACACGACTTAATATTATATTTTCCAGTCCGGTCTTATAATGATTATTAATTTGAAAAAGGTGATTGGTTTGCATCGGAAAAGAAAGAGATTACTGGTGGAGTTCTGTCAATTAAATCTTGACGACATCATTTTGCTTTTCCCAGGTGACTTAAAAGTCAATAAATATTTAATCCATAAATGTATTTCTCAGTCACACAGCAGTATCAAATATTATTAAGTTATCCGTAAAGGTTGACAACCTGTCTGCACTGAAAATATCTGCTAAACTTAAATTTTTTTTTTTTTTTTAAAATAAATAAATAAATAATTCAAACAAAAGAGGCGTCAATTGAACTGTTGTTATGAGGACTGACAGGACATAATTTCCTCTCCCGTTGGTACAAGGTATAATAGGATGTCTATAAAGGTTGTCAGAATCCGGTACACCTTGTGGGTAGAAAACATGCCAGGTGGTATTTTAGGCCCAATTACCCATATGTTTGGGACAAGTGACCTTTTCCGCACGGGCGCAGCGTCTGAACGTCCAGGTACCAACAGCTACCAGCCATCAAAAACGGTTTATTGAAGGGTGTTTATTCTTAGCCTTTCCCCCCAAAGGTTAGACCGCGCTGCCACACTCGCTGCCCGTCAGCTTTTTTTTTTTCTTCTTCTTCTTCTTCTTCTTCTTCTAACTGCGTGTCACAGATAGGCCCCGCGATGAAATAAGAGAAAGCAGATGGCTGATGAGCCGGAATCATAATTTCATCAAGTCTTTTTCTCTCTTTTTTTTTTTTTTTTAATATATCGGGGATAAAATATTGGTGGGTTGTCATCCACCCGTGACACAGTTACGAGCCCACTTTTCTTCCAGTTCTTTTTAGTTTTACAAATGAGACTTTATGGCACGCGGTTAGTTCTGCGGTGGTTCATCAGGGTTTCAGAGGCAATTATCCAGCGACGGGTAATTCATCCTGAATCCGAACCATGCGTCTTCTCATTAAGTCGCATGTGGCCAGGAAAACACACTCAAACTAAAACTACAGAGACTGTCGGACTAAATACTCGGTGTACATGCAGAATCATTTAGAAGAATCACTGGAATTGTACAACCGAGTACATCTAGTCCCCAAAAAGTTCAATAAAAGCACAAAGCATGTGCATGTATTAGAAGCTAAGCGTGATGCCTTCGGATCGCGTTCAAACTTTTGATGGTTGATGCATTATCATAATGGGAGTCCTTCAAACCATGTAATAGAGTCGCTAAGTGAGAGGAGCCATTTTGTGCACCCATGTGTCTCCAAAGTCAAAAGTTCTCATTCATCTTTCCCGTGTGTAATGTTACGCAAACTCGCCGACGAAGCACTTTGATGAAATATTCAAATGCGAGGGGAACAAGAAAACAGCCGAAGATGAAAATTCAGCCCGTTTAAAGCCTGCAAGGGTTCAAATTTGTGATCACGTGATCCCTGTACATTGTTCATCAATTTTTTTTGTTTGTTTCAATACTGGTTCAGAACACCTGTTCCCGAACGGCAAATTTTCTGACAGCAGTTTTATGAAATGTCTTTTAAAGTCACATCACAACATGATGGTGAAAATCTTTTAGTTTTCTAGTGCAGCTTAGAAGCAGAGCGAGGAAGTCAGGTTGTTTGGTGTAGCTACGATCGAGGCAACAGACAGACACAGACAGACAGACAGACAGACACAGACAGAGAAGCTTCCCCTTACTGCAGTGTCGGCAACTCGTATGTGGCTAAAAAAAAAAAATTAAAAGAGTGAAATGAGAAGATTTACTTACTTTTCTTGAAACGGAGATTTTAATCTACGTGGTCGAACTGCCCAAAGGGAGGCAACGTATCTTCAAATCTCCCCGACGCTTTACTCGCGCGTAAATGCAGCAAAATGTACACGTTTCAAAACGTCGTCGGCATGACCGCAGGCGAGGGATCGAATTTGGCACTTAACGATGCAAGAGAGCATCGAATCAATTTGTATTAAGTATTGAAGTCAGTTCCCAGCTGTGAGTAACTGTACATGGGGCTGTCGTTTTCTGTTCACACGGAAGGCCCGATGAAGTCCATACAGATTTGAAATGTTTTACTAATGAAAAAAAACAAATAAAAACTTGCAAGTGTGCCGACAGCCTGCCTTCTTTCTGCTGCTGCATTTCCATCTATCTGACTTGACAAAAAGAAAAAAGATTTCTGCGAAAAACAAAGTTGCGGGGAGGATTCCTGTTTTTGCTTTGTTGTAAGAAAAAAAAAAAAAATTGATTGGGAATACAGGTCGGGCAAAAGCACCTGCAGAACCTCCCAGTTTGCAACACTATTAAAATATGCAGCATCCCTGAAAAGAGAAGTTGGTGAAAGAAAACTCCACTTATAGTCACAATAATACGTTTTATAGTTACAGACTAAAGAGTTTCCACCAAGTTCGGCGATACTAATAGGTGTCGAGAGAGAGGGAAAAAAAATGTAAATAAATCAGTGCACCTTAAGTAGAAAAATACGGACAATTACGTGCGTTTTAAGCAACCGTGGAAGATGCATCGGGCTGAAAACTATAAACACCAAGCTACAATAGTTAGAAGCCGTTTGCCTTGATTACGTCCAATAAAACTTTCCTTTACTTAATTAAACCGTCTGAAATGCGAGGCGAAATAAGTCTGGAGCAGACTACGAGTGTTTGTTTTCCAATGCAATTCATGAGCTTAAAAGGGATTATAGAGTGTACTGTGACTGTTTGAGTTCTCCGACTTTAAAAAGGTCCAAACGGAGAGCCTTCATTTGAATTTGTGGCTTTTTTCTTCTTCTTTTTTTCAATACAACTTTTAGGTTTTGCATTTTCTTCTGTGCTGGTGATGTTTTGTGTGTGTGTGTGTGTGTGTGTGGGGGAGGGGGGGGGGGGTCGAGCCGTGTTGATCAAAGCCAGCCAGCTTCACCGAGCCCTTGCTTTTGCATGAACGAGGAAGGTTCAGAGGGGTAAAAGAGCGGAGATGTTGGAGGTTTGAAGGGATGTGCGCAATTCTTTTGCCATGAAGCACTTTGAGCTGCATTTCTTGTATGAAAGGTGCTATACAAATAAAGCTTATTATTATTATTATTACTACTGTAAAAGGGATCCAGACTCCCATCGCCCCAGCCCTCATTTTAGAAGCACTGGCTAAAGGTTAATGCTCCGCTACCTGTGGAGGAGAGGCAGGGAAAAGGAACATAAAGCGGAGGTGTGGGGTGGGAAGGGGAGGGGGGGGGGGGGTCAAAGCTTTTTGGCATGCATTTATGTAACTCATAATAATGTATGTCTGGAAAAGTCTGATTTAAAAGAGCTGGATCGGGCGGAAGAAGCACAAAAGAAAGGTTAATGCAGAGGGGGTTCATAATCATCGCATAAAAGCTTCAGCATTTATATATTTTGCGTTTACCTTCGCATTTCCTCTGGGAAGTTCTTCAATTAAAATGCGATGTAAAGTTAATTCCAGCATAAAATGTGAGCAAAGACCATTTATTAACGCCGCCGCTTTGGGATACAGTTATTTTAGAGGAGCAGCGGAGCTTTTGGGGCCTCGTGTTTTTTTTATATATATCCAAGGTCTTTTTTTTTTTATAAAAAGGTCATAAGTACTCTTGTGTTCTACTTCAACAGCTGAGGTAACGTAACTATGTAAATCACAGAAATATGCTTCATTTATTGAAGGTTGTCCTCAGTTTTTAAGTGTGATACAGCTGAAAACACACAAGCTTTCAGGCCTCTGTCCTGTGGAACCAGCTCCCTTTTTGATAAAGCTTATAGTTACGGCTGGCTCGGGTGACGCTGATCCACCTTCGTCACGGTGTCATCGGCCAAGGTTACTCTTTCTTTTTTTTAAAACAACACACGTATTAAATGCGGTCTTTGCTACTTCAACGTGGTTTTGTTTTCATGTTTTTTTTTACACTTTAAATAAACTGATTTGACTCGACACAAAAAAAAAAAAAAAAAACAGAATGAGGTTGGTTCAATAAAGTTGTAAATGTCCGCCTCTTTCGTGGACAGGTACACCTTTGGATAAACTGCACTGCGCTCCAATGATGCCCGCCCCCCCCGTCTCCGCGTCCCGGCACAGCGTCTCCACGTCCACGCCCCCGGACTCCTGTCATTCGTCACCTGCCCACTTGTCGCCCTTATTCTGCTTTCCCAACCTGACAGTCTTCAAATTCCGCCACCTGCTTACACACCTGTTTCCTCCTCCTCCTCCTCCTCCTCCTCCTAACAGGACCCCGTTAGCTGTCTGACGCTACAGGACTGAGCGTAGGGCTGCAATATGCTGTCATTTTGCAACTAATTTGACCCGAAACTCGTTATCAACCAGAACACGTAGAGAGGGTAGTCCAGGGGCTGTCGGCCAAGCGCTCACGTCCACGAATACAAAGTTCAAACCATAAAAAAACAAACTTGTGATGCGCAGAGTGCTCAGCTGTGTTCTCAGTCCACTGACGCGGCGCAGCACGACAGTAGCGGTCCGATAAAGCCTTTGGTTTGCCCTGTTAAAAGAGCAGATCCTCCGTTCCCGATAAATCCGGCCAACGGACGAACGGTGCGACGAGGTGGCTGGTGAGGAGAAAAAGAAAAAAAAAAGAATTCCCGACGGCCGCCCCGCCTCCGTTCCGTGCCGCTCGTCCCCGTAGCCGCCGTGCTCAGATCGAGGAGGGAAAATGAGGAAACGATTCCGGTCGGTTCAGAAGCAGATCGATCGGCTATCCGGGACGATTATCACGGCGCTGCGCTTTAGTTCAAAGCGGGAGGATAAGCGAGAAACGAGCTTTGCCGTTTGACTCGAGCCGGCAGCTCGAACCCTTTGGCGAAGGTGTCCTCAGCGACATCTGCACGAGTCGGGGGGGGGGGGGGGGGGGAAGGGGGGACAGGAAGGCAGAGAGAGAGAGAGAGAGAGAGACGAGGAGGCAGAAGATCTCCTAACGTGAAGCAAAAACACCTTTCCAAAATGCTCGGGAACTATTCAAGCTTTACCTGCAGAGTTCGTGCGGCACCTAATCTCTATTCTTTTTTAAAAAAAAAAATTGGAGTTCGACACAAGTTTTCCACGGCTCCAGTCGTCTTCGCTCGTTTCTGCTGTTTCGCACCGTGGCATCTGATCTCACAGCGTTACACAGTTTTTACCTGCCGAGCGCCGAGAGCCTCACAGCGACGTGTTGTTTTTCTCGTTAGGGCAATTAACGGCGGCTGTCAAACAGCTTTTAGGCGCAATACCGCCACCTTCTGACAGGAGTAACGCCTTACGTCCCGGCTCTGTTAAAAACAGGGGAAATGAGGAAGAGCGACACGCTCGTTGACTTTTCGGAAATTCTAAAATCATGCCCCGTCCTTATTATTTACTATTTTACTGCGTGAAGATAATTTGATGCCGTTACAAAAGTCTGGCTGTTTTTTTTTTTTCTGAAAATGCTGATAAATATTTCATCAAATTTAGTTATATTCACAATATGTTCTGTGTTCTTGTTACGTTGGTTACGTTCTTAGGACGCGTTTGGGTGTTCAGCTGTCCACGGTTAAAGATAATGGGATGAGACCAAGTACCGATACCAAGTGATATATTAAGCACAGGCTGGACATTACATACTCAAGTTTAAAAAAAAAAAAAAAAAAATACTCCGAATAGATGCTCCAATCGGTTTTCCACCGTTGCAGCCATTTAAAAAGATTATCACTGATTTGTGTCTCGTGAATTGTCCATAAAAAGTTACTTCACATTTATTTAATCCAACATCTATGCCTTCTCTTTCACTAAAAATATATATATATTTTTTTTTTTAATAAATCCAGAATCTTTGAATATTGAAGTATTTTTCACTTCATAAGTTTCACCTCTGAACACAAGACATCTTCAATTCATTGTGAAGTCGACTCCGACTGAAAAGTTTGCACACTGGTGTTTTTTCAGTTTGCACATTGCACTTGTTCAAGTTGCGTATTAGACCATAAGTGCCTTTCAAACTAGTTGGTGATCACACAATTATGTATATGGAGACCTTAAACTTTGGTTTTAAGTGAGAAAAGACAAAAAAAAAACAACAACAACAAAAAAAAGATTCCTCCTTCAGCAGGTGAATATGAAAAGAGCCTTGAATAAAAGCAATGACTTGGAGAACAAACTGAAGGGAGCAGGTGGACTGACTCATGGTTACAGCTGTCACAATCACTGAAGACTCGCCTGATCACGATTAGAGCCGACCGCAATCATTTTGCATCATCGTCGGAATCGTTTCTATTCACGTTTCATTGTTTATTTCTTGTACGCCAGTTAATGTTCAACAAAAATCTCTTGAAGTAGCCATTACGTCACGACTGCATGTGCTCACTGTATAAGTACGCGGTTACAACCCGTCGACTCGGTGCACACGTTTGCTACCTTCGCTTCAATCTGGTCAACGCTCGTTCGGTAGCCGATGAGCAAAGAGCAAAAAAGCTTTTCTGTTGGTTTTTTTTTTTTTTTTTTTTTTTACTCGCGTGAAACACTGCTGAGGAGATGAATGAAGACAAGAGACATAAATTAACTGCTGGCATGAAATGCAGATGCAGACAAATGCGTGGCACCAGCCATCACGATTAGACCGTAGGAGATCTCCTGGCTCTTTAGAGTGCACTCGAGAGAGAGAATCAACAAATCACATTAATATAAACACACACACACACACAAAGTCAGAAACACCCCGATACAAGTGAATCTAAATGTAACGTTGACCTATAATCGTGGCGAGTTTGAACATACAGGTGTATTAAATTTCAGTCCGCTGCATTCATCAGAACAATTCATCTCGCTTCGATAATTGACTAGAATTAAAATAAATCATAAAAAAAAAAGGGAGAATGCCTGCGGATTACACTAATGCACTGTCCTTAACATCAACAAAGGGGCAGCCTGGTGAAATATGTATTTCTGTCACTCCTTTCAGACTTGCTCAGGATCTCGCCGAGGAGCTGGTGGCCACAGTCTCAGCGAGTTAGAGTCAGCGAGACGGGTTTTCTCCTGCCAGTTATCGAAACGGGCAACATCACCCAGAAGGAGCTAATGCGCCGCTGTAATGAAACGACACAATGAAAAGAACAATGGACGTGCAAAGAAAGGCCCATATCTGCCACGGTGGGAAGAGACGGGTGGAAATAACACGACATGGGGGGGGGGGGGGGGGCCTGAGCTTCCGAATGATTATTGCATTGTATGAAAATTGATTTTATATAGAAGCTATTTTATTCTAGTTACCACAGTCGCAGCACCTTCATGTTGAATTCTTATAAGACACAATAATCAAAATAGTTTGCAATTAAGTTTGTGCCATTCAATTAATCTATGAATTGACTAATAAAGCAATTTTGTGTTGATATTCCAGCTGTATTACTCAATAGATTAGTTGACCGTCAGAAACTTAATTGGCAACTATCTCGATAATCGTTTAATGAATTTCAGTGATTTTTAATTTTTTTTTCCTACGAAGAAATTCTCCGATTTAAAGTTCTTCAAATGTGAATAACGTGAGGATTTTGGGGGCAAATCAAGCAATTTCCAGCGCTTTCTCGCAATTTGCGAACCGAGCTATTCAAACAACTGAGAAGACAATCAACAGATCCATCCAATTAAAAGCTTTACAGTTTCGTAGCGAGTCTAACTGTAAAATCAAAGAGAAGCAAATTGTAGTGAAAACAAGAGAGTCTTGAAATCGGGGGCAAGATGCTCTGGACCCGAAGCGTTCGACAAATGGACTAATGTCACGATTCTTGGGCATCGCGGTCGCGTGGTAGCTACGAGGGAACGAGAGTCCCTTGGAGGACGGGCCGTAACGTCGGGCGGCTTCTGTTCCGCCTCGGGAGAGTTCTCCGTTAGCCTCGAAAACAAACCCGGCGCCGTGCTGCAGGTTATCGTACGCCTTGTAGGTCACGGGAGAAAAAGACGGGAGAACTGAATGTCAGCGGTATATTACCTCGGTGTTTGTTTGTGTGTGTGTTTGTATGTGTGTGTGTGAACAAACAAACAAACAAACAAACAGAGTGTATATATATATATACACGGCCTGCAGGGAGGACAACATATAACAGACCCGAATCCAGACAAAGACGAAAACACTTGCACTCAAGACGGTGCACTTAAAGCTCAAAAACGACGGCCGATTCTCACATCACCTCCAAAAAGGTCAAGATCATGTTGGCCCTCTCTTACACTTCTGGGATAAAAATATCGTTTTTGTTGCTGTTGTTGTTGTTTTCAAGCCTTGGATATGTTTATCACAACATCACTTTCCTGTGCAGAACATCTTCCTATAATATAAAGCCGAAAGCACAAACAAATAAGCGGGTTGTTGTTTTTTTTTTTTTTTTTGCACACGTTACAATATTTATTCCATTCGAGGCTTCTTTTTTTTTTTCCTCCCCCCCCCACCCACCCTCTTCTTATTATTCCTCTCCGCTGTATTGAATTTGATTGTTGGCATTCATTGGCTGAGACTTTGGGAGGCTTGTGTTATCGACTGACTATGGATCAGGACCACTCCAGCCTGTAGGCTATTAGGAGAGCCAGCAGTTCAGACTCCAGCCCCCGCCGCTCTTTAATTGGTCCCCTCAGAAGCCCCGGCGCGCACAAACTTCACAATCACGTGGGAAGATTATACTGCAGAGAAATGAGAATCTCCCTCTCCACCCGCCAACCCACCCACCCCCACAACCTCCCCCCCCCCGCGTGCGAGCGAGGGCCCCGCCATCGATTAGCTCGCTCCGTCACTCCGGCTTCTTCTTCACTTATATTTACCTCATTCCTTTTCACCTGCAGATTACAATCAGCCGGGGTGGTCTTTGAGTAAACCATACAAATCGAGATAAAAGAGAAGCAGACGGAGGAGACAATGGCTGGAACAAATGGGAGATGACTCGGGACTGCCTACTGGGTAATTGGGTTTTATCCTGTCGTTTTATCAGGGCCTTGTTTTGGATTACAGCAATACGACGTGCACATACGCGGGGGGAAAGGAGAGGGATACCTAGACATTAGCGAGATCCCACGATAACTGATTAGGAAGCGGGAGCATGAGACCGTCGCTGCACTCTCATTACGATACAGCAAAGAAGAAGAAGAAAAAAAAAAGCGTTTGACTGTATTCCTGCAGGAAAGTGATGAGCTTTTTTTTTTTTTTTTCTCTCCTTTTACACTCTGGTATCTAGATATTGGACACAGTCGGTAAACACAACGCGCGCACACACACAAAAAAATGTCAACACGAGAGGCTCGCCGCACAATAGTTTGTCTTTTCCTATTTCCGCATTCTAATTCGCAGCGTGTTCATTTCAACCCGACACTTCAATTTCAGAAGCTTCTCCAATTCAATGCCTTGAATATGGGCCTTGTCAGTAACACGTGTACGCGCCGGTTGGAGGTACCGTGACAGGCCGACAATGCCAAAGAGTCATCCCCTGCAGCAGAAACACTGTAAGTGTCGGTGCCGCTACAAAAGCAATGCACGCAAACTGCAAGACATGACGTCGCTGAGCGTGACGTTTTATTGAACGTACAGTCGCATTACTAAAGCAGCTGGAAGACGCGTTAACAATCATCACTTGTACACGTTCTTTTACATGTTTCCCTTTAAAACTTGTTGCAAAATCCATCCCTCATCCAAACTCGGCATTATAATGAAGGTTTTAATATTTCAGTCAATGGCGATTCCATTGAAAGAGAATAAACTCTCGTTGCTCTTCGGTCTCCGGGCGACGGGATTGAAAACGTGCCGATTCCTCTCGGCTTGTGCTCGAAGCGGTTCAAATGTGGAGCTCGTGGCTTCGGCCTCGGAAGTTGTTTCGGGAATAAACTGCGATCCTCGTGTTGGTTGCAATAAAGGATCCTATTAACCAGCGAGACAATATGGCTGTTTAATGCGTTTTTAATAGTTTTGGGAAGGACAGCGGAGCTTCTGCAGCTCGGGGGGGGGGGGGCATGCAGCGAGCTCTGCTGCAATATGGGTTACTGGGATAAAATGCATTGTTGTTGTTTTTTTGTCTTCGGAGGAGGAGGAGGAGGAGGAATTGTCGAATAATGCAAATATAAAATTACTACAGTGTTAATCAGTTAGCTGAATATAGGAGCTCTGGCTTCGTAATGTAGATCCCCCGCGTCGTCCTCCGCT
Source organism: Brachyistius frenatus (assembly GCF_029030835.1). Classification (NCBI taxonomy): domain Eukaryota; kingdom Metazoa; phylum Chordata; class Actinopteri; family Embiotocidae; genus Brachyistius; species Brachyistius frenatus. Next base: position 1,873,061 of record NW_027210634.1, on the reverse strand, counting down.
TTGAGTTTGATCCGAATCGGCGAAGATGAAATGAAGAAGAAATAGGCGACGCTATTTATTGATTCGGCCGTCTGTGAGGTGAAACAAAAGTAGTCTTTAAATGAATGTAGCCACATCGATGCGCAGAATAGATGTTATCCGTCTTGATGACAAAGGGGAGTCCTTGGCTGAAGGGGAACCTCATCAAAGTTACACATACAGGACCCTGCAGAGAGCAGAAGGAAACCACCCAACTTAACGTATGGATTTATATTCAGCTATTCAAGGCATTAAGCAGCCGTGTCAATACACAACAAGGAACGGTTCAACACAGACCTGGATGAATGTAAACATAATTTTACATTCAGATTTTGTTTTCTCATTTTGTTTTCATTCTCATTTAAATGTAAATCGGTGGCACGAGTCAAATTTTGAGTCCCTCGATTATATTCCTATTAAATATACAACCTTGTATCACGGCAAAGAGGGGGGGAAAAAAAAGAAGGAAATAAATGGGAAATAACTCAAGAACAATGTCACCTCCTGAATTCAAACCTCATCGCGCATGGTAGTCTACGATTAATGACATCATGCCACCCCTCCTGCCTCCTAATACCGCTGCAAGATCTCATTTCGTGCTCTCAATACTTATGGTGCGGGACCTTGGTCACATGATCCTTTGTCACGTGACATTTACGTGCTGGCGCGTTACAAAACGTGAAACTTTCACGCTTAGGCAGTCCAAAGCGTACCTATCTCACGTTTTGCTGTAGTGGACGGGCGTGTCAATTTCACGCTCCGCTGCGATACTGCCCTGAAATATGACATCATAAACGTGACCAACCAATAGGCAACAGGAGGTCATGTAGCTGTCAATACAGCAGGAAGTAAGAGCAATATGTGATTGATGTTGATGCCAATGAAAAAAAAAACACAAATGCTACAATTCTTTAACAGTCAACAGCGTGAACAGATGGCTTGCTTTGGAAAAAAAAACCCTGAGAAAGTAAGAACCTGACTCTTGTTCGCGGATAGTGGGTTTAAAAAGAACAGAAACACCCAATAAAGGTGGAGCTGGAGCAGCTGAAGTGGAGGACAAACTGTGCAGCTCTGACTGAAGTGTGACATTTTACCAAAGAGCAGGCGAGGAGGAGGAGAAGAGAGAAAGAAAAAAAAAAAAGCAATGACAATGAGTGCCAAGGAAGGCACGGACAGCTCGTCAGTGTTTGCGGATCACGGCTGAAAGGGTGTAAAAGGGGGCTGGCGGTGGGCCGCGGAGGGGACGATGCAGCAGTCAAGCCGCGAGAGGAGCCGAAACGGACCGTTTAGTGAACTCTGAACTCGCGATTATTGAAGGCTGAGCCCTTTATATCAAGCAAACTTGCCTTTTACGAATGTCGAGTCCAAAAAAAAAAAAAAGAAGAAAAAGAGACAGCAAAGATAAATGGTTAAAAGATAGAATGGGTGCAGCGGAGTCTCCCCGTGGTTTTAAACGGCTCGTCCAAACACCGTCCCGTGGAGATTACTCTTTCTGCTTCGGCAAGCAGCACACTTATTTTATTTTTTTTCTACCCTGAACCGCCAAAACGCTCTCATCAAAGCTCGTCTCCAAGGGCGAAACTTCGACGGGGCGATATCGTGTATCCCAGGCATTATAGTAGCCGTGAAATACATATTCATTACGCATAATTAATATAAGCATGTTCTGACGACCAGTTCGGATGATATCATCCTGGAGGTGGATCATTATAAAGCATCTGAAGTTGAGGTTCACAGAGTCTCAGCTTCCATAATTGTCGATCGTTAATTTGTTTTGTTTTAAGCCAAAAACACGTGACGGCACACAGATAAACTGTTGGCGTACAGTAATGACGGTGTTGCACAAATGTTGTATTTCTGATCTGATTATTACATTTAAATTTAGTCAGCACATTATTTAATAACATGCTGCTTCACTGCCATTTAATGAGGCAGTCAAAGATGATCAATTGTTTGCAGTTCATTTGTGGGTTTATTTGTTATTTCTGTTGACACGAACATTAATTGTGACTTTGAACTGTTGTTTTGGATTCATGAAATATGGATATAAAAGAGAAAGCCCAGTCATCTTTAATGTAGTCCGTTTGTTCCAAGTTTACTCTGGCAAAGTATGGAAATATTCTTTTTTGGAGGGTTTAACGTCGAGTTGTTTGCGTTTCATCATATCAAAAGACAACGTTTTCCGAATCTTTCTCTTTGTCTGCCGAACTGAGGGTTTCTTGTACAAAAAAAACAACAACAAAAAAAGAAACAACAAACAAACACAGGAGGCATCTTCAAAAGGCCAATGGAGCTCCACTTTCCGTTTCATTTCACGAATAAGAGAGCTTTGTTGGTTTTACAACATACAGTCACACACGACTTCAGAGAGGTATTATGTAGGCTTCATGTGCCAAGGGGGACTCTTAAACCTCATCCTGCATCTCTGACACTCACAAAAGCCCCAAACGGCCATTGACGACAGACAGGGCTGCATGAAATATAGTCAGACACAGTGCTTTTCTGGAGCTCGCGGTGGCACGGAATTATTAGTTCTTATTTTTTGGGGAGAGAGGCGGCAAACCCGACATGAAAGGGGAGGTTTGAAAATATGAAATGTGGATGATCTACCACTACTGCTTCCAAAACAATGAACCCGGCCAAAAGGTGGCGGTGCTCCCGAGATCAAAAAAAGGATCTCAGTTGTACGCGACGCTCCAATATTTACCACCGACCCCTTACTTAGGGGGCTGCGTACTGAACTTCAACACTGACCGAATCGCTTCGGGACTATCTAATAGCCAAAAATGCCTCGTCATTCTGCGTCTAATTTCGATGCCGAGGCCACGCCCACACTAACAATTTACGCAGGAGTGAACCGTAGTAGCATCAGTGAGCGACAGCGTTCACCAGGTAGATAAAACAAAACAAAAAACACCCAGTTTCAAGTCATCTTACATTACATCACCTCATTTCACTCTTTTCAAACTATTATTTTTTTTTTGTAGCCATTTCTTTTGCGCCGCAATAACTGGAGGGTTCTCCGTTTGCAACCGGCAAACTACCGTGGACCGATATCGTGCGAGGCGTTTGAGGGACATCGGTAATTTATAGCATCAAGGAAATAGCTTCCATGTACAGCGTTTTAGGAAGATCTGTTTACTGTAGCTAAAGGAAACATCCAGGGTTACACTCTCCCCCACTAAACTGCATGAAAACTCAAGATGTGTACTCTAATGTGTAATTTCTTTTTTTTGGTATCGGTAAAGGGATCTTTAAAAAGGAACTTGAATCAAAGTAAAGGTATCTGTACCCATATTAAAAAAAAAAAAAAATTTAAAAAAATGTGAACGATACCAGGCCCAAACCTTACCGATGTAAATTTGAATAATGTCAAAGCCAAGGTGGTACAGACTTGGCTTCATATTCTTTGTATAGAAAAGTGTACGAGGACTAAATCACCAACGATGATATACTTGATATGTTTCCAATAAGTTTCACGTCAACATTGTCACAGAGTATTATGGTCCACAGTTCAGAGAGTTTCCGCACTGAGAAGTCACCTTTAAAAATAAATAAATAAAAGAAAAACCTGATGAATAGCATCAAATACATAAAAGAGAAAAGCAATTGACGTCTTAATTTGTTCTTTTTGACTCACTTTGATCCTTCATTTCATTCGATACCAGAACGTCTTCACTTCTGGGAGTCGAAACACTGCAGTACACACACGCATACGTAAACCCGCATTTTAATTCCAAGTCATTAAATATGTATTGCTTTTGATTACTCTTGGAATTAATCCATCAGGGAGAGCAGTGACAGGTGCTGGCTGTTACTGACAAACCTCTGTGGCAGTTACTGATAACATGAGACGCTTAAATATTCTGCACTGTAACCCTCCTATCCGTCTTTCTCTCGCCTCTCCTGCTTCTTCTTTTTTTTTTTTTTTTTTTTTTTTTCCATTTTGAACGTTACTCGCTTCCTCACGCTGCTTTTTCCAAACCCTCCTTCGGTCAGGTGAGTTGAGAAATGATACCAGAAGCAATGCATTTGTCACGGCGACAATCCGCCGAAACTAAATTACACCGAAAGGGAGGGAACGGGCAACGAGAACGGACGCGGGGGCACGACGGGTATTTATGAAATAAAAGCACTTGCGGGAAAACAACCGTGAAAAACCCCAGGTACAAACTGGAAGCTATGAGAGAGGGAGCGGGAGAGCGGCGGGGAGAGACACGTTTGGCATTGAAGTGAATGTGGCGTGTGCGGTGTGAATCTAGCATTTGTGGAGATGCCCTTGAGTTAGCCAGTGAGGCATTGAAAGGTGCATTGTGGATTGGCAGTTATCTCCAAGGCTTCTCCTTTCAGTGTTATTAGAAAAACACATGACAGCACAGCCCGGCTCGGATGGAAGAGAAAGCTTCGAGGCCGAGAGGAAAAAAAAAAAAAAAAAAAAATATATATATATATATATATATATATATAAATAACAAAAAACCTGCAGGATGTGACTGAAATGGCCGCATCTGACAACCTGTCATTCTCTCCGCAACGTACTGTAAGAGTGGATTATAGTGCACGCATGGAGACACACCACATGTATAAAAGATGCCGAGTGATTAAAGTGTAATCGCGGCAACTGTCGTGTGCATAAATGCCTGAGCGCCGAGTAGATCGGGCTGATCTGTGCGCAGTTTAAAGAATCTGCGCGGGCTTAAATGAACCTCTCATTTGTTTTTGATCTGTTCACGTCAGCCAGCTGAGCTCGTCTCTTTTGCGCACGCAAGTTCAAATTGGCGCGTTTTAAATGCGAAAAAAGATGATTTGGGAACGATGGTTCAAGTGACTCTTGACGAATGCGTTATTGAACCTTTTATCCGCCCTTTCTTTTTCTCATTAGCGAAGAGCAGCGTGCTTAACATCCCCCTCCCTCCCCTCCTCCTCCTCCGACCCCCTCCCCCACCACCCCAACTCTGCCGGCGCAGTTTCTCGACTAAAACAATTTCAGGAATAATATTCTCCCCGTTAAACTTTTATAGGTCATTTATCATGTTAACAATTCAGGCTTATCAGTTTAACAGTCGTGAACCAAGTATTTGGATTGAGACAAATAAGAAGTGGCAAATTTAAGTAGGCTGCAGTTCATCATTTTATTTTCCAGATGCGTGTTTAATCAACACCGCACGTCTTCTGCTGATGATCTTCTTTTTTTTTTTTTTTTTAAACTATGTACACCGAGCGTCAGCAGAAACCCGCCACTGAAAGGGAAAGGGATCAGTATCCGGGCCAACAAAAACCTGATCGTTGCTTTCCAAATTAAAGTGATGCCTCGTTAAAGCTCTCTACATCCAAGAAAGAAATGTACAACGGGAACAAAAGACAAACTGTGCAGAAATACGACGTTACATCACCAGGTTTAAAAAAAAAGCATTGTGTTCTTTTTATTGGACCAAACAAAAGGATTGTGTTCCAATCAATCCCACCACTCACGGGAATATCGTGAACAAAAGCTTTATCTTTTTGACGAGATTCCAAAGTCTCCATATCCCATGCATACCAAAAAAACAAAAAACAAAACAACAACAACACAATAGCTTTTTGATTACTGCTGCCGCTCCATCCAAAGCCAGACACTTTATAGGCGTAATGAGCGCGTGTAGGTTTACTTCCAAGTGAAATTTTCTTTCTGAAAAAAACACTCCCAGGAATATTTCCACATATTTGATCTTGTAGCTTTCTGGAGAAAATATTTCCACTTCACCCCCCTCCCTCCCTCCCTCCCTCCCCCACACCTCCCCTCCTCCCCTTTCTTTGGCTTGCAGGGGGGAGGAGGAGACGGGGTGATCTTAGGTGCCTCTGAAAGTGGAGAAGAAGAAGGAATGATGGGAGAGAAGGGGCGGTTTGATGGGTTGGATGGAGAAATGGGCTCCGTTTGAATAATGCAGCAGCGAAACGGGGCAATGTGACTACCATGCGATCTCTTACAGAACGGAAACAACTGGTGGAGACTTCCCCAACTGTGCTCGCGAATTCATGTCATGTGAAATGTCAGTTAAATCAAAGCCGGAGCTTGAGAAAGATTCTGGCAGTCATTTTTTTTTTTTTTTTTTTGAGGGGTGGGGGGGGATAAATAAAACATGGTAGAGATGACTCCATTGCCCTTTATCCCCCTCTCTCTTTGTGTCTCTCTTGAGCTGTTTTTTTTTCCCCCACTTACACCATGCTGAAGCTAGGCTGTGTTTTTTAGTTGTTTTTTTTGCAGCAGGCGGTATAATGGACTACAGGGGCTGCGGCACTAAGCCTCGACCACTAAGAGCTCGGCCAATTTCATTAAACCGAAGGGAAATTCATGGCCCTAAAATTAAATGAAATGCAGTGTATCGCGCGAGCATCTCGCCGTGCCGGTCGACACGCGCATATCTCTGCTGCGACCGACACTCGGTTTGCAGCGAGGCGGGAGCGGCGGTTCTCCTTATAACGTGATCTGAGGTCAAGCAGACATTTTTCACGGCCGCTGCTTCTCCTCCCGTTTCCCTCGGCGTGGAGAGAAGCCGGCGTCTTCGCTCCGGGCGGACCAGTAACTGTCATATCAGACCAAAAGGGGAACAATTATTGATTTCACCCTGACAGGCTTATATAGCCCATTAGGACCAAATTGATGGTTTAAATGAAGCAGTCTATCCCATCCCCCCCTCCCCCCGACCAATCTTGGATCTAATTTAAAAGGATATCGCCGCCATTATTCTGCAGTTTTTTTTCCTCGACTGTTGACGAATCCCGTAAAAAGACCAAAAACAACGGGGTTAGCTCGTCTCCGTGGCCCTCAACCAGCCCCGAGTCGATTCATCAATGTGCTGAAGATAAGTCCTCAAAAAACGGTCGTGAATCGAAAAGTTTCAGCGCCGTAGGTTCCGCAAACATTACTCAAACTGGAGTTAATAGTGCATTTATTGGGGACTATTTTTTTTTTATGCCAAAGATTAATGAGCGTTTGGTGCATCTACGTCATTTATGTATGCGGACAGAACTCGAGATTAAAAACTCCAGTGCCGACGTAATGAATGAACCAAGTCACGCGCCGCAGCCGTTTGACCACACCGATGTTGTTGTTCATTGTTTCGGGACAACAAAAGGAGCTGGAGGGCACCGGGGAATAAGCTACGTCAAGCTTCGGCTCCACGGGTGATAGTTCTTAGTCGGGTCAAATCCTATTTGTCAAATCAGGCTCGTCTTGGGACTTACTAACAACGAGGGCGGGGGGAGGGGGACACACACACAAAAAAAACAACCCTCCTTGCCCTGCGGTTAGTTATTTTGACAGCAAAATTAATTCGAGTTTACGTGCATCTACTACACATCAGCTGAGGCCATGTTTAATGTATTTGTGATATACTTTCGTGCGAGCTCTTTCCTGTTGTTTCAATGAAAATCTGTATATGAAATTTCAACGTGGTCCGTGGCTCGTTTTAGCTGAAGTAATATGACAAGTGGGAACGCAGATCAGTCTTTTTCAGCAAGACAAAGCTACAAAAAAAAACACACACAAAAAAAAAAACACCCTGAACGCCACACCTCTTTCTCACGTGCGACACACTCCGACACACATTAACACACGTACACTGCCACGCACTCATTCACGGTTAACGCTGCTGCTGCTGGTAAACATTTCATCAGCCCCATTTCCTCCCCCGGATCCACCTGTGGGCTCCGATAGTAGGTTTCTCCTTTGGGGTGAGTTCGTTCCAGTCTCTGCTGTCTTAGCGTTCCCAGCTTTAAATCATATGCTTAGCGGATGAGTGATGAATCCTCGCAATACATGTGGATCAGTGAGTTATAACTTGGGCCTGAACTGGCAACTAAATAAGCGACTGTAGGGGAAAACACGTCCTGTATAATGTGCATTGGACGTGGCAAGAGAACTGACATTATATTTCAACCATGCTCCGTAACTTTGCCTCGCTTTCGCATTATGTAGCAGTCATTTTTTGTTGTTGTTGTTGTGGAGAATGCCTTTTTCATTTCATGTCACGTCTGCATAATGAATTTGACTGTTGACATGCATATCATTGCACGACATAAATATTTATTTTAAAGCCTGGGAGAGAGCCACTGCAAACCTGGCAGATGTAATACAAAATATACAGCACCTATACAGCTCCATCTTGCACGAACAAGCACTCACTTTCACTTTCATGCACTTGCAACATTATTGTTTTGTATTCCCACCCCACACCTTCCTGCCAAGCACAGGTCACTCCTTTCAAATATCATGCAACATTTCACATGGAAATGATGCAGCCGCTGCGGAAACGCTGGTTGTATAAACACAATTTGGAGCCAGTTTTGTGAGGTTATCTTCAATGCCTTTCAGAGCGACTTAGAAAAAAAAGAAAAAAAAAGAATGACAAAACCCTTAATCTAATATTTATGCAATGCAAATATCCAAGCCGAAGCTAATTTCCAAAACTTGGAATGCAAAAATGGAAACCTTAGGGCTACTTAACTAATTGACTTGCAAATGCATCTTTGTCTCATCTCCAGCGCGAGCAAAATGGATGTCAATAGGTCAGGACGGATTCGCCAAATGAGAAAGCAAAGATTTCGTGATGATCTGTTCACTGACCAAACCGAAACACTTTCAGACGGCGCATAACAAAACACGGTGCCCTCTCGGCTTATATCACCGGCCGAGAGTTCAGCAGAATCCCATCTGTGCGTAATCATTAAGACAGACACTGGGTGGGTTTTCAAAGCACAGCAACCCTTTAGTATCCACTGGCCTACCATCTTGTAAATACACAATCACCGAGCCTTTTTTTTTTTTTTTTTTTTTTTTTTTTTTTAAATCCAACCAATTCTTTTGCACATGCCTGAGAAATTTCAATGAAAAACAAAACAAAAAAACATCTACAACTTTCACAGCAACCATCAATCAATCATCCCCATGTATCACCACAGCTTGGGAGCACAGTGTATTCAATAGCCCGTCCGGTCCATACGACAACTTACATAGACTAAAAGTAGGAAAATAGGACAGACTGGCATGCCAACTACTTTTCTGCTTATATTTTGTCAACAGGAAAACAACAGTGTAACAACTATTTGTCCAAATGCGGTGGATTTGAAATGCAACAAAAAAACAAAAACAACAACAACAACAAAAACAACAACACATAAATACATTTATGTCACAAGCTTTGTCAAACGCGTCTCGTGCAGTGTTTGAAATAAGGTTTCGCCTTCTCCGCTTTAAAACGCGACAGCAGCAGCGGATCAGTCAGTCGATCTCGGATTGAAGGTTGTTTTCCCGAGCCAAGTGTATCGTCAGTGTAGTTTTGATTCATCATCAGCTTCACTTTTATTCATTCGGACAAACTCGTCTCACTTTAAAAAAAAAAAACAATTACCTGGTCAATAAAAAAAAAAGCTCACTCTACCCAAAGAAACCCCCCCACCACTCCCCCCTCCCCCAGCGAGCGTGTTGCGCATCACAAAAACTAGTCAGAATTCAAATGCCACGTCAAAAACGTCTCACTTCATTTAAAAAAATTTTTTTTTAAAGACAAAACGGTAGTCGGAATATCACTTTTTAAAGCCCAAAACCAACTCCAAACCACAGTCTGCCGAGGCACACGCCTTTTTTTTTTTTCCTCGAGTTTTATTCCGGAGACCCCCCCCCCCCCCCACACACACACCCACACCCTCCCCTTCCTCACACCCCCGTGCCGGCTGCGGTGCTTACCTCTCGCTAACGTGGCCGGGACTCGCAAACCGAGAAGCGCGAGGACGGAAAAACTCAGGTAGCATCCTCCCGAAAACTGTCCCATCACGGCTCAGCTGCTGGTCTCCCTCCCCCCCGTCGGAGTCTGGGGCCACCGGCCGCGGGTCTCGAGCATTTGGTCGTCCGCTCGAGACTCCCTCCCAAAACACGTCTCCCGTGTCTCTCTCTCCCCCCCCAACCACCACCTCCTCCTCCTCCTCCCCCGGGCGAAACGCGCCGTCCAGGTGTTGTTTAGGGGTCCGCCGCGAGAACTGTCACCTCACGGAATCGCAGTGCGGAAGGAAGAGACGGAAAGTGGCGCCGAGCTTTCAGCGGTCCGACACTCAGCCTGCGCGAGAGTGGAGTAATCAGACGGAGCTCCGCGCGCGCGAGCCGGCGGCTTTCGTGATTTCCGAGTGAGAGAGTGAGAGAGGGAGAGAGATGAAGAGAGAGAGAGAGGTCTTGTTCAAACCCCGGTAGACCTGTTGAGAGATGAGAAAAAAAAAGAAAAAAAAATGTGCGCAAGCGCAGGCAATTGTTTGTGGGCGCGCATGTAATGACTAAATGAAAGAAACTATGGGGCCTTTCAATTATTATTTTTTTTTCTCTCTCTCGTCTATTCCATTTTTCTTACGTTTTCAGCAAACACCCAAGCCTGGTTTTCTGGACAACAATGTGATCATTCAAATCAACACAATTGTCTTGGAGCTCCTGCCAGTGGCACTATTTGAAAAATTGTTTTTTTTTTAGTGGGCTAATTATCTCCAGCCTATGAGCGCGAGGCTTCTCGTGTCCTCCTGATGCCAATTAAGCAGCCATTATCTCAGTTGCTGCTTTGAAACGATTCAATTCATCTTATATTGGAGCGATCAGCCTCACATTTCCATTTTTTTGTTTTTATGAGCAGGGATGGAAGAAATATAGATCTTTTTCTTGAGCAAAAGCATGATGAAACTTAGACCGTGGATTGTCAGAGAGCTCTCCCGGAACATTGTGTTTGAGCATTAATTTGCAAGAACCCAGTCAACTATCTACAGGCAGTGATGAAAGTAGATCCTTTTTTCTTGAAGGTAGTAATACCGTTCTGTAAAAATACGCCGTTAAAAGTACAAATCTTGAATTTAAAACTGAAGTGATTGCACTTTATATCAGCAAAATCTACTTTGAATATATAAGTGCCCATTAATTGGCTTTTGTCAGAGTTGTATTGATACAATTACAGAAGCATTAGCATTTAAATAGCCTTTTAATGTTATAGTTGGCCGAGGTGGAGATCATTCTTGATATTGCTCATTATAGGTTTTTGAAATGTGATCTTGCAAAGTCACTAATTCAAAAGCTGTCTGATACACAGTGGAGTACAAAGTATTATATTTCTCATTGAAGTGGTGGAGTAGAATTACAAAGTAACATGGAGTTAAGATATTCTTAACTCTTTTCTTGAGTAAATGTGCTTAGTTATACTCCAAGTTGGGTGGTTTAATTGATATTGATGATTGATGTTTTGATGTTCTGAAGGAATCATTTAAACCAGAAGGTATCTTGTAGCTGTACGTCAGATTAAAGTTTGTGATGGAGTACTGAGGTTGAATATTTCCATTAGAAACGTTGTGGACTACAAGCACAAAGAAATCAGTGGTGGAAAGTACTACAAATTTGATGTACTGGTACTTGTGGGTATTTCCATTTGATGTTACTTCATACTATCACTCCACCACATTTTCAAAGGGAAATATTGGACATGTTTTATTCCACTACATTTATTTGACAGCTTTCTTGTAAGATGAAGATTTGACACAACTGATAATATAACAAGTTTTTTTTTTTTTTAAAGATAAAACACATTATTAAAGATTAAAGAAGTGGTTACCAACCTGTTTGTCTTCTGACTTCTTACAAAAATGACTGTGTAGTAGGGGTCACATTTCAGAAGTCTATGAGTTGTTAACAGCTTCATCAAATACAGATTTTTTTTTTTTTTTTCCCCTTTTAAAGCTTCTCACATGGTTTTATTTTTAATAAATGTTCAAATGCTTCAACATCTCACCAAAAATCAAAGAGAAAAAGTCTAAAAACTGAAAACAGATCTGGACTTTTATTCTGGTGACATCTCAGATTTGTCTGATGTCCCTGGATATAAAACTGCATATAAAACTAGATGTAAAGTAGTTCAAACTAGCCCCACCTGCAGCAGCTACAACAGTAATAGGCTGCTGATATAGTTATGCTTCCGATTAATAATCTAATGATGTCATGTAATGATGCAACCAAGTATCATGGAAAAGCGTGAAAACGTATAACTTTCACGCCTAGACAGCCCAAAGCGTGGCTATCTCACATCTTGCTGTGGTGGACGGGCGTGTCTATTTCACGCTTTGCCGTGATACCAGGTTGAATAATAATATATCAGCCGAACGGCACTTTAATACTACATTTTCCTGCTAATACTAATTTTACTTAAATTGGATTTTTCATGCAGAACTTACTTGTAATTGAGTATTTTAATATTGCTCTATTGGCACATTAAGGATCTGATTAAGTCTTCCAACACTGAAAGTAATCAAAAAAGTAAAGTTTTGAGCACCTGTTTGTGTGTTTCTGTCATATTATGTTGAGTCTGTTGAAATGTTTTGAGACGACACGGCTTTCTAATGAGTTTTCAACAAACTGTAAAATGTCCCGTTCCACACGAGCATTTTTTTTTTCACTCAGCTGTACATGCCGGGATGTGTCATTCACAATCTGTGTCTGTTCGTTTTATATGTAAATCGCTGCAGTCCGACCTTCCCTATTACCCTATTGACCGGAACTTTAGTGGTTCATTTCCCAACGTTGTAGCCAGGGGTGAGTCTGCCAGCCAAGGTTAACTACTTGATAATATTGTAAAGGGAGTCATAAACTATGCATCAAATATTTGGGATGGCCATAAGGCTATTGAGCTACCTGTCGGAGCGTGAACAAAAGGAAGACACTGAAAACGCTCCGACTTTTGTGAGTGAATGTCTCGTGCTGTTTGGAAAACACTGTAATCCGTCCGTATCTGGTATTATCCCGCGTTTGTTGTTGTAGTTCCTCCCTGTGATGAGGTGTCAACATTTCTGACAACATTTCTATTTGATGTGATACGAAGCATGTTGATTGACGATAGAATGATAATAAATGTCGTTTGACAGCTGTGCAGAGCTTCCCGCCGTGCTGTGTTATCCCTAAAATGCTCATGGGAATTAAAATGTGCTAAATATGGTTTTGGATGATATTAGAGTGCGACATCTAAAACAGCAGCTTCGGGCGAATAACTAAACACACAGATATAAAAATTTGTATTAGAAATGGGACACTTCCTGGATACAGATGCACAAAAGTGTCCCTGCAATTCAAAACAATAAATAGCTCATCAAAAAATAAATTAAAAAAAAACATAAATACATAAAAAATACTGTTCTCCATGGAGACCAGAAGAAAGGCTGTTTTTTTTTTTTTTTTATCCATCCGATGTACAAAGCTTGCAGGTCAGTCGTGGGTGTTTCTCATTTCTAATTCCAGACTTCATATATTTGTAAAACAGTGCCTTTTGGCAACCTTGTCATTATTTAGGGCAATTTCATTTGCAGTTTGAAATTATGACATTCGTGCTCCGCTAATCAAAGTGTGTTAAAAATAGAAAACTGAAATTCAGTACAACATTATTCAGAAGATATATGACAGTTTTATGCCCATGTTTGACAGGATAAGTAAGTAAGCATGGATCACATCTTTTATTGGAGGGGGAAAAAAAAAAAAAAAAAAAGGATGTAGGGTAATATTCTGCAATTACAAGTTAAATAAACATTACATTAACATGTAAGATTAAAAATGTTTACTGTTGCTGCAGGCTAACTTTTCTTGGTTCTTTCATCTGATGAATTGATATCCATAGTGCAAGTCCTTGCATGGAAATTTTCTGGCAAAAATGTGCAAAAGAAGGCAGTTTCCCCACTCTTACCACATAAAGTATTTAAAAGAACAAGATAAAAAAAAAGTATATTGCCACCATGCTGCAGCAGCACTGGCTTACAACAGCGATGACTGACAGGCGCGAATAATTCTGAATTCTTTTCTGTTTATTGAATTTGGTGTTTATCACGAAACTCCGGAAATTTTGCCGAGGTTGCAGACCTTTTCTGGCAGCAGATTCACGCTTCACATATAGTGTCTCGCTCACTTCTACAGAGGTGCAGCTTTGTTACAAGTGATTGTTAAAGGTACCTTGAAGAGTATCTGTATTTTAAAGCTGTAGTGCAGGAATTTTACATATTAATAAACACCCATTGCATTCCAGCAAAAGTCACCTTTTTATCCTCCGTGGCTTTTTTGTGGGATCAGAATTGTATTCAACATGATAAAAAAAAAAAAAAACATGTTTTTATTGAATAATTAGAAATTTAAAAAATTGTAAAAGTCCTAAAAGTGCTTTATTTGTATTTCTGGAGAAACTGGAGTTTTTGAGTCCAACATTTCTTGGGCTAAGCAGCCCTGAAAATACAATGTGGCGGCCAATAGTGAAATAATGGCCTTTGCTTGATCACCATTGTTTTTTTTTGTTTTTTGTTATTGTCTCGAGGCTATGAGGATGTGAATGGCCCAAAGGTTCAACAAAAGACAAGAAAGAAAATCAATGTATTGGTTGTATTTTTCTATTTAATTCAAGAGTTCAGAACTGCATCAGTCACAGCAATCAATAATGGGAAAGGCGAGACAAAAGCACAACATTATTTATTGAACAAATCATTCATACTGTGGTTACCCTCAGGACATTTTGCGTGTCATTCTTTGTTATGTGCTGGATAATGTGTATACAATATTCAATTGAACTTTTTAGCTAAATATGAAGTCACAATTATGAAATATTGCATATAAAAGCAAAGAAGTTGCATCTTAGTGCTAATTATATTGGCAAAATACTGTATAATACCCAGCTTGTTACAAATAAGCAAGCCAAAATAATAACACAGACATTGTTGTAATCAAGAGAAAGCCAGAACAACAAGACCAAAAAAAATGGTTTCTGGTTTCTCTTCAAGATTGTCGTGAGGACATTCTTACTGTTGAAAGAGGTAAACATGCACAGTAATCAATTCTCAGATCTCCTTGTATCGTGGTACACACTCGGCTAGTCGTGCGTGCTCATGCAAGCTCGGCTGGGCGCGAAGAAGATGTTGAAATTCTGTGATCAAAGAACACTTCCACGGAACAAAGGGAGTTGTGTTGCGAGGTGTACATTAACAGAAGCTGTTGCGGGGCTCCCAATTTGAATATTATCAGCATGTTAAATGGCCATTATCAGCTGTCATCACTCCCATAGGTTATACCTCACAATGGGTAAACCGTATCTATTATGCGACCTTTAGTGGCCGGAAGGAGGAAGGTATGTGACGTGGTACCACATATAAAGAGCGACAACAGGAGGATGGGGGTAGTTGGATTGATCAGAAACAGGACTTTTACCCAAGTAGCAACCCACCGTGACATCACCCATTGGTTTCTGAACTTCCGTTTTGAAGCCTCGAGTCTGGCATTTCGGCTGCTGCCATCTTGGTTTTTCGAGGCCAGAAGTGACCATATTTGGACGAAGAGGGGAGCTGCACATGCTGGATCTGACTGAGAACCCAGGGATGCTCTGCCATAGCAGAAACCTTATTACACCCCAATCAGACCAGACAAGCCCCCAAAAATTACCTCTTTTTGAGGCTTAATATCTAATCTCTAAACTCACTCTCACATACAGAGCATCACGTGGTCAGGCTCCTTCATATGTGGTTGAACTACTCGAAACCTCACTCTTCACTTCGTCCTTCGAGATCAAAAAATGATTCAAATTTGCTCTCCGTCCCACGCGCTCGCCTTGAGACCCGCGGTGACCGAGCCTTTGTGGTCCAAAACTAGGATCTGCCTGCACCTCTACGGTCTGCTGAATATTCTAAAAGTCAGCTAAAGACATTCCTGTATAGACTGTGCTTTGATCAACCTGTATGCACCAGGTCAGGTTGTGTATTTCATTGCGCATTTTCTTGTGTATATGTAAATTGTGGCTCGGGTCGTCACCGAATCTTCATAACTTCTTTTTTAATTATGTAGCTTGCCGCTTTTATTTTTTTTAAGTACTTTGTCTGTGAAACAAATAAAGCTAACTTACTTCCTTATTTTCTATCGAAGGCCGTAATAACGACAGATAAAAACCCATTAAAACGGGCTGATAACATTTGCAGCAGGTGAGTAGGGAGCTGGTCAATAAAATCAGGTTTTTCATTTTTTTTTTTATCTCTAGTAAAAACAGTCCTCTTTTCACCGAGGTGTGAAGAAAGTCATGTAATGGAATAAAGAGGAGTTGACATCAGCTTCTACAGACAGGTAAATTATATTCTTCTGTGGGAGGTGTGCAGCGACCTCATTTATAGATATACGACACCGTAAATGTGAATACATGCCCCACCAAAGTGGATCTACAACACTGCAAGCATGTTGCCGGGGCAGATTCTGTTCTCGTTGAGGCTGCATTCACACTTTTAAAAGGAAGACTGAAGACAATGGTTCACATAATAACTGCATGTAACGATACAGCAGATAGTTGTGAAGATTTATCCCTTTCTCTGGTGAATGAACTCACCTAATAACGGTCA
This sequence comes from Brachyistius frenatus, assembly GCF_029030835.1. Taxonomy (NCBI): domain Eukaryota; kingdom Metazoa; phylum Chordata; class Actinopteri; family Embiotocidae; genus Brachyistius; species Brachyistius frenatus. Next base: position 1,856,645 of record NW_027210634.1, on the reverse strand, counting down.
TTCAGTACATATCTGGCTTTATATAAAGTCCAATCATACTAAAATGCATCTGTTTCATAAACTATGCATACTGTAAAGTCTGCCTAAAGTCTTTTTTTTTATTACTAAATGTGGTAAAACTGTCAATTTAACCTCGTTTACATGACTTAAGTTCTTACTTACTACTTTAATGACCTGGATAACAAGTAGACTTTTGCTATGCTCCAAATGGCATACTTGTGTACTAACACTCACTACTTTGAGTACATAGTGCGTTCTCACCGACAAATGTAAAAACATGCAGTGCACTGGAAGTACCAGTGTTTTTTTTTTGTTTTTTTTTACTAAGTACCATCATACTGCTATTGGACATAAACCAATCGGTGTATTGAGTGTGTGAACAAGAAGGCAATGAAAACACGATCATTTCTAGGTGAAATAATTCAAGTTTGCAGATATGTTGGCTGGTGCTGCATTCAAATGCAACGGTTATTTCTATGCTGTCGAAATCCAAGTACTACACAAGTAAGAGTCCTGACTTTTTAGAGCACTATTTGTGAGTGGACTAAGGGAAGTATGTTATTCGGAACACAGGCTTAATGTCCAGCATTGACCAGTTGATCAATTTTCTTGGGGTATTATTTGCAAGTCTCTTTCGTGTACACAAAATCGTAATTTGTCATTTGCATGATGACTTCCACCGATTATCTTTGAGTGATCCACTCTGTTGTGATTTGTTTTGACTCTACAGGCTATGATTCACTTGGTACACTCAAGGTCTACTGCAGACTCTGCAGTGTAGACTGATGTTAGTGTTTTTCTTTTAACCACTGGCGTTTTAAGTGTAACTCTGTGACACTTTAATTAATCTGCACAAAGACTCGGTGAAACGGTACATTGCTTCTCTTTGAGCAGGCTGAGCTGAGAGTTTGAAAACCACAGGACATCGGGTAGGTTTACATGCACGTTTAGGATCCTGAGTCTTATCATCTATCTTTATTTCAGCGTATTGATCGTCATGACGTTTTTAAACGTCACCATTTTTTACAAATTTTTACTGATTAACTATCGTGTAATTTGAGTTGATGACACACCCACACACATGGCGGCGGTGTTTACACGCCGTTAGTATCGAAGTACTCCAGCTGTCATATTTAGTTTTCTCAAAAAACGGGATAAAGGGCTAATCCATGTCTCTGAGACCAGAATGTGACTGACTTAATCCTCCTCATCCTCTCTGGCAGATCAAGGCCAAAATGAGCCTTGGCAAGTTGCTGACCTAACTCAACCTCTCCTTGGTTAGCTTTGGTATTTTTTTTTTTTTCACTCTCAGTGATGGAGCTCTTTCTTTGGGTTTTTCTGTTTAATTCAAAAGTTATGATCTCGTATAATCCAGAAGTTGCAAAATGGCCAGCTGAGGAGTTTCACTGGAGAATACCTCAACGCTTATGATGCTCACAACCTCTTCTGGAAATTATTTTTTGTATGAAAACTAATTTTGGAAAAGCTAATATATTTAGAGGGAAACATAATGCTGAACAGATGTTTCCTATTAAGATAATGAGGAAATGTTAATTAAAGTATGTAATAAAGGTTATCTTTAATATATCAGTAAACAGAAAATATTTCATTTGTTTTCATTTCAAATTTCCAATTTTTAATACAATAGCACCTGATAACAACTGCAGCCCTGTTGCCATTTTTCATGCGGAAAAAAACCCAAATGAATGTGCTTCATAAAAAATAGACTTTATGGCAGTGCTGTTGTATTAACCTGTATTAGTGTGAGGATGATACAAACAATGACTCACATGTTATGATGGTTTGTTTTTGTTTTGCTTCTGTCTGGGCAAACTGTGTTTGTTTTTACCTTTACTTTAGAGAACCTTATGTTCATTGATGTTGCATAATCTGAGACTGAGAGACTGTACACTCAGAGCTTATTTGCCACTTGAGGGAAAACTTTCTTACGGTAAAACCACCCACTCAATGCCTCGGTGTGTATTTTTCCTCTTTTTTTTGTATTTTGTTTCAACTGATTTTTTGTTGTTGTTGCCTGCGGGGCTGGCAGAGCACCGCGGAAAGAAGCAAGGACGTGTTGGTTAAATGTTTCTATCATGTCTTCGGCATAATCGCGGCGTGCTTCTAAGGACACAGCGGTCGCACTAACCTGCTGTGCTCGATGTGTGTTTGCTGCCTCATCAAAACGGGAACGGTCACCTCCCCCCCTACTGTACTCAGCCTTTAGCAGAAACAGAAATGTCAGGGCTATGCTCTCGGTACAGCCTATTTACACAAGCTGCAGTAATACTTGCTGGAAAGAAAACAGTGGAACATCTTTGATCTGTGAGTTAAAGCAGCAACGTTGTTCAAACGTAAGACGATTACATTCGGGGATGCGGCACTGTTAATAATAGTTCTACCTTGTGTACAGTTTGTTGGCCATGCAGGCTTATTTTTTTTTTATTTTTTTTTGACAGTTTCCTCTAGAATAAAATAGAGACTGTCCTTTCTTTAAAATAAATAAATAACTCATAGGTTATTTATTTGAAACAAATTAGCGTCTCAGCAAATTTGTGTGTGAACCAAAAGTTTTGTGGGGAAAAAAGTCACATTCTTAGTTAGAAGTCTACAATTCCTCATACCCAACTTTTTTGTTGAAGGATTATATTTTGCAGGAGGTTTCACATGGTGCAGAGTGTGGGCAGTGTGTCTGCTGCCTGCCTTGTCATGACAGTAATGATTAAAAAAAAAAAAACTATCATTATGTCATCAGTAATTAGCTCGCATTTGGGAACAGGGTTCAGGCTGGATGAAACTATCATTTAATTAATTCAAGATAAGTTTTCATTTTTATTTTTTTACACAGTTTAATTTATATTCTTGAAGCTTGATGCCCATCACCAGTGTAAACTTGTATAAAAAGCATATGTCTGTAATTTAAGACAAGTCTGCTTTTTTATTTGGTTTATTTCCTGTTTTTAAACAGTGCATGAAGGCATTGTGTATCGCTGCGCAATTTTTCTGTGAAATAACTTTGAATAGCTCAAAAATCTTCAAAGATTTGGTTCACAATTTATAAGAAAAAAATGTGGGTCTTTAAGATAGACCAATTGAGAACCACAGCAATAATGCAAAGCTAAGTTTCATCGTGACAGTGTCCTCTAGTGGTCATAGCAATTATAAGGAAGTCAGGCGACACGGTTATAGAAACACAAAGTACAGGTAGTGAGGAGGTCAAGGTGGATGGATGGGTCGACAAATGCGTGAACCTTAACTGCATGTTTATTATTGTAACTACGGCAACGCTGGGGGGGGCCTCCATTTCCCCCCTGAAACCTATCTAAAGTCGTCTGGTGCCTGAGATAAAAAATAAATAAATAAATAAAAAAAATCTGATATATTTCCTGCCACCAGTGAGGTGCTAATATGAGGGGAACTCCTCGGTGCTCAAGAGGGTCGTGACAAACAACCTCTGTGGTCATTCGGGGTGGATCTGGCAGGTAAATAACAACAGAGTACGTATTCTTACGCTGTGTTTATCTGCTCAGAACCTTGAGGAGATAGCATGCCTTTCTTCCTCCTTTTTTGAGCATAAACAAGTATTTAGGTACATGTCACTTCCAAGGTGCAAGATTCATGTGCGCCAGAAGCGGGCCCATGTATTATAAGTGCAAGAGCGTCTGTGTTTGTGGCCGTGTGTTTGTGTGCGGTAATGGAACCAGGACACACACACACACCTAACGGGGACGACACAAAGAGCCCACCGCTCGAGGGGGCAGTGGGCTCAAGCCTTAGAGAGCACATCCCGGTGACAGTACCGTGGGGTCCGCGGAGCTAATCGGACCCCTGGGACGAGCTCGCAGGCAACACTTTTTTGTTGTTGTTGTTGTTGATACTTGGGGATTCTACACACATGAGAACAAAGAGGGATAAAGTCAGTCTGAAGATCTTCCTCTCCCTCGGCTAATCGCGCACCTTTGGCTGGGTGCTGGGTCCAGGACGAGGCGGAATTCATGAATATGCGAGTATAAAGGAGTAAAAAAAAGAAAAAAAGAAAAGCTTTCTCCTAGTTGCAAATGGTCTGACTTCTCTGAACTGATCGGCTCGACGCGTTATCACACGCATGATGCAACGCGCTGTATAAAATGCTGAAATAAAGAGGCTGCTATTGTCTGTGGAAGCTCTATTTGCGTTGATCTGCAGAGAGGAAATCACTGTCCAGAATCCGGCCAATCGTATCGCAGCATCACGGTGAAAAAAAACAAAAAAACCCGGACACCTGAGACGAGCTCTCAGGCAAGAATTTCTACCGTTTATACTCGGAGATTCTTGACGTACAAGGACACAGAAGGATGAAATCAATCTGAAGGTTTTTCTCTGCCTTGCTTTATCGACTATATTTGAGTGCTGAGTGACGCTGTACATCAATATATAGTTTCTATGCTAATATCGAGCATTTTTCATGGTATGCCGCTTCTGGAAGGAGGCTTTACATTTTATTACCGCTTCAACATATGAATGTAGAATAGAGAGAAAATAAGTCAACAAAAAGTAATATATTATTTACTGTTTAAATACTTAAAATGTGTTCATATTAATACAGCAATGTTATACCTTGTTATTATTTATCCATTACAGAAGTACTGATTATTAACTAAAAGAAACTTTCATTGCAGTAAATGAACCCAAAACATCTTTTTAACCGATAGTGTGTATATTTTTGTTTCTCTAAAATGTAACTTGTCAGTGTGTGATGTCATAAATGACACCGCATTTTGTTGAGATTCATGATATGGAGTGCTTTGAATAAATTAATTTCAGATCTGGAATATTAATATAGGATCAACAAGAAAAAATGTATATTCAAATCTTATTGCAATATCAACATAGATTTAATATGACATAGTTTGTTTTTACTCAATAAATTGAAATACTGTTAATGAATGAAAACAACCACATGGAATTAGATACCTGACTTATCAATATGATTCAGGATTTTAAAGCAAAAGTCCAGCTAATATTTTTTCGCACAGCCAGAGACATGAAAGGAGCAGCTCACTTGTTATAAATGTCACTGGAAGATCTCTCATGCATGAACGATTTATATCATCCCACGGTATGTAGCGTCGTAGCATCCGCTCCTCAGCGAGAGTCGTGAACCAGTAATATTTAATTTTCATGTAATATTTACCATAATTGTGTGGCTTCTGGTTTTACCTTGTAAAAATGAAGAGAAAAAAAAAAAAGCGCCGTGATTAAGATGCACGAGAGATCGCGCATCCATGGCCGGATGAAGAAACCTCTCAGAAAAAAAATTATGTTCATCCCCGCACCCGAATCTGATTGGAGAGTCAGTCTGTAGAGATATGCCACTTCTTATGTTTTATGGAAATAAAATTGACTAACTGGATTCCCCCGAAGCCTCTGCAAGTAATCTTGCCCTCAAGCTCCTGACATTCATGCAAAGGTGAAGACTAACTGTCTTTGGTGATTGGTGCAACGTTGCCCCAGGGGTTAGAGCAACTGCCAATCAGCTGTCTCGGAATAGAGCTGGGATCCTCGCCCAGATTGTGCGTGTGCGTGTCTGTGTGTTAAGTGTGCTATGTTCACAGGAAAACAACAGAAAAAGAAAACAAATGCAAGCCAGGAAAACAGGATAAGAAAGAACACATGCATCATGTGCCAATTCAAGCATCTACATTATATTCCGCCGTGTTCAGTATGAAAGTCTTTCCACTGATATTCATAAGTGCAAATGGAAAAAAGGCTGCAGAACACGCCCAAAGACATGTGCTTAATAATGCAGGTCAAAATGCAATAACTGACATATATAAATTGCCTCAAAGCATTTCGTGCATTGTACGCGTTTTCTTGCTTGTGGCAATTAAAGCGAGCGCTTTGATTAAAGTCGTCTGAACTCCTCTGCTTCTTGCACTCAAATAAAACAGGCTAATGAAAGTTTTGTTGTTGTTGTTGTTGTATTCTTTTGAATGTGAATAACAGTGAAGTAAGGTTTTAACACAAAGTGGATGCACACATACTTTCGTACACGGTAGAGAATCTGAAGATGACGAAGGAGGAAAAACAACTGTTTTGCTTCATTTTTTTTTTTTATATATATTTTTTTACAAAGAGCAGAAAGGAAACAATCGCATATCGATATTTTTGAAGGACCTGAATCGTAAGATATTTGTATCCTTTTGTTAGTCGAAGTGTTATAAAACATGAAAAGTGTAATATCCAGCTGGGCTAACTGCCGACAGTGCCACTGGTAGAGTACCTCTTAAAACAGCAACAAAGAATAAAAGATATCTCAGAACAAAGTTCAGATCATGCATCACATCCTCCGGGATCAATTATCTGTTTTCATTTCTTAACCACACAATCTTTGATTCCCCCCCTCCCTCGTTTGAAAACAAGCACAATAATTTGTGCGCAGAGATCATTATCATGTAAAGGCAGCGTCGAAGTTTCTGTTCTCAAATGCAAGCGTTACAAAATGTCGACAATTCATCTTCAAGTGCCCACGAATATATTCCTGAGGTTACATTGTGTATGAGTGATATAACTTGTTGACAAAAGACTTGTCAGCGCCACAATCAATAGTTTTGATAGAGAGAGCCTGTGTTTGCGAAGAGCCTGAGTACTGTCGGTGACTCAGGCACGGATGACGCATGCACACGACTGCTCTCTGCCCCTTTTCTTTGTCGCTCGTATCAAAGAGAACGCATCGTAATAGAAGGACAAAAAGGCCCTCAGATGAACAGCATGCACCAATCGCTGCTGAGTTGTGAAAAGTTGTGGAAAAAGTACGGAAGGGTACATCGCAAGGTCTTAAATCAGCGCTGGACAGCTCAGGTGTTTTGCTCGTCTGCCACTGTGAATTGTACCTCTGGGAGACTGAATGACACCCTTTACCTTCCTTCCACCGTCGACCTTGAGGGGAGGAAAAAAAAAAAAAAAAAAAAAACAGAGACGGGAGTGGGATTGGCTCCGGCCCAAACTTGAATAGTCATCTGTCCTCCCCAATCAGTCAGCCTTTCGCTCTTCGAAAGAAGGGCAAAGTACGGCGTTACAAAACACCCCCCCCCCAAAAAAAACAACCCAGGAACACACAGGTGTAAAACACAGGTGTCAGTGAAGAACAAAAGAGAGGCTGATCTTGCCAAAAAAAAGAAAAGTTCCAGGGGGTGACAGGTGGTCTCTTGTTGGATACACCTGAGATAAATGTGGAAGTATTTGTTCCTGAATACGTGTTGAAATTTGAAGCAATAAGTTATGTTGGCTTTCATTGAGTATCTGGTGGGACGGAGATGAGGCAGCTAGAGACTCGGCAACAGACGATCAGAACAGGAGGGATGTTAAGGTCAACTCTGACTTAACTAATATATTTTTCGATTATCCACCTATTATTAACATAAAAAGAAAAAGAAAACCATTTGAAATAAAACCACACTTTCCTCCAAAAAAACAATCAACTCCACAGGTCTTTTGTGCAAGCAGCTCATTACGAACCAAAACTACGTTTTAGAGTTTAGCGCGATCTAGTGGTTGAATAAATAATTACAATTATCAAATGTTGAAACTGAGAAATTTGATTGTTTTATGAAAAATATATGTTCATTTTGAATTTTGCAGCAGAAATGACGGATGACTTTGATATTCAGGCCCGCGGGCGGCGCTGTGTTAAGGACACAAATCTGTAGTGGAAATCACTGCCCGGGCTCAGGAACACTTCCGAAAAACCATTGTCTGTGAGCACAGTTTGCCGCTGCATTCACAAATGCGCCTTAAGGCTCCGCCTTGCAAAGAATAAACCAAATATAAACATGATCCAAAAACTTTGCCACTTCCTCTGGGCCCGAGCTCATTACAGATGGACTGAGTTGAAGTGGAAAACTGTCCTGTGGTCTGACAAATCAAAATTTGAAATTCTTTTTGAGAAACCATGGATGCCGCATCCTTCGGGCTGAAGAGGAGAGGGACCACCCACCATGCTATCAGCGCACAGTTCAACAGCTTTGCATCCCGGCCAATAGAGGGATGTATTAATTCATTCTTCTACAAACTGCAAAAAAAAAAAAAAAAAAAAAAGGAGGTGTCTCTTGCTTAACAACAACTGATTAGAGCTTTGATCGCATTTCGCCTGCAAATTCGACACATAACACGGAGCAGATGCGAGATGAAGTCACAGGAGGTCCGCAGGTGGTTGTAGTTGAGCTTAGATGCAACCATGGTTTCCTTACACTTACTTTGTTTGCTCTTCTCTTGATTTTCTTGATTGCCAGTCTGACACACTTGGGCACGATTCTCTGTACAAATGACATTCACTACGAGTAATGTGCAGCACTAAAGTCCTCTCTGTGTCCATGTTATTGAAATAGAATCTAGAAATGAAGAACTGAGTGAAATTAAGACATCTCGTCTGTTTTTTGTTGACATAAGACACCGTTAAGAAACTCTGGAGTTCTTAATATTCTCTGAACTGTCATATTTCATCCAGCTGGAGTACTACATTTCTGCACATAAGCACACTCGGTTTGATCCACGTGCTTCCCGCTGAGCACCTGTATGTTTAATTCATGGGGTCCTGTGGATCACTCAAGAGTCTTTTATTTTTCCGACTACAGTCGGTTGTACAAACACAATGATGGCGGTTTTTCGGCAGACTGGAAATAAGCAAAAACAAAAGGCTGTCTGCACGTATGAAGGCCTTATCAGCGTCTGAACCACCAGACACCACAAATTAGCAGCTGAATGATGCCGGTGACTTATTTTTTTCTTCCAGTTTTTATGTGCCACTTTGACTGAGAAAAGATTAGACAGACGACAGGAGACATTCATAGAAAATTTTAAATAAAGAAATTCAGGGCTTAAAACCTTGAACAGAAATAATGACAGATAAATAAAATAAAAAATGTAAGTCTCACTTTCTTGCCTTGATACAAGAAGTGTTCATACATTAAAACACCTCCTCCAAAATAATACCTTTAAAAATATAATGAATTATTCACAAGAAAACGCTGCGGATGTCAACTCCATAAAATTGTATGGAAGTGCCTGCTATATTATTGATGCAGCTCATGGCAAAAAGTTGATTTTTCTAAACATTGCCTGAGGAACCAGATTACGGCATTTCTGACAGGTGCCATGACATGTACAAACCACTTCACAACAAATCAATCTGTTCGATACGGAACAGGCCGGTTGTCCTACACGGCAGTATACCGATTGCTAATTCTGTGTTCACATCGTGTACGATGGGAGGACTGAATTTCCATGGTTACGACGTGCAAGAATTCACGTCCAAGGTCAAGATAAGACGGTTGTGTGATGGGAGCAAAATTTGGTCCAATCAAAAAAAAAAAAAAAGCGGTGTCAATCGGGATTACACTGGACCAAGGTTTCGGTTCATTTGCAGTGTAAAAAGCCCTTTTTTTTTTTTTTTTTTTTTGGATGGTTTGGACTTTCAGACCAATTACAGGAAGTTGAGGCAGGCTGACATCACAGATTGAACAATATAAGAAGAAAATGAGACGTGGTAGCACATGAGAGGAAGAGCAGACAAAGTTTGTAATTGTAATTTGGTCCGGCAAAGAAATCAAAAGTCAACTTGAGAGAAAAAAAAAGCATGAAAACGTAGAAACTTTTCTGAGTGGAAAAACAAAAAAAAAAGGGCTGTTAATAAGCACTGACCTGCTGAGTTGACCGCACGATGACCTATCAAACCAATCAATGTCAAATATAGAGAGATGCAGCCCACGGAGGTGATGACGACAAGTTGAAAGTATTTCATGCAAAGTTTTTTAGTGCAGTCGTAAAATTGCATCGTGAAACCAAAACTAACTGGATCAAATGTTTACAGTGTAACTAAAACACCTAATGCGACACCTTTCGTGTTACTTTGCCTTAATAATATAACCGCTATATTCACGTAATGTGGGTTTGATTACCTTGAGTGACAGGCTTAAAAGCCCCCTTGTCAAAATGCAGTTTGGCTGGACTGCAATTCAAAGTTGGAACCAGGTGTTTACCGTGACTCAGATTCCCACCCACATCCCGACAGACGTCGCGTGCGGCTTCATCATCAGTCACTCGTAACCGAGAGCTCAGTGAAAAATTCTGTACAGCGTTGCGGTAAACATACGCAAAGTGATACAAAGTGGTAAAATGGGTGTCAGAAAAAAACCTCCCTGATTATGAAATAATAACACAGTAACCTTGAGAGAGCCAAACATGACAATCAGCGGCAGTGATGGATGAACTCGACTGTGGAGGAAGTGCGCGGTATAAATGCGTCCCCCGCCCTCCCCCACCGGCTGAGGATATTTGTCCCAGGCTTCTCGCTCAGTTATTCAGCGAGTCGGTAAGAGGAGGCGAGTCTTAAATCAATCCATTAGATCCATCCATCATCTCGGTATCTCAGCGGGAGACAAACACTGATGGATCTGCTCACATCGACTGGCAGTGCACCTTAAAAATGGGGCTCGCTCCCGTGTCTCCCATCTGATCCCGGGTGAATGAATATTAAACGCACGAGACTGACGGTTAAGAAAAGAGGATTTGATTTTGAAGCACGTGCTCCCCACCCACCGCTACTTTTCCACTTCGTTGGTCCCGCCGCGACGAGGCATAATAACCGTTTGAAAATGTATTCGATAAAAGAAAAAGGAGGACTGACGCGCCGCACATACCGGCAGTGATAGCAGGTCACCGATCGCTCATTGCGCCGCTTTGACTTGTTGACAGAGAGCACGCGACGGCCTGCCAGAGGCGGGCGACTTCTGCCCGGTTGGATTAAAGGTTGTGTAATCTGTGAGCGAGGTGAAACAACTCCGTTTCCCGAGCCGAGTTTACCGAAACAGATATTGGAACGTATGAATATATGACTTGAGTATTAGCGCCACAGTGAGGATACGATTTTTTTTGTATTTAGTATTTCGATATTAAAGTCAAAATGTCGAGAATGAAGTAGAAACTTTCAGTATAAAACATTTTAATTTCATACTCAACATTTTGACTTTATACTCAACATTTTGATTTATTCTTAAAATGGTATTCTAACTTTATTCTTGACATTTCAGTGTAATTCTCAACATGTCGAACCTATTCTCAAATTGATGACTTCTTCTCGACATGTCAGCTCATTCTCTACATTTCAACTTCATTTTTGGCATTTTGACTTTCTTCTCGACAATACAAATCAAAAGAAAAACGTACTCCTCTTATTTTTTTTTGTCCTTACTGTGGCCCTTAAACAGCTCGTCTCCGCCGGACCGTTGATCACAGCTTACAGTTTCTTCTCTGTGATTACTGTCTGAAAACCCTGCTCGCATTAACGTTGGCTCGTCCACTCTGAAGGGCGGACCAATCAGGGACCAGCGCATATGGTGGTCGATGCCAATTGGTTAAAGCTGCTCAAATAGTTTCAAATTTAACCTGCGGTCGAAGCCCAGTAGGATGCATTGACTGAAAACGGTTCCCTGTGGAGCGTATTCAGACCCAAATATCTACGCAGTGAATTTGAGTTTGGAAACACCGCGTTAGCCTTAATACTCCATCATAGTAAATATCTACTGACTTGATTTATATATTTAGCGCCTATGATAAATGATATCATTTGGTATTAAATGGGTTGAGGCTATTCATCATCTAAGGGAAATTCAAATGATAGTAAAACCTGATATGACTACATTTTTGGATCTCTCAATCGGAAAAGGTTGATGAAGAAAAAAAATACATATTTTCCTTTAGCTGTCATCTCAAGTAAAGGCTTTGACATATGACAAAATAAGAAGTTAAAAAACTGATAAGACAACCGAGAAACAACTCAACAAGTTTCATGACAGCACTAATGAGACGTTTGAAATAAAGCAAGAACAAGAAACCCAAAAACTCCCCCACATCATCATCATCATCATCATCATCAGCAGCAGCAGCAGCAGCAGCAACATCAGCAGCTCCCGTTTTAAACAGATAAAACTGTTTCACTATCGGTATGATTTGCTTCAAGCTTTCAGAGGGTGCAAACAGATGAAATGATTAAAAACTGTGTTTGACACAGATAAAAGAGATAAAACCAAATTATGACAGGCAAACCGCACCTGATTCATTAATGAGTAATACGCTAAGCAGCCAATCAAGGATAGAAAAACAAATATTTAGAAATAGTGGCGACAGCAATAGAGGAAGCAGTCAGATACAAGAAAACAGAGCCGAGCTCATCTGGTAAAGTTCCAGATCTGTAACTTTCTCGTTCTACTCGATCTAAATTTGACAGAGTGTTTGCTTGTCTGATCAAATTCTAGATTTGTGCGGAAGAAAATGCAAGAGAAATTTATTGTGAAAGTTCCTCACTTCACCGCGGCGTGAGGGGTTTTGATTGCTCGCCACTCGGCAGAAGATGCGTAATCAGCATGTGTGTCGCGGCACAGCGGCTGCCATTGACTTCAATCCCATTGAAGCCGCTTAAGAGTTTTGACTTGAGTTGTTGACATCTAAGGTGTGTAAAATGTGCGACTTCACTTATACATATCAAGTCACACGCTGAAGGTTTGGCGGCTCGTAAGTTCTCTCTAACAGGAGGTAAATGTGGTGGCGTCTGTGTAACTTTGCTCGTTCTTGACAGATGTGCGTGACGTAGCTCAGCACTTTGGACGAATGTAGACTATTCAAACGTTCTCCGAATGAACGTGTTAGTGTTGTGACTCACTGAATGCCATTAAGACGTGTTAATAGTAATGCATTGAGAGTGTTATACTGGTCATTTAATGTGGGAAAAATGGAAATAACCCAGCTGGCTGTGGCGCTAAGCACATATAGTGACCGTAGACTGTGTATAAAAGTGGACGTAGCTTCCGGGTCTGAAAGATGCAGCTCATGCGGAAGCGCCTTAAGATGCAATACCACCGAGTGCCACTAGAGGTCGGCTCCAAAAAGCCTCCCTAGACTCCCATTCAACTATCATAAAATTCCAAGTCAATAAAATTTCTCCACGTGTTATCTTAGTTTTGCTACAAATCCCCCCCCCCCCCCAAAAAATCCTCCTTTCTAATAAAATGCAAGACAGCTTTTAATTTGAACTAGTACAGGAAGCGTTGAGTTTGTATTGACGCGCAATGCGGTAACTCTGACAGCGCAAGTGGCAGCTTATCATAACGAGGCATTAAGTTGATGTCGTGGCTCAATTAATACATCTTTTATGAAACGATTAAAAAAAAAAAAAAATTGACCACATAGTTTTGAATCTTCAAACACAATTTATTTTTATTTTTATTTTTTTTAATGAATTTCAACCTTATCAAAGAAACTGAAAATTGATTTCCTCACTTGGAGAAAAACAAAAAACAGCGTCGTTCCGGTGCTTTCCGGCAGCACCACACCTGCGGCGCTAACGTAAACCTGTCGGCCTGTTAAAGTGTTGCCGCCCAAAAGCTGACTGTTGCGAGATAATTGTAAACTCTGACCAGTTCATGCATTGTGTTTCTAACCAGACAGTAAATGGCAGCACAGAAATATGAGCAGGCCTCTCGTCTTTCCTTACGGTGCAGAGTCAAGGGCTTACTTAGCCACTGTCAGCGCTGTTCGGCTCAACTCAATTACATTAAATCATGCTTAAAGGTTAGAGTAATCTAACATAGTGTATTAAACAATTAAGGCGACTGAAGTGAACTCTTTATTACTGTTGGAAATATAGTGCGCTTCGTATTATGTTGGCATTCGACCCTCACCGTGCCGGCGTTAACGTCTGATTGCTGTAGCATTTTATACCGGCGTGCACAACCGCAACTTGACTTTTATGTTTTGTGTTTTTTCCAACATGTGACATAGATTTTTCTGACTGATGGGACGAAGAAGGGAAAACTCCCTGTCCTGCACATGCTGTAAGGAGGAGCCGGGAAAGGAACCAGCATCTGCTCTACCGCATGAGCTCCACTCAGCACTCAGGTCAGATGCTAAATCAGCTGCTCACTTAAATGCCTCACCTTTAAAAAAAAAAAAAAAAAAAAAAACTCCACCTCATTCTCTCATCCTAAAAAGGTCAAATCTAAGCATCAACTATTCAAATACAGAATTATCTGTGGAAAGCGAAGTGTGGCACATAACATCGTTATCCTCTACTTTTTTTTTTTCGTTCTTTATTTTACATTGATTTGTTGTCATCACTTGTCCAGCTGCAGCAGATAAATGATATGACCTTTTCACCGTTCTCTTGTATGCAGAGCAGGTATAGCTATTAGAAAAAACGGCTAAATCCAAAACCCATGATAGAACAGCTGTTACTGGTGTAGATGTAAGCCAAGCCCGAGAAGTCAAGCCCGGGCTTTGAAGGAGGGATAAGGATCAGTCGGGCAACGAGACCACTGACTATTGCCTATGCATATCTAAATTTCATCAGTCTTTGTTGAGCGGCAGATGCAGTGAAACATTTTTTTTTTTTTTTTTTTTTTTAAATGACTCACTCTCAACCGATATACGAAGTCTGGAAGCACACACTGCCACCAGACGAGGCGCGCCGAGGGCCAGATTACGGCATCAAAGAGGGGGAGAGGGGGGGGTTTCAGAACATTTTTTCCTTGATCAAATGAAAATATAAATGTTTTCTGCAACCTTAAAAATGACGCATGAACATTTCTCTGTATCTTAATTGAATGTCGACATTCAAATCAACAATTAAGCAACATAATTTAAATAGTAAAATATATTACTATTTGAATGTAGCATCTAATATAAAAAATTACAATGGTCACAACAAATGCGCTAGAAAATTATTTATTCCTGTCACGTGTTTCCCTCTTGGCGGTCCGTCTGAAAATAATCCCCGTCACTAATTCGAAAATAAGCCTCAAAAAGCTGTGTTTTTGGGGGCGTTTCTGTTTGATTGACAGGCCTGCGGTGCAGTCAGGTTACCGCTGTCGGTGGGCGGGATTGTGTCGTCGGGTCGTCGATGACACCGAGTCAGATCTACCACTCGCATCCTTCCCAGATCGCCCGAATGTGGTCACTTTTGGCTCCGCCCCCAGCTCGCAAAATGGCGACGGCCAAAATCCAAACTCGAGGTCTCAAAACCTAACCAATAGGTGTTGGTTGACCCTTGATATATACGCTAAAAAAAAAAACTCTTTCAACATCAGTCACAACGACACCGTGGCTGTAAAAACAGCAGATTGGGTAAATTAGCGTTTCACTCGTAGTATCTGCTGCCAGGTGAGATGCTATAAATCTTTAGTGCCTGAACCATGGCAACGCCACAGACCTGACTGATAACTGTAGATGCGTGGAATATTGGTTACTTTACTGTTGCATGATAAGAAAAGCTTTTTTTTTTTTTTTTTTTAGCAGCTCAGAGTAGCGGGGTGGAGGATTCAGACGATAACCGGTTGTTGTTGTTGTTTGACCAGGACTGCCTACGGTGAGTCTTCAGGCTCGTGCATTTCAAAGTGAAGCACCTGCTTTTCCGAACGGCGACCTGAGATGGCAACATTCTGGGCAGGAATTACATCTGTACGTTGCGGAGACTGTCACGCAACAGTCAGCGCACGTTAAGCTGCGAGCCCCACGGGTACGGTTCCAGGTTTTAGACTTTGACTCCAACCCCCAGAAAAACCCTCCTCGGCGCGGCGTCTCTGACGCCGTCTCCGACGCCGTCTCCCTGCCGTCACCTTCTGTCGTCAGACAAAAACCTGGCATCTTTCCCCGGGAAGTGAGGAATGCAAGAGCGCGAAGGACCAAAGGGTGCTCCGGGGAAACATCTGTTGAGATGGTTGGGAGCTACACTTTGTGTCAGATCATGTCTTTGGCAATTACAGTAAATTGCATCAGTGCGCTACTGTGCACGGTGCTCGCTGCGTCTGCTGAATATTAACAGCCCGGCGTGGCAGGAGTGGCTGCTGAAGGGTGCTGGCGTTGGAATTTCAGGGAGCAGCGGTGTTTCAGGGTTAACAGACAGCTGCCTGACTTTTCCTTTCACGCTGTAACGGTGCTGCATTTTGACGAGCGGTTCGTTTTTTTTTTTTTTAAGATAAAACTGTAACAAGAATCTCTGCTGATCAGCCTCAAAAATGACTTGATTATTTTTTTTATTTTTTTTAAATCGGACGAAACTGAAGCTTTTCCATCATCATCATCAAGGATGACTGCTGACAGCCACAGCTCATTTCATAACACACTCATCAGGATTGGTAATTGATTGTAAGTGACCACTTGCTCCACTCTTCCCCCGCATACTGATAACACAGCTTAGCAACCATCGCCATGCACAACAGGCCTCTGTATTATGGTCGCAGTGAGCGAGACTTCGCATTTATGGAGTTCAAAGGGTTTTCTAGCATTTTCGAGGCCAACGATCGCAATCGTTAGCTTGCTCGGGCAACTAGCTGACCGCTTGTGACTGAATGCTGCTTTAAAAGGAATATTATAAAAGTGATGGAATATGTGGGCTTACAAGGTGAAGTTAAAAAAGATGTTAATGGGTGAGTCCTTCCAGAAGATTCTCATCTCGAAGTTAGTCAGACGGAAAACACCGACATATACAGTCGTTAACGCGATTAGCTTAAAACTCGCCGTTCCCGGCGAAAAAGAAACGAGAAGCCTGCTTTGGTCGAGCCGTGTCTGAAAAGAAAAACCCGACAGTTTCAAAATGTACGAAACATTTCTCGTAAATCTGACACCATTATCATTGTACATTTATGAAACCATCGATTTTAAAGCTTTATATTGAGTCTGTTTGCGCTTTAAACGGACATAAATTCATCATTTGAACTGGAGCAACAAAGTTTGGGCCTTTTAAAATCCTAAAAATCACACTTGAAGTCTTAATGGATGCTTGAGCGTCGCCGGCGGCTGGTGGAAAACATCACGCAAGCAGCCACTAATGTGCTTAAGTGCTAACACGGACCAGGTACCGGGACAGACGCTGCATGTAAATGTTTTCTGTTCGGGTCTCGCGGGCCCACTGCAGGCTGAAAATTGGGCCCAGTGCGAGTTACACACATGCTTCGTGAAATGTTGGTCATATACGAGAGCCCCGAGTTATGGGGGAAGAGGGGGGGGTCGACTCGATCTGATTGGTAACCCGGCGATACTACGTCCCGCCCACCGATAGCCATAAGCTGACTGCATCGCGGCCTGTCAATCAAACAAAAACACATCTTTTTGTAGATCATT
Source organism: Brachyistius frenatus (assembly GCF_029030835.1). NCBI lineage: Eukaryota > Metazoa > Chordata > Actinopteri > Embiotocidae > Brachyistius > Brachyistius frenatus. Next base: position 1,839,497 of record NW_027210634.1, on the reverse strand, counting down.
TTTCTAATTAATGACGGGATTATTTTCAGATGGACCGCCGGAAAACGAATAACAATGAGCGACTTTAGCGAACAACACCGGGGTAACTTAAGGAGAAATTTTATTGTCTGAGAATTTTAGGAGACCAGTTGAATGGGAGTCTGTGGAGCCGGAGGCCTTTTGGAGCCGACCCTCTAGTGGCACCCGGTGGTATTGCAGTTTAAGGCACTTCCGCATGGGCCTCATTTTTCAGACCTGGAAGCTACGTCCACTTTTATAAACAGTCTCTGGGCAGCCCTAACAGCCGCCATCTTTTGGACTTGGTGTGGGAACTGGGGCCCCGTAACCTAGACCCAAATGGGGCCTGCATGCTTTGTAAAATGTTGGTCAACATGGGGGCCCCGAGTCATGAGGTCTTACGTGGCAGCGCGCACAATTCCCTCATTTTGAGCTCGGCGTTTGGCTGCTCACATGCTTCATAAAAATGTTGGTCACTTCCTGCATGTGATCTACATGCGGGCAAACCCTCATGGGGCCCAGTTTTCAGCCCACACAGGACCCAAACATTAGCAGGTTGATTCTTACTGTGAATGACAGTGATACAGATATATATATATCAAAAGACTTACTGAGTTACGTTCATGTGCAAAGACTGTTCCTCAGCCATTCACTTGAATTCAGCCGTAATCTCCTCTAGTCCTCTCGCTGTGCCACAACTCCATCAGCTCTGCATTTATCAGTGGCTCGGCGGCGGAGGTTTCCCTGCCGCTGTGACCTCCCGGTTTGCCTCTCCTTGTTCCACAGCGCTGCATTAACCAATCCGGTTTTTTGGTTGTTGTTTTTTTTTGCCACCGCGCCTGAATTGGTTTAATTAAATCCAGGGGTCCTAACGCTGTCATGAACTTCAAAGAGCGCAGGGATGCGTTGCGATGCATATGCCACAAAAACATAAAAAATAAAAAAAAACTATACCGGCTTGGTGGTGCCAACTAAAACGTTTGATCGTCATTAGTTGATATTCACGCGGCGCATACCGGAGGTCCTAAAATTTAATCTCATATTATTTAATATTCCTATGTTCATCAGCATGCATATTAATCGTATAATTGAAACCGTGGGATGATTTTTCTCTAATGGGCTGTACGACGAATCTTTATCAGTTTTCTTAATTCCTTTTTTTTTCCCTCCTCTCAGGTGCCTGTGAGCTGACATGAGACTACGTAATTAATTCACTTAGCGTATAGAGGACACGGTAATCAATCAACGTGAGAGACACAGTAAGCTTAATTCAGGCTTATTTTTTTTATTTTTTTATATTGATGACTGCCGGCTGACTATTAGATACATTAATGAAATTGTTCATAAAACCCTGAGAAAGCTACACGATAATAAATGGCCGCAGCATTAGGGAGTGCATACATTACTTCTAGGACGCCGGTCTTGAAAACACCAGGGAGGAATATAAATTCATCCGCAGTTCATTGGGAACAAAATCCTTCACTTTAAGCAGCACTTGTGTTTCCTGTGTAAATCCTCTGCATGCATTTCCTGCGCCCCTTCGCCCCCCTGCACTCTGGACTGTTGGGGAGGAAAGGAGGTGTAAAAACAAAAGAAACGGAGAAAATGATTGAAATTACCGCTGAGCCCATGCTTAGCGATGCCTAGCACTAATTACATTTTTTATTTATTTTTTTTGTTGCCGTTTTAACAGAGTTTACTGAAAGTCTCGCTGCAGCCGTGTGGGGAGAAGAAGGCATGTCGGATTTCATTGGATTGATCTGTGATGCAAGAAGCACTTTTGATCATAAGAGCCACCATATTGTGCCGTGTGTGTGTGTGTGTGTGTGTGTGTGTGTGTGTGTGTGTGTGTGTGTGTGTGTGTGTGTGTGTGTGTGTGTGTGTGTGTGTGTGTGTGTGTGTGTGTGTGTGTGTGTGTGTGTGTGTGTGTGTCTCTCCTTATAATGTTATTACAAAGATGCCGGTGACTTTCTTGGAATTCCAGCAAATTGGGGCAGAGACAGTACGATATATTGGGTGTGTGATAATGCTTTTATTGCTTGAGGTGGTGGAGGTGGGGCCGGGAGGGGGCTGGGGGGAGCGATGGGGGGTTGAAAAGCAGCAGAGATAAGGTTGATCTGTGCGATACGCTCGCAGAAGCAGCACGTGACAACCATGTGGAAACGCGACGCTTCTCTCCCAAGATTTCCCCGTCTTTGATGTGTGCTCTAATTAACCTGCCTACCAGTCTTTGATCAGTAATTTTCATTGAGACCACATATGCTCTTTTAATCTTCACATGACAGTATTGACAGCCTGCGTTGAAGGAAAACAGGGGCCCCTGGTCACGCTCTCTCGTTGTTAAGCCCGTTTCTCGTTTTTAAACACGGTGATTAAATGATTTTTCTTTGAAATACGTCGTGAGGGTGATTCATGAAGAAAACTCAGCGCGGTTGACCATGTGGATCGCGTCAAACGGGTCAACTGTTACCACCAACATCAAAGCAAAAACAACTTCACACACACACACACACACGCGCGCAGCTTTGATAGGAGTTAAACCTCGACCTTTTAAGCCGCGCTAGTGGTGCAAAACTGAACTGTTGGACGGATTGCAATTAATTTTGACATTCAAGGTGCCCAGAGGATGAAGCCCATAAACGCTGATCCCCCCCACCTGACTTTTCTTGTGGTATCACCACCACAAGGTTTGTCCACCATATTGGTCAACACTGAAATACCTTTGACGATAATCGAATGGCCTGTTATGGAATTTGTTGCAAGCAGTTGCGCTCTCCGGTGAGCACTTCTCTTAACTTTTTACCAAAAGTGTCATCAGGTCAAAACTTGAATCTGCGCAATACCTTGCACACATCGTACCTCTGCAAAAAAAAAAAAAAACATGACATTCCCATAAGCCTGAGGTGTACCACTTTGTGTTTAGTGCCGATTAGTAAATGTTAGCATGCTTAAAAAAAAAAAAAAGAGGAGGACCTAAATGTTTAGCATTTAGGTCCTCCTTCTTTTTTTCCTAACATTTAGGAAGGAAATCAAGGAATAAGAGAGTTTTACTTACAAAAGGTTGGTTCACAGGGGATAAGGTGAGCGAACCGAATCACAAACTGGAGCAGAATCCCCAAAATTTGACAACAAGAAATGGAAATAACCAAACACAATCCACCATAATTATCTGAGAACTGGCAGGTGAACAAGCTGGGCTATATATATAGACAACTACCTGATGGGACAACAAGACACAGGTAAAAATGGCGGGAAAACCAAACAATGGCAGGAAATAAGGCATATGAAGGTGGAGGATTCCAAAATAAAACAGGATGTGGTTACACAGAGTCCAAACGGGGTGTGAGATTAAATCAGTGTTCACCTATTTAGGTTTAGATTGGACTATCATAAAGACGTTATGTTCATATAGTAAAATCCACGACATAATGCTGATCTGAACAGTATTCGCCGATATATCTCCAGGGGACCACAACCTCTCTTAACTCAAATACATTTTTCATGCTCCTTTGCTGTTTTTGAAGTTGGTTTGACAAATTAGTATGTCTTTTTTTTTTTTATAAACAGGGGATTTTATTCATGTACATCTTTTCAGCACTGTCTATAAGCTACCGTCTCTGAATGGGAAGAAATCATAAACTTTAAATGAAGCCTGCTACTGGGATTATAAAAGTACGAGCTTGTTGACAGAGCAGAGCAACTCCTACATCTCCTTAACCGAAGACTCGAGTCTTGTATTTTTCATTAACTAATGCCTTTTATGAGAAGAAATGGTAAATGCAAGTTAGGCAGATACTCGTGTGCTGAAATATTTAACTATGGACATCTGATACATCTTTAAACTGCCTTGACATAACCAATTGATTTATTGACTCTGTACCCCAGGGACTTCACTTTACTAGCTGTCAGCCCTTGTTATACATAGTAACTATTTCATATCACAAAAAAATGGACCAGTTAACGACGTTTCGAACGTGTCCTCAATGAGAGGCCATGATTGCAGATCAGTTGGCATTTGCTGCAGCTGGAGAATTTTACATGTGGAATCGACGGCTTTTCTTTGTCTGAATATATTACTTGTACATGTCTTCCTAAATCAACGATTTCAATTTCTAGCAAATGTTTGAAACATTTTCGGATTTATCGTGACAGGGACTTTAGAAATATTCACGGTTTCAGTTTGGTATGTTTCAAGGAGGGGTCTCCAACAATCTACCCTCGCTCCCTTCACCTGTGTTCGCTCCAAACGCCCTTCATGAAACACAGAGATCAGAGGACATAAACGCAGGGGAGACTCTCACAATGAGCGGGAAAGAAACGGGGGCTCATAAATTAAATAATGTAAATACAAAATGGATGCTGGGACTTTTCAAATTAAAAGTCCTCAAGGCCCCCCTCCCCCGCCCACACACACAAACCTCCCAACATACATACATAACAACAGATAGATTATTGCCAGTAAAATGTATTATTTTACATTGCTGCTTTGGTTATTGGCCAAAAAGTGATCAGTAAAACAAAGTGACACAGATAGAAATTTGCTATGAAAATTCTATGCACCGCTGTGGAAGAAAAAAGGAATTAAAATAAATTATTCCAGCTTTCGCCTTCCATTAATCAAAATAAATTATAATCTGCAACCATTCTGATCAGACGTTAACGTATTATCATCACAAAGAGCAGCATAGCAGTGTTTTACTTTTCAAAGTCAAAGCCTTAGCGTGCTTCTCCGGGGATTTCTCTATTTACTGATGCTATCAGTACCAAAAAAAAAACTTGTGGAGCCAAGCCCCAGTGACCAGGCTTATTAATAGACAGTCGTCTCAACTACCGGCCAATGAACTGCTACTTCCCATGTATATGTGATGGGATTTGCCGAGCTGAAAGAGAATGTGGGATGACAGAGGCTGCATAATGTTTTTTGCAGCGGCGGACGGAAAAATCAAGAAGGGGAGATTGAGAAAAATTAAAATGCTTTGCTTGTTCCTCTTCTTAGAATTTACACACACACACACACACACACACACACACACACACACACACACACACACACACACACACACACACACACACACACACACACACACACACACGAATATATTCAATTCTCTATGCATCTGCAGATTTCTGCAACCTCAACAGTATCAATATAAATCATTTTATTTCTGCTTTAAGCTGAAATGAAAACTTACAAATATTAGAATAGTGGGCCGACCCTGATATTTCCCAGCATTACATTTCAAATGCTCACATAAGATGATGCGTACATATAGTTTATGCGAAAGGGGCTGCCCTGCAAACGTCCACCCACTGGCGTGACATCTGATATGCGCATCTTGTTTTGATGTGTACACAGCATAATGTTGATATTAGTCATTAATAAAAAATGGCACCATCTGCTCCCCTTTGCTCGTGTCAGTGCTCTGTGCAGGATCTCTGTCTGCTTCCGGCACCGTGCTGATGGACAGCTATTCAATAAATTCACCCCAGATGAAGAGGAAGAAGAAGAAGAAGAAGAAGAAGAAGAAGAAGAAGAAGAAGAAGAAGAAGAAGAAGAAGAAGAAGAAGAAAAAAAGAGCATTGCAGGCTAAGCTACAGCAGAAGGTGCTCTCTCTATCTCTCTCTCTATCTCTCTCCGAACCACAGGCAGTATATTGACGCGTTATGCTCCCGCGAGATGTTTGCTGACCCTCATGCGATCGATGGTATCATGGGAGCAGGGCGCCCCTCCCACCCCCTAACATCCACTTCTGCTCTGCTAGGTTTAACTTAGACTTCAATTACTCAACACAGCAGTTAATTGATTTGCCATCATATGCTAAAAAGACTGCCCCGGTGCCGTTGTTTTGAAAAGCGGGGGCGGAGGGTGTTTGGGGAGGGGGTTTGCGGCGGGTAGCGATTCATTTTGAAGAATCGAGTGAATTTCAGCGCGGCTATCGGGGACACACTGCTCCATCAGCGCAGACACGGCAACGGTAAATCTCTCCGAATGGTCTCATAACCGGTGGCCTTAATCCGGATAGATGTGTTCATCTCGGCCTCAAAACACTGGAGTCACATTAAAAACGGTAAAGGAGTGATTTATGCGCGCGCCTGTGAACAGAATAAGCATCTTCTTCCTCTCAGATGAAAGTGATGAGAGGAAATCAACAGTGTATATTTTCGGCGAATCGCGCGGCCTAAAACTCAATTTTTCCTCAATCAGCGTCATGAGTGATGTCATGCGATTAAAACTGCAGCCACGCAGTCCTGATAAAAAAAAAAAAAGTCTCGATATGACATCGTGGGGTTGATGTGTGACTTTAATATTTGAGCAGTGACAACAGCATGCAAATTAACGGTAAACGGCGAGTGCCTCCTGTGGTGCGACCTCCACTAAATCTGACAGTATACAATAAAATAAACTGCTGGTGTTTTTTTGTTGTTGTTGTTTTTTTACCCGACGAGCGCGAGCGGGCCTCGAGTCTGACAGTGTTGGATTTTTTGTTGTTGTTGTCTTGTTCACTGCTCACTAATCTACTGCCTATCTATCTATTCTCCCCCGAGTGGCCTTGCAGGGCACGCGTCTACTTCGTCTGTTGTTTATCTGCACCTTCCTCGCTTCCGACCTTGGGTAGATGATGACATCAGGATTAATTAGTTAACCTACAACTCGGAACGAAATCCGTCTTTTGAATCAGATCCCTGATTTCAGATGTTCTTGTTTTTACTCGCGGTGCGTTCACGTGTCGTTGTTGTTGTTGCTGGGAGGATTCACGGAATAAGAGTTTGATTGTGCCGTGTGACAGATTGTTTCCTGTCCGTACGACAATAACGTTTGAATTGAATTAAATTGAATGGAAAGATCTGTCAACATTGTTGTTGTTGTTTTTGTCCACCCTTACTGAATTTCACACGTGACTTTGCACACGTGAAACGTGTAGTTTTGGAACATTTTCATAGCGTAGCGTGTGAAGCTCATGTTAATTCCCATGTAAAAAAAACGTTACGTTGGTAAACATGTCACGTCAAACGTGTGATCGCACGAGGTAAAAACAAGGGAAATGTGTTTTTTCTGGAAGGGCACACTGTGCTGCTGCAATTTCATCCACACGGACCCCAAAAACATTGTTAGCTAAGCGTAATGCTAATTCAGTTTTCTGTACTTGCTGACTGCAGGTAATTATAAACGGGAGGATCATGACACGGAATATTCATCGTGGCTGGACCGACTCATTGAAGAACAATAGCGGGAAATGTTTCTGTATTTAGCACCATTTAGAAAGCGGGAAAATGCTGGAGGCTCTCCTGGAAAGTTCACAAAGGACAAATGACGAAAAGTATCTTTTGAATACATAAAACAAAGTGCAGCATTTGTTTTGACATCATCTAAACCACTCCCTCATTGGTCAGGCTTCCAGCTGCTTTGGCTCAGTAGATGGTTTCTTGACTGAAACCCTGCAGTAAACTGGTTGCTATGGTCACAAGACTCCAGCCTGCATTACAAGCTACTGGCCATCTCTCCAAAGTCACAGGTTTGTTTCTTCAGTGCTGAATATGAATGATCACAGAGGTATTTGAAATATTGAACACAATTATTTTAGTTTTTTGCAAATGCACCTGTGTGTGAAGGGCACACATTAGCATTACTTCTCCAAGCATGAATTAATATTATATTAGCAAGAAATGTCATCACAATATTCATTTGCAGGATAAAAACAGATTTATCTTTTTTTTATGCCAAAAAGTGATTTTACCCCCCCCCCCCAAAAAAAAAAAAAAAAAAATGTTTTATGCATGTTTGAACGCCACCCACAACATAAACACAAAACGTCCTTGTTGTGATATTGTGACAAAAATGTCTTCAAAAGACAGTATTGGATATGGGAGACATTCACAAACATTAAAAGGATTTGCAAATTGAGTCGGGTATGTTCACTCTGCAGTATTATCTGTCTTTTTAAACTGGCCGTGACTAACAGCGTCACTGGAAAGGGGTATTATCAAAAGAAATGAATATACAGAGACACATACAGTGCATTAAAGTTCACATCATCCACATTCGTGTCAGACAGAATAAAAGAGGAGGTGGGGGGACTACTTTTTGTCTTCTCTCATAGTCTGTATTCCTCCCTCCAGTCTTTATTTCAGGCTAATGGCACATGGAGGTTAAGGACCATTAGTCCGCTCCCTGGACTATAGCTGCACCTATTTTAGCGCTACAGCGTAGCTTTCTTTCAATTGCCCGGCCCTTACTTTATCACTGCTTACCCAAGACCTTTCCCAGAAGGTCAGGCTTTTCTAATGACTCGTGACTTGAGTCATGAGGAGGAGTGAAAAAGTGAATGGGGAAAATTGCCTGTTTGAGAGAGACGGAAGAGACAGAGCAAGAATGAAAAGCAAGGAAAGGGAAGAAAAAAAACACAGAGGGCGAGGAAAAGGTTAGTGGTAGTGGAGGAGGATATATCATAGCGACAATAATGGGTCTAATGTAGACACTGGTGGAGTGCGTAGGTTATTTAGAAGTCAGCGGGAAGTTTGTTGATTTAATCGGGGAAGCGTCCAGAGGGACGTCTTATATGAATCTTGACCTGATTGTATTGAATACTGCACATCCACATTTTTTTGATCACCATTAATTGAACCAACACTGAACTGGTCACCTTTATTTTTAACCAAACAATAGTAATCTTGACAGGAAATAAAAGTTATGAGTTGTATTATGTTTTTAAATGAACCTTTGAAACCGAAAACAATAATCTGGCGTTACCTTCATTGCTGGCGTGATATGATTGCTTATTGATGTATTCTAGGAGGGGGGTGGGGGGAGGGGGTGGAACATTACATGCAGCTGGAAGTGCTTCAGTCCAGAAATATGAAATTATTTTCAATGGTATTAATTGTGCTCACTGTCTAAATCCTTCACTTTTAATTAAAATTGGCTGACCTGATGTGATTTAGCTGAATTCCTCTTTAATGGCCCGCACTGATTAATTGCCAGGAAAAGCGTTTGGCACAATTTGTACTCACTGACCTACTTAGAGTTGTTTTCCCCAGGTATTGTCTCTTTGAGAGATGGACAAAGAGCAATTTTTACAATCTAGGAATGAAATGAGGGGAAAATCCCAATAAGTAATAGAAGTAATATTCCTTTTGGATAACTTAATCATAAAGTTCTTCCGTTTTTATAACATATTTGTCTGGATTGGAGTTGCAGGTCCCACATTTTTTACCCAGTCCCACTTTGTAGAAAACCCTCCTGCTGAGATACATTAGTTTGCTCTTTCTCCACTGACCGGTGGGTGATTTTTTTTTTTTTCCTTCAGTGAATCCCATAGGATAGGGTTAGGGTTCACAATGGAGCTGCTTGAAGAACCAATTTAATAGCCAGTAAAGTGATTTCACAGTATCAGCTTTATTAAAACAGCATGGCGAGCAGGACTGACCAACACTGTCTTTATAAATTGCGTCTGTTCTTGTGTTACATTAATTACATTTTGTGTTGGTTTAAAGTAATATCCATGTTCACATACAGTACATTAAATCACTGCATTTACATTAGTGTGCAAACATGTATAGAGCCATGGAAAAGTTTATAAAACTGCATTGCAGTAACATTAACTGGGTGGTAGATTTAAGGTCTGTCTTAATAAATTTATTACAGTTTGACAGACACAGGTACTTTAATTGTCTGTTGAAAGTCAGAGGTTTTCATGAAAACAAAAGGCTGGTTCAAAAATGAACTGAAGAGGGCTAATCGAAAACTAAAATACTGAAACTAACTACAACACAAAAAATAATAAACTAAGAGTAAACAGGGACAAGAAACTGACAAAGAACTTGCTCGGTTTCAAAACACGAGAACAGACCAATAACTGAAACAAACAGACGAAGAGGGAAGGAGAGAACAAAGTAAATCCACTAGGGAGAGGTGGACAGCGAGGGGCAGATGAAACTTATATGGACAGGGCAGAAAATCATACAATAGTAGAAGTTGGCGTAGAGCAAAACTACAAAGTAAAACAAGTCACACAAAACTCAAGACTAAACTAGCGACTACAAAACAGAAATGAAGTCCAAACCACAACATTTTAATTGATATAAATGCCTCTTAAGTCGCTATCTATCGCAGAATGAGGTAACACAATCGTGATTTTGTAAGTCGAAAAACAATGCCGCGATTATAGTCAATCACTATAAGTTCCACCAAAGAGAACAAAACTGAGATCTTAAAGATGGCAACTTTAAAGTTTCAACTTTTTACGTTTTTGAAAGTAAGATTTCCTCGAGCTCTTTCTTTAGTAAAAGGAGTCACCGGAGGTGGCGTCTCATTGAAATGCCTCCTGGCCACCTCTTTCTGAAGTTATGCTGGACATGTTCAAAAAACAGGTGACCTTGGGGCAGACCCTAAACGAACTGAAGGAAGCACATATCCCATGTGGGCTAGGAGAAGCTGGAGGACGTGGCAGGACAGAAAGACGTCTGGTCCACACTGTCTAGCTCGCTGGCATCACGACACAGACCCAGATAATCGGTGGAAAATGGAAGGATGGACGGATGGATGGAAAATAGAATCCATCACACAGAAAATAAGTAATGTCGGCCAGCTTTAGCTTATCAGCCATGAGGCAATGGACCACAATGTCTCATAACCCCGGCATTTGGGCATACAGGGCACAATTGGTTGAACAAATGGAAGACTGATAAGCAAAAAAAAAAAAAAAAAAAAAAAGGTATAAGGGAGAAGATACAGTGTCATTGTCGGAATATTGCCTTCAGAGCTACAGCATGTAGAGGCTTGATAATGTCAGGCAGTGACCGGAAAGTAGTAATTGCTTTCTAATGAATTTCAGTTTTGCCCTGAAATATCACCTGTTGCCTTCCTGGATACGATAGCAAGTTGACGTAAAGACCTGCTTTCGTTGAAATAATGGAAATGCATTGGACACATAATTTTTTGACCATTCTGTGGTTTATGCGGTGATGCAAGAAGCACAGGCTCAAATTATTTTTCCCATATATTTTGTGCCCCATTCGACAGTTTTGGAGCATTATCATCAAAACGGTGCAGCACATTTGTGTGCGCTTCGGGCGAATGATGAGTTGAGCATGTTGAGAATATTATAGCAGGTTTCTCTGCCGGGAAAAAATAAAAAATAGGCCAAAGTTAACTGAAAGTTAAAAGTGTCAAATGTTAAAGGAATAGTTTGAGATTTTGGGATCCTATCTGTCTGTTTAGGAGGCCTAACTTTGCTTTAAATAAAAAGTGAAGAGGAAGACTTGAGTTTTTGTAAAGTATGTGGATATAACATGTCAATAGTGATGTTTACAGATGCCGTTAGGAAAACCTCGCAAAATTTGAAGAGCTAACTGACCTAACTAACTTCTAGAAGAATGCATGTATTTCCCAAAATGTCTGTTTTTCTTTTAAAACAATAGATATACACAAAATATAGAAATTGAATTTTAAGATAATTTATAGAGTACATGCAAATGAGTGAGACCTAAATAAGGAAACTATTACTGAAAGAATAAAAATCCAGCCAAAGTCAACATTTTTCAGTTGTTCCTTATAATAGAGGAATATAATAAAATTAAAAAAAAATCTGCCATTTTTCCTACAGATACATTAAATATGTATTTCAATGGTTCAAATAATTTGACTATATTTAATTAAAAAAATATGAATATTTGTGCATCTAGTGCCTAAATCATGTAAATTAAATCTGTACTCTATTTTCGGAAAACCGTGCACACATATTCTCGAGCATTGGGACGTTGGAAGTCTGGATTTTACATTTACAAAACAAAATGTTTCAACTTCCCGACATACAAGAAAAATAAAACAGAAATATATCTATTTCATGATTCAGGTATTCCGCGTCCGTCTGCCCTGACTCATTTCTGACCAGCCTGGCAGAATTGGAGGGAGCTGCGTGTACATCTCACAGGGGTACAGCAGCACGGGTGTTATTTTGTTGGTCCGATTGTAGAATTGTTTATTTCATTTTCTCCCCTCAGCCGGAGGGCAATGTAATGCACCCAATACTCCACTTCCAGAAACTGATACAAAAACAATTCTGCAGAGTCCAATACATGCGAGGGTGCATTGGTGCCTTAAACTACAAAATAAAACCAGCAGCTCATGAAAGCATCAAATTGAAATATACAACTCGAAAGGGAAACTTTTTTTTTTTTTTTTGTGTGTGTGTGTGGGGGGGGGGGGGGGAGCAATAGCGCAACATGACTGTTCACGTAACATCAAAGGAAGTCATATTTGGACAACTGATAACGGTGAATGATGTTTTCCTATTAAAGGAATCCAAGGAGAATGACTTTTTGAAAATGGGACAGCAGGATTGAAATAACTAAAGTTTGGGAGGAAAAATGCGTAGCCTCAGAACACCCTGTCTGTCCTTGTGGTGCGATGTTTGCACCAACAATGATGCTGCTGAATAGATTTGTGCGCGCGTCTGTGTACGGGTGTGTGTGCGCACATGTGCTGAGCACACATCATTTGTGCAATGCTTGGGAAGAAAGCTGATTAAAGAGTGAATGAGGAAGTTGATTTCCACCCCACAGTGGGCCAACAATGTGCCGGATTAATCAGGCCCGGCTCCTATCCATGCAGGTTAATTAGGGTTAAATGGTAATTAGGACACCATTAGAAAGGCAAACAACCACCGAGGACCCTTAATCCTCACAATGCTGCTCTGCAGCAGGAAGGTTTATTTGTTTGTGGTGGGGTGTGAATAGGTGTTATTCCTGCATCCAGTTCGTACGGACTGTCAAGGATGTTTGTGTGCATATATGCGTCAACATTTATGAATGTGTCAGTGGGAGTGAGTATGAGTACGATTTTATCTTGTTTTATTGTGTGTCAGCATGTAGTGCGGCGTATTTCCTCCTTTGTGACAGCATGACTTCGAGCCTTATCTCGAATGTCACGGAGCGAATGTTGACTTTTCAGAAATGAAGGTCAAAACCCAGTGTAATTCTTTTTAATGTAATCTTTTCAAAATAATTTAAACTATCTTAAAGTCAACGCCGAGTATAAAATATCTCTTCGGTGGCCCAAAAAACATCTGAGGATATTGTTAACATCTCCAGACAACCGGCATCTTATTAACTGCCGCTGCACTGAACTGCTCCTGAAAAGTTCCCTATAGTGAAAACAGAACAATGACTAATACCCAGAATGCTTTGCACCGTAACTGATGGGCTGTAAATGTGTCAGGGTTGACCTGGAACATCCTCTTTCTCCCCTCTCAAAATACAACAATTTGCTGACATTTTGTCCATGCTAATGTGACACGAGATGTTGCGGTGAAAAAAATTGGAATTGATTGGAGACTTGGCTAAAATGTCTCAGGTTGTGACCCCTGAAGCTCAAAAGCAGTCTTTCCATATTAGTATTCAGCACCTCGCGGCTCCTACCTGGCGGGCAAAGTGTTTGGAGCATCAATAGAATCACCCTGCATCACTGTGTCTTCACAGCTTTCTTTAGTTCACCTTCCTATTTTTATGAAACACTATTATTATTGCTGATATTATTATTATTTGTATTGGTGGTCAACATTATTGCTTCACTGCTTCTGTATGTGGCTAGTCAGTTGCCAGAGTCGCTCTTCACTTAAATCAAGTGATAAATAATGCCCCCCCCCCAAAAAAAAAGAAAAACACGGCTTTTTTAAGCCTTTTTTCGAATTAATGACGGGATTATTTTCAGATCGAGCGCCAGAAAACTAAAAAGAAGGAATGACTTTAGCGAACAAAACCGAGATAAGTTGTGGGAAAATGGTATTGACTGAGAATTTTATGAGACAAGTTGAATGGGAGTTTATGGAGGCTTTTTGGAGTCGAACCTCTAGTGGCACATGGTGGTATCGCAGTTCAAGGCACTTCCGCATCGGCCTCATTTTTTAAAGCCGGTCGCTACGTCCCCTTTGATATACAGTCTGTGATAAGAAGTTGATAAAAAAAAAAAAAAAACTTTAATCCTCCATTCAAGACTGAGTTTATGATTTTGCGTGTGATTTGTCATGATTTGGAGGAGCTGCAGCGCTCAAAGTCCTCCTCGCTATTCTAATTTACTGTCGCCTTCATTCATTCATTCATTCACTGCGGTTAATGACAGATATCAACATCATGCAGCCTGTGGCTCTGATAGGGGTTAGTGTTGGCGGTGGCGGCTTGTAATCCCCTTTAAGGTCTCCAAATCTCTAGAGCTGGCACTGAACTCTTTCTCTCTGCAGTGCCCAGATGTACATTAGGTAAATTTATCAGCACAAAACACCCTCGGCATGCCCGAGTGAAAGCGGAAGCTTAGCACTGATAGGACCGCTGTAATGCAGCAGTGGGCATTTTATTCCATCTTATTTTTATTTGATTCCTTTCTTGGAAGGTTATATCTGGGGGCCTCCTGTGATCTGACTGCAGCCCCACTGAGTAATTCCTGAGCTGCGATAAGGGCTTGGATAAGCATAATGATGTTTGGAAGTGTGACGTTTTTTGCTCCCTTTAAATGGAGATGGTGATTTTCTCCTTACACCTCTGTGCTTATTTAGAGCCCAGACTGTGGCCAGGAATTTCAATTGAGGGTCTTATTCACAGACAGGTTGTTTTTTTTTTCTCCTGTGTGTGCCAGTGTGTGACTTGCATTGTTTCCTGGGTTTTTGTCACCCAAAAGGGTGGAGCTCCCTCCTGATCAGTGTAGTTGAAGGGTCGTTCTTTTTTATATCCTTACCCAGTCAGCTGTTTCAGTTACTGGCTGTAAATGCAACCGTATGCGCGTAAAGTTTGCGAATGTTCCCGTCGTGCACAAACGAAGTGCAGCCCAGTAAACGCATACAGAGCGGAGGAGGAGGGGGGTCGGGGGAGGGCGGGGGGGGGGAGCTGAAGCTTTCACGAGGAAGCACTCTCGGGTAACGTTTGCCTGATCAACAGCAACACCCGAGTTACATGTGTTTTTTTGTGACAGCCGGTACGTGCACTTTGCCGATTTCGCCACAGACCTGAAACTTGAGCGGGAAAAGGGCACAAAAAAATGTTGTGTCAAATCCGGAAAATCGGCTGCGCGGAGACCCCTGAAAGGGTTCAGAAAGCCTGCGGCAATGAAGCCGCGAGTCATGCGAGTTGTTTTGAGCTGCGTTGGAGTTTTAAGATGGGAAGAACGTCACCGTCCGCACACCGGTGACGGCAGTGTCAGGTCAGTTGTGCACTGTGAATCAGCCCCCACGGGTGAGTCTGAGGGCAAAAAAAAAAAAAACATGAATCACAAACGACCTGAACTGTGGGTGCGATGGCCGGTGGGTTCTCCAACATAGCGACGCGTTCGCTCGCGGCGCCTTGGAAAATGTCGCGAATTTCGGCGATTTCATGAGTTTCTATGTGGCACCGTCGGTCAAAATTTCAATTTGTCTGATATGATGCGTTATGACCGAACTGATGAATTATATATCGAGATATATCGATGCATTGCTGAGAAAAAAGAAAATACAGAAAATTGCTAACCTTGTCCTTAAGCGGAGAAAGATTTTTCCTGAACTTTCTCTCTCGGATAGTTGGGATTTTTCGCTCTGCAGTATCCCCGTTTTCATTTCAGTAAATGTCTGCACGTTGTGGCCCGCTGTAAAGATCAAAGCCGAACTGTGAACTTCCTTTTGGCAACTCCATTTCGCCAAAGAAAAAACAAATTTCATCTCCCGGTGTACTTCAGCGGCGGATGGTGCGGCTTTTTTGTTCCCTAATGAGTCCTCAAATGGTGTGCAGTTGGAGTCAATGAAACAGCAGTGGTTGCAAAGCTGCAAGTGTGATTCACTGCGTTATTATGAGAAGGGGCTGTACGCGTGTTACAGCATTACATGGAAACGGACATGCTGTAAGTGGGAGCGCAGAGCATGTCTGCATAAACACGTGTCATCACAGGAGATAATACGTCGGCGTCAAACACCTGATTTTGAGTTCTTATTGTGTCTTTTTATGAGCGCGCGTTGTGCCTGTCGAAAACAGTTGCAGCTGGAGACCCGGGAGCCACATGGCAACGCAGCCATTCATAGAAGAAATCACTTGACATTGATGAAACATCTGGACCAATGAAGGAGAAAAAAAAAAGCAAGGGGAGAGGCAACAGAAGCAATTTTATAGTTGAAGTGCAAAGGAAAACACAATTACTGTGGGACGGGAAGTGGAGAACAGCTGAGTGATGTGCATGAGTGAGGATGTTTGGACCCCTTTGCATTGACTGAGGTTGAGGTCGAAACACAAAAGACTGATTACTGCAACAGAAAATAAATTGAACGCCCCTTTCACAGCGAGGGCTGCAAGTCGCTGCCGTTTCGCACTGATATTATAATTGTCGATTCCACTTTCGAGGCACAAGGGTGGTAAATGGTCCTCGAGCCATTATGCAATTTGACGACGTTTTTGTCAGGCTTGGAACATGAAAGTGTCGCACTGTTAGTTGTCATTCTGTGGTCCGCACAATAAGAATCGATGGTATTTGAGATGGGCTTCGGAATAAATTGCTCAAATTATGGAAATATATAATTGCTGCAGCGCTTAACATTGGCGGTCCGCCGCATACAGTATAAAGCTGTTGAAGCATCGATCTAAAGGTGTTTATTCCATCGCTGTTTCCACGTTGTTTTTCCACCGTTCAAGGATTGACTGGCGTTCTTTGATGACAATCCTTGGCACACGTTAGGAGAAGTAGTGCGACCAACTGTTTATTCTGAGCCAATTAAAGGTTCAGAGTGTCGCCTTTAGTTGGATCGACTGGCAGAAATTCTATTTCATACTCATAATCATGTTTTCATTCGTGCATAGTCACCTGAAACTAAGAATCGCAGTATTTTAATTTGCGCCGTGTTGCACCGTCATGTTGCTACTGTAGCCTCGAGGGGACAAACCAAACATTGGCTCTCGAGAAGACCGTTCGCCTTTTTCATTGACAATTCTCCAACACACTTGGAAGTGGGAAGGTCAGGCGAGGGGTGTTCATTTGGTTGCAGTCTGCAGCATCGCCGCTAGAGGTCCCTAAATCTTC
Source organism: Brachyistius frenatus (assembly GCF_029030835.1). Lineage (NCBI taxonomy): Eukaryota > Metazoa > Chordata > Actinopteri > Embiotocidae > Brachyistius > Brachyistius frenatus. The sequence goes on along the minus strand of NW_027210634.1, from coordinate 1,822,474 downwards.
CACAGTGCTCCTGAAACGTCTAACGTGCGACCAGTCGCGTTTCTATGAGCGTGTACATGACAATAACATTGTGGATTTAGCTCCAAAGCCAAAGATCAAAGCCAATACATAGCTCTTTTTCTTTTTCGGAGATGTTTGTGTATTATAAAACTTTGATTAAGCTCGTATTTATACTGTAATGGTAACATAAAATGAACACACACAAAAAAAAAACGACATTTAAATCATTAATCGGAATTATTTGTTTGACAAATGATTTTGACAGCCCTAGTGAGGAGCTTCCTTTCAGTAGTGGTGAATGTCCTACTGACACTGATCCCAAGGAGGGTTGAACCAAGAACCGACGACAAGGTGTTGTAGGACCGTACTGGAAGTGTATTTTTCTGTATGCCTGTGATATTATGAGATATTACCACTCAGATTATTTATTTTAGGATGAGAAAAATGGCTTTAGAGTGAAATATTTGCTCATTTTTGTATCTCATTGAAACATTTGATACCTAATTGCATGTTTGTGCATTTAAGACCCACTGTCCTATACACATTCAGACCATTTATGTTAAAGATGCAATATTTTGGATGGCCCTTATTTTGGATCCTTTGGGCAGTTGTCATTCATCCCTGTGAACAGTTTGTGTTACATGGCTTGGCAAGTTAATTGAAGTCAGAGAGGGCTCAAAAGGTTGCTAAAAAAAAAAAACAGTGTCGCAGCTGACCCTCAGTGGACCTTCTTCAACAGCCCTCTCTGGGAATGACACATAAAGCTCCCCTCTGTCACACACGCAAAATGTCAGCTTCCATTACAGCTTAATAAATTGTAAAGTCCTCATCCAAATTTCAAACTTACTACAGTCCGTAGCAGTGGATATGGACTTGATTTTTCTGGGAGCACTTATTTTGGAAACTTTTGTTTTGTTTGCGAAGCGATCGTGATGCTTCCCGAAGAAAAAAAAATAAAGCGTTGCAGCATTTTCTGGCTTTTCACTCGACTCGTAGGTCAAACGAGCTGCATTCGCTGCCCGAATCGCTTTGCTTTAATTCACCTCATCCGGAGCCTCCACTCAGTGCATTGAATGCCCTGAAGTATTGATTGAATTAGACAAAGAACCCTCATGAGGAGAAAAAAAAAAAGACAGAATGCAATCATATTCCCATTAGTGCCAGGCTGGATGGGAGAAGCGTGCGCCGGCCTTTTCTTCTAGCCTTCCGTGTTCAACATTAATTACTGTTCATTTCACACGTTCTGTTCCTCCAGTCTCCCTTCGTTCCTACGACTAATGCAGAATTCTCGGCCCCCTCCGCTCACCAGGTTGGTTTCCTTTGATTTAAACCCTGAATGAGGCATCAGTCAACGGTCAGAATTATTTAATATTAGGCTCATTGAACCTCGCACTTTAATTATGACGGGACGTCGGAATTGAAATTCAAAACGTTGAGATCAATTCGATGTCTGATGCGGTGCGAGAGTGGTTTCCAAAAAGCTATCGAATAGGGCCGTGGTGAGAATTGTGTTCCATGAGTGCTTAGGTAATGCAACAGAGGGAGAGAACCGTGTCCTTTTTATTCTGCCAGTGGCGCCTCGAGTTTTTGCCTCTGAGCAAATGTCTTGCTATGTTTTCATCACTGTCACACACACTGTGGGTTTCACTTCAGCGTCTGTCCTCAAATTTGACTCGTAATCCAGATGTTGCAGGAGAACTCTCTGGTTTGCCAACGCAACCTCGATCGAGAGCCGATGTGCTTGGGATTTATTTAGCCGGGCGGGCCGAGGTGGGAACCGGCCTCAACGGGGACGAGACAAAAAAAAAAAAAAATGTGTCGGGTGAATGAAAGTTTGATTTTGAGGCATCTAAAAACAAATGGTTGACTCAGTCCAGAGATGCGCTGCTTCCATCAAAGGGGGGGATTTATTTCTGACATCTCTGGACTGAGTCAACCATTTTTTTTTTTTTTTAATGGAAAAATAAAACAAAAAGCGCCACTAGAAGCTTGTCAGAGGTAGTGCAAGAGCAGCTAATATGATTTGATTTCATTAGTCATTTATCTAAGCACGAGTAGGGAAGGTCCCTGAGTGTTGGAAGCTTAAGAAAGGGTCTTTAGAGACTTGAGTCCATATTACAGCTCTGTGATTCATTCAATTTATTCGGTTACCCTGCTATTCTTCAAACTATTACAAACCCTTTAAGTCATTTTGTGCTTCGTAATGTCTCTGTCACAAAAAAAAAAAAAAAAAAAAAAAAAAAGGCCTGAGGTATGAATATGATATATCCGCCAACGTTTTTTTTTTTTTTTTTTTTTCGACTAATACTGGCCTATCATGGATATGTCGACATTGATTTACACGGGTCAAATAAACAGGTCACAGACTGCTCCTGTGGCCCAATAACGATAAGTAGCACGGTGACGTTCACGGAGCAGCGGGAATCTACAACCTTCGTGAGTTCGCGTTCCACGTTCCGTCAATTGATCTCCATCAGCACCTGAGTTCCACGTGTTTTTGGAACCACAGGTACAGTCCACATTTGGGATTTTTCCATAAAGCGCACATCAAATAGTGTGTAAAACTCAGGACATTTTTAACGGGGGGGGGGGGACCCTTGAAATGCTTCAGAAAGCCTCCGACAGTGAACCAAACAGCTTCGTGAGTTGTTCTATGTGACATTCACTTTTCAAGAGAAGCAGAACGTCACCGTCCAAAACCGAAAAAAAAAAAAAAAAGGGGCGCATCGGCTCAAGAGTGCAACCAGGTGGGTTTTCTTTGACATTTACGGGGTTGTGTCACCGTGAATTCCCAGTGAAGTTTACTGTTTCAGTGCACTGATGTTTGGAATTTTCCACTCCCAATCTCAGCCTAGGCCCCACAAATCCAATATCAGACAGGGTATAAGAAAAAAAAAAAAAAAAAGCATCTTTCAACTTTTGACTCACATCAGTACCATCAAAGCCAAACCACCAGCCCGACATCTTATACCACAGTTAACAAGACGTTTTTGAAAAGACATAATCCAATCTTGCCCATTTCTGATTTTTATTTTTAAGTTTCCACTGAATGCGTAGTAAAAAATAAAAGAAGAGTTTTTTCTGTTTCTTCAGAGGTAAAGCACTAATAAAATGCAATACTGCTACATGCCACATCAGCTTACGAATGACATTAAACCGAGCACACTTTCCAAATCTTCAGAGATCAAGGATACACAGGCAGAAGCTACACACGTGACTGTGACGACGGTTGATGTCTAAAAACCTTCTTCTTGACAGTTTGCAAACACCCATCTCCTGATGGGACACTTGCTTGTTATGGTAATTTAACAAGCACTAACGAGCATCTATAACCCTCCTCCGACAGCACCCAGAAGAAGCTAACCAACATCCAATATAGATTTAGTGTTTTGTGGTGTTTTTGTCAAGGTTCTACCTTCATTATAATCGCCGCGAGACTTCCCATCTCGGGAATGAAACATCTGCTGTTTTGAGTGTCTTTTGTTCAACTGACAATTATCCACGCAAAGATGTTTTGTACCAACATTTTTCATGCCGATCCCTTCGCTCCTCGTCGCACATTTTTCATTTTCAGACGTCGACCCGGTGTAATATTTCAGTGCGATGCTGAAAAATGTCAGTCATATGACACACGTCAGAGTTTGACTGTTTTCTTTTTTTTTTTTTTGTCTTTTAAGTGAACTACTTGGCATCTTTCCACAACTTAAAACGGCTCCGATGCCCCCTGTGACATTTTCTTACCATAAACAACAGAGTGACTCGCGGCGGACTTTAATGACCGAGAGCTCCGTAATGGTAAACTGAGAGCTACGCAAACGAAGAAGGACAGACCCACGATTACATCGGCCGGTGTGACTCAAGAAAATGAGAGGGAGCTCTAATCTGTCATGTGGTCCATTTTCATTGAACACATGCCACCGGTGTTCTCATGGAAACCCCGCGTTGCAAATCAGACTCCCCCTTTCCAAAGAGCTCGATTTAATTGTGGATTTTTCGACGACAAGCTGTTGCTGATCAAGTTGTGTGAACCGCACGGACTCGGTATGTCACACATAACACCGTGCACCAACAAAAGTCATACTCCTATTTCTCGTTGGGGAAGAAGAAGAAGAAAAATGACTGCTGAAAACCTTGACAGGAAGAGAAGTGCTTCTTTCTTTTTTTTTTGGAAGGTCTATTTGGAAGCCAGGAGTGTGACTTCTCTTAATGAACACGGCTTATACCCAACGCAGCAGGGTGGCACCCAGGCAGATGGTCTTTGAAGAGGATTTTACTTAAGAGCTTGCATCACAGTCCTAGTGAGGTATAACTGCAAGCGTATTACCATACAGGAGAGAAAGGACTCAACTTTGCAGTGCTCAGGAGTACATGTAACATGCTCCGAAAACATATTTAAACGTATTTCAGGTGGTCTTTAAGAAAAGCGAGCGCAGATGTATTGGGGTTATACGTTAAATGACTTCTGGGAACTTATATTTTCGGGAATTTAAAAAAAAAAAATTCTTTTAGAGAAGCAGTGTGTAGGATTTAGCGACATCGAGAGGTGACGTTGCAGATGTCACCGAATGAGTGGCGACCGCAAAAAGTAGTAAAAGGAAGAACAAAATTCCCTCTCTTGATCCAGTGTTTAGTTTTGTCACTTCTGGGCCACTGTAGAAACATGGCGGTGCCACATAGAGCGCACCAATGAAGGGGCCCCCCTCTCCACGTAAATACGAAGGGCTCATTACGGATAACACAATAACTCTTAGTCCACACCTCATTTCGGCCTGTAGATCCCGCTAAATCCGACACGCTGAACCTGTGAGTAACTCAAATGTTTTAAATGTTATAAATACTTTGCAGGTAAGAAATCATGAGATTGTGGCGTTGTGGTTTTTCTATCACCGGCTACGTGGTGTGCTTTGTGTAATTAGGACTGTAATCAAGGAGACTGGAGGAAGAGATAAAGAGGAGGCGTAGATGGCAACCTACAGTAATGGACAACATGTTTCCAGAAAACTATTCATCCCGATAAGTAATAGAACGCACGAAGGGACTTCTAATATAAATTCATCTGAATAGGGCTTGGTGAATTGAGGCTGCACGAACCACCTACACGGGTGTTTTCACTGTTTAGACCTCAATTCCCTCTCTCAGAGGTGTGTGGGCGATTTTGAGATTGACGAACGTCACCTTCCTGTCAGTATTGAAGCACCTGTTACGGCTTACAAATCATACCTTTATCGTATCTGCGTACTCCCCATATGGATTTAAAAAAAAATAATTAGGTTACATGGCTATGTAATGTTTTATATGAATAAAAATCTACACCAGCTCGACCCCTTCATGACTTTCTTATTTCTTAGGTGATGTATTATTTTCCTATGAGGCTTAACAGAATTTCTTTTTGTGATACAGTTTACTATGACGGATTGTTTTAAATTATAAACCAAGAACCGTCATTGCAGACATAACGGTCGTCACCTCGTTTTAAAGATGCCTCAGGTAAAAAAAAAAAAAAAAAGAAATCTCACTGCACTCTCTTCTTCGCCCTCAGAGGTGAAAGCTCTATCAAACCCTGATGGGCCTTATAATGCGATTTCTCACAAGATAAAAGCTTATAATGTATCCTCGCATTCACTGAGGTTGGTTTAACACAATAGAGTTTTGTATTTGCGCCCCTGTCCGTTTGGTTTCAGTAATAGCTTCTGAGATGGCCCGTAATGAAACATGTTGAATGGTTCTTCATTTCAAATACTTTGTAATAGTATAAAAGCTTATTCATAGCTTTTGGGCATGTTAATATACAGGTCACCTAATGTCGCTGGGATTATTATGGTTGCTATTCACAAGTTTGGTAACACATTTTGTTTTTATTCTAATGGGACCTGTTGCCCCCGTAGATGCTTTTATTGAGATTCATTAAAGGCAACACCAACATGTTGTTATATTTTATAGTAATACTTTGAGTGTAGGGTTGCTGATTATTAATTTAACCTCACCTCCTACAACATCAGCCGTATGTGCACCGCACTGACTTTTCATTTTAATTTAGCTGATAATTCTTCAGATCCGCTCGTTGACGAATAATGTTATATTCCTTAAACACTAAGAAAACACAGTTGATTCTGTGAAGTTTAAAACGTGGAAAACGGTCTTAAACCTGCAGTGGGGATCTTCTTTTTTTTTTTCCACTCTTCTGCCTGTGAGAGTCATAAAAACAAACAAACAAACAAACAATGAAAGTGGACATGTTGTTTATAAATGGTGGATTCATTACATATCCAGCCGTCACAACCTATATGAAATTTCTCATTTCACTATCAGAATTCAATCCATTTGGTCCGCTAACATTTTTAAAGGCGCAGGATTGAATTATTTTATCGTCATTTAAATTAGCATGTAGCTAAATTCGAAATTTGCCGACTCGGCCAGCGAAAGTCAGACAACAGATGTAAAAACTGTACAAACTGTGAAACACAGAGATTTATCTGTTGGTCGTAGGTTTAATCAGCATTGTATGAATTTGTTTAGCGAGGGCTTGAATGTAACCGAAGTGTAAAAGTCACGCACGTGCAACAAAGATTATTTACTAGAAATATGACTTGGCATTAAGCGTTAGTAGTTCTGGTACAAGAACAAGGTTGAAACACTGAAATAAAAGTCATTTTGATCAGAACAAACGTTGCAGAATGCTGCGGTTCTGATTTGAGCTAAATCTGTGCTGCGCTGCTCCCATCATATTTTGGTTTCCGCGCTATTGTTTTCTGTCATCCGCCCCTCAGTATAAGCTGGTGACAGTGACGGCTGACAGTGACGGATTGACATGGACAAATTAAACGTCGGCTGTCAGACAATCTCTTCCCTCTTTGCTCTCCTAGTGTTCAGCTTTTCTGCCTCGGTCGATTCCACAGGTTAGAAAAGCGTCAAAACTCTAATTGACTTTGGTTCGTGCGGGGACATGTCCCGACTGTGTTTGATGATCAGCAGGCAGACAGAGCTCTGACACGCAGAGACTTACAGTGTGCGCCGAAATCAGTGGGATTGGAGGTCGGAAAGAGGTCATTCTCGGGTCCCATGTCGACGGCTAACAGTTGGTCAGCTGTGACTGGATGTTCAAAAAGAATCACGCGCTGACTTTACGTCTTAAAAGTTGGCATATGAAAAAGACGTGGGAGGAGCTGATTAAAGTGTAGACTGGAGTTGTGTGTGTGTGTGTGTGTGTGTCACGCAGAGTGGTCTCCTGCAAAGCAATTACTATTTCATCTATGACAAGCTGTAGTTATCAAAAAAATAGAGGGCAGGGTTTGCATCCAGAGTGGTACAAAAATGATGGCTTTTTTTTTTTTTTTTTTGCTTTAGTCCACTTGCTTTGTCTTTAAGAAGCAGAGGAAACATCTGCATGAACTGTCCAGCTGGGTTTTTTCAATGGTTAGACAAACTATTACATTTTCATTATCATTAGCCTCATTACGAAAGAGATGTGAAAAAATAAAGAAAAGCATCATTCTTACATACTTCATTTTGAAGATGGCCAAATGTTTTATCAATAGACTGCATATAAAAAATGGACGTAGCCACTGGGTCTTAAAAGTGAAGCCAATGAGGAAGTGGCTTAAAGTGCAATACCACCGAAGGCCACTAGGGGCTGGCCCCTCAAAAAAAAAAACTCTGGCTCCAATACACTTTCATTCAAAAAGCATCAAATTCTCTCACGAAATACAAAGTCAACAAACTTCTTTCACAAGTCATTATGGTACCTTTCGCTAAAATGCCCTCCTTCCAATCAGTGTTGAGGTGTTCCTTCTGAAAATACTTTCATAATTATTTTGATAATAGACCTCAAGGAGGGGCAAGTTTGGAGGGCGCGCCTGGTTTTACTGACATGCCCCGGGGTGGCATCCGGTTGTCAGTATAGGCGGGCGGGCACATTGTTCTCGGTCGCATTTACCTTCCAACTCATCTAAATATGGTCCCTTCTGGCTATAAAAATAAAATAAAAAAATAAAAACAGCGACAGCCATAATGCCAGACTTCAATCTTCAGAACGGCAGTTGACAAACTAACGGTTTACGTCGCGATGACGCTTGGAAACAACTAGCCTGGTGACAAAAACGCCGACGAGCACCTCCAAAGCTCACGTTTGTTTAATCTGCATAATAACGCAGGAAAAAAAAAAAGTCCTCCCAGTTTTCAGTCTTAATGCTAAGCTTCGCTAGCCCGGCCGCTGGCTTTCACGTCTTCAAACTGACTGCAGAGAAAAGGGAGTGGATGCAATTTCCTGTCACTTTAAGCAGGGAAAGTGAATTATAATGTGTGTCAAATTGTCTTGAAGCTTTCACATTGTGTCTTATGTTAAAAAAGAATTCCCGTTTGTGAAATTTGTGAATCGATTTTTTTTTTTTTTTAATTTTTATACAGAGCACACATCAACCAACACAACATTACTGGATGTACGGTTTATGTCTCTCTGGAGGCGGCCTCTGAATTATGCGGATATTATTTTGCACTTCGGGCAATGACAATGTAAGTGAAGTATAACATGCCAGCCTACTGGGCAGCAAAATCACAATCTCCCACAGAGGAAATGATAATATGATGCTTCAAGGCAGACTGGAGCAAACTCTGTAGATAATTTGAGATGCCTGCCAAGCTGCAGAACAATATGGCAGGACGCTCGACTAAGTACCACAATGACACTAAGCCTTGGAAACAGCCAAACATTATTATATACAGTAGATTTCAGACAGCTTAAAAGAATGCTAAGCAATAAGCATCGGTAGCCAGAAGGCAAAGATGCTGTCTAGTGGCAGTAAGACGAGGCTCTTGATTCTCTCAGGCGGCAAAAAGTGGCTCGTTATGGTGTTTTGCTGCCCAGTGCGCTGCCCCAGAATGCTTTTCAGCCTGGAAAAGGCCGTGACCCTTGTGCGGTATTTTTTTGTTTGTTTTCTGCTGTCTGCACAGATATCACATGTCATATCTTTAGTATGACAGCAAGACTCTCAGGCATCCAGGTTTTCTAAGAATCTGAACAGCAGCTTGATTTGCGGAGTGCTTCTTTTTATCTTCGGGATATCTGGAACTGCTCACTAAACAAGAGTTTCAAGAAATTTGTGGACAAAATTCGAGAGAAATAACCCTTTTGTGTACATTGAGGAAGTCTTGGATCTTTAACTTGAACTCCCTTTGGTTGAGTGTCGTTTTTATCTTTAGCTCTGATTGATTGATGGGTGTGGGACAGCCTTTGAAAAATATACATCTGAAACTCCCCCACTGCAGTCAGAACTTTCTGGGAGTCTTTTATGAGTCGACCAAAACATTGGCTGCCTTTGTTTTAACTCTGCTTTTAACTCTGCTGGTGCTGCGTTATCATACTTTCAGTTGATACGGCAGACTTTATCTGGCAAATTCCCTTCTTTTAGCTCTGTTTTTGGGCTCTACCGAGGTCCCGAGGGAAATATCCGTCTCCTATCAATGCTACATTACGTTAAACAGGAAATCTCTTAACTTTGTTGTTTGGTTGGTAGTATGAGCGATTTGGATGGCTTAGGCCCCAAAAAAGAGCCAGGTGCAGACAGGCACGAGCAGGTTATATTAAAACTAACGTTGAAGAAAGTGGCATGCACGTACAGGTGGCAGAAACAGGATCAACAGGTTCCCAGAAGGTAGGAACGAAACAACGTCAGGAACAAGTATGACCTGATGAGCCGATAAAGATCTGGGTAAAGACGGCAGGTACAGATTCTGTGAGTTGATTAGGAAGTGTGTGTGTGTGTGTGTGTATTTTTCAACACGTAAATTGATGATTTTATCATCACATCATATGAAAGATCAGTATTCCCATATTATTTTAAATGCACTTCTTACGCTTCCGATGAATAGTATTGAATATTATTACTGAACGTGGGCCAGAATTTACCACAACCGGTTCTTTTTTATCAAAGAGAATAAATATGAATTATATTTGACAGGCAGCTATGATGATCTGGAATGTGTGCACTATTCGCTTATTTTAATTTGACAAGAAAAAGTGAGGACAGGTGGAGGAAGTGTTAATCACAAACCACACTAAAAAAATGCAGCGTGAAATATACTTTTTCACAGAGCATATGTTGGTAGCACTCCAGTGGCTTTATTAGTCCACGCTGAACGCTCAGAGAAACATTACCGCTCTGTATATGCGTGGCACACATCTCTGCATGCGTGTTCCTCCATACAGAATTAACCGCAGGAATTTTAAACCTCTTCCTTTTCTTTTTTTTTTTTAAATGCATTTTCTTCTGCCAGTATTATTGCTTTTTGCCTCATACGTTTTTTCACTGTCTTGTGAAAACCCGTTCATCTGCAAAACGTTTCATGAGCCGTACGACCAACAGCCCTGTTTTTATTATACATACAGGAGAGTTTAATTCAAACTCACTGCATTTGGAGATATGTCATTTTCACTGGACATGAGCTGCATCAAGGTTCTCCACGCTCTTTCGTTTTATGATTTTTTTTTAATTTTTTTTCCTTTCTGGTGTATAACACAAACAAAAGTGTTTGTCACGCCAAAGTTTGAAAAAAAAAAAAAAAGTGTAATTTTATACACGTTACGAAACACACATTATTTAAAATAAATACATCATGTTATGGTTGGACCTAGGGATGGCAATTTTTTTGTTCGAATATCCCTGAAAGCAGCGTGTTCTTCTTCTCCCCGTGTTATTTAATGGCGGCTGGCGGGCAGCTTTTAGGCGCATTACCGCCACCTTCTGACGGGAGTAACGCATTACAGCCAGGCGCCGGTAAAACCAGGCGAAATAAGGAGGAACGAAAGTCGCAGGTACTAATCGATTTTTGGGAGATTAAAACCGATCCCTAGTTGGAACTTACTTAAATTAACATTTGGCTTTCTCAGAGACGGAGAACATTGGTTGTTCGGATTAAAGTCCTCTGTCCACGCACTCCCTAGACTCTTCATCACCTGACGTCCTTCTTCGACCTAGATACGTGCGCTTCTTTTTCTTTTTCTCTTTTTTTTTTTAAAGGTCACACTGGCAAGGTATCCTCTTGCTGGACGGACGGGTGGATTACACTCTTTGGTGTAATACCGGGTGGCTAAAGATCACTTTAAACCCAGTGAAATTCAAACATGCCTTCGCTGCTGTGCCTACATTCATACCGGCAGACAGGACAATGTGGCTGAAGCTCTTAGACCAAAAAAAAAAAAAAAAATACATGATGGATTACTATCATCTTTCACATCACCAGGGAGACTGTGCACTCTCCCGACAGCACACCACCTCTCCCAGCCGCTGCTTGCTTTATAATTTCCCCTCGTGGGCAGTGCATCTCACATGTGTTTTAATCCCATTAGAGTGTGACTGCGGCACACATAACGCAGACGGGGCTGATTGGTGATATTACCGCATACCTGTATGTTTCAGATTCTGAGTGCCACAGTAATGTGACAGTAGGAATACTGATTATCTTGATCCAGGGATGTAAGCTTGACATTGATGTTATGCTAATTCGGTAGCACTCTCCCGCCTGTGTCCAAACCCACCCACCGAGCACTCCTTCCAACATTAGCCGTGAAGTTTCACATGATCCGCCGATGATGGAAAACTCATTTTATTCAGAGGGAGCGACAGAGGACACCAGAGATAATCAGGGCTGTGTAAATAATAAGCTTATACTTATTCATCTTTGTCTTCTTCGAACCGCTCCACATAAACATGCAAGGGCTTCCCCCTCCCCCCCGCCCTGAAACACAGGCGTTTTGTTTTACAGGGCGCAATATATGACCTTTAAGTTTGTACACAGAACGCGACATGATGCATTATGAATCAAGCTCAGGAATATAAAATATAAATCATCTGCTTGTGTGTTTAATTTTTAAAGTGCAACTACAGGATTAACCCTGCCCTCTCTGCTTGCCGTTGGTGGTATGTCAATATCACGGAGACAAACAATAGCAATCAGTATGACAGAAGCCTCTCTGAGGCCACCGGAGCGAGCATCACTGTGATTTTTATTTTAAAAATCAATTTATCTTGCACGCATGAGGCATCGGCTAAACAAACCCGGCAATTTAATAGAAGTGAGAGCCCGCTGGTCGGGACACGCCGTGTGTCATATGTCCTGATGGAAGGCTACATGTGTTCGGAGTGTGTGTGTGTGTGTGTGTGTGTGTGTGTGTGTGTGTGTGTGTGTGTGTGCGCGCGCGTGTGTTTTGGTGACTGTACTCTCTCAGGCTGCGGCATGAATAAAGGATGCTTTGTTATGGAAATAACTTGCAATTTGAATTGACTTTTTATTTTGATGCAGTTATTCTGAAAGCCATTTACGGGATTAAACATCTAAATATCATCTCTCGCAAATTTTAATGTGTAATTTTAATGAAATTCTTCGGACGGCGCATCCTTGTACCTCAGCAAGGTGAGTCGACACAAAAAGAACACAAACAGCGAAAATAAACGAAGCGTCCTCGGGAGAGGAAATCTTGTAAAAACTGCGGTCAGAAAAAAAAAAAAAAAAAAAAAAAAAAGAGATATAAAAAAAAAAAAAAAGCTCGATCAGTAAACAAATATGTTAATTGGGGTTATCTTGAGGGTGTTTTCTGCTTTGTACCAAAACAGCAAGTCAGTTTGATTTTTAACTAACCTCTAAGATAAGCTATCAAAGTTCTCTCCTCTGGCCATTCCCATCGCACTAATACGCTGAACGAAGCAAGAGATGCGAGAGCGTCTTAATTACGGAGCTCTCCGAGATAATGATATCGCTCGCGTTGGCCTGCTTGAAGAAGGCTGCGCAAATGCAAACATACACACACGGACGCATGCATTTCAATGGCTGAATGTTAAAGCAAGGTTAAAAAAAAAAAAAAAAAAAAAACTATCTTGGGAGTAAACACCTCTTCCTGCTCTCGTCATTGATTAACGCCGACGGAGAACTTGAATAACGTTTATTGTGTAAAGTAAGAATTCGGGTGTTCGCGACTCGGTCAAGCCAAACCAGTCATTACCGCCAGCCCTTGTTTGCCTTTACGGATAATCACGATACACACGGCCGGATTATCTGATGTTTATCTCTTACTGACGTCGACCTAAAGTCTCTTCGTGCATTCTGTCGCAATGCACACGGTCGTCTACGTGCAAAACAAACAAAACATAAATCGATCACGTTGGCACTTTTTAAAAAAAATATTATTGCGGCTCGGGTACAATCTTTCTGACGTTACTCTTTTGATGTTATGTTTAGAAAACAATTTTGAGGGAAAAAAGAAAAGCAAAATAAAAAAATAACACTTTATCCCAAAAATTCCAAACGATGGGCCTCGACCCTTCAGTGAAAAGCTATTACGGCTGTGATATTGTGGCGGAGAGGACTTAGCACGCTTACAAAAAAAAAAAAAACGGCGCCCGATAAAACTGTAACAGCTGAGCGATTGTATCCATCATTATGAGAGCGGATCGATAAGTTCGGAGACGGTTCCTGTTGCGCGTGAACGTGCACGGAGCAGGACATTCGCGTCACCCCTCCCCTCCCCGCTTAACAGGAGCAGTCTCTGAACTTACTGCTCCACCTCCGCATAAGCGATGACCCGTGGCTATGTGTCGGCGAGGGTTTGCGAGCGTTCCACAAGTTTGCCTCTTTGTTTGTACGTTCACACGAGCGCCAGTTGTGAAAGGGCTAGTTGAGAAGGAAGCTGTTCGGGAGACGGCCTTTTTTTTTCTCACCGCACGTCCCTCAGGATGAGCTGATCTGCTCGATGAATTCTCGCAATTAGGAAAAGAAAAAGTCGCGTTTTAATTGGAGCTGGGTTATCATTTAAAAAAAAAAAAAAAGGGGCGATGGAGCTTTACAAAATTAAAAAAAAACAAAAAAAAACATTAAGCTTCAACCAGTAAGCTTGCCTACTAAATGTGGACTTCACGTTTGGCTGTTCCGGAGAGAGATATATGCTGAAAGTAAGTTTCGAGCAGGACTTCCACAGCCCCTGAAACTGTGAGAAAGAGATGGGTTGAAATGTGTGTGGGAGTGGCACACAAAGGAGCACTTTCTCTGTAACGAAGGGACAGATCCTTAAGAGCTGACGCTCAGTTCCTGACACATTTATTGTTAGACCACAGAGCCCTACCTCAAGAAAATATTTTAATAACTGCACCATGAGAGGAAGAAAAAAAATACATTTTGGAGAAACTGACAGGCACTTTTGAGATCAGGCGTGTGCTCTCTGCCAGGACCTGGCAGGATGCCTGGGAACGCTTATGTTGGTGGTGAGTAAAGAGTATTTTCTGCATCACTCCTGCAGGGAGCTGAATGGATCAGCTAAATTACTAAATACTAATTATACTCAGTATAAAGCAGTTGCTTGCTATCTCAATTTGAAATTCAATGAAGTGGATTATTTATTTTTTTTGGTTATCGTCGGCTCAGATTCAATTAAGGAGAATTTAGTCAGAATGTGTGCTAAAATCTTAATCGAATGTGTATTTGTATAATCAAAATATTCCTCGTATGGCCAAGTTTGTTGGTTTAAATCAGAATCTGAAAAACATAACCAGTCGCATGCCTCGCATTTTGTTCCTTTGACATTTAATTTGTCTACTTGACACGTAAACAAAGCGATTCATTTCATTTTGAATGCGTCTATTTCAGCACAGAAGAGATGACACCATGAGTTGAGATCGGCTAATAAAAAATTAAAAAAAACACCTCTTTTGAAAAACAAACAATCAAAATTCAAACATAATAAAGCACTACTTGTGAATATGCCTACGATGATATTCAATGTCTCAAGAAGAAAAAAGAAGGGAGAGAATGTAAAGCCATAACTTTGGTAAGTATGTATTTGAAGTTATGTTGCATGATCAACATCAGCACCTGAGTTTTTGTGATCACTGGTCGCCGCACATTTTCGTTTTTCACCAGGAGCCTGAAACTTGAGCCGAGAGCGCGCACCAACTTTTGTGTCGCACTTGGGGAATTGGCTGCAGAGATACTCCAAGTGCTTCAGAAAGCCTGCGGTACCGAGGCAACGAGACGGGTGAGATGTTTGGAGGGGCACTTTTTGAGACCGAAGAAGGGGTCAGGCTGTCAACACCGAGTTCTACCGGGATCAGGCACCTGAGGGGGGGAAAAAAAAAAGTTCGGCGCCAACAGCGTGAACTGCGGCACGACGGCAGTCGGGTTCTACAGACGCGTCGACGAGCCTGCTCTCGACAGCACAACCGTTGCTTCCTGGCCCTGGATGCTCCTCAAATAAAGTTCAAGCTAAAAGGTCTCCACTTTCGACGCTGTGGAGGAGATCCGGCGTGAATCGCGAATGCTATTTGACGAGCCAACAGAACCGGACTTCCCGAGAGGGTTCCAAGCGTGGAAGGATCGCTGCACACGGGGAACAGATTTTACATCAGGTAAATGTTTCGGTTGTTATAGGTGCAGTATTTAAACATTTTCATTGCAGTTTAAGGGTACACATTCGCCAAAATGAATGCGGAATAACACTGATATCTGCCAAACGCCTCACTACGGCAGAGGATTCAGTCTCTACACTACGCACGCTACGCCCATGCACCAAAGTTGAAACCACATATAACAAAGCCTTAGCAACAAGGTGTGAGTGTGCTGTATCTTACTGGGGTTATCAAGTGGGCACCTCCCTCCAAATTATGCCCGCGACACCTCGGGAAGGCTCAACACTCCCCTCAATACTCACACCCACCACCCCTGCTCTACTTGTTTAACATCCATACATTTACGTGATCCAAACAATGACTGAATCCAGCAACAAATAAAAGGAGCATCCGCAACAGAATTCTTCAATATATCACAAAGAGACACAATGTAATAAATGGATTACAAGCTGCAGGAGGATTTTGTTTTCTTCCTTTCTCTTAGAACACAACCATACGTTTTCCACCAGCTTTTCAGCTGAACATGAAGAAAAAGGAAAAAAGTGTTTTGAAAAATCCCGCTGGGATTCTGTATCCTTCTTGTCCAACATGTTTGTGCAGAGAAAGCGGTGAGGTTGTTATCATGTAAGGCGAAAGTTTAGTTGTTAGATGACGAGATGGTTAACAATGTTTTCTTTTTCTTTTTTTTTTAATGCCCTGTGGGTCTTTTCCGAAAGACTGATTTGATGTTGAAAGGTAGCGTTTAGTCTAGCAAGAAAAGGTAAAGAAAGTTTAACTGCTCCTCTCTTGGATGTCTATCATATCAAAGAATTTATATTTCAGAAGAACTTTAAAGTTGAAGCACGGAGGGCACTTATCTCTTATGTTAATTTCCTTCTTTCTACTTCCATTAAACACACAGAGCCTTATTAATTTTATTCTTTGCTAATGATAGAATGACTTCATTCCAGCATCTGTAGTCCCATTGAAATCTATTTCAACACACCGGGAAGCCGTGAGATTCTTTCGAATTAAAACAAAATGTTTCCACTGTGTTTCTTCTGGTAACCCACAGACAACAAAAATATCAGTAAAAGGGCAGTGAACCGCGAGGCCATTTGCTATTCTGCTCCCCGACTGTGACTGATCTGTTAATTCCATGAGACCTTTCACTCTGCTGCCAATCAGGTCTCCTTGGCGATCAGAGTTGGCCTTCTGTCGAGGACTGCTCTGCGGGTAGAGTCGGATTGTTGTTGGCATCAATAGTCCCAAAGCCCACCCGTAACACACACATGACCTCTCGGGTCAGCCGGGATAAGACGAAAAAGCATGGCTCAGCTAGACACCTGATTTGAGGTCAGGCCACGGTGGGGCTTTATTATTCTCTTTGAAGTTTTTCTACTGTTGTCTGTCTGGAAAAATAACTTCATCTCAGGACCGTTCTTTCACTTCACGGCATATTTCTGGTTCCATCTCTAAATAGTCAAATCTTTGAGAGTAGAAAGTGTTCGAAAAATAATTCTCGACTGTTTGTCTGAAGCGATTTCCGTCCTCTCGATGTTAGGTTGAGGTGCAGTTGGCGCTTTGAAGCAGATCCCATTAAACAGTGCTCACTGTTAACTTTGCTCTAGTTTTGCTGCATCACTGGGCCTTCTTGTGATAAGCTAATAAAACATTTTTAACATTATTTCGTCACCCTGACTTTCCCTAAATTTTAATTTAAATGTAATTAAACCTAATTGAATTGGTATTGAACAGACCCCGGTCTCGAAGTATATTTGGATTTCACTGTGGGATTAATAAAGTCTAAGTCTAAGTACAGAATAATTCGGGCTAAAGCAGGCACAGACTCAACAAAACTGGACAAGAGAAGATTGGAAAAACATTACCTGGCCCGATGAGTTTCGATTTCTGCTGAGACATTCAGATATCGGGGTCAGATTTTGGCGTAAACAGCGTGAAAGCACGACTCCATCCTCCCTTGTATCAACAGTTTCAGGCCGCTGGTGTTGTAATGGCGTGGGGGACATTTTCTTGGCACACTGCACCCCGTTAGAACCAATTGAGCATCATTTACACCAATGCCCGTCTCTTTTCAACCAGTGTTCCCATCTTCTAATGACTACTTTCAGCAGGATAACACATCGTCTCAACACCATCTCAGACTGGTGTCTCGAACATGACAAAGAGTTCACTGAACCCAAAAGGTCTCAATCCAACAGAGCACCTTTGGCATGTGGTGAGACGGGAGATTTGCATCATGAAGGTGCCGCGACTGCGAGATAATGACCAAAATCCCAGAGGGATGAATACAGGACCTCGGCGAAATTATGCCACAAAAGAATTAAAGCAGCTATGACGGCAAAAGGGTGTCAAAACCGGTACTAATTAGGTGTATGTTGGTTTTAATAAGGTCAGAAGAAAACACTTAAAGTACAAATGGTTGATTGATTTTGCAATTATTATTATTCATCAGTAACAAAAAAAAAATGAGGCAGCAAGGTAGATGTCTGCAAAAATATGTTCCTCATATGTTAGGGGAAATCCATTATCATCAGGAAAATCACACTTAGTTGAGCTCCAGTCAATTAGCATCACTGTCATGAAGTGCCTGTCATTCAAAGTGTTTCCACAAGGCTAAGCTTTTCTTCCAACTTCCATCAGCGTAACAGGGAGTCATTATTATTGATGGCTTGACAGCCACTAAATATCACGCAAAAGGTAAACTGGCAGTTACGTGAAGTGCAGTATTTACCACACTGATGTGTTTTGCAAGAGGAATGACAATGAGATGCAGTAGGGGAAGCAGAACAGCGAGCAGTGGACGGAATAATGCAAAAGTTTAAAAGAGACGCACACACACACACACACACACACACACACACACACACACACACACACACACACACACACACACAAAGATGGAGGGGGCACTTAGCCCCTCAAAAAAAAAGATGTGATCTGTAATTGAAAGGATAGCGAGCAAGGCAATTTTCAATCGCAGTATCTTCCGTCAAAAAGCAGCCAAAACTACAAACGCCTGCACAGTTCACTCATGCTCACTTCTCCAATGTCTTTATAATGAGGCTGTCCCCCTCGAATACACATCGGAGCTGAGAAAATAAGCTTTTATAATTAGATATCTCCAACCCTGACACGATTAAGGTGTGAATACAAGCGAAGCACCCGCATCAGAGCAGCTCTTGCCCCCCTTTCAAGGTTAGAAAAAAAAAAAAAAAAAGGGTATTTTTTCTGAATCTTTTCATCCCCTTCAATTTAATTTGCGTCACGGGGACCTTCCATCCTAACAAGACTACTAAGAACTGGAGTTACTGAATATACAGTATCCTTCTGTCTCACTTGAGGAAAGGGAGGCTGTACTCCCAGCAGCAGAGATAAAAAAAAAAAAAAAAAAAAAATAAAAAGCCTCCGTGTGTTTGTTTGCTCAGGGTACATCACACAGATACACATATATGAATATATCAAGATTTTCTATATTTTTCCTCATCTGAAGGTGGTCATCTGAACCCTGCGGTGACCTCCACGCTGTGTTTACTTGGGAGGAAGCTTGGGGGAGGTTCCCATTGTTCTTTTTCTCACAGGCTCTTGGAGCTTTCCTGGGTTCAGCAGGTGTTGTGCTTGGTATGAATTTTTCGTAAACAAAACAGGAGAATAACAAACCGATTCGTATAAATATTACTGCTGCGACACTCGCGCACATTCAGCCTTTTGATTATTGAAGAATGGTGTTTACTCAGTGGTTCAGTCAGCAGTTTATGCAGGTCGCAGGATGGGACCGAAGCTGGATGAACCAAGCGAACAATTTTCAATCTAAGATTTCTTTACATTTTCGGTAGCTTGGCGGTGACATTAAATGATCTACTATCCTCGCTTCAACAGTCTGGAAAAAAAACCCATTCCATTTAAGTTAAGCTCAGCCATTCTGAGGGGCGGACCAATCAGCGACCAGTGGCGGTGGCTAATTGCGATGACAAAGTCGAGTGTTTATTAGCAACGCTAGCAGGTATCGAGGAATCTTTTAAAAGTCTGGGACGGTCATTTTACTGACATCTTGATGGACTCTGCTCAGATTGGGGGAGGGTCTCTGTCTTTTACAGCTTAATGAGTTTCAATATGTGGTGGTCAATGCCGATTCCTTAAACCCTGCTCCAATAGTTTCAAAATTAACTCGAGGTACAGGCCCATCAGAGACAATCCTCAATGGAGCGTGGCCAGACCCTATCCATTCATTGTTTTTGTAATATCAAGCTATTGATCTCAAAGATGTTGCAGCTGCCTGCCTGATAGTTTGTACAAATCCAAACGGTATGAGCTCGGAGCGAACACATCAGCTAAGTGGGAGTAGCTACGCTGAAACCTTTTTGTGCAATTCTCAGGAGTTTTCCTCTGCTGAATCTCTAACACAAGACATCAACTATGCTACACCCCCCCCCCTCTCCCCTCCCCACCTCCAAATATCATGGGCGCTGTAATTGCATGCCACAAAATAATTGCGGATATACCCAGGTCTTCAGCTGTGGAGAAAAGACCCCAAAGTGCCACCTTTCGGATTTATCGGGCAACAAGCCGAAAGTCATGCTCTTTACGCAGTTCTGTGAGGTTCCACATACTGAATACCAATGCTGATGTTAGCTAAATGCTAATACAGCACGTGTTAACGTGCTTACAGCGTCAATGCCAATAAAAACAGGCGTAATAGTTAGCTCGTTGCCGGGAAGTCATTCGGTGACGATTAGGAGCGTTTGACGAATGGAAATTTTGGCCCGACGATGGTGTTAAGACGAAAAGTTGAGGAATCACCAACGCTATCATGACTCACCGAATTGTTCCGACGAGTCCTTCCAAGTCGCCGAGATATTTTCAGTCTCAACCAAAGTGTCGGGCTGATTGACAGTGGCACCCTACGACCACGCTGTCGGACGAAAATACTCGTGCGCACACGCACACGTTCCAATTTTACCGGCAAATCAAGACAAATGGAGAAAAACAGCCTTCAGTGCAAACATCCATTGTGAATCACGTCATCACAGAACAGGCTTTGACAGCGGACTACATTCTCAGCTCTCAACAGACAACTGCTGTGCCCAAACATGTATTCATGGGTTTGCGTCAATGTACGGCTCGAGCTGGGTACCGATTGTAATACAAATGACAAGCGCAGCAGTAGTGGTTTGTGCATGTTGTTTTGCCCTTTGTGCGACTGGGTTGTCATTCTCTGCGCTTACATGTAAATTACTTTTGTGCACGCAGCAATCATTCAAAGCGGACTCGTACTATAAAAGCTGTCCGCGAGCAGGATTCGACAAAGAGGCAGAAACACTCGTCTTTTTACAGCTTGCGCAGCCGTCAACCCCATCTCTGAAACGTGCACTGCGTCAACAATGTCGTCTAAAATTCGCTTAAACGTTTCTTGGGTAATATTATTTGATTTGAAAATAAGCCGTAATTTAGAGTGGCATGCAGTCAGAAGAAAAAAGAAACACATGCAAAGTTCAAATTTGACTAAACACACACACACACACACACACACACACACACACACACACACACACACACACACACACACACACACACACACACACAAAAAGAAAATGAAGTCTTAAATTGTCAGTGGAGTTCCTGAAAGCTTGTACTATTGAAATACAAGTACATTAAGATGAAAGTATAGGTAATCTATTCTATTAAAGGAAAACAATTTAAACTGATTTGCACACATTTTTACCACATGTATTGAAGGGACTTTGGCCAAATGGGAAGAATGCCACAGCTGGGAATTTTGCTAAATATCTCGCCCTAATTAATGGATTTTTGAAAAGGTAACAGTGACTTAATTTTTTTTTTTTTTTTAAGTATTTCACCTCTATTTGCTGAAAAATGGCTTTTCCATCTCAAGCAGACCACCTCTCACTGGACAGACAATCTGGCTGCAACATTAATGCAAAAAACAGCACAAACATGAAGGGATTTTAGATCTGTTTCAATTATCTAAAGGCAACTGCTTCAGTGTAGCACGTGTAAGTAACAGAAGCAATCACAGACTTGAGAAATTTGAAGGTTGATACTAGTTTTTTTCATCATGATATCGCAAATCAAATGATGCTCTATTGTTGAAAAACCCTTAACAGCTAGGAGCTCATGAGACTCGAGTTCAATCGGCAGCTGAATGGGCAGATAATAATGACAGTGATTCAGCCAATAATCCTGAAAATACGGGAAAAAAAAAAACAACAACTACAACAGGCAAGCTGAGGCAGCACACGCTACGACCACAGGACGTTAAATGGCAGTTTTAGCAGCCAAATAAATAGGAGGCAAGTGATAATTTCAGGTAATTAAAAACAAAGATTACGTTTAAAGAGTGCTTTGAAACAGCCCTCAAACGGCACAATTTTAAACAACAATGGTTGAAATCACAACAACGAACGGACGAGGACACAAGTGGAGAAATAAGCCAGTAAAAGGTAATAATTAAAATGAAGGAGCTGCAGAGAGGTTCACCGAATGCCTGTGTAAATAAAAAAGTCATTGTGTGGCACACCAGCGATAAAAATGGACCCATTTCTAATAAAAAAAAAAAAAAAAGTTACAAACCAGACGGAGAGAAACGAGGCAGAGCAAACAGTACGGAGGCCAACAGGGGACGATATTACAACGATAGTGTGAACTTAAAAATGAAAATGTAATTCCACAAGATAGAATTATAATTTTCCACATTTTTTTTATCACTATTATTTCTGTTATTTGAGTTGTAACTAAAATGAAAATGCAACGATCTCATTTTCTCGCATAATAGTGTGGGCGTTCTATGCGCACATCAAAATGAAAAAAAAAAATCTGTTTGACATTTCATTTTGATAGACCTGCTGCACAGTGGACAATAATCAAATGTTAATTCAAACGTGAAAATTAAAATGCATTATAAACGATGTCCCAATTTTCCATTTATGCAAGCGGTAGTTGGGTCGCAATTAAGGTGAAAACGCTATTTTTCCTAACAATTTGAGAATTAAAAAAAGACAACAATATTGAAAGGCAAAAAGCAAATGAAGCACCGCAAAGTCTACTACATTTACCAACATGTCATCAAGCTCTTTTGGTGTCAAAATGAAAATGAAAAGGCAATCTGTCAATCCTTTCATCGCTGAATATTGTCCACTGTACAGCACGTTGCAACTCTGAAAATTAAATGTCCAACAACTTGTCCATTTTCATTTTAACATGGTCAGGATGAAGAGTACGTGAATATGTAAATTTCTCAAATAACACAGACTCTCATTTATGTGGGAATTTAAAATGTTTTAACTTTAACGGAACAAACATTTTCATTATCAAATTAACATTAACTTTTAATATACTCCCATGTTGGCTTCCATAAAGCTGCAGCTAAAAATCTGAACCGCAGGTCGTCAGTGTAAATGAAAGAGAAAGAGAGAATAAGAACCATGTAAGATGAGCAAAGGAAACTTCAACACCTTTATGTTGAATATGGAACCAAAGATTCTGGTTCTCAAATTTCCTATTGACTGGATTCCTGCCATTGTGGCTCCACGGTAAAAAAAAAAAAAAAAATGTATAAAAAGAAATTGGTAAAAGACCACGTGAGGGATTCTCAATGATCATCAGCAAAACGATCCACCACCCAACATTTCTGCAAACACCGTCTTTCCACCTCATCGGTTGTTTCAGTGTCTCTGAGAAGACATTTTTCGAGACGCGCATTCGTCGCTGAGATGCACTTCCTCTCTGCCGGTGTCTGTACTGTAAAGCCCACAACAACAACAACAACAACAACAAAAACGCAGCACACCGAGGTGCAACTTTTCGTCTCCGTTACATCACCCAGCAGCGCTGCCTCTTGCCGGCAGAGGTGGCCACTCGAGAGTGCTGCTGCTGCTGCACACGTGTTGATACTGACACGTCACAGCATGCACAGCGATCTCTACCACGTCCACCGCGCGCGTACACTTTGAAGCCGATCGTTGTCAAGTCCAGACCCCCGAGTGATACAACCCCGGCACGCCGAAAGAAAAACACCACTTCAAGATAAAAAAAAATATATATATCCACTTCAGCCGAGCGCCGCTTGAAGTGCTTTCACCGCCCGTTGATGTCGGAGCACATCAGTGGACAGTGGAGGTTCTGTGATGTGCCCTTTTCTGATGAAAAAAGTTGACACGATTTCCAGATCTGACGTTTACTCTCTCCAACTTTTGCAGTACGAATCCTCCCTCCATATCACGAGTTCTTAGAAGTGATTAAACGCATCGAGGAGGAATCGCAAGGCAGATAAATTAATGTTGAGGTTTGTGCGATAAATCATTTCAAACATCTCCTGGCAAAATATCAAAATGATGTTTTCACTGATTCTTTTCATTATTCGTGCAATTCTCTGTGCCATAACGTCTCCCTAATAAAACAGATTTCCATCAAAACAAACATTATGTGCTATGTAAATACATATATAATACATGTATTTATATATATTATAATGATATAATATATATAATAATAATAATATATTATAATAATATATATATAATATATATCTTATATATAATATAGTAATATATATTATATAATATAATAATATATATTATATAATAATATATATTTATATATATATATTAATACATAAATACAAACAATCTATATATAGATTGTTTGTTTTGTGGCTGACATCAGAAGAAATGAAAAACTATTTTCTAGTGACAAATCATATGCAGCAAATGTATTTTTAATAAGAAACTGAACGACTGGAAACTAGTAACATTATAAAGTATTAAAAAAAAAAAAAAAAAAAATGCTCCTCCGGCAATTTTCGCGTTTAGTGTTCCATTGAGTTTGGAAAGTCAAAAGAAGTAGAATAAAACAACGTGACACTCTGAAGCCTGTGAGGGAAAAAAAAACAAAAAAAACAGAGGGGCGACAGCAGTTGGGTTCTCCAACACGATAACAATCTGCCTGCTGACAGCGTGTTCAAAAAAAAAAAAAAACACACATCAAAAGCCCGCGACAACACACTCGTCGCTCCCCTCAGCTCGTACTCGTCGGATTCGGCTTCCCGCGGCCGCGGAGGAGACCCGGCAAGAATCTCCGATTGGTCGTTCGGAGCGGCGCGAGGGGACGACTTTGGAGGGGATGGCGGCCGCATCCAAATCAAGTACGTGTTCTTTTTTTTTTAGCTGTTGGAGGCACAGTCTCAAAACTTTTGCGATTGCACCTCGTGCCGACTTATCGGCCCCAGCGAGTGTCAAAAGTGCCAAAAACGCCTACGTTTCCCGCGATGCCGCTCGCAAGTGGCTTTCAGCCCTCCGTGCTCCCGCGATGCCGACGTCTTTTCAAACTCCGCTTCTGTTTGCAGTGTAGGCTTTCTTTTACACTTTTCCAAACGCCGACGATGTCATCGCACCGATAATGACGTTCAGATTTTGCCGTTTTACGGTACTTCCTGTGATGAATATACCTAAGGTCATGTATGAAATGGTTGAAACGCCCCTTACGACATATTAAAACCAAACAGGGATGACATGTTAGAATGTTTTTTTCTGAATTTCGTCATGGGTCACGTGATTCCTTATGGTTGCATTGCATTTTTGTAACTTCTGACAGGCACTCCTGTTTTATTTAGGCCTTTGACAGTCGGCAAATTTAACATTGTTAGACAACACATCTCCGCAGGGCAAACACCCACTGGTGCTTTGTGCCCCATTCTTGAGCGCGTCGGTTGGCGGGCGTGCTGACGTAGCAGCTCATGATTGGATACCGGGATCAGGAGAGGAGGAGGAGGAGGAGGAGGAGGAGGAGGAGTAAATGTTTTAAATTCCGATATCACAACCGAAAGAAGATGCATGAGCTCATCTGAATTTCTTTCTGCAGTTACGTTGCGATGCAACACTCTCACCAAACATTCCCCTCTCTCGGTTAAAAGAAAACGGCCCTTTTTTTTCGCCACCGGAAGCCTTCAATCGATGATCACGAAGACGTTGAACTCTTGTGTGACCTCGTCAAAACCCGTTTCTCCTCCCACCCCCCCATCCCCCCCCCCAAAAAAAAAATGAAGGCACTTGTTTTTGTGCGCATTTCCATTTAGCTTACTGAAGTTCTTTCATTTCTACTTGAAGCGCAAAACGGTTTGCCTTCATGCTCTGTCTGTCTGTGTGTGTGTGTGTGTGTGTGTGTGTGTGTGTGTGTGTGTGTGTGTGTGTGTGTGTGCCAAAACAAGTGCATCAGCTCGCACAAGAAAAAAAAACGCACAACAAAAGGCCGTTTAAGCTGAAGCAGCGCTCGAGAAGTGCCTGTTTATTTCCGTCTAAAGGTGGAAGAAACCTTCAAACCTCCATCCAATCGAAAAGCGTTCGCACGCTTCCCTTATTCTCCTGCGATGTCTTTCATTTTTGGAAGTACTGCGCGCGTCGCTCCCGCAGCGTCGCTGAGCCGGAGGAACATCGTCTTCTTCACAAACATACCGACGCGTTCGCGACGCTGTCAATTATGCCGTTTGTAAAAATCAAGCGTTTCGTGAGATTTGTTTGTGAACTGCTGCCTCCTGCCTTCACGCCCTCACCCGGTAACAACTTGTTGCCTGATGTTGATACCTAATTAAAAACAACAACAACAACAAAAAAAGATTTGCGAATAATTAAAAGCACGCAAGAGTATGATCGTGCCTATTGGGCTTTGGCGGTAGCCTTTTTTTTTTTTTTATTTCTCGCTACATCTGAAGATTGGAACATTTCTTCTTGGTCCACTGTTTTGTAAAACCTCCACTGTTTGGCAACTTAAAGTCGAAATACGCGGCAGAAAAATGCATAACTTATACATATTTATTGTAAGGTACATTTCGTATATTCATACGACTGTATAGTTGTAGGCAGATATGAACGTGTGTGTGTCAGAAATGACACATAAGTGAGCGCAAGTGCCACCTTTTGAACTCGTGCTTAAAAAGAATGATTTGAAATACTTAAATGAACTAAACGGTTTGACATTTTTTGGGGGGGGGAAATACGCCAAGTTAGACCCAAGTTTTTGGGCTCTATTTCAACCATTTAAGCCAGGGGTGTCAAACTCATTTTAGTTAAGGGGCCACATACTGCCCACTTTGATCTCAAGTGGGCCAGACCAGTAAAATCATAGCATAACAACGCATACATAACGACAATATTTCTCTTTGTTTAAATCATTGGTGAAGGTTTTTGGATGATAAACCCTATTTTAAGGTCTTTCTACAATAAACTAGAAACATAAAGACCAAAAACTCAGACATCAGCCCATTTACGCTGTTTTTGAAGCAATTACTGGATCGATTAAAAAAAAAAAATAACAAAACGTTTGTTCTCATAAACCTCCATTTTCTCATAGAAATGCAATTTATGTCTTTCTGTAATTTTCACACTTAGCAAAGTCATCCGGCGGGCCGAGCTGGAACCCCCCCGGCGGGCCGGATCCGGCCCGCGGGCCGTATGTTTGACACCCCTGGTCTAAGCAAACGTCTGAAGTGCATTTAGTGCGAGTCCAAATCCAATTTTTGCGGGTTCGTTGTCGGATGATCTGAGCGTCATGAATGCACAAATCAGCTCCTCGTTGTCACCCTGAGCTTTTTGCTATCGAAATCAAAAGGCGGCATCGGTCACCAATCACAGCTGAGAATTCGAAATGCAGACATACCTGTCTGGGCGCAGCGTAGACGAGGCCACAAAGGCCGCCCGAAGGAACGCAGAGCGCCAGTACGGGATGAAACAAAACTACTGGACAACAAAACGCGCCCGCGATTGTGAGTCGGCACCGGTGCACCATAATGCACATGTTTCAGAAGGGTGGTGCTTAGTCTCCTAATTACTAATATATATATATATATATATATGGCTGTTGTATATGTAAAACGTAAACATTCAGGTTAGCGTTTCACGGAGACTGTGTCTGGGACACGCCGACAGTATTTTGAGTAAACTATTCTCCTTGACTGGTTTCAACCGCGCCGTCAATATTATAATAACAACGGCAAACGGATCTACTCTTGACTGAGCTCCAGAGATCCGACTTCGGCAGCACTTTCGAAGGGGCACCAAAGAGGGACGCCGTAGCGGAACGCAACAGACTACCCGCACTTACCGCTCAAAGACACCGAGAGATTACAGAAGCGGAGCAAAATGTTATGTTCACAAAAAAAGAAGAAAAATCGCTGTTTTTACGTCTCCCGAGCGGCTCAAAGTAACGTCGGCACGGACCGCACAGCGCCCCGTTTCGCCGTCTCTTGTTCGCCGGCGTCCTCCCGGTTCACGAAGGAGCTCCTCTGCTTTCCGTTGGCCCGATTTAAGGTTTGCTTGGAGCCGGGCCCCCCCCCCGGCTCGCGACGATGTCAGCGTAACAGATGGTTCCAAATTGAGTTAAGACGGTCAGCGCCTTATTTATCCGTGTTTAGTCGTTTGCGTGTTATGGATGACTGTGTCATTATCCCAATTAGGCGAGCCCCTCAGAGACGGCGTCACTCCCCCCCTTCCCCTCTGAAATAGAAATAGAAAACGATTGGTTTTCCCTTTCAAGTGAAAAGCCTCTAAAAATGTACCTTTGTCAGGTGGAGCCCGGTGAGCAGAAACTCGCCTTAGAGATTCTCCCGCATGCAAATAGTGACATTTGCCACGTTACAAATGTCCTCCAAAACTCTTCGTATACCCTTTTGGCTTTTAGTGTCTCAGGTGGTTATCACTGTTGGAAATGTGATCTTGGTTTGAAAGGGCAGTAAGGGCAAAAAAAGGTCAGGGGCATTTGCTGAAAATAACACTACCGTTTCACAGCAAAGCGCGCGCACACACACACACACACACACACACACACACTGAACCAATGTCTTCCACACACGTCCATCAATGCTCAATTACCATTATCGGAAAAAAGAAGAAAAAAAAAAAAGATATTCTGCATCAAAATATCAGTAATGACATTTTTGAAGTCTGGAAAAGAATATCAATCCATCAGATCTTACAAAGGCTTAAACTTCAGAGACGGCTGTTTGACATTTGGAGCCCCTCTTTGGCGTGACCTTTGCAGCAGTTCACCAAACATATCTGGTGTCAATCTCCCCATTTGCCTCTGAAATTTTAATTTACATTCCCGCTGACGAGGAGAAGAGAAGCGGCGCAACGGCAGCAGTCGGTTTGATATTTTTTGGGGGCCTTTTTTTTTTTTTTAAAAGATACAAAAGCGAGGTTCAACCACGTTTATCAGTGGAAAAACTCCCATTTACCAAACGTGACTCACATTGATGTTGGTCCTCTGTGGATGCCGGGGCAGAAATATGTGACAGAAATGTTCCTGTTTTTTTTTTGTAACCCTCTCCGTGGCATTGACATTTGTTTGTTGCCTACATTGGATCACTGACAACACATAAGGGCTATGAACACAAAGGTAGGAGGGTTTTCATTTAAGATTAAACGTGCTGAATATTGCATGTCATGTCGGACTTTTTATGTCATGTGGCACCGGGGTCTGTTGCGAGCGAAGGCAGCTTGGAAAGCTTGAGCCACAGCTCCCCCGTGTGGTGAAGGTGTGGATCTACAACAGTTTACTTCACATCAAACCTTCAGTAAATACAACAACAAAAAAAAGAAAAGAAAAAAAGATTGAGATGCTGGAAACTCCCGAGAGTCACCGTGAACCTCTTCTCAGTTACTCACAGTACATTTTTAACAGGCGAACACTGTGCGCGTGTTCACAACACTTTTCATAACACGCCTCTTGCTCTAAATTTCCAATCCACACAAACACATCTGCTCTTTTGTCCTGTTTATCTCCGGATGAAATCGTATTACAATCTGGGCCGACAGGTTCTCTTGGCATTATTCCAGCATTCGACTGCACAGGTGGATGCTTACAAATGGCGGTGGTTAAAAAAAAAAAAAAAAAGGGGAAAAAATGCAATGAAATAAAAGTCTCTTTGTCTTCATTTCCTCGTTCAATATGACTTAGAGTTGACAGATGCGGCAGCCGCCGCCGCCTCCTCCTCCTCCCGCCGTCTCAGAAATGCGACGGGACTATCGCGTTACTACTTGAGGGGTTTTGGCGGCAGACATGTTTTCATTTCAGGCGGCCCCAACGATTTTCCGAAAAAGAACACTAAGGCACTGGAAAGAAAAAAAAAAAAAAAAAAAAAAACACGGCCCGCACCGGGAAACTACGCGCCGCGTGCGCTCGCGGCCGATCAACCAGATTGTCACATGTCGTGTGGCTTCCTGTCACACTCGGTTATACGACTGAGAGCCCGTTCAATTTGTCCCACCGCGTTACGGCTCAGATCGGCACCGAGCTCGCGAGGCAACCCTCGGCCGGGCGGTTTCACACTTCCTGGAACTCGACTGGACATCAGCAACAGCGAGAAAACTCCCTAATTGGATTTCTGTGTTAATGTTCGATTCTAGCGTCTTGATCTGGTGTCTTGTCAGTGGATAAAGTTACTCTTGTAACACTGTTAGGATTATGGTGCAATGCCTTTTTTTTGTGTGGTTTTTTTGTTTGTTCTCTTGCTCATTAGCCCATGCGGATGTGCAATACATATTCCTGCAATGTTCCCACGCTACTCCCCGTGCGTTGCAAAAGCGGTATGAGGAAAGTGGAACATGTTTCCTCATTTCTTTTAAAAGATCAAAGTCATGTTTTGGAACATTTTGGTGAGCAATACCGAATGTAAAATTAAAAAAAAAATTTAAATACTCAGAGAGGAGTGTCAAAACCGGTGACAAAACGCGTGTTTCAAAATAAAGGTACGAGAATTTGGGAGGAATTTGTCACGCTATTTCCACAAATGCGTAACATTGAATACAAACATCCACTGCCAAATGCCACATCAGAAAGCTACGTGTACTGACATTTAAATAACGTGGCTTCTTTTTCTTTCGCGTTTTAAATTGTTGTCGTGTTTATTTATTTATTTATTTTTTGATGTAATAAACAACGCGTTCGCGAGGATCATAAGTTTCTCACCAATCCTCATTACCCTCTTTTGGAAATGGTGTTTTCATTTGTGGATAATGTGTCTGTGCCGATGCAAACCCGTCGCCGCAGAAATCCCCCTGTTGCAGAAAGTGCACCGGTGCCGACTCACAATCGCGGGCACGTTTTGTTGTCCAGTAGTTTTGTTTCATCCCGTACTGGCGCTCTGCGTTCCTTCGGGCGGCCTTTGTGGCCTCGTCTACGCTGCGCCCAGACAGGTATGTCTGCATTTCGAATTCTCAGCTGTGATTGGTGACCGATGCCACCTTTGATTTGATAGCATAAAGCTCAGGGTGACAATGAGGGGATGATTTGTCTCGCTTAGAAAGAAGACAAAAGAGAGGCCTCACCTAAAACACGTCAGACAAGAGAATTATAAACAGTTCAGCTTATTTACTCATGAACAAGTCAAATATGGGTCAGCTTAAAGCGTCATGGGTATAAGATAGTTATGTTATAATTCGTATTTAAGTTCTGTGTTATGTTACAATAAATGCACAAAAAAAAACACGTTTTTTTTCAGTGATTTTATTTTTATTTTTTATGTTTTCATTTGTTCATAATCGCCTTAAACTAAGAGTTACTGTGTTTTACTTTAAGTTTGAATGAGCCTTTCATATCTACACGGGGAGCGGGTCTTCCTCTACGTGGTGCGCCATGTTGCACCGCCATGTTTCTACAGTGGCCCAGAAAAGGACAATTCGAAATGACTCTAGGGAAGGACTTTTGCCTTTTTCACGGGTTTCCTGGGCACCATACATTCTCCACGGGTGTTCAGCTGGTTGCAATCTGCAACCTCACCACTAGATGTCACTACATTCTACACACTGCTTCTTTAAGCTTTAGGGGGAAAAAAAAGGAACATTTATTGTAAAATATTTCAGATATGAAATGCAATTACGCCAGCACACATCCGACACGAGAGTTTAGACTTCAACAGGTTTACCCCAAATAGTGATTTGAATAACTTTTCTATGTATACTGTATTCATATAGTGTACTGCTGTGGCACATATTGCAGCTGATTATACCAATAAAGTACCAGTAAAAAGTTCGGACACAGCTACACTCCACATTCAAGGGCTGTTCTTCATTTTGACTATTTCCTACATGCTATTTCTAGGAAATGACGCAAATGGAATTATTTGAAAGAAAGAGAAATAATTCAAAAACAATTACAGAACAGTAGAACAAATCAGTGGAAACGAGGGAATGAAAGAGCTCATTGAGGCCACTGTGGGGACGGGGTTAACGACGCACGCGATTCAACTTTGATTACAAGGTCCGAAAACCTGCATCAACATGACGTGACCACAAAACACTGACGCGTCTGTCACCCGAGAATCTCCGATCTAAGGGGCGTTGTTTGGCGGAACGCAGCCGGGCATCGAGCCGTCAGAGAAAAACACAACTGCGACGTGATCCTTTTAAAATGCCAAAATATTAAACGTTATGTCGCGTTAACGGTGTTTTCAGGTCCTCATGGAAATGGCGGACGGAGAATGCCGAGAGGGGAGAACCAAAGAGCCGGTGGAGGAAATCACACAGGATCAATTTCTCAAACCTTGAATTAAAGCTCTTTATTTGTATCTATCTATATTTGTCTCTCTAAATAACAAGCTCACTTTACTGCATTAGCTCCCGCTCTCTCTTTCCTATCGCAAAAATACACTTTTCTAACTCCTTTAAATATTAAAAGCCAAAGATTTTAAGAGAACTACGTTTGAATACGTAAAGCTGTCAAGATGATACATTCTGTATTATCTTTTTCCATATGACAGATGCAGAAACACCATGTTCCCATTTACAGTACCAAACATGACAAACAGGTTCATACCGGCTGAGGGACATTGCACATTTTACAGGATAGAGGAAACTAGCTTGTTTTTTTTATCACCCGAGAAGTTTCAGTCGATCACAGGCGAAGCAGAACGACTCCTCCCCGACATTAATCTAAAATCATCCGAGACGGTATTTCAGTTACGCAAATGACAATCATCTGATCATACGACCAGAAATCCGACACGCTGCAGATGAGTCTGTTGGGATAAACATGACTAGCATAGTGCGTAATGCAATGTGGTTCAGTGTTTTACATTCTTAAACGTTGGAGCAATTTCTAAATTCCAGGAGACACATCAACACAAATGGAGAGTTAGAAAAACGTGCGGTACAGACGGGCCTCTTCAAATTTAGTTTGGAATGAAAATATAAGTTGTGTAACTATAGCAACGCGATGATTAACGTGAAATTGTATTTCTAATTTAGTTTAAAAAATAGAGACACATTTTTTTTTTTTTTTTTGGGGGACATGCTGCAATCTGTGTGGATGATTACATTCCACTAGAAACAAGCAGGTTTATTGGTTCCCCCGTAGAAAAAAAAAAAGAGTTTTATTGTTCATTATGAAAAGATTTATGTTTTGGAAGTTCTTCTTTTTGGATATATATATATATATATATATTTTTTTTCCAAAGAAAAATGGAATTCAATCTGTTTTTGTGGTCAAATTAATATATTTTGTATTTAAAATGCAAACTTATATGTTAGTTATGTTGTGTTTACCACTTCCATGGTATTTTGGCATGTTACGATACCGCGTGAGTTAAATAATAACCCCCTGCCCTCCTAAATTTTGGGCCGCGGGTGAAGTTTCACACCCTTTCAAAAGAGATCCCATTTCAGCTTATTGCTGCGGAGCTCGTTATATTTGAGCGTCAGCAGCAACTTACATTACATGACCCGTCATTGCATGATTTAAAGTTGGCGCAAGCAATGAACAACCTGCTCATTGCCCTGTCTATGCTACTACCTGTAAAAACGGGGGGAATTCGTGTTCTCTATCAGGTCTGCACAGCTAGATTTGTGAAATAAGTAGTAGGAATACACTGACGTCAAATGTGCATGAAGCCAGAAGCCGAGTGAGAAACACCGAAAATGATCGGTGTTGACTTACAGCTCGTTTGATCCGTTTTCGGACGAAATGTCTGTAATCGCGATCGCACTTCAATCACAGTCGACTTCCCTCATTGTGCATTTGCATTTCATCACTTTGCAGGTAAACATTTCGAATCGAGTTTAAAAACTTACTGTCGGTGAAAAGAAGAATACAGCAACACTGAATGCACTTGAAGCTAAATATTGGTACTTATTGAGGCCTGTATTCAAATATTCTCAGTGATTCATGCGCAATATAGAATTAATACACCATCATCTGATGTAAACTGATCCATGTTTGATCTCTGCCATGCACTCTTGCAGGCTTACACCTTTTTGCTATTTATTTTATTATTAAAGAGCCATGAAAAAAAAATAATAATAATTCTCCGACATGTTTAGACCTCAATTCAACTATTGTTTAAAAAAAAAAAAAAGACAAATGTCACACGCACGCACGCTGATACTTTCCCATGCAATCAGTCAATTTGTGTTTTGTAGTCAAATATGATTTCACCATTGTGCTATTATTACGTTCCTATTAAAAGCAGTTAAATTCTAAACAAATCTCCCGAGATAACTACATCTCCAGAGGAATACTTCTTCATTAAAGCACCGTTTTGTAGGTACATCCTCACAAAGAACCGCCTGAAACGGCTCTCGCACCGTTTCAGGCTCCACATTTACATAATATTTATTTATTTATCTATTTTGACATTTACGTTTTTATTTGATAGCGGGGACAGAACGCAAATGCTGGTGGAGGACGAAAGGGAGTCCAACGTGGTCCCAGAACATTTACATCTTAACCTTAGCTGCCATTACTGCAAACAGGGTGTATATTCATTTAACACGTGTTGTGACCTCACAATGACAGAGTTTCATCGCAGAGATTTTGACATGCCAAAACTAGAAAAACCACAGATGCAATAAACTGTCAGGTCTTTTTTTTTTGTCCCAGTTGCACAAAGGCCGCCATTAATCTAATTATTCCCGCCTTTGCTTCTCCTGCTGTGAACAAAACAACACGTCTTCATATTTTGTGCGGTTGAAACCAGCATTAATTGAAGTAACGTCTGCCGGTTGGCTTTGATGGATGACGGTGACATGGCTGAGTTACGGAAGCCATATTTTTTGCAAGAAACCCGTGCATCCATCATTTGGTAAACAGTTGGGTGTGTTGAACATCATTTTTATCAAGTCATATTTCAGTGTGATGTTAATTTTGGGGTTTTTTTAAGTCACAAAATTTCTCAGGAGTTTTGTGTTTCGTCTGATAGTGAGTGTAAAATTTTAACCAGTCAATTGTACCGGCATGATGATATGAAGTGGAATTTATGACAGCGAATGAGAAATTTGTAAAAAAAAAAAAAAAACAACTAAAAAAAAAACAACCAAGATTTAAAATCTTCCATCAGAATAAACATTGAAAGACTATTTTAAAATGTCGAAAATAAAAATAAAAAACATCCTCTTTCTGAGCCATGCGTGTTAGAG
The DNA here is from genome assembly GCF_029030835.1 of Brachyistius frenatus. Classification (NCBI taxonomy): domain Eukaryota; kingdom Metazoa; phylum Chordata; class Actinopteri; family Embiotocidae; genus Brachyistius; species Brachyistius frenatus. The sequence continues at coordinate 1,787,670 of NW_027210634.1, read as the reverse complement.
ACACTGCTAAAAAAAAAAAAAAAAAAAGTGGTATTAGTTTAAATGCAGCAACGTGGCATTCATACAATGACAAAAAGATGAGTCATTACATAATGTTAAAGGACTGTTTTCCCAGGGCAGACTTTCTTGATTTGCCTTGAATTATTTGGACGGAATCCATGAAGGCGTTCCCTTGCATCTGTCAAAAAGAACTTGTCGTAAGATGTCTTTTTGAGGAAGTGAGAGTTTTCTTTGTCCTTTGTCACCACGAAGGTGTTTTCTTCACTCTGACACAAACAAGAACTTTGAACTTCATTTCAAGCACAGAAATTGTAGTGCATTCTCGTCGGTCACTACTTAGATTCAGACCCTCGTGGCAGCTAGCTTTTGGTTTAGTTTTTGCATGGATGGCCTCAGATTTCTAAATCAAAGAAAAGCAATGAGTGATTTGGATTATTTGACTTCACACCCAATGAGACCAGATATGTGTTGTTTTTTTTTTTTTAATGGAACGCCTGGATAGAAATTCTTGTTCCCCTTGGCCTCAAGGATGAACTGGTTAGAGTTTGGTGGTCAAAGGTCAAAGTCACCGTGACCTCACGGCCCCTTAATCTGCCTGCCCCGTTCTTGTGGACGCAACCTGTCAAGAACGCCTTGGGGGAATTAGTTCTGAATTTGGCACCAAAAAAAAACCCCATTCATTTGGTACCAACGGTGACCTGATAGGATTTCGATGTTCAAAGGTTAAATGTCACGGTCACTGTCACCTCACGTCAACCCAACGCCTGCGAACGCAATTCTTCGGGAAAACGCCTTGAGGGAATTTCTTCACATTTATCACAAACGTTCTCTTTGGCTCGGGCAACGAGGTGTTTCGATTTTGGAGGTCGAAGGTCAGTGCGACTTCTGTATCTATATGGGTTCGGACAGATAAACATGTGAGGCACAACTCGAGCGGTCAGCGAAGGCATACAGCGGCTAGGCGGTAATTCTACTTTTTGTGTCGTACAGGCCCTTTCTCATAAAAGCCCCCCCCCCCCCCCCCGTTTCATTGGACAGACCTGCAGTTAGTCGGCTCGTCATTATACATTCAACAGACACAATTTTCGACCTGTGAAGGAAGCAGAGAGTCCAAGTCTTGTTTTGAAAACGGGCATCACCGCGCGTTTAAAGATGTCGACGGGCGTGGACACCGTGTGCTCTGCCTGAAATCAGAACAGACAGCGGGTGCATCTCTAAGCACCGCGGGAATTAAAATCACAACAGAGTTCTGAATATCGGCTGAAGGGGATTAACATAACTTTCACCGGGTTTGTCTTGCGTGCAAGGTTTCTACATTTGGCACTCGTAGTTAAGCGTAGCGGACATACGCCGCTATAGTTTTGATAGGAACGGTGCCACACCCATTCCCATAACCTGCACTGTAAACAAAACACAAAGACTGCCATACTTCACCGCAGAAAGCTGTCATAATCCCATCAAGAAAAACACTGCTGCATCCAAGAATGAATTTGGGGAGGACAAAGCACATCGTCACTCAACGACGATAACAGTTCCAGTTTTATGGTATCCACTCCGCATATTTGTTGATTTTAAAAGCGCTGCCCTTTTATTCCACGCTCTGTATATGTTCCATCCAGCTGGTCTACTTTAAATGAACTCTTATCATTTCAATAGTTTCAAGAATTAACCCTGCCTTTTCTCTGAAATTGGTTCAGTAGGCGAGGCTCAACACTTCAAGATTAATAAATGATGGCTAATAAAAGCATGTTCTAAGATATTGAGAAAAAGAGTTGTGAAAAGTTTACATCTGTGTAAATAAGGTACTCTGAAATGTTATACAGGCAACTTGCTGAAAATTATTAGGTTATTTTAAATGTGATTTTTTTTTTTTTTTTTGCAGTGGTTGAAAGTACATTTGCTAAAGTAACGTCCATAAGTGTAAATTTGAGGTGTTTGTACCTTACTTGAGTATTTCAATTTGATGCTATGTTTATGCTTCCACTTAACTAAACTTTAGAGAATTATTGCACTTTCTATTCCACTATATGTATTAGACAGCTTTATTTACCTTTTAGATGAAACTCTGACATAATGGCTCTTTTGTGGATCACGTTTTAAAATACAACACATTCCAACAATTTTGTGTTTCGGACAGAGTTTTTAACAGCTCTACCAAACAGTCAACTTTCCCTCTCCACTTCTCGCATGATTTCAATTTTTTATAAACATCTCAACAAAAATCAAAATGATTGCTTCTGTCTTCTCCCCAATAATCAGCTGACACTGCACACTTTAAAACAACAGACCTAAAAAAACAAACAAAAAAAACGCATCAGCTTCATGCTCATGGGAATTAGAAAAAAAAAATATTTTTTTTGGCATGTGTATTGTCATTGCAAAGCATCATAATACAGACAATTTGACGCTAAATTGAACAATCAAAGTAAAGATTTTGGTACAGCTTCAAGTTCAGTCATATGAAGATCAATAACTGATTAATTTTACGGGCTCGGATCTGTCACAAATACAAAATAAATGAATAAAAGAGTGTAAATGTGAGTAGAATATGATGAGCACTAATTGTCACTCATTTCCTCATTATTCTGTCAATATGTGAGGTGTATTCCAGTACGCAGTTTTTGTTTGTTTTTTTGGGCACATTGCCCGGATCTAGTTGAACTGGTCCGACGACAGAAATGTCAGCAGGTAGACGTTAAAGAGTAAACACCCTCAGTCAGTTTTTTTTTATTGTCACAGGCGCCAGAGGGACAAGTGTGCAACTGACGTGACAGGACACTAATAACCGGTGGCAGTGATTTTCATATTTTTATAATTCGCGGAAGGGATCGCCAACTTTGCCAAAAAAAAGCTTCTCCTGTGATTGTGAAGGCAATGAGATAATCTTATCCATCCTTATTCCTTCCGATGGAAACACAGGTGAGCAGCAATATTTCTGATAGAATTCAGAAAAGAGTATCGTTTTATTTTACTGATCAAAACGATTTGTAAAAAGTGATGCCACTGTTGTTTTGTTGTTCGTGCGTCGCTGAGTGAACGTGGCTGCTCGTCACCGTTCGTTCTCAGGCGATGTGCAGTCGACTGACGTTAGCTTTCTTCGATCTCTTCTGTAATTCGAATGGGGGAAAGAAAAAGAAAAAATCCACGTAAAGAGGCGTTAGGAAAAAATAATATCACACTGAAACTGATTTTAAATGAAGGCTATTCCGCGTTTAGCGGTTTTACGTTGTTGAATTCAGAACAGTAGAACAAATCAGTGGAAGCGAGGGAATGAAAGAGCTCATTGAGGCCACTGTGGGGACGGGGTTAACGACGCACGCGATTCAACTTTGATTACGAGGTCCGAAAACCTGCATCAGTCAAGATGACGTGACCACAAAACACTGACGCGTCTGTCACCCGAGAATCTCCGATCTAAGGGGCGTTGTTTGGCGGAACGCAGCCGGGCATCGAGCCGTCAGAGAAAAACACAACTGCGACGTGATCCTTTTAAAATGCCTAAATATTCAACGTTATGTCGCGTTAACGGTGTTTTCAGGTCCTCATGGAAATGGCGGACGGAGAATGCCGAGAGGGGAGAATCAAAGAGCCGGTGGAGGAAATCACACAGGATCAATTCCTCAAAGATCTCTACCTTTTGATGAAGAGGAGAGACACGCCCATCGAGAGGATCCCACATCTGGGCTTCAAGCAAAGTACTTATAAATATTATTTTCGCACATTTATATAGACAGTCCGAGTGTGAGCAAACTGGATTTTCATACACTTATTTTGTGCATTAGGAAGAAAAAAAAAACCTCCAACGATTTTCTACAGCGCAATTACACGGTGTTAAAAACATAGAAATATTATTTATCCGTCCGCTCCAAAACTATATTGAAAATTCCAGCTGTGTGGATTTTAACAATGTGTGTAATGGTGAACCCACCAAGAAGTCAGCAGGGTTGAATACGTCAAAAGTAACAAACGTTAGCATCTCTACCAACATGGAGTAAATCAGTGATTTAGTCATTTCTCAAATGATCAAATAATTAAAAAGATTAATGTGCAATTGCCTGATAGTGTAGCCAATTTCTGAACTTAAACATTCGCTAATTCAAGCCTCTAAAATGCATCTTCTTTCCTTTTTTTTTTTTTGTTTTATTGTTATTGAGGAGTGAATATTCTTAGATTTTGGACGTGTTTGACAAAAAAAAAGCAAAGAAAATTGAAACTGTTGATGGAAAAAAACTGTGATAAACATTATTTCACAACTTTTTATCATTTCATAAAACAAACATGCACGAAAATAATAAGATAGCAAATTGTTTTACAATCAAAACAGTTCAATTGCGGAAGGTTTGGTTGATCATTTGTCTTTCACCTGTTTTTCAGTTGATTTGTTTGTGATGTTCAAGACCGTCAGTGACTTGGGAGGCTACCACCAGGTAATCAAATCCCCATTCCAATTCACCGTACATTTTACTGCTGTCATTAGTAGAAATTGAATAAAGGTATTTTTTTTTTAAATTTTGATAATAAATAAATTCATATTGATGAGGTTGTCGCAGTCAACATCAACACTAATACTTCTTACATTCTTGTAACTGATGATGTCACAAAAATAAAACTGAGCTAGACGGTAAAGCGACTGATGTTCTTCCGTAGAACGTTTTGACAACGCGAGTTCAGGAATGTGCATCGTGAATTATCTCAGGCTACATGCTGCATACTTGTTCTTATACGAGCGAATGTGTAATAGACTTATCTTGCGTTGCTCCAGGTGACCGCTCAGCAGCTTTGGAAACAGGTTTACAATACTCTCGGCGGGAACCCTCGAAGCACGAGCGCCGCCACCTGCACCCGCAGACACTACGAGAAGTGAGTTTCGAGCCCACGCCGCGCGAGCGTCGGGTTGCGAGGGGGCGCGCGGCATGTTTTTCACTCGATGCCGTTATCTGACCCGTCTTGTTGTTTTGTCTAGGTTGCTTCTGCCGTACGAGTGCCACGTGAGGGGCATACTGCTGACCGCCGTTCCCCATCGCCAGCCGAAGCCCTTCCACTACGTCAGCTACGGCAAAGACGACGGCTGCGGTCAGAGTCCGGCCAAACGCAAGACGCTATCGATACCGCTGCAACAGGTTGGCGGCGTTTACCATGTTCAGCACTCGTTGCGAAAGAAATATGATCATTTACGGGAAGAGCCCCCTTTTTTTTTTTCTCCCCCCGAGCGACTTATAAATCGTACAAAAAAGCGACTCGTTAAATAATCCGGATGCGACAAAAACCTTTGCGAGTTTTTCCTTTAAAGAACGGTAAAGAGAGCATTAAAGCTGAAGAACGCTATTTTTTCTATGCTTTATTTATTTTTTTTTTGCTTCCTTGCCCAGATTTATAAGGGAAATTCCCACTGTCATCGTCTGCAGGGGAAGTATTGAACAGCAGCCGGTTTAAAAAAAAAAAAAAAAAAGAAGAAGAAAAAAGAGAGACTGGCGTGACGACTAACAGAAACCTGTCACCTATTTAGCTGTGAGAATGGAATCAAGCAACTCGTCTGAGTCTAACCTGATGAACCTCTTGTGTTTCCAATCAGAGCCCGAGCCACCTCCAGTCGGAATCGCACAGGAGTCTCTTCTCTCTGCCGCTCCACTACGCTCACTACTATCCGCCGAGCCACGGCGTCTTGCCTCCCTATGTCCCCGTCGCGTCCCCGGTGTTGACGCCCCACGGCGCCCCCTCCTCCGCCCTCAAAACGCACTTCCCTTTCCATCCGTCTCTACCGAGCTCGGCGGACGCGGTCAAGGGGCCGCTGGAGAACTTGCGCTACCTGGCAGAGCAGTACAAAACCACATCCGGACTGACCGAGCCCCTCAACCTCAGCCTCAAAGCGTCGGCCCCGAAGGCCGACGGCAGCCCCGTCTCGTCGTTCGCCCCGCCTTCGCCGAGCAAGAACCTGAAGTTTTTGAACAGGCCCTCCACGCTGTACGACGCTCGTCGCGCGGGGGCGGCGAGAAAAGAAGGGCGCGAGGCGCGAGACGACGGGTCCGGCGAGGGGGCCGCGACCCACCCCGTCCCCGTCGAAGCAAGCGAGGCGCTGGTCATCGACGTCGAAGCCGAGACGGCGGAAACGGACGAAGACGTCGCGGAGACGGCACCGAAACCCAGCTCTCCGAAAACAGACTGCACAACGAGGCCCAAAGACGAGAGAGAGGCGGGAGCGGAGGTCCGGGGCCTCGATCTGAGTCAAATAGTGACCGGCCTCCCTCGAGAGAGGGGAGGCAAGGTGGAGATCGAGATACCGCTGTCCGTGCTTCACAACTGGCTCAAGCTGTACGGGTCCTCGGCCACGACGCACCAAGCGAAGGAGGCTCCTCCTCCTCCGATGCAGGAGGACCGCTCCGGGTACGGACAAAGGAAGTGGGCCGACACGGACGTCCAGCCCACCGACCTGACCCGCCGCGCGAGTCCCCAGCACCAGAGCGCGGCCGAGGACCTGAGGCTGAGGAAAGCGCCGAGCCCGACGCTGACCGCACAGACGACCGGCGGCAGCCGCCGCGACACGAGCCACGACCATTTCACCGGCTACAATCCTTTCCCCTCGGGCGGCGTACCGAACAACGCAGCGAGCCGCGACGTCCGCCCGTTCGATCAGAAGGACGTCGGCGGGCCGCGCGGCTCCAAATCCCCAAATTCTCGGGAGGACAAAGAGACCCGGGCTCCCCCCGCCGTCCGGGTGAAAACTGACCCGAGTCCCCTCGGAGGGCAGCAGGGCTTCGCCTCCAAGTTCTACACGGGCGACGTCGTCCAGGGAGTGAAGCGGAAAGCAGAAGCGGGGGCCCTCGACCGTGCTCATGATGAATTCAGGCTCCGCCTCCCCGCTGCAGTTCACCACCGAAGAGCTCATGAAGCTGACGAAGATCATCTCAAGCTCGTCGTGAACACCATTTTTTTACACTAACACACCAACACCACATTAAAGCTGACTTGCTCTTTTATATACTAATCTTATTGAAGTTATACGTTTTGCATATAATTCAGTTATTAACTGTCAAATCAACAAAACAAATTCAATGATTAACCCGTTCGAATCAAGTGACAGAGCCGGATTGTTGACCTTCCTGTACAGAAATATCACTCGTGTACACTTTGACCTAATGATCATGTAAATATAAATAAATTCTAATAAATAAGGCAGACGTTTCACGACTCTTTTGTCGGTCGACTGATCCTGTTGTCATCATTTTCCACCAAAGGTTTTTAAATGAATCAAACACGAAATGACTTGCCATCCCATCTGTTTGAGAGTTTTGCAATATAATTGGGATGAGCAAGTCATAACTGCATTTTTGTGCCATCTTCCGAGCTATATGGAGGAGGAGGAGGAGGAGGAGGAGGAGGAGGAGATGTGCTTTTTTTTTCTATAATTAAAGTATTTCTATTTGTATGAAACTATGGCTTCATGTGTGAAATTCAATTTTATATCCAAATCTCATATTTGCTGCAGTATCTCTGAGCAAAAAAACACACCAGAGAAAAACATCCGTCAGTTGAAACTACGACACCTCCATCATACAGGCTTTGTTTTCATGAGTCATGCTTGAACACGACAATGCGCCGTTTACTACTCTGTTATTGCCCGAATTCTTATGTGTGAGAAGTGTTCAGGAATGACGACGACACGGGAGACGGAGGCGACACTCCCGCCGCTCTAATTTTAGACACGGGTAATAGTTGTGCAAATTGCTCTTCAACATCACGAATGTTCTGCGATACAAAGGTGATAATAAAAGATGATTGCGCTGCTTCCTGGGTTTGGTTTGTCGACAACAATTATGGAAAAATGTAAATCCTAGCACATAGACACGTAGCAGGTTATTGTTAAACTTGGGGGGTAGCGGGTAGGGGGGGGGGGGGTCTTTTCAAAACCCAACATAAAAAAAAACACCCGTTTTGAGTTGGACAGAATTTACTGAGACGGTGTGAAAATCGGGTCTTAACACAGCATGGTTCTGGCATGTTCCACATTTCATTTCAAAATATTGTCAGGAATGCAGTCAGGCATTGTATTTGGCCCGAATTCACAAGCTCAAATTTGTCGAGCTTTCATTAAGTACATAACATCAGACACTTTATATTAAAAAAAAATTTAAAAATTAAAAATCAAAGTAATATTACAACCTATTGTGCTGTATGGATTTATGAATCATTTTGAAAGGACAAAGTATCGTGAAAGCGAATTTATGGCACGCTGAAATTGATTTCACGCATTTGCTTTTTGGCATCAGCCTACACAGAAAACTCCTGATTAGACTGCTGTTCTGGTGCCTCATCTTCATCCCATCTAAATTACCTCCAGATTCAAGAGGTAGAACTAAAACATCCCGGTTGTGAAAAGTAAATGATCGAGTTTTAATAGGCTCCCTCTTGCTCTGAAGGATGGTATCTGTACGTGTAAGGTCGAGCCACGCGTTATCAACTGTATGATCCATCAAGTTGGACGGTGGCTTCAGAAGGGGTGTGGCCACAAGATGATGATGAAGATAGAAACTGCAAAGGAGTGCTGCCAACTGAATTAACAGCTGACAGTTAACAATAAATAATGCTTTCAGAATATTTGGCCGGTGACTCGGCAGAAAGACTCGGGGGCGCGAGTCGGACTGCTTTCGTGGTTTCAGCTCCAAAGCATTAAATAGTGACTGTCTGAGGTGGTAAGATTGGATAGCAGTTGGATTTCTCAGAAGTGAAAAGGACAGTACGTGTTGTTACGGGACATTAAAAAGCGGCAGAAAATATGAAATACTTGGATTCGGTTGAATTGGTGTTTGCAGAGTTTTAGGCCCCGTTTTAACTGACCCGTCCGTCAATTTTAAAGTGATAGCAGGATGTCATTTCATGTTTTTTTTTTTGTCATTCATGTGAGACACTTACGTGAGAATAGTCCAGGGTGGATTCCTCCCCAAAAACGAGGCTGTGATATGCGTCATTGTAATGGGTTATGGTACACACACATATTTAGACTGTGCACTCGCTACTGTAAGACTTTGCTGCATTTCAAACAAATCTAAGTCCGTTTTTCCACCGTTTCAATGTGAATGACGCTGGTTGGATAAACAACAGTTGAAATTCATGCAGTAGAAGAAGGAAAACGTAAAAGTACGGCACAGCGAGTCCGCCGTCCTCTGCGGCTTTTGAAACAAACCCCGTTTAAATCACGTCGGCGTCCGTTTTCCTTCGACCGGGGTCGTTTAACACAGGCGGACAGAATACGAACAGTTTCTCACTTCTCCAGTGTGACTGTGGCGAGGTCATCAATAACTGTAAAAAAAAAAAAAAAAAAAAAAAAAAGAAAAGAAAACTTGACAAAACAATAATAACGTCCTGATGTGTGATCAAATAAACATCAATCAATTCTAATCCATTATTTATTTTTTTTGTGTGTCTAATAGTCCATGTACAAGACAGGTGAGTCGACATTGAGATGGTGTTTGTGCCAAACGCCCCAATTAACATTCCCAGTCTGCTCAAGCGACACACATCACACCTTCGTGACATATGGAGCTATTCGTACGAACCACAGCTCCAACCGCGAGTTATTATCTGGTTATCGGCTGGTATGAGGATATATTCCCTTTTTCTTACCAGAATACACACAAAGCATTATTTTCCCCATCCCTGTGACCAGTGAGTGAGTCACATTAACCTTTAAAAATAGGAGGAAATGCATTTGTATTTTAAACTACGTGATCTACCTGATCAGTGTTTTAACTTCATCATCCGTTGTCGAAAGGGTCATGTGGCATGATTAGGTTGGTCGTACTTTCAAATGTACTCGGAAGCAAATGAAGTGAAAAGCATTCACAACTCTGCGAAGTACATTTCAAATATGAATTCATCACATTCTCACTGATCAGCCATTAAATGAAAACCGCTGACAGGTTAATCACATTAAACTCAATACTATACGACAGTAAATGCTCCCTGCATGAGGATTAGAATGATCAGTTGTTATGATCTGATTGAGAGAGGGGGTGATTTATTTTAATGGCCATTTTGGAGACGCGAATTAGTGGTGCTGTTGAACTTTACTGCGTTCTCGGGTTGCGAATAATTTCTTCCTCCCATTTGAAAGGAATTTTGAGCTTGACATTTTCGTGATCGGCGTTAATTCAGTTGAGATCAAGCGGCAACCAGCAGTGACGTCACCTGTTGGTTTGTGAACTGCACTTATGATCAAAATTTTGCCGCCGCCATCTTGCTAGTTTGGAGCCAGAAGTGACCACATTTGGCCGAGCTCGGGGATCCGAGTGGATCTGATTGAAAGCCCGCCCACCGACAGCCGTAACCCGACTGCACCACAGGCCTGTCAATCAAACGGACACCCTCCCCCCCCAAAAAAACCACGCCTTTTCGAAGCTAGTTTTCTAATTAATGACGGGATTATTTTCAGATGGACCGCCAGAAAACTAATAAACAGGAGCAATTTTATTTACCTCTAGTGGCACTCGGTGGTATTGCAGCTTGAGGCAAATCCGCATGGGCCTCATTTTTCGGACCCGGATGCTTTTATATTGAGTCTGTGGTTGAGATCTGAGATGATGCGACACTTTCTGTGCAAATTCACTGGCGGAAAATCAGCAGCGGGTCATCTGCCTTTTCCATACAGAGATGGAAAACTCCCAGGCTCGCGAGACAGCGACGGTCTCACCCGCAGCCACACGTGTGTGCACGAGCATGCAATGTGTAGGTCTGACTCGCGTGTGTGCGGACTTAAACTTGTAACTTTTGTTTGCTCTCCATTGTCAGACTTGAAAATAGCGGTGTCAGTGTTTGATGGCATGACCCGCATTGTATTATGGGCATTATGCGTCTCAGTCCCAAGTCCAAGACATTGTCTATTGTCGCTTGTTTGGTTTTGTTTTCAATGTAATGAAGAAACTGACCTAAAAGTAACTGATATGCAACTTGTTATTAAAGCTGGAATCACATAAATCCCAGAGCAAAAAAAAAACTTTTATTTTTGACATGACTTAACAGAGAATGTAACACTATGAACATAAAATAGGCTGAGATATCGCGCAAAAATGCAGTAACTTTAAGATTCAAAACAATCCGAGAGCCCAAAAATGTATGTTTCGATCTGAATCGTTGAAAGAAAAATTTCCACTGAAGCATTGAAAGGCAAACATGCATCGCAAAATATGCATTTTTTAATCGAACCCACCTGTATTGACCCACCTGTGCTGATTTGAGCGAAAGAGCAAATTCCCGCTCAGCCACCGTGAGCGGGAATTTCTTTGCTCTTTCGCTCAAATCAGCAACTTGTCAAACTCAGACAAGTAGGACTCGAAATAGTCAGAAGCATGTCTTCCAGTGCTTGTAGCTACAATGCGAAGGAGCGTTAGACTGTCACAACAAACAAGAGATCATGAGTGGTATTGGGAGTGTTAGGAGATGCTTCTAGTCATAGATTTTTATTTATTTATCTATTTATTGATTTGCTTGTGTATCCGTATATTTACCTCTACGGCAGTACAATCAATGTAGTGCTGAAAAACTCTTTTTCCATTTTTTTTTTCTCTCTCTATTTTCTTTCCAGCTCCTCTGCTTTTGATGTTTTTGTCGGTTTCACTCCGAAACGGTGTACAATTTTATTTTTAATTTAGTAATGAATTGCAGAAATTCCAGCTGAAGAAGCTGGTTTGAGCTACTGAGCTTTAATATTAAACGTTCAAAAATAACCTGCATCATTTATTGCTCGGTCACACGCGCCTCACGGAGTGAATGCATTTTGCTTTCGTGACTGAACTGTCTCGTGCTTTTTGTTTCTTTTGGAAAGAAATCAAATAAAAATATCTTGAGATGGCGGTATACTGTCAAAAATCAAGCAGTGGGGTAGGAAAAGGCGAACGGTGGGAGGATTTGTCCTCTGGGGTTAGAAGGCTTACCTTTTCTTGTGGTAGGAGTAGAGCAAAGCGCGGATCTCAAGAGACACATCGGGGACCACGGGGCCCTTACTGGGAGAGGAGGGTGTTACTGCAGGAGAAGAGGAAGGAAAAATACATTATCGTTATCGGGCTCCAGATCAAATATTTCAAATGTCTCTCTTTGTGACTGGAAACATTGTATGATGAGAAGGGGTTGATACGTGCTTCAGTTCCTTCACTGGACTACTTTGTCCTGTTTTCTTGGTTATAAAAACACACCAACATTTTAGGTGCCAACATTTCTTCCCCTCCTCAGTTTCCTGCTTTGGAGAGTAGCAGATGTTTTTATCAGCATGACGGACATTTTTGTCAGCGGGTGTCGCACATAATGTGCCTATCCATGTTGACGAGCGTCTGGCTTGTTGTCCCGGGTCATTGTTAGGCAGTGGAATTTATCTTTTAGATACTGCTATTTGCTCGTACTTGTTCGTCTACTTTTCGGCTCGGTACGGAGGGATAGATGTTTCACCTTTCACGGAGTAGGCTCAGGTGTTTTGATACACCCGTGCGTGTGGAAAGAGCAGCAAACAAACCGTGATGTTATACAATAGTTTGCGATTTGACATTCTGAAGCCTCGAGTTCGGCGCCAGAAGAGATAATATTTGGAACAGCTGGGGAGAGGCGAGCGGTGGATCGGTGAATCGGTGAATCTGAGGACACAAAGCCCAGCCCACCTGTACCGGGAACCTTACCTTTCCCCAGGACTGTCAATCAAATCAGGCATGCTCCCAAATACAATATATAATATAATAAAACGCTGATGAGAAGGAGGGAATTTAGATAATGAAGCCATAAAGCTGGGAACTGAAAGGCTTTTTGAATTTTATGGTAATTTCTGTGACTCACTGACACTGATGTGATTTGCTCCTGTTAATCTGGCAAAATTAACACATTTTAAAACTAAAACTCATTCGTGTGGAAGGAGCCTTGGCATCAAAGATTTTGTTATTGCACATGACAAGGCTTTTTTTTTTTAATAAATGGCACCGAAACAATCCAATGGGTGCCAGAAAAACATCAAAGTTCAGTACTGTACTCATCAATGGCATTTTGGAATTTAGCAGCCAGACATTTCCCTCAGGGGTTTTGAGCAGACTGAGTACAGTAGATTTATTTGCAGTTCACACAAACACGACTTCAAACGAATGTTCGTGGAGCGTGTACCTACTGGGTGTGTAATAAGTTTAAAGAGATGACCATGTCAACTTAAGTTATAAATATGTGAAGTATCAGCTCGTTTCCTATGCCCCCAAGTGGTCAGAAAATGTATAATAATAAAAAAATTTAAATGAAAAACAAAAGATGCAGCCTCGTCATTTTTGCCATTTAAGCAGTTATTAAATCAAAGAAGACTTTTCAAATAATCTAAGTACAAATCAAGGCAGACATGCCTGTCGATGAAATACACAATAATAAATAAATAAATAAACCAAAACAAACAGAAGCTTAGAAAGGTAGAAAAAAAAAATACACTCAAATTAAACAGTCTTTTATGCCAAAAATGAAATAATAATAATAATAATAATAGCAAAAACAACAACGTTGTGAATATTAATAATAGTAATGATGAGAAAGAAAGAAAACATGTTGATTAATAACGAAAGTCAGTGGCTTTAAAGAGCTGCTCATGTCCTTTGAGGATGTGATTGACTGACACCGAGGCGGCGGCGTGTGCACATGATACCCCCCCCCCCCCCCCCAGCTTGTTATACACTACCTATTTCATGGTACAGAGATCCCTGCTTCACTGTGATGGATTTCCTGGGGCTCGGCGTCTCAATCTTCATGAGGCGATCACAACACTGTCTCCACTGGCCTGCAACACAACAGCATCAGCAGCGATTTTGCAAAGCAGGCGAACGGCACCCCAAAAAAAAACTAGCCAGCAATTAAATTTGCCATCAGCAATTAAGCTGTTAAATTACCCTTAAAAATAAATAGCTGTCAAGCTGGCGGCGTTGCAATATTTACATCAGCCCGAGAACATGTCATACCTGTTGCATGGCATATCAGTATCTTGTGAAAGATGGCGCTGTGATACTGCCGTACATGCCATAAATCTGGCGTCTGCGCAACCTTCAAATGTAACAGCTTCTTGGATTCAAGATCCAGGCGATCAAATAAGCCGTTTAACTGCAAATAAATTCTATATATGATGTATTTATTACAAAAACGGATGTGTAAAAGTACAAAGAAATAGCACTTGTCAGTGTACTCATTAAAATGCAGCGTGCTGCGTCACTGTAGCATTTTTATTTTCATTGCTTTGCAGATCGCATTATGTAAGTACAATTAAAAAGTGTGAAGACATACACACCCTGAATAAAATATTGTTGACAACCACACCCTTGTTCACATTGAGTGTCACATTCATTCATCAAACATGTTCTCTGACAACAGGTTCAAAGACTTTTTTTTACCTCTCTGTATGTACAGAAAGTGCAGAACGGACAGTAATAGGATTCGATTTTGTCTGACCCAAGTTCTAGAAACATCTCAAAGATTATTAGAAAAAAACAGGATGAACCTTAACTCCAAAAACAGAGTTCCTGAGCAAAGAATTTGAATATTTCCATGAATGCAAAATCACTGGGTTTTTTTTTTTTAATTATTATTATTTTTATATTTGATTCCATTTGTACATATTCTTTAAAAAAAAACAAAAAAACATAATTTGACTTTGTCATTATGGGTTCTTAAATCTTCGACACAAAATCGTATGCAAAAAGGGGAACTGCTCTGAAATCCTTTTCAGTCTCTCAACCTGTTTCTCAAAACAAACAAACACGCACAAGGTAACTTTTGGCTTTGTTACAGTTCACAAACCTCAAAGTCTCTGGAATGTCTCCATGTTAACTGTGTCCATCTGGATCGTCAAGATATTTTTAGACATCAACAATAATTCATTGTTGTGAACACCACACCTTATATTATACTGTGCACTATCTTGCATGCTTCTGTTTTAATTATAAAAGTCCCACACTGTCTTATATTGGCCATGGTGCCACGTAGTCATTTGCCAACACAATGAATCCATCATCATCTTTATAATAGACAAGTCTGCCACACAGGCTAATGTTCCCTTAGTCAATTTCACATGTGTCATACAATAGATGCGAACCAGTTCTCAAAAAAAGTCATTCATACAGGAAAAATGCAGATGGTGCAGTATTTTCTTGCAACAGGATGTTGTAAAACTACAAATGACACTACTGAAAACTGTCTTGTAGCTCAACTTTTATTGTTTTGTTTTTTCTTCAAATTTCATACTAGGCAATTTTCGATAATCTACACCGGTAAATATAAAAAAAAATTAGGTTTAAACTGTGAAAAACGAATTGCAGAGAGCTTTAAGGTATTTGGGGCATGCGTCCTATATTTTCTTTTCCTAAAAGCTACTGAAGTGTCTCGTAAGCTAGAAACTCCAAGCTTGGCAGAATTATCATTAAAATAGGAACAAATAACTTAATTACAACTGCCATAATTGTATGAGGTGTTGTGAACAAATTATTCTTGACATGTAAAAATTGCCAATATAAAAAACAACAACAACAACAACAACAAATGAGTAAAAAAAAAAAAAAGTACCCAGCCTCCTGTACATCTGTGTTTAATCGTGGTGGTGGGTGGCGCTGCATGTGACCAATGTGACAATTTACAGATGTCCGCTTAACGCCTCGCCTGCAGACTGTCAGCAGACGCCACAATTTACAGATGTCTGCTTAACGCCTTGCCTGCAGGCTACCATTTAGTGTTGTCCACTAATTGCTTTATATCGCTAGAGGCTGAAATTTACCGATTTCCCTTGAACGCCCCACACGCAGACTTCTCAGGCAGACATTACAACTTACACATACCCCCTAAACGCCTAACAAAGCAGGCTGTAGGCAGACATTACAATTAACAGATGTCCCGTAAACGCGGAGCATATTATTATGCTAGGCTGATCACCTACTGGTTGTAGCTTCATATTTAACAGAAACCAAATCAGCTTATTGACAGCACAAACTCCAGCCTTAAAGTAACCAAGAAATTGACCAAAAACAACAACCTTACAATGAGTACAAACGAACATTTGAATTGTATTTCAGGGCTTTTGGATAAAATCGCATTATTAGATATTGTGTTTTCATTCCTGTTTGTTTTTCTTCTGCCCGTTTATTTTTTTATTCATATTTTTTTTATCAGCATATCTTAACTCTATAGTATTTAATAACGAAAAAAAAAAAGCGTTGGCTTTTGCCGTGTGCAAAACCGGTTCTGTACACAAAATGTCACTGAAAGACAAGAAGGCCAAACAAAACTTGTCACTTGAAACCCGCCCTCAGCTTGTTAACCGAAGCTGGTTAGTCAAAGCAGCTCCGCTACCGGGTAGCAGCAGAGACGGAACCGCAAGTATTTCTACAGTTGAAATAACAACGACGACCACGGGGTCCTCACCCATATTATAGACGTGCTGCCAGAGGGCCTCGCTCCAGCGCTGCCTGTCTTCAGGGGCGTGCGTGGTCAGCGTGTAGGTCACATCCTCTCCGTGACGCTGCGTCACGATGTGTATATTCTGGCACTGGACAGGATTTCTCTCGGACACACTGACGAGGCTCTCCTGATGTACCACAAAACAAACAAACATGCATGTTTCATCATTTAGAGATTAAGGCTGGATTTATTTCTTAAATACACTTGGCAAAGGAGCAAAGGGAGTGTTTTCAGGCACATCCACATAGCTGAGCAGCTGGTCTCCTGAAATTCGGTTAAATTTTTGATGACAAAATTCTCTAAATGCAATTTGGCAGGAGGTAATACTAAATATGCTGCAGGCAGAAACAGACACACGTTTTTCCAAATATGACTGCCAGATTGCCACATAATTACATAAGTGGTAGTCGTATGAAGTTGCTTTAGATTTAAAAAAAAAAAAAAAAAAAAATCACGATTTCAATGAGAGTACCTGCTTACGAGGATAAAATGTTCCGTAAAATGTAGCCGTTGTCTGACATTTATGGGATTAGAAAAAAAGAAAAGTTCATTACAAATCTCAATTCCTTAAAGGCGGTGCTGTTTTGTTAAGTAGTTAATCTTACCTCTTTGAGCTTCAAAACAATTATCTAAATGACATAATAATGTGACGAGTCTCCCAATTAGCCCCAAGACAAAAACCTTTCTCTATATAATATTTAATAATGCATTGTATTTTATAAGCTTGCCAAATACTTTTGAGTAAAATCCTACTGTAAAAACGAAATAGTCATTACAGCCGTCAAATAAATGTAGTCGAGAGAAAAAGTACAATATTTCCCACCGAAATGTTGTTAAGCAGAATTACAATTTTGCATGAAAAGCAAATGCTTCAAACGGCAGAAAGCTATTTAGGTGCAGTTACACTTAAATAAATAACCTTGATAACTTTCCACATGCTGGAATTGCACAATTGTTTTGCCATGCGAGGTTTAAGTCGAAAACGATGACTGACTGTCTTAATGACTGTCGTATGATAGTTGAAGTACGATTTAACTTCTATTAAATTTTGGATTCAATTGCTTTATAAAGTAATTATATAATCTATCAAACAGAATGGGACAGAAAGGAAATCTGGCATAAAATATTCCACGCTCTCAAGTTACTTCTCTACATTTATTAACTCATCAGTGCCCCCTGGTGGCCTCGACGTGTTATTGCAATCAACCTTAACAGAAGGCTGAAATGAATCCATCGCTTTACTCTTCAGACTTTGCTTGTTAAGAACCAACCTTTGTGATGGGGATCGCCAGCAGCGACTTCTCCTCAGACTCCAGGTCGTCTTGACTCCCATAGCAGAGAAGAGTTTGCCCCCTGAGGACACCGGTGACATTTTCCCAATAACTAAAGTCCTCTTCAAGCTGGGTGAGAGGAGGGAGTGAAATGATACTGTGAGCGATGATGATGATAAATGACAAAAGAAAAAGGAAAAGAAAAAGAAAGCACGATTATGAGGTGGGATCATTTTTTTTTTTTGAAGATCAAGTCACCTTGACCTTGAGTTGGCCACTTATCACCGGCTGAATCATGCACTGAGGCTGAGCCACCAAGCGACAGCACATGTTTCCGTACAGAGGCAGCCAGAAGGGACTATCCTCTGGAAAACAAAAACAAAAAAAAGAAAACGGATGAACTACTAATTTTTTAAAGAGGAGAAAAGATTAGCAGAGGCGAGACAAGAAAACGAGAGGAGACTCGCCTGTTCCTGCAACTGAAAAATCGTGCGCCTTGAAACCTTCTTGGACGTGTTCGGCTCTCAGTGTTGCGTGAGCCAGCAGGTTATACTTCGGCCCCCTGCAGACAGACGTCATTGGGCACTCACACTGTTTTTTTTTTTACCCACCATAAATTCTCCCTTTTAGTGTGTTTTTCAGGGACAACCGTCATGCTTACAGTTTGAACAGGTCCGGTGCGAACGCCGTCGACATGCTTCCGGGACTCGCATTTACGCTGGAAGAGGATCCGCAGAGAGCGGCGGACTCGAACGCGGCACGGATCTTTTTCCCCGACGAGCGTCCCAGAGAGCCCCCCAGACGGATCCCTCTCCTGGGTCCGAGAGACCCCGGGTAGAAGTCATCGACCACACAGCTGCTGTACAGCTCAACGCGAAGCTCGAACCCCGGACTGACCGCGTCGCTGCTCACACAGGTGCAAAGAATTTACTTTATTTCGACTCTTTGAAGTGGGAATGAACAAGAATGCAGCATGAAAAAAAAAAAAAAACTTTTTTTTTTTTCCCCCCGACTTACAAAATGATAGTGTCTTCAAAGCAGATGTCAGTTAAAGTGCGGTCAACCATCATCAGATCCGTGTCGCGGATCTCTGTGCCGCATTGAAACAGGCAGAAGACAGCACAGCGATGCAGCTCTGAGAGTAAAGGCATTAGAGGAGGAAAAGTCAAACGCTTGATATACATCCGTGTTTTATCTCTGTGGCGATATTCACTCGAGGTAGTCAAGGCGTAGACGTCGAGTGTCGTCACGTGTTCCGATTTACCAAACTCTTGTTCACGTAATTGATTTTTTTTTTCTCCCTTTTGATCCACTTAAGATCAAAAGACTTTCACATCAGCACAATCAGTTCCCCCTTGATCGCACGCTCTCGACTCACCTCCTTTGTTTTTGAAGTACTCAGAGTCTTTCCACATGAGGGGGATTCGCAGGTCTACAAAGGGCAAAAAAAGAAAAACCATTAAAGAGATTTTACTCAAATAAAAAAATAAAATACAAAAGGGCGGGTTGAGGTACTTTTATCCGCGGCAAAATATTTTGTTAAGACTCACCTGAAAGTGCTAGTTTTCCTGTGCATGGCACTGGAGATGGAGATGGCCTGCAGTGAAAGACAGAGATCATATTTCAACCGTACATACGTACATAGAGAGAGCAGCACATATAGTATAAAGGATGGACGGGGGGAAAAAAAACAAAAAAACAACAGTAACACAAGAGCAAATCACACCACAAACGCCTTAAAAAATGTATGAATTCAACATTAAATCAACACATCTGTTACAAAAACATTTTCCGTTTTACTTTCATAACAGAAAATAGTTTTTCATGGATTTCAAAAGTTATCTCATCTGACCTCTAGTGGCCAGTAGGGGGTGTGGCAATATCCACCGACACGTGACTCGCTTCTTAACACAACAAGCCCTTTTTCTACATCCCTCCGACTGATCCATTATCCGATACGAACGCCGTATCCCTGCACTCCACCTGACCTGCGTCCCACGCTCTGCAGGATCTGTGCTCTCCTCATCCTCTGAAGCTGGCTGAGCAGGGCCAGGATGCGGGCGTTGCAGGTCAGCAGACTCTTGGAGGCCTCCAGGGCCTGCTCTCTCTGGGAGCAGGCCGCCAGCAGCCTGCTGGCCCCCTCCCGCATTCGCACCTCCCTCTCGACCTGCCGCAGCACCTCCTCGTCCTGTCGGGAAAATTTGAGATCAGAACTGAGATTCGTTCACAGCGAGAGAGACGCAGGCACTGAGAATAGGCCAGGCAGTAACAGCGCGAGAACACTGGATTTTTCTTTTTTTTTAGCCGCAGCTGGTGCACTGGATCGATTTATCCACTACGTTTGCCCAGACTGCAATATTTATTTCCACTATTGATGATGGATAAATATGCACTGTTGTGATTTTTATTTTATTTTTTTGCTTCACGTTTTATTATTAGTCTGGTCATTTTCAAACTATCTACCGTTTCTGCTGGCAGGAGTTTTCGAGCGCATCGATCCAAACCTCTTGCATAAGGAACCCAGAAACCCCCCCCCCCCCGCCCTGGGGAGTGACCATTATGTTTGTCTTTTTGATAAAAAAAATTTAAAAAAAAAAAAGCTTTTGCTCGTCTTTGTTAAGTTCAAATCAAGTTCTTAAACAGTTTGGGAAATTTATGAATTAAATTCTTTATTTAAAATCAACTTAAAAGCATGTTTCCTAATTAGCTTTGTATACAGGAGTCTCTGGTTTAGAGGGATATTTTTGTTTAATATTTTTGTTTAATATTTTTACAGGTGTGGACATTGCAACGTATTGTCGTGATGATTAAGAGCTATTTTTTGTTTCCTTTTCACACTGTGAGTAAATAGACATTTACAGACATAATTAAAATACACTGTTGTCCTGTGAGAAGGAACCATCAGTGAGTTGATAAACTTCAGGTGATGTGAGTTTAACAGCAAAATCCAATCATTCACTTCAATATAGCGAACAAGTCTTGATTATGTTATAAACTCTGTGGACCTGTTTCACACTCTTTTGTGTCATAACCACGTCATGCAAGTCATGCATATTAGCTGAAGTACAGCTTTTCGGGATCAGAACGCTGTTGCATAATTCAGTCATATTTCCTGAGCCTAAGCCTTGTTGGTATGTTTGATTTCAACCTGAAAAAGATCTCAAAGAATTACATACCGTGGTGTTGTTTCAAATGATTCAGAGAAAACATTTTAATGGTTAAATGTGGTTTGTAATTTTCTCAGTCTTCGGACTAATAACATTATATTTTCTACGACATCCGTTTTTCCAAGCATAAACAAAATATGCATTCAAATGAATGCATTACTCACCGGAGACCCAATAAGTGTTAAAAAATTTTCACACATAAATTGACATTTGTCGCATAAAACTTTAAAAGGTTACGTCAGATATACATTTAAGGAAAACAAAACAAATAAAGAGTAAAAAAAAAAAAAATCTCCATGTAAAACCTCTATATTAAGATTCATCCCGACATGCAACAAATGCAAAATCCCCTCCTGTCACTAACCTGGTTGTTATCATTCATGTTGCTTCTCTGCGCTACCTCCGAGGCTGGCTGCGCTCTCCGAGCAGTCAGACAGTACACTGAGTGATCCGGCTAATCTCACAGCTGACTCAAACAGTGTTAATAGTGGACCTGCAGACAGAGCAGTTAGTTACTCAACAGAGAGATCAAAACAGTCTTAAGCCTTCCTACAGGAGGTTGCAGTATGAGGGATTAGAGTCTCAAACATTCATTCTTTTATTCAACTGGCTCTATCACATGCACCAATGAATGGCAAAGTAAAGCATGTATACACACTATAAACACTGATAAACGACATCTGAAAAAGACATTTATAATCAGATATTCACTTTGGCTAAGAATAACAACCAACTTAGGGTAATCAATCTAAGTTTACGAGTTATTTCTAATAAAGTTAATAGTGCGGTAATTCATTATTGCGATCGCAAGATCACAATTTCCTGGAGGGACTGAAAACACATGCATTATAACTAAGTAAAGTTCGACCCACTGTAATAAACTGTTGTACATTTTAATGTAATTCAACCAAGTCAGTGTGTAAAAAAAATTTTAAAAAAGTTTTTTGTGGTCAATTCACATTAGTGACAATATTAATTCCTGAGGTAATGGTTTGTGGTACTCGTGGCACCGCCACAGATTTTGGGGCCTTTGAAAAAAAAACAGATCATATTGGACCCCAGCACCCCACGCCGACCTTGAACATATGACACCGTGTAAACATGAATGCAAACAGTGGAATTCACTCTCTATAAGACATATGCTTAAGGCCAACTTTAACAGTTTCGATGTAATTTCAAAGGTAAAATTCTCTAATGGAAAAATTCTATCAACATTCATGAATAACTTAAAATGAATATTGCTTAAATAAACATTAATCTTTTCAACAAAAAGGAGGACTCTTTGTCTGAATTTCTTCCACATCCAACAGCTTTGTTTTTTTTTCTCAACATCCTCAGTTGTGTACACCTTCTCCATTTGCTCCATCCACATCATCTGCATAAGTACTACTTGCGCTGTCATTCTCCTCTTCCTCCATTTTCACACTCCTCCCTCACAAGACTATAATCAACTTGAAGAAGGCCCTGGCTATGTGGTGTAAACAGTGCGTATGACAATTTATCATATTATAATACCATTTGCAATAACATCATAACCAGAAATGCAGCTACTGAAATTTTTTTGTTGTTGACTTCAATCAAATGCACGCAACATGGGAAAAAAACAAAAAACAGCACTGAATCCTTTATTGACAGAAATCGCCTGCGGTTACACCACTTCACCACCAGATGGCGGTAAAATGGCATATGGTCAAGTATGTATGAAAACTGTAGACTTCCAGTGGACATGAAGTGGAAAAATAAATACAGTTTGAACTCTTATCAGTGAAAGGGGTTTTAAAAAAATTATTTCATTTTTATACATAATAATAATAATAATAATTAAAAAAAAAAAAAAAGAAATTGCCATACCTGACATGTTATTTAATACACATCCTTCTTCAGTTGTGAGCAGGGCTGCTTCATTGGTAGGCTGTGAGGATAGCTGCTCGTCCTGAAGCTGCACGAGTACCAGACACTCACCAGACAGACCAAAAATTGGGGGTGACAAAGTGTCGGCCTTCCCCATCTTTCTCTCTCTCGGCATTCTTTTCATTTTTTTTGAAAGCCACACTTTTCCGTAGTGAAGCTGAGACATGTTGCTCCACCATGGCTCCTTCTTAACAATGGCGGCCACCGCCATCGTTCGCGCCTTTTTTTGAGGGCAGGACCGTACCATTTCATATAAATAGAGGGGGGGGGGGGAGGTGCCTTGCACGGGCTCTGTTTACTTTTTGCCAAGTACAAAAAAAAAAAAAAAAACTGTAAGCTTAATTTGTACATTATAAAGAATATATTAAATTAATGATAACAGGTTTATAATGTAATGTATATAAACAATTTTACCTTCAGTTCAAATATTTTGAATATATATAATATATATCTTGCAAATGAGGACTTTCTATGGTTAAAAACATCGTTTTTTAGAAATGTAGTCTGAAAGTTGAACACCAAAATCAACCCACATTGTGCACAAGTTACCTGATATACTGCAATTTAAACTTGGTGAAATATATTATTGAGGTCTGAAAATATGGTACAGCTTGTATAGACATAAAAGCATCAGCTAAATTAAATGTAATGTAATGTAAAAATGTGTTTTATATATATATATATATGTATTATTTATATTATTAAACTAGCATGTGCAAGAAAGTATCAGAAAGACATTATGAAGTGGTTGTTGAACAATACATTTTATTGAGAACTTACAGAATTTCATATTTTCAATGAACCTCTGAAGGTAGATAACACGTGGTGGTTTTTTTTTCAAGTATCAAACATAATAATCTGAAGGCAGCATAACTGTACAAGGTACTTTTTTTAAATGATCTATACTATAGACAGTGAAATGAAATGTATTGACGTCTGCTGGTTAGTGGAAATTCTTCTTCTTGATGGTACCTCCACCCTGAATGTGGTTGTATTTATTGTATGTATTTGTTATCTAAATTAAAAGCCTATTTTAAGACATTCACATTTGCACCAAAACACACAGAAGACAAAATAAAAATGACTTGAAATGTACAACTATACATGATGTCAAGCTATTGAGTTATGTTTTTCTTCCTGAATAATGTTGTGGTCAGAAAAGTGGACAGAAATGAAAAAAAAAAACAGTTTGCTATTGTACAATATTCACATTTTCACAGCTGGTTAATAAATGTTTTAAGAAATTTGAGCCTTGAACTATATTGAAACATTCTGCAAACGCTGCCCTCTCTTCAGTCAAACTAGTGATACTGTTTATTTATCTGCAGGTGCAGTGCTTATTAACTATTTAAACTACTGACAGTAGATAAAGGGCTTTCACTAAACTGAAACTGCTGTACATATTCAAAGTGCTTGTAAAAATGCAAATAAACTTGTTAGTTTAGTAAATTAAGCATCACAACTGACATAAAAAAATTTTTTAGTTATAAATTAACATTGGCAGAAATAACTTAAAAAAAAAAAAAAGTTTTTAAAAAGGTAAGCCACCTGCAGGTTCCTTGCTCTCTATGGCTTTCATCCCTCGTCCACTTCTGTAAAAATGTCACTTAAGAAGTACTGAGACACATTGGTGGGCTCCTCCTCTGGAAAGACGCTCTCCACACAGTCACTTTTCTGGGAACGTAAAGCCTAAAACAAAAAAGAAAAAGATCAACTTCACGCGCGAGTGCGTAAAATTCTCACCGAGTTAAGCATCCTTCCTGTATCCTCCTCACCTCGGCTGTACACGGCGAAGTTCTCGGAGTTGCGGGATTGCGGTCCGAAGTCTGCTCGATGTCCACCGCCGTCGGTGATGTGACGGACGTCGAAGGGGTTTCCTCCGTCGGCTGCGCGGCAGCAACGTCGCGTGACGTGGAAGCGGCGGGCTGCGACAAAGACGTTTTCCTCGCCGCTGATGGAGTTTTAGTCTTAGATAACTTGGACGCTGCTCTGCCGGGCGGAGGCTCGCTTGGAGGAGCAGTGCTCATTGTCTCAGAGAGGAGGTCTTTGAGTTTTCTGACGGGGTATTAAAAAAAATAGAAATACATTCAATTATCACTAATAGATATAAAAAAAAAAATTTAAAACTAAGTTAATTACTCAGAATTTAACAAAAGACTTCCTTTTTCCCGTTTTTCCTCACCTACACCGACTCCTCGTCCCAGTGCTTTGTGCTCCTGCGCTGCTGTCAGGGTCTTTCTCCTTTTCAACGTCGCCGTGATCACCACTTCCTTTATGAGGCTTAGTGATGATGTCATCGCAAGCTTTCGGCTGCTCAGAAGGCCCAGGCTGCTCGGAGCCCTGGGTGGTGATTGTTTGTTTGGTGACCGACTCTGCTTGCCTGCCGGTTTGTTTCTTCCTTGTCGTACTGGACTTCACCTGCAGTTTGGCTGGTTGAAAGAGAAATGGATGAAAAACAATGTGTCCGGTTTGCTGCAGGTGCATGTATGAGTAAGTATTTATCTTTTTACATACCGGCTCTTCCTGTGTCCGCCAGCGTTTCCTTTGTAGGGGGAACTTCAGTCTCATCGTCTACAGCCTTTGTTGGCTGGACTGTGGTACTCCCTGTAAAATCAACACACAAAATCCACATTTATTCTCAATAATATGACATTAACCATTAGTTTAAAAGTGACAAAGAATAACCAAATCACTCTACCAGGTGGATCCACTGGATTCATCATGGTAGAAGCCTAGTGAGTGAGAAAAAAGAAAATGTGTGATAAATAAAGACATTTTATCATCATACGGCCACATTAGGTTCATTCCATTTACTATATACGCAGATGGGTCTGTGCCGATATCCATTACATTGACGAGGCCCATCTCAGCCCGCTCCTCTGTGGACACGGGCACAGGGTCATGTCCTGCTGCTGCTAAACTTTCTCCAGAAATTCTGCCGAGGGGGGGGGAAAAAAAGGTTTGCAGAATCCGACACCAAATAAAACGAGACTCCATGGCTGGCTAGTGAAAAAGCAGATGCGAACCTCGGTTGCCGCACTGATGCGTCTGTTACAGGAAGACAAGAGAGGTGCTCAGCTGCACTGTTCACCACCTCCCCCGATGAGCAGACTGGGATCTCAGTCAGAGAGAGGATGAAAAACAGTTCATTGGGGTCTGAAGGCAGGTGGTCCGGCAGCACTGAGGGGGGGAGAGGGAGGCAGGTTTTAACCCCAAAAAATCATAAGGAACATAATGTAAACTTAAACTCAAGTTTAAGAGAAGCTGTGATTTACTTACTCTGTGAAAATACTGGATAACTTTGGGTCCCTTCTGTGCTAGATGTTGATGTGATCTAGGATTAAGGGAAACATAAGGAAACAAAGGGGCTTTCAAAGTGGCGAGAGCTTCTTCAACAAAATAACACCCCCATCATCACCACCATCTTGGTTCACAACCTTTTTTTTTTTTTTTTTTTTTAAGGCTTAAAGTTATGCATAATTATCGGCAGGGCTACTTTGAGTGACAGGTGGGTACAGTCATCCACACTGAGCTACAAAACCGCTCTTCAGGAAACTTAGGGGTGACGTCATGGAGGCTACGTGTCATACTCGATACCATGTGCCGTGTTTCAAACGTGTTCATTTGAATCCATTCATAAACTATTTTATCACGTGAAGGTGGATATTGTGAGCCTAAAATCATGTTTTCAATCGGTTAAGCTAGCTTGGTCATCTTTATATTTGCGCCACCTGCCATTTAAATGACTACTTTAACCCTTTATCAAACGTGTGAAGCAATCAAACTATTATATCATGATTTGAACTAACAATTATATATCTTTTTTTTTTTAAGAAATAGCAACTCTGCAGGATCTCCACAAACCCACTGGGAAGTACACAAGTAAAAACAAGGTACTCTGCTTTGGAGTGACTATAGAGTATAGACACCATATAACCAAACTTTGACTGGCACATGACAAAATTGAAATTGATCCATATGCTTAACACATTGTTGCAGATCTGGTCAAAGTTTAAGGTTAAAGATATTGCAATCGCACATGCATTGCTTACAATTATGCGTTATCCCACAGCCCAGATTGAGTATTTATTTTAACTGGGTGGAAGATGCTTGTGTCAAACAAGCCAGAGAAGACTGGGCATCATTTGAAGGAGCGTCTTGGTTACTAAGCGCATCAGTAACTCCCCCTACCTGTTCCTGAATGTCATGTCGGAGTTCAGACACAGGTTTGTGATCAGCAGAAGCATCCAAACTGCCAGATTCTGTGAGAAAGAAGAAGCATTAGCGATCAACAGAGAGCCATGGATGACAGTAATTTGCTCAGCACTGCTTGGAAACTTTTTATTAAAATTTGTTTTTATTTAAAAGGTGTCAAACCTGCTTCAGCTGGTGTTGTGCTCTGGACTTGCTGGGGTTGTGGAGGACAACTGCTGCCGCCCAGGTTGGGTTTGGGCTTAATGAGTCTGCCTCTACGAGCTTGAGTAACTTTGCTTGGGGTCTTTGAAGAGTCGGTCAACTCTGACTCTGTTTCATCAGGCCTGTAGGAGGGGTGTAAGAGCACTGTTACAAGAGAAACTTCTACTTATAATTCCTTTAAAACATACATTTACAAATAAGAAAACAGTATTTACATTATCAGTTGAAGGACAACTGATTGATGACATAGAACTCATGTCTTACCTTTGGACAAAGGAGTCTCTGTCCGAACATACGAGGTTGGCATTACTAGTCAATGCAGAATCTAGTGATGACTCTGTGGAGCCTTTTACTGAAGACTGCACATCTGCAGTTGGATCATTTATTTGTTGGGCAGATTCGTTTGACTCGTTGACACTCGTAGCCACGTCCAGTTTACAATCCTCCTGTGAAGAAGGACCAGCCTCCACTGGATCCTTATCTGGCACCTTGTCTCCTGATTCCATTTCAGTCATGAAGGTTTTGCTGCTTTTATCTTCAGGAATTGACTCTGTCACCTTACACTGCCTCTCGGCAACCTCAGATGTTGATATAATAGTCCCATCGGAGGATGAACTTTTATTATTTGTGCTGTCGAGTGCCTCCTTGGAATCTCCTGATTCAAACTTTGTTGAGGTCAATGAAGAAGGTTCTGATGTTAAGTCCTTGCTGTCTTTCTCTGCGAGTTTCAGATCTGTTTGTTCTTTGTTATCGTCCCGAGGTTGTTCTGATGCTACATTTGAGGAGGAGTCTGTATGGCGTTGTTCCGACGGTTTACTAGTAACATCCGACTGCAGTTTTGTCAACATACTTCTCGTAGATGATCCTAAATTGGGTTTGAATTTGACCATGGTAATCCGACGCCTTCTTAGCGGCACACTTTGTTCTGAGCCCTCTGAGCTCGGGACCGGTCCAGACCCAACATCTGTCTTTTGCTCCTCAATTGACGATAGCTCCTCTGTGCATTTATGAGGCGAGCCAAGGTCCGGTGATGGAACGGAAACTGAAACAGAAGCCGTGCTTTTAATTTGGCTTGACTTTTCTTGACAGGTGGTGCTGCAAGTTGGCTGTGCTTCTGCCTCTGCTGCCGTGTTGTCAGTGGATTCAGGGCTAGAATTTGGCTTCGGAGGTTCCTTCACAAGCTGCACGAGAGTGACAGGGTCCGAAAACAATTCAGTGTTTGGAGTTGGACTTGAGTCTTTCTCGACGGGCTCGTTTGTGGTTGGAGGTTTAGACCTTGCAGTTCTTGATGTCTGTGGCAGGTTTGGTTTCGGTTTAAAATTTTGTAATCGACTCCTTAGTTTCGAAGTCGATGCAACTTCACCCTCTTCTTGACTGACTGGTAATTCATCCATAGGTGGGACAGACATAGCAGGATAGATACTGTCTTCTTGGACAGGGGCTGAATCTTCATTTGATCCAGGCCCAACTTGTGATTCTGTGACTGCTGACTCAGTTGTCAGCTTTTCGTCTGGGAACTCGGAGGTCGGCTCTTCTGTGGTGGCCTGCACCCTACTGTGTTTGAACTTTACTTCAGAAACCTTCTGGTTTTCTGAGGAACTCTGATTTGATTTTGCCACAACACTACTCTCCTCATTTGTACACCGTTCTTCAGTGGGAGTAAGCGTAGAGCTGAAATTCGATGACGGCTTGAAAACTGAGGCAAGATCAGTGCTTTGACTCTGTTTTTCAGTAGAGGTGGTGCTTGTTGGTTGTGGTTCCACTTCGGCTGTTATTTCTTTAAACGATTGTTTGTTTGGAGTTGGACTTGAATCTTTCTCTACGGGCTCGTTTGTGGTTGGAGGTTTAGACCTTGCCGTTCTGGATGTCTGAGGCAGGTTTGGTTTTGGTTTGACTTTTGGTAATCGACTCCTCCTCAGTTTAGAAGTCAATGAAACTTCGCCCTCTTCTTGACTGACTGGTAATTCATCCACAGGTGGGACAGACATAGCAGGATAGATACTGTCTTCTTGGACAGGGGTTGAATCCTCATAGGATCCAGGCCCAATTTGTGATTCTGTGACTGCTGACGCGTTGGTCAGCTTTTCGTCTGGGAACTCGGAGGTCGGCTCTTCTTCTGTGGTGGCCTGCACCCTACTGGGTTTGAACTTTACTTCAGAGACCTTCTGGTTTTCTGAGGAACTCTGATTTGATGTTGCCGCAACACTACTCTCCTCATTTGTACACCGTTCTTCAGTGGGAGTAAGCGTAGAGCCGAAATTTGATGACGGCTTGAAAACTGAGGCAAGATCGGTGCTTTGACTCTGTTTTTCAGGAGAGGTGGTGCTTGTTGGTTGTGGTTCCACCTTGGCTATTATTTTTTTGAGCGGTTCTTTGTTTGGACTTGGACTTGAGTCTTTCTCGACGGGCTCGTTTGTGGTTGGAGGTTTAGACCTTGCAGTTTTTGATGTCTGTGGCAGGTTTGGTTTCGGTTTGAGTTTTTGTAATCGACTCCTTCTCAGTTTAGAAGTCGATGCAACTTCACCCTCTTCTTGACTGACTGGTAATTCATCTACAGGTGGGACAGACATAGTAGGATGGATACTGTCTTCTTGGACAGGGGTTGAATCCTCATTTGTACACCGTTCTTCTGTAAGAGTAAGCGTAGAGCTGAAATTCGGTGACGGCTTGAAAACTGAGGCAAAATCGGTGCTTTGACTCTGTTTTTCAGGAGAGGTGGTGCTTGTTGGTTGTGGTTCCACCTCGACTATTGTTTCTTTGAGCGGTTCTTTGTTTGGAGTTGGGCTAGAGTCTTTCTCTAAGGGCTCTTTTGTGGTTGGAGGTTTAGACCTTGCAGTTTTGGATGTCTGTGGAAGGTTCGGTTTGGGTTTGACTTTTTGTAATCGACTCCTCCTCAATTTAGCAGCAGATGCAACTTCACTCTCTTCTTGACTGGCAGGTAATTCCTCTACAGGTGGGACAAATAAAGTAAGAAGGCTGCTGTCTTCTTGGACTGGGGCTGAATCCTCATTTGACCCTCTTGCAACTTGAGATTCTGTGACTGCTGAGTCAGTTGTCAACATATTATCACAACTACTCTCAGCTGTACCAACAGGCTTTTCATCTGGGACTTGAGAAATCGACCAAGTGTCTCTGGTGTTCTGCTCCCTACTGGGTTCAAACTGGGCTTCAGAGACTTTCTGGTTTTTTGAGGCACTCTGAGCTAATGTTGCTGCACCCAAATCTACCTGATCAACAAGTCCAACACTAGTGTTTATCCCCTCATTTGTAGACTGTTCTTCTGCGGGTGTAAGAGTAGAGACAAAATGCAAAGATGGTTTTAAAACTGGGGCAGGATCAGTGCTTTGACTCGGCTTTACAGAAGAGGGCGTGCACGTTGGTTGTGGTTCCGCCTCTGCTATTGTTTCTTTGAGCGATTCTTTGTTCGGAGTTGGGCTACAGTCTTTCCCTACAGGCTCGTTTGGGGTTTGAGGTTTAGACCTTGCAGTTCTTGACATCTGTGGTAAGTTTGGTTTGGGTTTGACTTTTTGCAGTCGACTCTTTCTGGACTGGCAAGAAGAAGTTGCAACCTCCCTTTCTTCCTTTTGTTCAACAGGTATATCTTCTGCCGGTGGAACACATGGGGAGGGTTTGCCGCTGCTCTCTAGGACTGAATCTGTGCATGAGCCTTGTTCAACCTCCGTGATTGGCGAGTCAGATGTCAAAGGATTGTTAAAGCCAGTCTCAGCCGTTCCAACACGAGACACATCTGTGGATTCAGACGGTGTGTCACCGGTATCCTGATCCCTACTAGGTTGAAACTGCGATTCAGAAGAGGAGAGACTCTGGATTTCAGAGGAATTCTGATCGGATGTGGCTGGACCTGATTGTACCAGATCGACAAACCTCTCCTGACTGTTAGACGGCTCTTCTGCTATTTTGACTTCAGTGGAAGAAATGTCATCTTTAAACAATAGTGAAGCAAAGTCTGGCATCTTTGAGGTTGTTCCTTCAGCCGCTGCTGGCGTCTCATTGGCTTGAGAAAGAGTGGGAGTAGCTGAGTGGCTCTCTTCAGCTGTTCTTACTGGTGAAGTCTCTGGTTTGGCTTTTGATTGTGAAGCCCTTGAGGTCCGGCCCAGGTTAGGTTTAGGTTTCACCTTCGAAAAGTGTCCCCTCTTGGTTTGTGGAGAACTTATATTGGAGATTTCCGGATCTGACCGCAATTGAGGGATAGGAATCGCGTCAAAAACAGTCTGATCTCCGTCTGTTGTGGTGTCTTGTAGTTCAACAGTGGCAAAACTTTCTGATGTTTCTGTGACTTCCTGACCAAAAGACGTAGATGGAGCGATACTTTCTTCCTGTGCAGCAGGCGTCGATGCAATCTCTTCTTCAATGTGGCTGGTTTCAGTCACACCAGCTGATATTGCTTCTGCAATCACACATAAAAACACATTTTAAATTTACTATATTTAAAACAAATTAAGTCCTATTCCAATATAAGGAATTCTGTAGCAACTGTATCTATAACCTGTTGCGTGGTCGTGTGTGTCTGTTTGACTCTGTGACGACTGCGAGAGGTGAGCCATGTTGCCGATGGTCAGCAGGGTTTGAGCAGCTTCATTGTAGCTCTCGTCCTCAGACACTGAAATAAAAAGACACGCAACAAAAATGTTAAAGATGGAAGAAAAGTTCCAAGACTGCTTCTGGTTCGCATCAGCACAGTTTAGCACAGTAATTATTCCAAGTATCCCAGTAAGTTCCAAGTTACATCACATGGTCAACATCAGCAACCGTGTTACACGTGTTTTTGTGTGCAGTTTGCAATTTCTGCATGGACCTGAAACTTGAGCACAACAATGAAATGCTTCAGAAAGCCACACAGGTGCTGATGTAGATTAAGCGACGAAACTTGGAATACTTACTCACAAAAATGATTGCTTTATTTTTCAGTCTGTTTTTGATTGCACCTCGTATACTTTGAAACTGTCGAAAAATAAACATGCAATTCACCAGAAGCTACTCAGAAAACCTCCTCAACATACCTTCTGTGTGTTCTGAAGAAAGGAACTCTATAACATCCTGCAAGGCAAACACAGATATTTTAAATGACATCAAAAGCCGCACTATTTGTCTTAAGATGTCGTGTATAAAAAACATGTATCGCAGTTGCCCCAGTTACACTTTTTTTTTAACATTTTCTCTCAAAATCTTTGTCAGCTGATTACATCTGGACACAAAACAAGAAATTACACCTCAAGAAAATGTTGCTCTGCCTGTTGCTATGAGCGAGTGATCCACAACCACAAAACAAATGAATGCATAAAAAAAACTGATAATGCAGAGACACTGCATGGAAATAAGATTGCACTTTATACATTTTGGCTCTGTACACCAGAGCTATAAGAAATAATATCAAAATAATAGTTATAACCGGGGTTGATGATTTCATTTTACTTTTTCAGGTCACTTACAACCAGCAGGTCCAACTGATGTTCACATGGTTCAGCTGTGCCTGCCTCATTGTCTGCCTGCTCACAAGAGGAATCGGGGCACAGTGCATCGTGGGAAATGTCCAACATATCAGGCATGCTGGCCAAGATGTCAAGCTAAGTGTGGGATGGGAGAGGGGGTCAAAGGGGAGTGGGGAGGAGGGGAGGGGTTGTGGACAGGACGAAAAACCATGCACAAAGAAAAAAGAAATGAAAAACACAAAATGCTTGTAATGAGGTCGAATTGAAATGAGTGAACGAATGGTGTTTTATCAGTGCGACACATGATGTGTGTGTGTGTGTGTGGGGGGGGGGGGGGGAACATACCTCCACCATGGACTCGTCCACCTCCGACACCACAGGATGAGGGGTGTGCAGGCCGGCGGGCACGAACACGGGGGCGCTGCTGTCTTGACCGGAGCAGCACGCGAGCCGCTGCTGCTGCTCCGCCTCTTCGTCCTCCCACGGCTTCTCAGCCTCCTCGTCATCGCTGAACTCCGACTGAGATGCCCGGAGGGTGACGAGCTTCGGCTTTTTGGACTTCGGGGGTGACTGCGGCTTCGACGACCTTCCCCTCTTGCCCGTGGGTTTGGGTTTGGGTTTGGCGGCGGAAGCAGTGGAGCCCGGCGGCGAGGCGGGAGTGCCTTCAGATCCAGAGGCATCCTCTTTGGCCGGGTAGTTCAAGGGCTGCGTGGGTTTGGGAACTCTACCGTATCTACAAAACACAAAGTATACGAAATAGTTCCCTTTGCAAAATGAGGAGCGGGAATGTTTTCTGGAGAGTCTTCCGGGGAAGCTCTTGTACCTTGTCGGTCTCGGAGGTTTGACGACAGCGTCCTCTTCTTCTGAGGAAATGTCATCGCCGGCCGACTTCTTCCTGTCGGCCTGACTTGAAGGTGACGCGTCTTTATTCTCCTAAAATGTTAGCAGAGCTTTCAGTCAGACAAAGTCACAACGTGCAGGAACATTTGATGGCTCTACAGTTAAAAATTAAATAACCTGCTCTTTCGAGGCGCCCTCTTCCTCTTTTTCTGACTCTGCGGCGTCCGCCTTCGTGGACGTCGCGGGCTTTTTACCGTATTTCCGGCCCAAAGGCAGCAGCGGCTTAGGCGCTCTGGCTCGTGAGAGTTTAGCCGGCTTGATAGCGGCGTCATTTGCTGCGCTCGCGTCTTGAGTCTTTTCAGGCCTGAATATCAGGAAGAAAACAGGAACATTTAAAGCCAACGAAAAAAAGAAGTGACTTTATTGAAACGAAACACTTTGGAAGTTTTATTACATGTCTGAATTTGTGTGGTCTTCGGGAAGTGCCGCCTCGGCGTCTTGAGGTACGCCGGCCTCACCTGAGACTATAAAAGCACCAAAAAAATGCATGAAAAAAACATGCTCAAATAAGTAATTTTGACTAAATTTAGAATCATAAATTTTACTTTCCCCAAACCTCAATTTACTAGAAACCAGTTCAAAAAAACAAAAAAGACAGTTTGACACGTTTTGTGACAACGCAGGAAACTTTCATGAAGCTGCTCTTCTACCTTGATCGTTGCTCGTTTCCCCCGTTTTGTTTTTCTTGTCATTTGGTTCTTCTGATTTACTCTTTTGTTTACGTTTCCTCTTGGGCTTCGAAGCGGCGGTTCCTCCCTCGTTACCGAGCTCCTCGTTCTCCTTCTCTCTTCCCTCCTCCACGTCAGGAACTTGATTCTCGTCTGCCTCGTCTCCCTCCTCCACGTCATTCAGATTGCTTGCAGATTTTTTGCCTGTAGATGGAATAAGAGCAGAAGAACACTCACTGATGAGGTGATAATTCAGTACTAACTTGGTATTAAACAAAGTAAAAAAAAATTGTTTTTTTTTAAAAAGCATGGAAAGTTAAGTCACCCTTTGTCTTCCGCTTGCGTTTCTTTGGAGAATTCTTCTCGGCGAGCAATTTCAGTTTCTTCCGGTTTTTCTGAAATTCTAAAATCTTCTCGAGCAGCTTGGAGAAGTACTCGATGTCCAGTTTGCGTCTTTCTCCTGCAAAACAATCAGCAGTGAATGTTTAATCATAATAAACAACGTGAACATTATAATTTAAGGTCAGATTTAACCGGCGAAACACACTTACTGAAAGCTTTGTCGATCCGCCACGAATTCAGCCGTTCCTCTTTTTTGAATTTGTTCTGAAAATTAAAATCGGTGAACTTAACAAAGAGTTTCTGTGTTTGTTTGTTTTTTAAACGGAGACTGCGAGTTGCTTCTACATGATGAAATTCTGTAAATATGCTGTGTTTATTTCTGTACTTGTAACGGACCTTTATCTCTGATCGAGCTCTGTGTGGAAACAGTTGACAGATCATGGAGAAGTCCGTCCCCACCATGCTGACTGCCAGGAAGAACATGTCGGTCTCTGAAGAAAAATATATATATTTTTTTAATTTTTTTTTTTTATTTAAAACATACGAGCATGAGAGTAAAATCCTGTATGTGCTGTGAAAATGTAATAATAGTATTTTATGTATAGTAGTTCAACCTTCGCTGGACCAGGGTTTGGTGTAGGTCCCTTTCCTGAAACTGGAGTACGTTGTCGTGGAGCCGCGCTCAAAGATGGGGTCTCGACCCTGCGCCGGGTTCGGCCCTTTGGCTCGCTGGACCTCCACTGTTAGACTGGGACGCAGGTTGGAAAGATATCATGGAGCCGACGGACGGTTTAAATCACCTCACAATAACGCAGCGAGAAAGAAAATCAACCGCAAAACCCCACCGACCTCTCTTCGTCGATGATCAGCGAGCCGTCTTCTGCTACTTTCACCTGAGGAACCATGGGCGAGTCATCCTGCTCTTCCTCCCCGTCCTCCGCCTCCGCCGCCTCCTCCATCTCCGCCTCCGCCTCCGCCTCCACCTCCCCCTCCTCCCTGGGGTTCGCCGTTTTGGGGGGGACTTCGGGTTCCTGCGCTCGCTCTGGAGACCTTCAGGGAATACATGGCAAACGTCAGAAAGAGGGACTGAGGCTGGTATACGAGGATTATATGTGAACTACTGTATATTTCCACATGGAAGTCACAGCTGCTGAAAGAGACACTGGTTTAAAAACGTGTTGGATTATCCACGACTACTCCGTCGCCAAGTCTCATTTTAGTTTATTGTGATTTACGAGTGGTGATATGGCCGCACATTCAGGCTGAATTCTATGTATAATATTTGCATTAACAGAGTATAACTCGAAATTTGGTATTTAGAAAATGAAGTGACATTTTTGTGATTCATTGAATAGATACATGATTGTGGTTTTCTTGCCATTCAGTAGCTGCAAAGGATAAAATCTGGAAGTTCAGTGTTTGAAATGTTTAACCTTCATACAAATGTACCAAGTTTTAATTAAAAAAATTTCATGGTACATGTTTTGCTTTGAAGAACGTCAAAATACCGCGTTTCTTTTACGAATTTGTAGAAATCACTTTTATTTCTTTGTTTTTCCAATATTCAATGTTTAGTTTTCTTTTATTTCAATGACTTTCTTTCTCTCATTGGGAAGAATTTCCAAATAAAATCATCTGATTAATGTTCGAGTTGATAAAAAAAAAAAAAATTTTTAAACTGAGTAGACTGCCCGCTCAGCATTTCTGATTCATACCGGTAAAGAATGTCTCATAAATGGGCTCTTGTTGCAGCTATTAAAAAATGTTGAATTCAATTTTTTGTTCAAATGACTTCTTGACTTAAAACAACAAATAAATAATATAAAAAGAAAAAACTAGAATCTCCAGTATGGAAGTCTGGGGTTTTATTTTGTTGTTCAACATCAGTGAAGCTATAAAAGAAAAAAGAAAAAAAAAGAGGATTTTAAAAATTATGTTGGGATAAACGTACTCCTCTCTCCCCGGTGAAGGTGGCACCACAGTCTCGTTCTCTTGCGCTGATTCTTCTAAACTAGACCTGAAAAAAAAAAAAGATATTCAACTCCATATAAAACCTTATCTCTGGGAGTTAAGAATGAAATGAGACACATTCTAGACTGAATCACAAGAGAGACACTTACGTCATGGGGTTGGACGTGGGGAGATAATGGATGAGGTCCCTCATGGTCATTTTGGCCGGATCTAAAGTGTATTCCTTCGGACGCGACTGAGCTTTCCTAATCCTCTGCAACATCAAATGAAATCACTCCGTTTATTCAGTCCCTCCAGGATTTCGCTTTTTGTGATAGTTGCGATCAAACATTTTTTATTTTGCGGCGGATTTTCTCAAAAATTGCGATGTAATTTGTTTTGAGTGAGTTTTTTTTGTTGGTTTTTTTTGCGTAAAATTGCAGGAATTAGAAAAAACTGCAAGTCGAGAAAGAAAAATGTGATTTATTTTTTTTAGCGCTACCTGACAAAGGAATAAATATGTAAATCACTTCCTTTGATAATAATCCAACCACACACGATTTGATTGAATTTAGCAAACCATGGGGGTAAAAGTTACAAAAAGTAATCATAAAAGTGCCGTCGCTTTACAGACAGTTTATGACTGTAATATAGAAACAACGACTACATCTGCTGTCAAAATAAGAGCTTTGAATGTTCATGTTAATTCAACACGTCGGCCTACTGTAGTCACAAAAACAAAGTGCAGTCGCTTACAACTTGACCGTGTATAAAACTATTTTTAGCATACGGTAATACTTAATCACTTATATTGATAATAAGCAATTAATTAGAACATTTTAATGTGAAGACCACATTTCCCACAAACCCTACCAATTCCAGTTTTTCTGCTTGTGCTGGTTTCCTCCAGAGTTTTATTTGGTGATGAGAAAACAGGAGCAGAGCGTTTCTGAATGTAAATAAGGAGGATTTTTTTTGTTTGTTTGTTAATAAAGCGAGTTCAGTTTGACAAGACTTACTTTATGCCGTTAATACTTTCAGCACAGCTTCTGCTCACGACATTTTCTTTGCGGAAGAATCGCGGGAATTTTCCAAAATTGCGAGCTCCCGCAAATATTGCGGAGTTTGCTTGAATTTGCGTTGATTATTGTGATTTCCCGGAGGGGACTGTTGACTTAATGGATCGTAACAGATCTGACAGTATTTAATTATCATGTCATTAACCCCCCCCCCCAAAAAAAAAGGATAGAGAATAAGGAGAAGTATGTCAAATGAGTAATCTGCGCTCACCTTCTCTTTGCGTCTCTCCTGTCTGAGCAGCTCTCGGAGCTTCTGGGCCTTCACCAGCCTCTGAACGTCCGACGGGTCGTTCAGGAGTCGGCTCAGGGAGAACGCCGACGGCGTCATCGAGGGCACGTTCTTAGACGACACAAGAGTCTTGGCTTTCTCGGATATTTCCGTGGCCTCTCTGTCCGGTAGAGAGCGCGGCGCTTTATCCGCCGGTCTGGGAGGGTCGTTTTTGACCTGACCGCCCGACGTGCTGTCCGACTGTTTGTCCGCCGGCGGGCGGGTTTGTTGCGTCGGCTCTTTGGCGGGAGGAACCTCTGAACTGTCGGAGGTGGAGATGAGGGTCGGCTTAGGTTGAACTTTGGGCTGCGTGCCGTCTTCCGAAGGCTTCCGTCGCCGCGGAGACTGGAGTCCGAGAGGAGCTGCTGCCGTCCCGGATTGGCTGGAGGTCGCCGGTTTGTCCGAGACTTCGACCGGAGCACTGGAGACGGCTTTGACGGGGGACCTCGGCGTCCTCGAGAGGGCGGAGGGGCGGCCAGGAGCCACTTTAGGCTTGATAGCGAACCGCTTCCTTCTCTGGACTGCAGCCGAGGCGCTGGTACCGTCCCCGTTTTGGTCGACGCCATCCCTTTAACAGCAGTAAGACGAGTTATTTTATATTATGCACTTTCAAACTAGTAGTTATGGCTTCTAGAATAAGTAGGCGCCACTTTGTTTGTCACTCACCCTGAAGTTTTTTCTGACGGCGTCACGTAGGACTTGTGGTCCGTCACAGGAGCAGCGCCGTTTCCATCACCGGCGTCTTTTGGGGTCTCGCTGGCCTCCTGACTGGCCGGAGGAGCCTCCTGAGGCGTCGCTGCCGTCCTCCCTGCCGTGCCCACGTTGGGACGAACGCTGAACCTCGACCGGCGAAACATTTCGAGCTGCAAACGCGCAGGAGGTCAAAGCAGCATTCAGTATTCAAACAGCCTGAGGAGCAGCT
This sequence comes from Brachyistius frenatus, assembly GCF_029030835.1. Classification (NCBI taxonomy): domain Eukaryota; kingdom Metazoa; phylum Chordata; class Actinopteri; family Embiotocidae; genus Brachyistius; species Brachyistius frenatus. The sequence goes on along the minus strand of NW_027210634.1, from coordinate 1,748,886 downwards.
CCGAGGGAAATATTGTGGAGGACAAATGTGGACGGAGATCTTAAAAGGACCATATCATCATAGCAGAGACCCTCAGTCTCTCAGTGCAGGCTTATATGTGGTACCAAGAGTTTCTAAAAGTAGAATGGGAGGCAGAACCTTCAGCTTTCAGGCTCCTCTCCTGTCGAACCAGATCCCAGTTTAGGTTCAGGATCCAGATACCGTCTCTACTTTTTAAGATTCAGCTAAAATACTTTCCTTTTTGATACAGCTCATAGTTAAGGCTGGCTCTGGTGGGCTTGAGTCGTCCCTTAGCGATGCTGCCATAGGCTGAGGCTGCAGGTATCTCTGTCTCGGCATGTTTCTGGTCTACGGTTAGTGCCTCCACCAACCTGTCACTTTTTATTATTTGTTGTCTGCCATAGCTGTTATTTTCCATCTTTGCTCTCCCTTCACCATAACTGGTTAAACCAGTTAGCCTCCCACCTCTGAGTCTGGTTCTGTCTGAGGTTTCTTCCTGTTAAAAAAAATAAATAAAAATGTGGTTTTACTTCTATCTGTCGCTCATGTGGGAATTGTTGTGTTCCTCTCTTGTTTGTTTGTTGTTTGTTTCGATCCCCATTAGCCTTTGCATGGCAGTAGCGACTCTTCCCGGCATCCTCCTAATTTGACTAGATGATGATTAACTAGATAAATACCATTATTCAACATAGATGGCCCGTGAGACTGCTTAAGAGCCACGAAAGTTTCTTCTTAGCATCTTTTTAAAACAACATATAAAACAATATATATATAAAAAAAATTTGTCTAATGCAACTGGGAGGGAACTCCATCTCTGTGTATCTTTAGTTTTGGATCTTGTTAAAGTGCAGAGTTAAATGATTATGTGGTGATTTGACACTATGTAAACTAAATAAATGGAAATTTTGGATTTCGATGCATCCCTAACGTCACCATCATCTTCAAAACAGACCTGCAGCCACGTAGAAGACTTTTAAGCTACAATGCGACAAACCATCACTCAAACGTCCTGCTTCTGCAACACCGTAAAGAATTCATTATTTTCTAAAGGTTACTGTTGTGAAAAGTCGGGCAGCGCGTAAAGATTATTTTCCCCATCGACTAATCGTTGCATCGACTAATCGTTGCAGCTAATGGACAGAGCAAGTCGAAAGGTGCGCAAAGCTGAGCTCAAACTCGAGCAAACTTTTAGCTTCGGCTATGTGACAGGACTGTGTGTTTTGTTTTTTTTATTTTATTGCGTCCGCGCGCCTTAATTTGCCGGTGATCAACGTACCTGTTCAAGAATATGTCGTTTTCTGGGAGAAATCAGCGCTCAATTATCGTCGAGGAGTGGCAAGTAGCGGGACCCCGTGCACACACCAATCCGCCATGTTTCCCAGTGACGCGCTGGTTTTCGCGAGAGAGAGAGAGAGAGAGAGAGAGAGCGAGCGAAAGGGCTTGTGGGAAATGTAGTCGGACGCGTGCCAAATGAGACTGGATGAGGCAAGATCGTGTACTTTGTGAGCAAGAGATCCCTGTTGTTTCCTCGGGATTTATTTCAGCATTTTACTGGCTTCTGTTGTCCTCGCGATCGTTGGTAGAATAAATGCGGAAAGAAATTGATTTTGTATCGTGCAAAATGTGGACGAAATTTGGTCCATTAGTAAAAAAAATTATTAGTAATTAATTTTCAGATGCAGCCGAAAGAGTGATTTTGCAAATAATCCTTAACATTGAAATTGACAACCTGGAGGTAAAGTCAAGGCTATTTATTCACCAATTTAAATCTGTTTAATGTCTTCTTTTTTTTTTTGGTTTTGTACATGTACATTTAGCATTTACAATACAATTAACATTATTCTTTCTTTCTGGACGCGTTCCCTATGACTGATATTATTCTATTTTTATTTTTATACCGTATTATGATATAAGTTTTGTCAAAAAAAAAAAATGTTCTGCTTTGTGTGTTCAAATGTTATCATCCAAACATACGGCCCAGACATAAACCTGCAAAGTCATACAGTAGTTCACCACAAAACATACACTAACTGCGGGAACAGATTATTGCTTTTATTATTTATTTATTATTATTTATTTGTAGGTGAAAATGATTAATGTCAGAAGTGGGATTCGAACCCACGCCTCCAGGGGAGACTGCGACCTGAACGCAGCGCCTTAGACCGCTCGGCCATCCTGACGTCATACCGGAAGGCTGGGGCTGTCACACTTTGACGTTCGTCAGTGACGATTATGACAAGTTATGTATTTCGCATTTCGGAAACGTCACCCTGTCCTTTATTAACTGCGTAAATGTCTGTCGCTGAGAGGTGGACACCAACTATTTCATATTTTATATTGCTGTATTTTTATTTATTTATTTTTTCCTCGGGAAGAGTTAAATCAGGGTTGATATCTCACATGCGACCTTCCAAAAAAAATTAGGTCCCACCGAGATTTGAACTCGGATCGCTGGATTCAGAGTCCAGAGTGCTAACCATTACACCATGGAACCCCTGACGATGGTAATCAAGATGTCAAAATCTTCTAAGATGATGACGTAATGTGTGACAGACTAGTGACGTTAGGTTTATGGTGACCCAATATCCTCATAATATCAAGGAACACAGCCAGATTGACACGTTGTGTTCACAGACACGAAGATAGTGGGAAATGACAGCGGGGTCATTAGCTCATGAAGGTGCAAACACAGAGGCATCCGTATTGATTGCAAACATAAAAAGAAAAAAAGGAAAAAGATATGGTAAAAAGAGATAATATACATATAATTGACAATTTGGAGAACACAAACAGAAAATTCTAAATTAATAAATCATAACTGCAAAGAAGATTTGAAGCACTCTGACATATTTTAGTGTGTCTGTGCCACTGTGTTGTCTATCTATCTATTGGACATGTTTCCACATAGACACAAGTCATTGAAATCAAAACATTTAGGATTCAGGATAAAAACATGTTGTGAATAGAATTTATTTTTAAATAACATTATCTCGGGTGTAAAGAATTTTCAATTTTTTTTTTTTTTTTTTATCCCAGACTGATTTCTGTCCTTTAATATAGAAATTAATCAACACAACAGAAAGTTTTTACCTGAAAACCGGAGTAAATCAAGAGAGGAGTTTCTACAAGTAGGACATTTTCTAAAGTGTTTTGGATGTGTCAGTTTTACAGTTATGGTAAAACCCTGCTTAAAGTCACGACTCGGTAAAGTCTCACAGAGGATGTAATATCAAGAACTAAACTTTCACTGCTGTAACCATATTTGGACTAGAAATAAGGTTCCACTGAGATTTGAACTCAGATCACTGGATTCAAAGTCCAGAGTGCTAACCATTACACCATGGAACCGCTATACAGGACACCTCATATGTCAAAACATGGTGACAGGTTCAAACCACGTATATCAAACAACTTTCTGTTCAAAACCGGGTAAAAGGCGGTACAACTGGTTAACAAAGCAGCTTTTCATGACTGTTTGGACTTTTGCTACTGCTCCCTTTACAACTTCACCACCTCAGGATAGTGATGACGTTCATTTAATCTTCTTGGTGGAAATTGAAATGAAAGAATGAATGTTTCATTTCTGCTGCTTTTTCTTATGGGTGAACACAAACAAACAAAAAAAAGCCATCAAACAAGAAATGCTAACTACTGTCTGGTTTGCGTGTTGTCATTTGTGCTAACTCGGTTATTGTGTTCATCAGATAGACTTAGAACCTTAAGTTCCTATAACTCCGTTTTGTGGTACTTTTTTTTTTTTTTTTAGCTCCTATCCCGAGGTAGGTACTTTCCCCGTTACAATAGGAACAGTGGTGACGTATGGGCACAGCGATCGGTAGAATAAAGGAGCACAGGCCACCGCTGTGTTTGGAACATAGAGTAAACAGTACGGACGAAGCCGTTTCAACCAGCAGAGGAAAGAGGCTCAAATGGAGGCCCACAATACTTAGAAATAGAATCCAGGCTTTATTGGACCTAAACACATCGGAGGAAATACAGCGTGACTTCGATTCAACGAAGAGAAACACCAAAAGTCGCACCTTTTACGTGGCACTATGTCATTTCAGAGTTCGTATTGGCGGTGCGAAGGCAAACGGCAAAAGGCCTCAGAACCTATTTAGTTCTCGGGGAAACTCTCTGTGGGGAAGTTCTTCAAAAGAAAGTCCTTGGAACCGTTTGGTCCAAAAACACCTTATGTTAACACAACCTGTTCAGGATAATCAAATCCCAGAGGCTGAACTCTGACCTTTGTTTTTCCCTTGACTCATCAGGTTCCCTAACCCAGCCTTGAAGAAGGAAGCGGATTCGCCGACAGCATTTTGATCGATTCATTTTTATTTCTTTAACAAAGACAGCATCACCAGTGAACCTCTTTGGACATGCTCTTCTCTCTTCGCACAGCACATTTCTTCCTTCAGCAGATCATGACAGAACATTTACTTCTTAGATCAGTGGTCTTCAGAAAAAAGGGGAACTACTGATTGGAAAGAAAACACACAACAAACAAACAAACAAACAAAAAACCCACACCAGCAAAGGTTGGAGGTGTAAAACAGAAAGGTGGGTCGGGGACAAGAAGAGTTAGAAAAGTTCATCATTTCGATTGTCTTGCACAGAGCAGCTCGGCCCGAAAGATGGTATTGGATGTGAAGATCTCCATTATCTGTGAGGACAGAAGAGAAAAAGGTACTTAACTTAAATCCTAAATAGATTAATTAAAGGATGAGCAAACACGAACGCGTACTTACTTATGGACAAGGCTGTAGTCAAGCGAAGGGATTCCCAAAGGGATCCCCAAAAGCAGCTGTTGAACCGGAGGTTTGACCAACAGATGCATTCTGCCAGAAGAAAGAAATACCCAATTAAATACAGTCATATTTTAGCCACTGAGGTTGGGATATTGGGACCAAACATGTCAAACGTGTAGATGTGTGTACCATGGCTACAGGTGGCGCTCCAAACGGACTGGAATCCAGAGCCCCGAATGCGTTATCGAACATGTCCTGGTTGAGGCCTTGTCCCTGCGACGGTGCCAAATTGTTTACGACGGGAGCCGAAGTGAAGGCGGCATCGAGGAGGCCGGGATTAAAGCTTGGAGTTTGGACCGCCGCTGGAGCAGGAGCTGGTTTAGGGGCATTTCAACAGGCACATTAAGATACGGCACACAATTAGTCATGCACACGCTAGCTTGCAAACTTATGGCGACATGCGACACCGAAGCCGGGTTACCATTCGCAAATGAGGGCAGGTGGTTGATAACGAAGTCATCGTGATCTGCGGCATCCTGAGCCACGCCCACTTTACTGGAGAAGTACTGGTCGAACGACCCGCCCTCCGTGCTGCCGGGGGCGGGAGCGGAGCTGGGTGGAAGCTCTCCTTTCCTTGCTGGGATGGCGGGGGGTTTGGCCATCTGGAAGTCCTTGAACATGTCCTTTCCGGTCTTCTTCTCTCTGTCTCCGAGGGGATCCAGAGCCGTGAAGGCAGTGTTCTCTACTTTCGGAGGGGCCTCCTTAGGAGGCGGCCTCGGAGCGGGGCGCGATGGACCCTGCTGGTCGCCCATCACCGGGAAGGCGCCGGGTTGGAAAGGATTGGTCATGGCGGGCTGACTCCAAGCGAGGTGGGGCGGGGAGAGAGGTGCGATGCTAAACTGAGGCGGCATCTGCTGGCCCCAGGCGTTGGGCGGTATGGGTGGGCAACCGAAGGCGGACGGCTGCGGGAAGGCGGGCCGAGGGCCTGGAACCGACATTCCGGGCATGGCGTACATGGCGGGTGCCACGGCGGAGGCTCCCCACATGCCTGCAGCGGGGATACTTGCGGTAGCTGGTGGGCCTAACTGAAGATTCCCTGAATATGGAAAAATGTACAAATTTACAAATGATGCAAAACGTAAAGGCTGAAAAAGACATTTGCATGAGAGACAAATGCTGCGTTCCAAATGGCGTACATGCACGCTAACACTAGTTTGAGTGCGTATGTGTGTTTTTACACATGCAGTGCGCTACAAGAACCGGGATGATGCACTCAAAACGGTGCCCCCCCCCCAAAAAAAAAAAAACTTTCCACCCTAAACGGTGGCCATATTGGCTACGTAGAGAAAGGGGGCGGGGCTACCAGCGTAAAGAATTTTCAAATTAAGGCGTCTGATGAAGCTGCAGCTGTTCCTGAACGCCCATCAAAAGTGTTTCTTTTTCACAAACTGCTGCTGGACAGAAGAATCAGTGTGTTTATTGAGTGCGTTAAACACAGAGGGCACGAAAACACTTTAATTTCTGGGCACAGTAATTAAAGTTGCAGATATTTCGGCAGGTGATGTATTTACATGTTGAGGTTAATTCCGGTCAGTGCAGAACGGCAGTGTGCGATTCAAAATTCCTGCACTCCACAAGGAAGAGTCCTAATATGCAAGAACGCTATTTTGACAGGGGAAGTATGCCACAGGGAACACAGCAAAAATTCCCCCTCGTGTGTTTTACCCAGAGCAGCAATGGAGGACGGAGCAGAGTTTGTAGGTGTGCTGTTGAAAAAGTTGGCCGAAGCAGACGATCCTTCGGAGTTACCGGGAGACGCAAACAGCTCCGCTCCAAACAAGTCACTTGATGTGGACTAATCACAATGAAGGAAGCAAAAAAAAATAATAATGAGTAACGTTGCACCACCTTTACATCATGTCATACATTATATCACATAAACTATGCAGGATTCAACTAACTTTTACCACAAGCAGCTACTTTTCACAAACAAAAAATATGCATGCTTTGCCACTTACCGGCACTTCTATCACTGAAGCAAAGAAGGTTAGAAAGATAGAACAAAGATGACAAAAAAGATAGTTGATTGCTTAGCAACACAAAATTCTAATTTATCCAAGCCAGTTAGAGAAGCATGTGACCACCTGTGCATGCACGAAGACCGAACGGATCCAAACAAGCCCGTAACCGCAGGTCTAAATTACAGGCCTTGCACCTTATCTGAACCCAATGCATTCTCTACGATATCCTGTCAGACACCAGTGCAAAACCCCAAAAATGCTCGTGTTAGCTCCAAGTGTGCAGCAAACCCTTTGTTGGTTTTTTTGGTGTTTTTTTATGCATAACACATGCAACTCTAATCCGGCTGTGTTAACGTCACCTTTGCACTCCTTCGACCTCGTCCAGACTTAGAGTTCTGCGGAGGCGGGCTTATGACAACCGAATCCTTGCTATGAGGCACCGGCGGTTCGGAGAGATGAGTTACGCCGTTCGAGACAGGGGAGTCAAAAAATGGGTTTTTGGTTGAGAGAACTAGTCCGGATTCATTCCCGTCCATCATGGTAATCGTGGTGCCCGGAGTTATTTTGCCCCCTAGCGGCCACTGTCCGTTACTGAGAGCGAGGATCATGGTCTGACTGGATAACCCATTAATCTGCTGACTGAGATGTTCCGAGTCTCCGTTCAAACTGCCGTTAATAATTGTCTTATTAGTGCTTGCAGCAGTGCTGTTTTGGTGGTTGGCGGCGCCGGAGGAGATCTGTGCATTATCGGCGGATTTAAAAAGGGGGTCATCTCTGAAAGGGTCACTGTCTGGGGCTGGGAAGTAGCCAAAAGTCGAGGAAAAGGGATTCTCTGTGTGGGCAGATGCCCCATAGTCAGGGCCACGGGATGTGACAAAGGAGTTCCCCTTTATGCAATTCTGATTGCTGTCAACTTCAGCGGAAAAGTCCAGCAAGAGAATATCATTAGAGTCCTGGTTAACATGAGGAGGGACAGAGAGAGAGAAAGAGATGCATGAGTGAATTCTGCAGAAGAACACAAACACGTGTTAACAAAATTAACGATGAATCACATGGTGTGGACAGACGTGACCGTTTAAAGCTGCTACCTGTAGAACATCACTGGGTTATTAAAGCTGATGGTTAATCACCGTCCAGAGTCCCAATTTACAAATATTTGTACTTGCTTTGAACAGCAATGAGGTAGCTGAAGTGTGCTAAAGTCAGCACTTTGCAACGTGATCCCAAGTTAATGTGTTGTTTCAGCAGCAGCCGTGTAAAAGATTACCAGCATTTACAACTCCAGAGGTCACCGAAGTCAACATAAAAATGGTCCTTTAATAGATTTCTACTTATAGCAGCTTTAAAGTTGTGATAAATAACAATGAGATTGGTGGACGTGAAGCATGAACTCAATTATTAAAGAGATTATTTTTTTGAATCGAGGCTAAAATTGACACACAAACAAAATCGAACAGAAAACTGCCGTCTTTTTAGAATTGAGTTCACATAAACACACACGTGGATTGATCTGGAAGGAGCTGAGGTTATTTAGTGGAGCTGCTTGTTTTAAAAACACAAAAATTTGATGTAGATTTTGCAAAAGAGGTGGCGTTTGGCAAAATGTACCGCTAACATGAGACTTAAATCTTACCACAGAGAAAGCTTGTTGGATAGAAAGCATATTGTAAATATTAAGATGCATGAAAAGCACATATTTTAAGTATCCTGCTCCACTTCGTTGGCTAAATGCAATGCCCATATATTAAAAGGGGCACTTTTCCCCCTCCATGGCACGACACTTACGTTTGGAGACTGGATGTCTGGAGGGGTGGACATGGCTCCGAAAAGGTCAAGCTGCTCCACTGGCTGGATGTCAACAAGAAACAGGAACATACTGTATTTATCCAGCTTGTTAAACATCGCCCATATTTCATTCATTGTTGAGCAGAAATTCTTACTTGTGCCGTTTTGACTGCATTGTTCATACTTAGCAAGCCATTATTTCCATTCTGAGGATTTATTGAAAAAAAAACAACAACAAAAAAACAACAACAACAAAAAACAGAAGGTTAGAAAAAAAATGAAGTTAGAGAGACTTTCTTTATGAAAACAAAGAAGAGCTTCCAAGAGCTTACCTCAACCACCGCGGTGCCATTTTCACCCTGCAAACACATGCAGACTGTTAATGATTATACTTACTTTCTGAATTTACTGAAGCATGTGTCATTTCAGTGGAATGTCTGAGGATGTGATTCACTGAGAGAACACAGAGAGGCAGTGTTGACATCTAGGAGGTGCGTACAGCGTGTACCTTGTCGGCCCTCCCAGATTGACCACACCAAATGCTTTTCTTTCAGAGAGAAAGACCAAAAAAAACAACAACAAAAAAAACAAACTTTTTCCAGTTTGAAGTTGTTGTTTCTGAGTCGGTTACCTTCTGTGAGGCCTCCGCTTCTTTCTTCCTCAGGTTGAAGATGACCTGGAAGAGGTCTTTCAGGTCGACCACCAGCGGCTCCGCCTGCGTGGCGACAGAAAACACACAATGCAGTTTGAAAATGAAGCAACAGTATTCATATTGTGGGGTGAGTCACTCTCAAAAATATTAAAAAAAAAAAAACTCTTTGATCTCCGTTTCCATGGCAATACATGGGGTTATGACTGAAGAACTGGAAAACAATCAGTCGCTTCAGTGGGCTCTTGTGTAATGTATGCAACATTTACTGCCCCAGGAAGTAGGCCGACCCTTAGCAACCACCTAGCAACAGAGACGAGTTCCTTGTCGGTTTTATTGCTTTCTGGAGATCGTTTCTCAAACTGAAAAATACAGCACATGGATGCACATGACTGCTTTGGCTCGCTCAATCTTGTTGTAAATAGGATATCCGTGAAAAAAAAAGAAAAAGGTGACCTGTGGAGTCGTGCATTTTTACGATTTTAGCACCGCGTCGTGTGTTAAAACCAAAGTGGACAAGCTGGCCACCGCTAGGATTTTAAGTGCACGACTATTTGTGGTCTCACGGTACGGGTGAGACCCGATTTCACCAAATGGGTCACATTTAATCGACCTATTGCAAGAAAAAACAACATTATATTGTATTGTACATTGTATGAAATTCAATTGTAATTGTATATTCCCATTGAGGAGGATTTCTAGATATTTCTTATGCTGATTTGACCATGTTCCAAATGTACAGTTGACCAATCAGATCTCTGGGTCGGAACTACGTGTTGTAAAACATTCACATTACGTACCTGCATGTGACTGTGTGTGCGTGTGTGCGCGAGCGTTACCTGTTGCCCAGTCTTTATGGCGAAGAACTGATGCTGCCCCTCTGCTCCACACACATACCCGAAGGCTCTGTTGTCCGTTACATCTCTGGCAATGAAGGAGATCTTGTTCACGATGTGCTCGTGTTCAATCACCTGAGGACGAGGGTTTCGTTAGCAATCGACAAGTCCTTCCGGTAATTCCAGATTACAACGCGACAGTGAAACGGCAGGAAACTCACTCCGGATTTCTCGTCAATGATCTTGATGCCCGACATGGAAATGTTGACCCAGATCCTCTGTTTGTGCTTCCCTTGGGACCGAGCAGCTACCGCCATACCCTGGGGTGAAACAAATAATAAATACTTCTCTACCATCACACAGATGTACGGTACATTCTAACGAACGTGACACACAAAAGCTTTAACAATGCCGTCGCCATTGCCATGATATTTGCTCATGAAAGTTTCAGGTCGCACGTTGTACCCAAGCAGCAACCAACGTGTTCGCTGTTTTGCTCGACGCCATCTTGGTATTTTGAGGCCAGCGGTGACCATATTTGGACGAGCTCAGGAGGGCAAATGGTGAATCTGATTGGTAACCTGACGACACCACGTCCCGCCCACTAATCGCGGAATCCTGACTGCACGAAAGGCCTGTCAATCAAACAGCTACCTCCCCCCCCACATCCCCACCAAGCATACCACTTTTTGAGGCCTAATATCTAATTAATGACGGGATTATTTTTAGATAAACTGCCAGAAAATTAATAAGTAGGAACGACTTTAGCTAGCAACATCATAATGAGTTGTGGAAAAACATTTTTTACTGACTTTGTATTTCATGAGAGAAGTTGAATAGGAGTCTATGGAGCCGGAGGCTTTTTGGAGCCAGCCCCTAGTGGCTCTCGTTGGCATTGCAGTTTTTGACCTCATTTTTCAGACCCGAAAGCTTCGTCCACTTTTATATACAGTCTGTGGTTGCACCTTAAGTTTCATCATGGAGTCCTGGCACATCTTGTCTCCCCGGGCCTCTGGGACGTCATCGACGCCAATCAGCTTGGCCTTGTACCTTACGCCATCCCCCTGAAACCTGCCCAGCAGGTACTCGTCTGTCTTCTCAGGTACTGTGAAAATATAGACATAAAATACAGTTTGTGCCAGATCTCGACTGAAATTTTGATCGAGCTAGTTTGTCCCGCCGTCACTCACCTTTCTTCTTCTCTTTCTTGAACGTGACTTTGGACGTGGCCGTCACGGGGGAGTTGGGAGGCGTGCTGGAGGTCGAGGCCGCAGACGGGGAGGCGACGGCGGGCTCAGCGGTCACGGGCGCGCTGGTTTCCACCTCTGCGGACATGGCGTGGAGTCGGCGTCTCTGGACTTAGCTGGACGAATTGGAGGTAAAAGCAGACGGCGGCTCCGCGTTCACGGGAGGGGGGCAAGCAATGTCGACCGAGCAGAATGACTCCTAACACCCACGCATGCTTCTCGTGGCGTTTTATCTGCAGCAGAAAAAAAGTGAAGTGGTACAATGTGCGTGGGGTGAAAAGGAGGAAGATGACAGGTCACACACTCTTAGTAAAAACGTTGTAACTGCCTTAAAGTTTTTTTTGTTTTTTTTAAGAGGTTGCTGCAAAGGCTTTTTGAACATCGTGAGCCATCATATTATTTAACAATGCACGGTAAACATTTACAAGCAGAGAACCATCAGAGGGAGAAGCATCACAAGACATATGACCAATAAAACATCACGGTCTCATAAGAACACAGATGACACGCACGTTTAAAACCTGCTGTAGACTCTGACTTTTCACAGTCACATCTTCAAACCCATTACAATCCTATTTTTGTTAACTTATTTTGGACTAACTGGGATATCATTGTGAACATGGAAAAGAAAAGACACATTTTGCAATCCTGCTGCCACATCATGTGATCTGTCAGGCCAATAAAACATTCAGTGAGCTGCGTGCGGCTTTGCAGCATCATACGAGAAACATCATCGGTTTATCTGCCAACAAAATAACAGTCATGAATACTTCTGCACTTAGTCTGCAGAAAACAATAAGCAAAATCAGAGGATTATAGAAGATGCCACCACAGATCTACCAAACTTCTCTACCGATTTACACACTAAAATGGTCACATTAACATGGAGCGAACAATCCCATGCATTCAGCCACACACCCACACACACACACACAGGGGGGAAAAAAACCCCGCAAAAGGACTCCTGCACTGTACAACCGTTGGAAAACAACCAACTCAAACACCGCTCTGCTCCATGGGGGGAAACATACATACCTTTAGGACCGGCTCCCGAGGCTCCACTGGCTAAGAGAGCCTGCGAGTCGAGTATAGGACGGACCAAAGGTTGGACGCGGGCAAAGGTTGAGCAATTACCTGAGGTTAATCTTACGCTAGCAGGGCGAGAAATCTCGTGATGCCCACCTGAGCAAGTGCTAAACAAAAAGGAAATTGGGGCCCTTAAGGATGATAATGTATGATAAATATATTTCAGAATAAAAGAAGGGACTTTAGACACACAAGCCAGTGCTTCTGCAGTGTCTCTGATTCAAATCAATTTAGCAGATAATAAAGTCATATCCATAAAGGAAATGAGAGGTGTATTGGATAAGATAAAAAAAAAATTTTTTAAAAGTGAACTTCCAGGGTTGATAGTGCATTCAAGTTCAGAAATCCTCTAAATGCACATTTGATCCAAGTAGCTTAAACTGAGCATCATTGCATCATAAACTGCGTCTGTAAAACAATTTTTTTTTTTTTTTAAACTTCACGTCATGTGCCAGCAAGGAGTTTGGAAGTCAAAGGAAACTCGAGCCCATGCGAGCTCTTGTATGTTTGCTTCACCGTCCCGTCATGTAAATTACTTGCAGGGATCACTGACACACACGCACATGCTGTTTTTGTTCCAGAGCTGGGAAGCGTAAAAGAAAAAAGAATACTTTTAACGCCTGTTGATGCAGGACACATGATTGCACTTGTCCAGTAAACTACAGTGGTGTCAAGAGTCCCACAGGCTGGAGGGAAGTCTATTAAAGAAGGTGTAATGTCAGCTCTTCATGGCAGGAGTGGAATTAAAGTGTTACTATCTTTAAAAAAAAAAAAGTTAAAAAAAAATAAAAAGGCAGCCCACACAGCTACCTGATTGGAAGAAGACTTTGTAGCTTTTTATTCTTTATTTTTACAGCATCCACGAAGGGTGGATTTGTATTTGTCAGCAGAACAACGGCAGCGCGAGAGGCAGAAATGTCACAATCCTGGGCCGTCAGGAAACGTAAACTGCTGCACATCTGGAGGAAATCAAGGAATGACTCAGTCTGCTGCAAGTGAATGAGATGGTGAAATACCACAGGCCCACTGTGGACACACACACACACAGGGCATGCAAACACTTCCATACAAAACGCTTTATGCACTGAAACCGAGACATATATATATACACACACGTGTCTGTGTGTGGAGAGAAGATGCAGGATTTTAACAACTTGTTGAAAGTCCTACATTGTCTGAAGGTTTAAATGTACGAGAAGGAAACACTAGATCTCCAAAAAAGAAAGTTACAGAAAGAGGGAGAAAAACGGTCGGAGGGGAGAAAAATACCTCATAAATGACTCATTAACCAAACATGAAATGCAGTTTTACTTTCCAAAGTGATGCGCCGTGGCTGCATTTGATGGAAAAATCAGCTGATTTGAAGTTCGTTTGAGGCCGAAAATCAACTTTCAGGCAGCTTTTTTTGTTTTAAGGCTTTTTATGCGAACTCAGCAACATTTTCTGGATCAACTTTTAAACTTTAAAAAAAAAAAAAAATTAAAAAAAGAAAAACGGTGCTGCTTAATTAATGCAAGGATGGAAAATACAGTGAAACAACACAATGACTTTACCTGTTTGAAAGCGCGCAATCAGACGGTGAAATCCTGCCGTATGGAAACGGGGGATTTCTTTTTTTTGTTTATTTGTTTGTTTGTTCCCGTGATGCCTCCGCGGCTCCGCTGCAAAAAGTGAGTTAAAAAAAAAAAATCAAACAGAGCTTCGGAAAAACGAAGCAGGGAGTCAGATGTTTTCCGCTAAACGCTGCGGACAGAAAGGAGAGACTGCTGCGGACTCCACAGTTTAACCCTTCACAGGCTGACAGGGCTGCCTAACTAACTCTAACTGGCTGCAGTCTTCAGCTGGCGGAGGGGCGGGATCTTCACATGTAAATATCAGGCGCAGGTCAGGGAGCTGGTAAGTAGGTCAGGAGACACGGCGCGTCCGTAAGGAAGCGTCACAAGAAGATACATATGATTTAAATACATTTTTATCTTGTCCAACACACTATTTATTTGTTGCATTCCTTTTCAATCAGTGTTTGCCTTTTCATTTTTTTTGTATACATAATTGTGGCAAAAAAAAAAAAAAAGACACATTTAAGAGATTTCAAGTTTGTATCCTGAAAAATAAAAGTGTCTGGATGTGGACCCTCGAGAATTATTTTGCCATTTCCCCCACTTCTGTGGAGTTTTTTTTTTTTTTTTTTTTTTTTTTTTTTAGCTTGTTGTTTTGGTTTTAGGGCCTAAATTTAACTCTGATGTATCACATGGCTTTGTTTTTTTTTTTAACAAAATCTAAAAATGGCAGCTACTTGCTGCCTGTAGGCTGACATACCGAGTTAGCACCCGGCTGCCAACGTGTAGGTATTCAATTCTTGAGGCTACCTAACTAAAGGTGCTGATACTACACTGTAAAAGCACTCGAGTAAAAGTCCTGCATTGCAATTAAATTACAAAACACACACGGAGACACATCTTTCCGATGTAGATGTGGCAGAATCGACATTTGGCAAAAGTACAGCGAGTTCTTCTTCAGGTACAGAAGCACCGGGGGTTGTGTCCCTTTGGGTTGAGAGGAGCTCTAAACCAGATACAAGATCACAAAGAGCCATGCCAACTATAAAAACTATAAAACTATAAACTATAAAATAAAGGGAGTGGGAAGCTTAAATATCCAACCCTTTATAATGACCTCCCAATGAAGCCCATGCTCCCAAACTTTTAAACAGACTTACTGTTTTTCGTTTTATCATGTGTTCCAAGCTGCATATCTTTCATTGTATTCTCTAAGTGTAACATGTGATTTGAAGCGTGTTTTCTATTGTTTCTATTGAAACAATAGAAACAAGGGTTGAAAGGGACCAATGACTGGCTGATGCAAAAGAGATGAAAGAAGGATATCACTGGTAAATGAAAAGACACTTTCCCTGCCAACACTGTCAGTCTGAGTTTTAGATGACTCTGAAACTGAAAAGCGAATCTATACAATGTGAGAGCAGTGTTTAAACATAAAGATGGAGCATTTTATCCCAAATTGGCGGTTTTAGAGGGGAACGAGGAGCCCGAGCTCCTCTGCTGCTAACGCAGCAGAATTTTGGAAAGCGCAGGCACGACATTTCCTCCGCCGTGAACTAATCTCACTGCAATTACAGTAAACTGACGGCTGAAAAAAAAAATTGGGCATCAGCTTCCTTTGTTGAAAAACGTCTATTTTGCTTTTGATGCCGTGCAGTGATTCGGTCGCTTAATGACCGTTTTCATATTTGCTGTTCTAAGCACTCGCCGGCAGTTCTGATATTTCCCAGGAAGAAAAAATAAATAAATCCTCAAGTCACACAGGAAGTGCTTTTGTTGTTAGTGTTTGCAGAGGCACCGTTTGTGTTTTGGGATAATTAAAAGAAGAAGAGGTGGGTAGTTTAGCGAGAGAAGGGACACAATTACAAAAAGAGAGCAGGGACTGTTAGGAAAGCAGTTGAACTGTGGACTAAATATCAACACTGACATCTGCACTGACACGAGCAGTGATGTCAATGTGGATTTTTTTTTTCTTTTTTCTGGTGGACTGGTGGCTTTCACTTCTGTAAACCTCTGTTTTTATTACGATAGTGAGATGTTGCCCAACAGTGAATCATAGATTATGTGTCAGACAGCTTTTTTAAAGTGCTGCCGGTGACTTTAACAGCAGGTTAACATCCCCCCGCTGTTAGTACGATGGTGCAGAGCTGCAATTAGTAGATCAACAAAAAGATCAATCAGGAACTATTTTGATAAGTAGTTCAAAGAAAAACAGTCAAATATTCTGCAGTTTCACATTTTTGTAGTGTGAAAAATTAGCTTTCCTCAATATTATATCATTGTAAACTGAATTTCTTTGGGAGTTTGCGCAGTCCCTTACAGAACAAACACACAAGTTTCCCGTGTTTTACACATGTGATTGCATGTGTGATGTGTTGCAACATATGATAACATTAGAGAAAACATGTGGAAAAGTTTTTACACAGGAAGCTACATGGGTTTCACACATCCCACCGTGAAAATACTCAAAACCACATTTTATGGGCGAAATGGTCACGAGTTTTTGCACATGTGAAACTCGTGTGGTTTTCTGTAACAGGTTGGCCAGACTAAACAAAACATTTGGAAACCTTGGCCTGAAGCAAACTGTGACAGACTATTTTTTTCTATGTTTTATAGAGAAAGAGGTCGAATAATTTATCAATAAGAGAAAAAAAAAATCAATTGATGATTAAAGTAATTGCACTGTTGGTTAGTGGTAATTGTACAATAGGCAGGTGCTATTTCCTGTTTCTACTAAAAGCCCATCTACTGTTATGTTAGTGAGGCATGTTAATATCAGTTTTAATATTTACATTTTATGAAAGATGACAAGATTTCTGCACATTCTGCACAATCAAGACTATTTACATGGCCAGACACGACTACAGGTCACCTGAGAAAGTCTCTGACACCCTTTTGATTTGACCGTCTGAAACATCTATTTATCATATACAAAAGAATCCATCATAGACAAACAAGTTACAGTCTAAGGCTTTTGACATATTGCTCAGGGATCATTATTATTTTTTGTGTGTATTCTAGTATCACCATGTAAGATGGTGTCAATGCACTTTGCAGACAAAGAAAAACTCCGTACTATTGTAAAATAAACATAAAACTATCGAGAAAAAAATTAGAGAAACAAAATGTAAACAAACACAAAAAAGGCCACAAAAATATACAACTAAAGTGCCTCCATTCATTTATGCTGTTTGGCATTGTAGTTGTGAAGTGCGGATTGTTTTTTTTTTTTAATTCTATTCTATTAAATAATGGATATATATATATTAGTATTTTAGCATGACTTTTTTTTTTTTTAAGTTAACAGCCCATCAGGCAAATCAGCCACCTTCAATAACAAACCGCATGAGGACAACAGATTGAACCACATGTCTTATCTCAACCTTACACCATATACATATGTATATATATATATATATATATATATATATATATATATATATATATACAGTAGTTGTGACATTGCAAAAAGAGCAGACATGATGTATATTGAAGAGATGCACAGTATCTCGTGGGTTTTAGGTTGAGAGCTGAGGAATGAGAGCGCAAAAGGACAGAGGAAGGATGTCTTTCCTGTATCCTGTGTTCTGCTGACAGAAGCTGCTTTGGAGGAGATGAGCCCCTCAGAAGAGCAGATTACTGACGAGATGAGAGCCTGTTTTCCACTTTGGTCAGCCACTGCTGGAACGGTCCTTTACATAAGCCCCCATTAAACAATCTGATGCTATCAGATGTCTGTTTATACATCAGAAAAAATTTGTATATGTGGAATATCAGCAGGGTTGTTTGGATTTACTTTATATTCGAATCTTCTCGTGTGCATCAGTTTCCAGTTAAATTTGGAGACGGTCCACCTCTTCCCGTTAAGTGACGTGTCTTGTTTGGTCCAACCGTGATTGTCTGATGGTTCCTTGTTCTTCTGAATGTGATTCATTTAGATCTGTGGCAGACACATCACAACCACAGACACACACACGCACACACGCACACACACACGCACACGCACGCGCACACACACACACCCACACACCCACGCACGCACACACACACACACACACACACACACACACACGCACACACAAAGTAGCACACAGGAGGACGCGGCGGCTGCTCATGTTAAAACTTTACGTGGGGAGGAGCAGGAGGGGATCTGATAGGAAAAACTGTAAGAAACTCTGTTGAAGAAAAAACAGACCACATTTAGAGGAATTGTTTTTTATGACAGAACGCTGACAGAGACAATCTGATGGGAAGCGTCCTCTCCTCCCTTTATGACAGGAAAAGGCCGCGATCCAAACATGAAGCGTTTCAGGGCGTGAAGCTTGGAACCAGCAGCCAGAAAAACCCTAAGATAGCCACTTATCTGCAGCCCATAATTGAGGTAGTCTTAGATTTGTATCCTCTGTGTCCCCTTTTCTGCGCTTAAGTGCAGCTCACAGCTCCCGACCGATGTCTAAAAATACCCTATCAAGCAGTAAGCCAACATATTCTGTCACACATGATCAACCAGAGACTTTGTGTGTTGAGTTGTAAAGTTACAGTAAAATCTGACTTCTCCTTAAGTGTGTTTCCAGGCACTTTCCAAAAAAACAAAACAGGAAGTCTTTCTAGTCAGGAGAAAACATTGGCCAACCACCTCACCTACCCTCTGGTTTCCTGAGAAAAAGCTGGGAGGGAAACTGCCGGACCTCCTGAAAGTGGTGACTGCAGCACATATTTGTGCCTCTCCATCGGGGGCCGTGACCACGTCCCCCCCCCCCTCATCCCCCGCTCCCCCCAACCTGCTCTGCCTGCAGATAGAGAGACAGGGCAGCCCCCCACATTTGACTTCAGAGACTTCGGGGAATTAAGTCCGACTGTGTTTGTTTAAGTCAGCAGGAAAATACTTGTCAGCATGTGGAATATTCGGGAATTTAACATCAGTTTTAACCTCTCAAATGGATATATATATATAAAAAGGACATTTCTCAGCCTCTTTTACACCCCCTTGATTAATGCTTCACCTGATTATGGACCATCATATAACTTTGTGATAATCCTCACATGCCCCTGCTGATTTATAAATTTGTTTTCAAGTGTCATGTTTCCCTTCTTTTTTTTTGTGAATAATTTATACCCACTTCTCTCCCTCCTTTTTGAAGAACAAAGTTCTGCAGACTCAGCAAAAGCCTCCCGCATCACATGACAGATCACTGGGTGCAACAGTTAAAAACTTCCTGTTCATTGTGCAAGGCTTGTTTGACTGAATTCACAAAATAAAACTGTTTTACATTCTCTGGGATGATATTAATGCAACTGTATGCAGTACATGTTGCTGTCATAAACTTTATATGAGCGTGTTTCTTCAACATAGGAACACAAACAGTGTGTGAGTTCAAGAAATGGACTCAATCTGAAATACTGCTGTTATCTGTTCGACGTCCCCATCTTGTGGTCAAAGAGTTGCACTTCAGTTCATGCTCTACAAACCAAAAGTTTTCCAAATGTATATATTTTGCCAGTGTTTGAGTATGTAGTTTACTTTTAATAGTCATACAATTTCGTTTCCCAATTTTAAATGATGACCTGAATGCACCGTGGACTAGCCGGCATATTACAAACAGTCAAAACCTCTTTAAATATTTGCTCTGCTTTGCTGCATGTCTGCCCGGGAAGTTGCATAATCCTGGAAACACAGAAAAGAAAAGAATGAATAAATAAAGATATAATTTCTTTAAACACATTTCAAGATGCACTGACAAGTATTACACTGACTGCGATTCATTCTTTGTGGTGTAAAGTCAGAATGGATGAACATGTTCAGAGAGTTATAGAGCTTGAATGTAGAATTGATCCATATTAATTTAATTTAGTTTAGTTTAATTTACAGTGTAAGCATGGTTCCAAAACATGTTACAATTACAGTAAGGAAATAAAACGCTAAACGACTACATTAAAGAATAAATGCTGAAGATATGTAGCAACCTTTACTGATAGCAATGACGTATCGTATTGTTAACTTAATACAACTTGATGTTAAATCTTTTCCCTAAAAAGATATGTAGCAACCTTTACTGATAGCAATGACGTATCGTATTGTTAACTTAATACAACTTGATGTTAAATCTTTTCCCTAAAAAGGGAAAAGGGTGACTGTTTATGTCATCGTGAATCCATTTGGTTCAGTGAATCATTGTTTATTTGAACCAGCAGATAAACACATAACTGATCAAACTGTTTGCAAATTAATAACAACGGTTTTCCACTGATGATGAGAGGAAATGAATCACTTCTTACTAAAAAAAAATTGTGTTATGTATTCGAAGATTCTTTGCTCACGTTGTAAATAATGAAATCTCCTGATTTCGTACGAGTCAGATGTTTTTGATTCGAACAAACAAAGCAGACTCTGCCTCGGGAGTTTCTGAGCAGTGAATCAATACTGCTGCATCTGAATATCAAACTATTGACTTTGATAACAACAACACAGTCTTTGGATAATCATTAACAATGAGGTAGATTAAAAGACTACACAGGTACAGAACCAGTTGTCTCTTCAGCGGTTCATCATGAGGACTGAACTCTCTCTCCAGCTCGGCTTTTGCAGCCTGTGTCTGACTCTGACTCTGGCTCTTCTCGGAGAAGGAATGTACGTATATCTCCAGTTTCATTCTTTTATAATCGCTCGCTTTCGAGTTTAAGGACAAGTATAGAGAGAGATTAAGGGGATATAATGTGTGTATTTCAGGGAGGTGAAGCATCCTGACCCACTGGCTGTGAACTGTGTGTGGAGCCGCTGGTCCGAGTGGACTGCTTGTAATCCCTGCACAAGAATCAAAGTGAGTCCAGCGGCTACAAAACTCAATTTATTTCAACATATTGTGTTTCCCCTGCGACCTTTACATTCCCAGACTCGGGTATGTTGTTCCAAGGTTTTATATGAAGCATATGACAATCATATATAACGCTGGTTGTCCCAAATATTAAAGTAACACCTGTTTCTGAGGTATTTCTGTACGCCAAATCCAAATATGTTTTCAGAATTTCTTTATCATTCATAGTTTTTTTTTTATTCCAATGAACTCACATTGATATGGGAAAGCAGGCCAAGGAAATTAGGTCATGTCAATGTTTGCAGATTTTTGCTGGACACTGCGGTTAGATAGTCATCTAAAAGAACCATCTAATCAATAAACCAATATAAAATAACAATAAAATCAGCATAAAAAGTCGTGCATATCCACTTGTTTTAGAAAATTGAACATTTTGTTTCCCAGTGTAATGTGCCTAAAAAAAAGGGGCATAAAAGTAAGGCTTCATTATCTATATGTGGCTGCCAGGCCTCAGACTTAAGCCACTCGTCTCTCTGCTTTTGGTAAGGGAAGTGGGAGATATCTAACAAAGTGTGACGTCATCTCTGATCCTCAGAGGCGTTCCCGAAACATCGAAGTATTTGGCCAGTTCGGCGGCGACTCCTGCCAGGGGTCACTGGGAGATAGGCAGTTCTGCGTGACCGATGCTGAGTGTGAGCGTCCGCTTCCGCCTGCGTGCTCAGATTCAGAGTTCCAGTGCGAATCAGGTGAACCGCAGCCTCCCTTTAAAATGTCCCCTGTGTAGAGTACCCTCTGTCTTTGTATGGTGGGCCCTGTCAGTTTAACCTCCGTCTCTGCACAGGATCCTGCATTAAGAAGAGACTGATGTGCAACGGGGACTACGACTGCGAGGATGGATCGGACGAGGACTGCGATCCTCAGCGTAAACCCTGCGGTACTGCGGTCCTGGACAGCAACGAGCAGGGCAGGACGGCAGGATACGGGTAAAGAGATATTAAAGAGCCAAATCAATCGGAGTCAATATACAGTAACATCACGGTGGCCGTATGTTATGAAAATCACTTTCAGCAGCAAAGCGGCCTCGAAAGAGATGATTACGATTTGATCCGAGTTGTTTTTAACCACTAAAAATGATGTATTTTGTACCTGGATAATATTTTTAAGAACAGTTTGACATTTTGCGAAATTTGCTTCATGTCTTTCTTGCCCAGTTAGAACAGAACATCAATTTCCCTGTCATGTGATAAAAATAAAGCCGGGAGACTCTTAGCTTAGCTTTACATTGCATCAAGACTGCAAAGCAGCAAGAACATGCCGACGCCTGTAATACACCCATCAGTCCACTAGAGGTCTACAGTGTCCCATTTTGCCTCAGCGTGAAATGTACCCGCAATCCTAATCAAGTAGTTTGTTTTTCTAAACCTAAACACGTCGTTTTTCATGCCTTGGCAAGGCGAAACGTAATCCCGACATGATACCAGGTTTTATCAGAACCTTTAACTCACTACCTTAGCATTGCCAGATCGTAAATTTTAAAGTGTCGTACCAGATGCTTAAAAATATTATATTTTAAGGAGAACAATTGTAAGCGAGTAGCTTCTAAGCAAGAAAACAAATACATGGAAATGTGTCATATCAGAAAACATTTATCGAGACAACCGACATCGCTGATTGAGCTCTATCTCATGCAAACTCTCTTCAAATGAGCGACTACGAAAAGTTAACTACGGGCGTGCTCGTGCTTTGGACACCGCTCGGCTTCCTTACTTCGAGGGCTGTATGCTAAGCTAAGCTAAACCATCTGCTGACTTAATGGACAGATATGCGAGTGGTGTCAGTCCTCTCATCTAACTCTGAGACTGAGCACCTCTACAGGGCCAAACTGTTCCTTTAAGAACAATTTAGAGAACCTGCAGCTGAGTACAACACTCAAGCACCCTTCAATATCAGCTGAGTAGGCGTGGTACTGTATATCGTCTTAAAGCGGGCCCTTCTTTCCTGCACCAGGATCAACGTGTTGGGCGCAGATCCTCGAATGAACCCCTTCAACAACGACTACTTCAACGGGAGATGCGATCGAGTGAGCAATCCATACACCGCGCGGCAAAACAGGCTTCCCTGGAACGTCGGCGTGCTCAGCTATGAGGTTCGCCACATCCGCGACTCGTCTCGACAGCGACGATTGAACGTACGGTGCGTCGGGGATTATAAAGGCACTCTGTGTTGTTCCAGACTCTCGTGGAGGAAACCGTCTCCAGGGAAATGTACGACAGCACACACAGTCTGCTGAACGAAATACTACATGAGATGACCTTCAATTTCGATGCCGGACTTTCGTTCAAATTCAACCCGTCTGAGGGGTCCTTGTCCAATACTTCTCTGGGTGCTAATGTAGGGCTTGAGTATGAAAAGAAAAACATGATAAAGACGGTCTCAGAGTTTTCCACCATTAAGGTAAGTATCCATCATTAACACGTTTCATTTTTAAGTAGTTCAATTAAGAATAATGCAAAAAAATGGATCTGTATTTACTCCCACATCGTCTTTCCTGCAGAACCAGAGCTTTATGCGGGTAAAGGGCCGAGTACAGATGAACACCTACAGGATGCGCTCCCGCGACCTCCAAGTGGCCGATGAATTCCTGGAGCACGTCAAGTCTTTGCCGTTGCAGTATGAGATGGGGATTTATTTTGCCTTCCTGGAGGACTACGGAACGCACTATACCAAAAACGGGAAGTCTGGCGGCGAGTACGAGCTGATCTACGTCCTCAACCAGGACATCATAAAGCAGAAAAGTACGTCCGTGTCTGGGGCCGGAGCCTATCCCAGCTCACTGAGGGCGAAGGCAGGGTACATCCCTGGCCAGGTCGCCAGTCCATCACAGGGCCAACACATAGAGACAGACAGAAACAAAGACCATTCACAGGGAGAACATGCAAACTCCACACAGAAAGGCCCAGGCCAATGTTTATTTTCTGATGTCCTCACCCTCTATCCTTCATGATTCTTACAGATCTGACCCAAAGAGGCATCCAAGAATGCATCAAATTGGGAATCACGGCAGACTTCAGTGGCCCGTCATTCACAGGACAAGGAAAAGTTGGACCAAAGCATTGTACAGATGTAAAAACAAAAAAAGAAGGTCTGCTTCCCCTGTTTTTCTAATCACACTGATTTTAACTTGGATCCCCCCCCCCCCCCGAGTTAAAAGTTAAGCTCAAAATCGGTCTTTTTCTGCTGCACAGGTAGCACTGATGGAAAAGCAGTGGTGGATAAGGTAATGACGTCGGTCAAAGGAGGCACTGTAAAAAGTGCCGTCGTGATGAGGGCTACATTGAATAAGGAAGGTGTGATGGACCTCGCTACGTATCAGGCGTGGGCCGAGAGCATCCCGGATGCCCCGGCGCTGCTGAACAGTGAGGTAGGAGCGGTAGATTGTGAAAATGATGCTGTTACATTGGCAAGTCTTTGGAGCAATACTAGAGGAATGGAAATGTCTGTCAGTGGGTTGGATCCATCCAGACTGAAATATCTGAAAATGTATTCAATGGATCGCCGTGAAATTTTATGTTCATGGTTTCCAGAGGATGAATCTGATGACCTTTGCTAACCCCTGACTTTTCATCGAGTGCCAGCTGGTCAACGTTTTCACTTATCCTGTGATATATTTGATGAATTGGCACAAAAGTTGTTTTCATACTTTCACAGTTTCTGCACCTAATAACTTTGGTGAACTTCTGACTTTTCACCTTGTGCCACCACAAGAGTCCAATTTTTTTTTTTTTTTTGGTTAATGACCAAGTACCTCCAAAACTATTCCCATTCCCATCCGCTAGTTTGTGATGATAAAATATTAGCATGCTAAGGCAAGAAACCGAGATGAATATGGTCAAAAAAAACAACTCAGCGTTTGCATTAGCACGTTAGCCTCGTGGCATATATCCTAAAGCACCGCTGTGTGAAACTACATCCTCCCAGAGCTGCTTGTAGGGTTGAGAATTCTGAATGCTGCGTTCAAATGTAACTCGTGAGCTCGTGGTTACGACATAAGAAGTCGTGCTCACCGCATGCTCGTCATTCAAGTAGTTAAGTCGCGAGAAGCACCGCTGCGAAGGAACGGCAACGTAGACGGCATCTGGAAACACCAAAGGCGAACAGCTCAGCAAGCTGGCAGGCGGGTAAACGCAATGCAGGAAATGTGAAGACCACATTTCCACATTTGCATTATTCAAGTAATAAAACAAAGCGTCACAACTCGTGAACTCGTGGCTTACCGAAAATGTCAAGTTCCAACGGCTTGAATACCACAAGAGGGCGCTGTTTATATAAACTTTCCTCGTGAACATGACCCCGTTTGAATGCAGCATATGACACAAGGCGGATGAACATTATTCAGTATGTGATATATTTTTTTCTGTTAAAATGAATAAAATAACATATATATCCCGTTGTGTCCGGCAGCCGGAGCCCATCTACATGTTAATTCCACTGGAAATGCCGGACGCGAACACCAGGATATTGAACCTGCAGCGGGCCACGGCCGACTACGTGGCAGAGTACAACGTGTGCAAGTGTAAGCCGTGTCATAACGGAGGCACTCTGGCTCTGCTGAATGGAAAGTGCATGTGTCTGTGTCCTCACCTGTTTGAAGGCCAGGCCTGCCAGAAATTCAAGGAGGACAAAGCTAGGAACTCAGGTCAGCGTGAACAGCCGAGATAAATGAAAACGTACATGTTAAAACACTGCATACCGACAGGCACTTTCACATCACTTTGTTTTTGTTAATTTGAATGTGTTTCAGGGCCAAGACCCACCGTTGTTCAGGAAGGTAACTGGTCGTGCTGGTCGGCCTCGTCCAACTGCAGCGCGGGGAAACGCAGAAGGACGCGCAGCTGCAACACTGACGGCCTCCTCGAAGCTGTGTGCAGAGGAGACACGGCAAGCGAAGAACACTGCTGAGCAGAAAACGTCTGGAGCCTATTCACCCATCACCTTGGATCCAATTGACTAAAGGGGGACAACAATTCTTGAAATTGCTGCAGTATTGGCTGCAAAACATGCTGCAATGTAATCCTGCAGGGTAATCGCACACAGCAAACGCATGTCTACTAAAAGTACTTATTTTTCCAACTGACAGATTCCGATTCTTAATATAAATGTCTGACAAAAATTATGGAAAGGGTCTTTAACCCAGAGTATCACCATGCAGCCAAAAGGATGGGAAAATAGGTCGCAAAAGACTGACGTTTTACAATCATAATCGATAGACTGTACAACCAGAACCCACATGCTTACGTAGGACAAGAGGCACATTGAGTTTTGATCTTTTGTTTATTTTTTGTGATTTCAATATGGAGAGTATATCAACTGTAAATATGTAGGCATGTGGGTTTAGTAGAAAATTAAAAACTACATTTTACCCCCAATATACAAGTCTTCTGGTATTTTTTTTTAGTACAAACAAAGATAAATGGCTACGAGACAAGTATTAAGCTCGACATGTGTGTACTTTAAAAAAAAAAAAAGGATGTAGTCTCAGCTCTCAGTATTCTGTGCACTTTGAAATTTGTATCATGGCGACACCGCTGCTGATGTAAATTCCTGAACAATAACTTATTTGTATTTAGTTTTTTGCAGCAAAATAAAATTCAAATCTTATTCAATAATGCACCAGACTTATATTTAGACCCAAAAGAATTGACTTTTTCTGGCTACAAACAACTCTGTGCGTCTCTTTTACTTTAGTCCACTTAAATAGCTTTGGCTGAAGTATGTATTAATGGGCTAATAACTCATTTTAAAAAACACGGACACATTCCAGCTGGTTTCTGCTGCGCAAATGAGAACCAGATGAGCAGAAGCTGCCTGGACGGAGGGAGAGCGAGAGCCGACACGGAGGACGACTACACACCGCCAGACAGAGATTTAAGTGCTGCACATAAACACAACATAAAGGAAGATATTAGATGTGAACTTTTACTGTTCCGAAAAAAAACCTCTTCCACACTTGTACAATAAAGCATAGGAGAAAGTGAAGAACAATCTACAACTTGTTGCTGCCAAAACTGCTGAGTAGGTCAGGTAACATAGGAACACATTTAATAAAGGGTGAGGACTATTTGAATGTCAAAGCTTTTATCTTAACTGCATCTTGATGGGCTGCCGGTTTTATGCGTTTGAGATTTCAAAAAATGTCTCTTATTGGAAATATTCTCAACTAACTCGGTCAAAAGATGCACATGAAATTACAGAACGTGTATTCTTTACATGAAAACAAGAAAAAGTTCAAGTAATTAAATGAATGAATTCCATTTACCTGCTTCAGTTTCAGGGTCCCGGATGCGTGGATGCCGGCTCACTTTCACACCCTGGTGGGTTACTGGGACACTTGAACAGAAAAGAGCCGTTGTTATTGTGATTAGTAACACCTGTGCTGTTCCTACTTTGACACGTCAAGAGTCTGCTGAGAACAAGATCTATTAAAGCTGAAATGGGCAGTTTTTTTTTTTTTTTTTTCGGGGGGGGGGGGGGGGGCTAGGGGGGCGCAAAGAGTTTATAATAACTCAAAGTGGTCTGAGAGAACACTAGTGTTGTGTTGCAAATGGTGTACTTGCGCACTAACACTAGTTGGAGTGCATTAATGTGTGCCGTTCATGCAGTCAAGTACAGAAACATTGCAGTGCACAAAGACACTTTACACCCCAAACGGTCGCCATCTTGGCTCTGTAGCGGAAGGGGCGGGGCCACCGGTGTAAAGAATTTTTCAAATTAAGACTTCTGAACACTGCACAAAAGTGTGGTTTTTTTTTCCCACTACAGCTGCTGCACAGAAGCCATCAGTGTGTTTATTGGGTGTGTTGGGACTTTAGGCCAATCATGGGTGATTTCAGAAAGATTGCATAACTATTGGCTGTTATACAATTGGAGATGCGTGTCTACATCCGGGTCAGATATTCAGTCTGATTCAGTGGTGGAAAACGTTGCTACTGCAGCAGTGGCAACAACTAATAAAAAATGGAACCTCCCTGTTTCCACTACCCTCACTCCAAGGCACGCAGAGGGCGACGAGTGCGAAGCAGCCGCACCATGCCGAAGATTAGAGTGGCGGACCAGGACCTGGGTGTCTCTGAAAGGGGACCCAATACTGGCCTTCATGCACACTCTGACGTTAAGTCTGTTCGCCCCCCCCTCGGAGCAGTCCGGCCAGGAGTGTGTCGCTTGTGGAGGTGGTCGGGGACATAGAGTCGTCCATTTGGGAGCAAGGCCAAGCCCAGGGGAGAGCTTTGGACTACAATGCCCCGAACAAGTGCAACCACCGGGCGCTGCCAAAAGCAGATGGGGCGAGAGACCCTCAGCAATCTGGAGACAAATGACAGCCTGCTGCCTGCCAGTAACACTGATAAAGTAGGAAACAGAATCAAGTTCATGCTTATTTCCTCATGGTGGGAGAGGCATCAGAGAGCCGCACAAGGATGGCTGTAGTTTCAAATTCTGTTTGAACTATTCCACAAAACAAAATGCATACCCCACCTTTGCCTAACTCCAATACTGCGATTCACAACACCGAACCTTTCTCTTTCTTCTCTTTAGTGAAATGGCAGCACTGTTAGGGGCCCCTTTTTCCTCATTGTCAATGTTAAAACCATTACCGTGGGGGCTATTACTCGGATGCTTTGGGGATTTGCTGCCACAATGGACAAAAAAAAAAAAAAAAGAAGGATGACGGGCATATTTGCTCATAGCTTAACAGCCTTTTGATTTCTGTGTTTGTTCTTGGTTTAAGAGACTCCGTCGTTTAGCGCCGACACTGCAGGCTGTTGATGAGAGATCCTCGTGCCACAAGAAGTGGCCTCGTTAAGCAAACAGTGGGAGAGGGTGAGATAGCAGTGAGAGCGCCGCGACAGCTTGACACGATGTTTAGGAGTTTACTTGGATAAAATATTTGATAGAGAAGTGAATTCTTTTAGAAACTTTTTCCCAGTCTGATATGGCGCGTTTAAAATGATCAAAGAATAGAAAAAGTCAAATTAAAGCCACAATAACACCTGCAATGTTTTCATATTAGAGTCTTGGATACATTGTTGTGTTTTTTAAAAAAAAAATTTTTAAATGACCTGAGCACGTTACTTATTACTTCTTCTCTGGGAATATCACCTCCTGTCATCACTTAAATAGAGCAGAGTTAAAGTCCAAAAGACTGTGTGTGTGTGTGTGTGTGTGTGTGTGTGTGTGTGTGTGTGTGTGTGTGTGTGTGTGTGTGTGTGTGTGTGTGTGTGTGTGTGTGTGTGTGTGTGTGAGTGAGTGTAGTGGGGGGTGATGAATGCATACTTGAGGAATAACCACTGGGGGTGGTGGCCCCTGGCCTTTAGGATGTCAGCATAATGGAGTAAAACTCTGGGACCTTATTGAGCTCCGGGGAGACCCCCATTCAGAGCGGACAGCGAGCCGGCCTCGAGCCATTATCTTAGTCCAAAATGTTTTGTTCTTTCTTCAGTCCTCAACAGAACCGTTTGCACGAAATAATGAACCCCCTCTTCATCGATAGACTGCCCGGTTCTCTTTTCTTTTTCTTTTTTTTAACCAATATTTACACAAACTGTAAGAAGGGAGCGTTTTGAAAATGAGGATTTTTCAGGAGACGTTCAAGACAGAAAAGGTTTTTATTTCAGTTATTCATAATAATGTGGGGAAGCCGTGTTTGCCATTTTAGACATATTCAACATACTAATGAAGAATGTTAAAGGTTAAAATCAGTGATATCAAATAAATTTATTGGGGTAGAAACATCTAAATAGACAAGTCCAAACCTTGTTTTTCAGCGTTAACTTATTTTTTGGGATGTTTTTCTTTTCAAATTGATAATATAAAGATTGTGTGTGTGTGCAGTACGGATTGTAAAAACCCTTTTTTTGTCATTTGTAATTTACAATTTGGAGCTCCATGAATAAATTTGACTTGCCTTAAAGACTAAAACAGAGAAACAGCCGAGAAACATTCACTCCATTTTTCTTCGTAAAAACTTTCCTTTGAAAGTTTGTTTCTCGCAAACTGGAAAATAAATTTTAAGTTTTAAAATGCAAACCGTTGTCTCATCACGTAAACATAAAGTCTTCGCTTTCAGTGAACAAGAGGTAAGGGATATTTTTTTTGTAATTTTTTTTTAACAAAAGCTTCTGGTAGAGTGTGAAAGTCGGCCCCCTCGCACTCTTTAAATGCTTGCACACAGTTGGAGTCCCCCCCCCCCCTCCACTTCCCCGGGTCACTAAAGGCATTGAAGTTTCAGAAGGCTGCTACGGCAGATTACTCCACACAGCTGTCCCGGCACCGTGGAAATGAAGTTATGCCCCCTTGTCAGCTACGTTTTGTGTTCAACCTCTCGCTCCTTCTTCGGCGAGGCTGCGGGAAGGGGTGAGGGGGGAGGAAACTGAGGGGACAATTCCTGTCCAGCCATCCCGGAGAACCGATTTCTGATTGGCTGATTAAATATTCCCTCTTTGCATCATAATTCAGAGGCCTTGAAATCCCCGACATTCAACCCAGCACAGCCCTTTTCCCCCCCATTAACCCTTAATCATAAATCAACCCCTCCTCCACCCCCCCCCCCCCACCCCTCCACACACACACACACTCCCACCCCCAACCTCCAATTATTGTGGGTCACTGAGGTTTATTCACTTCACTTTGCTTTGGCTAAGTTTGTTTATTTTTGATCCAAACTGAAATCTAGAAATGTGTTAAAGGGTTTTGAAGGCAAGGCCTTGGATGCAGTTTCTGAGAAAAGAAATCACAGAATCTTCCTCTTAAATTAAAAGCAATAAAGAAAGATTTTACTGAATTTAATAAACTCAATGCAAAAGTGTATTATA
Organism: Brachyistius frenatus; assembly: GCF_029030835.1. Lineage (NCBI taxonomy): Eukaryota > Metazoa > Chordata > Actinopteri > Embiotocidae > Brachyistius > Brachyistius frenatus. The sequence continues at coordinate 1,718,277 of NW_027210634.1, read as the reverse complement.
GTATCCAAAAACAGTATGTGGTCATTTTTTTGTTTGTCTTTTACAGCCCATTTAGGTGCATTTTTCAAAGTTTTGGTCCTACTTTATTATGCGACTTATTATTTAAAAAAAAAAAAAAAAGTTTTTGTTGTTTTTCCAATTAGTGGATTAATCATTTGCGCAAATTTCGAATTCCTTGTTTCGTCCACCTCAAACAACGACAAAAAGAAAGATTCTCAAATTTCAAAGGTTGAAATCAGCAAACGTTTGACAGGTTTGCAAAATCAATTATTTTCCGAAAAGAATAAAGGATCATAAAAAGTTATGAAACCAACTATTGATGGATAGATGCTTTTTGCATGAGAGAAGCTGCCTTGCTGTGCCAGTTTCTACCGTTTCCAAAAATGGAGGTCAATGTTTACCCGTTTACTTTCAAAAACTTCATATTGCAGCTTCAACTTCAATATATATCAGGCTGTGGAGAACCAACTTTTGCTCTCAATACTGTCTTTTCTTTTCTTTACCCTCTTTCTCTTTTCCAGCCTTTTTATAAACTCCATCTTTTCGAGCTCGCACGAGGCAGACATGACTATAACTGAATTAGAAGCACTTCTCTGTACTCCGAGACAGCGAGTATGAAAATAGTCTCGACAGGAAAAAGTCTGTCTGGTGGCCGAGCTGTTTTAAAAATGTTTTGCAAAGGAAGGGAGTTATTTTATCGTCACTGCGCTGAGGAACGGCGTCTGAAATCAAAATGAATCGCAGATATGGGCCCAAATGATTTTTTTTTTTTTTATCTCCAGAGAACATGTGTTGCAGTGTATATAGTATAATTGTAAAATAACATTTTGGTTTGTACACATCTCAACAATATCAGAACAAATTACATCATCTGCGTGAATTTTGTCCACAAAATAAAATAATGGTTGCCTGTTTTGTTTAAGTGTAACCGAGAGGACGGATGATTGGAGGCGGGGCAGAGGGGAGGTTGGCCAACACTTTGAGTTATGATGAGGCAATTTTAATGAGGTTCTGGTCCCTGCACCAGAAAGCCCCAGTCGACTCCTTTCTGCTTCGGCATGGGAAAAAGAAAAAAACATTCCTATTTTTCCTCTGGTGCCAAAAGTTAATTGAAAACATTTCAGGGCAATGTATTGTCTGGGGGCCCCCATATGACTCTCATCCCTTCATTATCTTTCACAATAATAAAAAGGCATTACAATTATTAATGGTTGGATCGGAGGGCCGCTCTCTCTTAAAGTGACAGTGGCAGGCTTTTTGGCTTCTCATAACAAAAGGCCCACAAATGCCTTCAGAACATTGCTTTGTTAGTATTTTTTTTTTTTTTAACAGTCGCTGCCATTGTAGGATTTATTATTTGGGTCATTCTTTTAAAAACCATCAAAGCTAAATGACAGCTTATGTTTTTTGGGGTTTTTCTTAGAGTGAAGTCATATTGTATAATTAAACTTGACGAAGGTTTTCCTTTTAAAACCATTAAAACATCTAGGAAACGACAAATAAATGAGAAACAGTGAATAAAGCAGGAGTTAGACGGAGCAATAAAGCCAAACTCTCTCACATAACTCCTCTGTCTTCCTCTGGGATAGCTGTCTTCCTCATGCTCCCCCACTCCCTGAAAAAAAGGGGGCTGACAGGGGAACAGTGAATGAAGTGCCCCCACATTGTGCCGCGGCACCATTGTGTATTTTGTGGCTCCATAATAGAGGTGCCACTCGACTTCTCTTCCAATCAATGGGTTGGAGGGCCCATCTCTTCTCCTTGAAAAGCAACATGGCGGCCATCAATGGTTTTCGAGACCCATCATCAGACAAGTGAAGGAGGGAACACTGGCTTTTTTTTCTTTTCTTTTTTTTGTACGTGGAGTGTAGCTGGCCGAATCATAACATGAGTCACAGGGATGTAAACAGACACTTGTAACCTCCAACATCACTGAAGCCACTTATTACAAATCATAAAATTTGGATAGAAATCCTAAAATCGGATTTTCTGTGTGAATTGTCTCAAAGAAATTAATTTATACATTTGGAGACATATATTACTTATTGGAATATCTGTATTCAGTCTTTATCCTGTTTAGTTATAAGTGGTTTAAGCTGTTAAAACCTATTGAACTCACTCTTATTACTAAAAAACTGAATCTCAGTTATTGTTTAAATACCAAGAATTCAAGAAGATCTATGAGAGCAAAGGAATTATTTTGGCAAAAGACCCTGATTAGATGTTACACATTCATTATGGCCAAACCGGTATCACGACAAAACGTGAAAGACACGCTGGTACACTGTAGCAAAGCGTGAAATAGACATGCCAGTCCGCTACAGTAAAAACGTGAAATAGCCACGCTTTGGCCTGTCTCATCGTGACAGTTACACGTTTTCCTGTAGTGGCCGAAAATGAAAGCTACTGCATGTGATTTACAGGAAAATGAAACCTGTTCTGGCACAAGTTAAAATAACACCCTAATACTGTTGCAACCACAGTTAAGATTACTATATTTGCATTTATACAGCAAAACATTTGAATAAAAAGAAAACTACACATGCATAAATCTGAGGGATGTAAAAATAAAAATAGAATACTGTAAATACACCGGCATTGCCTTGCACTCCATTGATGAATTGTTCCATTAATAAATACAGATTCAAATCCAGAGAAGAATCACTTTAAAAATCAGATTTATTTCATGTGCATTTACATTCAGAGGTTCACAACAGGCACTTAATATCGCCACTCACCCAGACACAGACATGCTTCTTTCTTTTCTTTTTTTTTTTTTTTTTATTCAGTAAGTCTCCGAGAGGACTTCTACCAGACACATGGGGTGAAGATAAACAAACCCAACTGAATACTTCTTGGCTCCAATTGTGCTGCAAACCCCCCCCCCCCCTCCACCCACCCACCCAGAGGAGGAGTTTACCTTTCTACCAGCCTGTCTGAACACTTTACAGGGAATTAACACTTTATACCTTCTGCAAACATTGTGTTTACAAGGTCAAGTGTATCAATTTTAAGAGCTTCTGTTTACACACTGATGTGGGATTAAGACACATTTTAAGTGGCTTTTGGTTTTTAATGAAACGAATATGACTGCTTTGAAGTGTGGCCACTGAATGGTGAATAAAACCAGTTTATAGGCACTTTTTTTTTTTTAAAAACAACTTTTTTTTTCCTTTTCCCTTCTCTGTGGTCATAATGCAGTATAAGAGCAGGACTCATCTTTTCATACAGTGCAAAATCTCTTTTTACTCACACACAAAAATAATTTTACACAATATACTGTACAATTGACTTTTCTGTACAAAAATAGGCTCCTTCAGCATCATCAGATGACTAACACTGTTAAATGTGTAACTGCAATATACGTGATAACCTAACTGGATCTGATCCACTTTGCTTACTTTTTGACACGAGTGATTAATAAACAGAAAATTATGAGTTTGTGTAGGCGTGCAGCAGAACATTTAGGTTGGATTTAAATGGTCCAAAATGTTAGTTTAGTGACAAAATACGAGGAATACAACAAAGCAGGCAGACGCTTAGTGAAGTGAGTGCTCGTGTTGCTTCAAGAAAACTGACTTTCTAGCTGCCCCGAGCTTTCTCAGATGATTTTGCTTAAAACCAAAATGGTGGTCAGGACATTTAGAGCAGTCTGACAAGGTGGGGAGTCACTTGAACTTTCCACGTATGGATAATCCTCTTGGTCGATGTAATCGTCCTCACCGTCCTCCTCGGAGTCTGAAAACCCGCTTCCCGCGAACCTGTCACTGGAATCAGAGCAGAAAGTCTTCATGCTGACTTTGATATACTCGCAGATGTTCCTGTCAGTGCCGTCGCACACGCATGTGTCCAGCTGCTGCGCCTTCGGTATGGAGCGCATGTTGGCTATCACTCTGCGGCACTCATCCGAGCACCTCTGCCCTCCAAAAAGTTTCCGGCAGTGAAACAAGTAATCCCTCATGCCCGAGCTGCAGGGCAGGTCCGTCTCGCACTGCAGCCGGGCCTCGGTGCAGCCCATGGTGCTCGTCCGCGGCAGGCACGGCTCGATGGCTTGCTTGGTGCTCCTGCAGACCGGGTCCAGGGCGCAGTCGCAGTCCTCCAGAGCCGGGCCGTTCTGGGTGAAGTTGAGCTGGATCAGAGAGGAGATGCAGTGGCTGGGACACTTCTTACGTGCCCCGCTGATGACAGATGCGCAGGCATAGAGGTACTGGTCGTAGGCGTAGTGGCACTCCGGCTCCCCGTGACACTTGAGGATGGCTTTCCAGCAGACCAGCCGATGGCTGTGGTTTGGTGATCCGACACAGAAGCCGATGATTAGCATCAACACACTACATATCAGAACCACTGCCCGCCTCATTAACAAGGCAAGACTTGCCATTTCCACCAAGAGTGAATCTTAAAAACGTCTGACTTCATATGAGCTTCTGTACGTCCATCACGCTGCGTCGAAAGTTTCTCCTTCAGAGTTTCATATCACGTCACAGTTGGTGTCTGGAAGTCTGTGAGGCGCCACAAAGTAAGCAGCTCATCAAGGATGGCCATAACAAGTACATCATGTTGAGATCTTCAAAAAAGTTTCCAAGTCCACACAAAGTTTTCAGTCGTCGACAGTCCGGAGGCGTGTTTACAGGTTTCACGCGCGTTTTGTATCAGTCGAGCAGCCACAAAGACGAGGAAGAGTTTAGTAAAAAAAAAAAAAAAAAAAAAAAAGACAAAAAAAAAAAAAAGACCCCAAAACTAAACGACTATCAAGATATCCTCGTTCCTGAAGTCACTCGTGCGCTTTCAATGCAAATCCAGCGGCCACTCCGGCTGCGGTCGCTGTGTAATGCGGGCTGAGCAGTGATGAGGGGCTGATTAGAGCTCTGCAACAACAGCGTCTGATTGGTCAGATAAGCTGTTGTGATCCCCTCGTCACACGCGGCCAGTGACGCAAGCAACTGTTATTAAAACTGAATTATACGAGGAAACTTTCTGCCACTGTACTTTTTATTATCTCGTTATAAAAAGTGGGAAGAGAGTTTTTTTTTTTAAATTATTATTTATTAAGACTAAAGTTGACCTAATTATGTTTTATGAGCCCACATATTACAGTTATTATTGCTTTTTCTACAGCAATTTATTGGGAGATAGATAGATGGATGGATGGATGGATGGATGGATGGATGGATGGATGGATGGATGGATGGATGATTTCTGGATGATTGATGGATGGATGGACTATGGATGGCTGGATCCATTGATGGATGGATGGATGGGTGGATTACATATGGTTGGATCCATTGATGGATGGTTGGATAGATGGATAGATGGATTGATGGTTAGATATCCTAATATTACAAAATTTGCATTTAACATGCTCCACAGTTCCCCGTCTGATTCTTTAAAAATTATCCATCCCCACTATTACACTTTTAAAAACACTGAGATTCTGTTGCAGCTCCCCACAGGCTGAAACCACAGCTGTTATAACACACACACACACACACACACACACACACACACACACACACACACACACACACACACACACACACACACACACACACACACACACACACACACACACACACACACACACACACACACACGCGCACAGCTCCTGTCTTACACTTTCCACCTTGAACCACAACCATACTACATGGTGCATATGACACAGCAGGCTCATGAATACTGTGCAAACATATTCAACAACAGCTCGGAGGTTTGAGAACTATGACTTCCAGACGTGATGTTGGGAAAGTACCGGAGGCCCTCACGTGAGAAAAGTAAAAGAAAAACATATTTGTGTGCGTGTTTTTTTTTTAAATTTTTACTGCCCCGTTCTGTGTGAAATCTGGTGCTTTGCCATTTGCTTTTTCCTGATTACAACATATAACGAGGGGGGGAAAAAAAATGCTGTAAGGAGGACTAACGACTGCAGGCGCACGCCGCGTAAACAAACATCGAGCAATGAAGCCTCTGTAAGTGGGGAGACTTGAATGGATCTGTCGGGGCTGAAACAGAACAAAGTACACTCGGTTCCTCTGACCCCCGTCACATCACCAAACTGTGGCCACAAAGATCTGGCAGCCGTGAGGGGGCCCTTGGACCTCCCCTCTCCCCCCCACCTCCCCACTTCCAATTAGAGAGATTAGAGAGGAGTCAAGACAAGTGCAGAAGAAGTTTCTTAGCCAAACAACCCAAACACACACACACACACACACACACCCTCCCTCCACCTCATCCAGCTGGCATTCCTGTGCAACAGGCTGACTGCAGACTCAACATCAAAGTGGGGGTTTGAGAAAGCCCCAAATGGTGGACTGCTCAAGGGTCTCTATTAACTACAAGAGGACCTGACATCCCAGGCCAAAGACGACACTTAACAGAGATAGATACGGGTGCTGCGTCACTGCTGAAACACTACAATCCATAAAGGTTTTCGGTATACCTCTAATTTCTCCGGTGCACAAGAGCCCTCGCAAAGCTTTTCCTTTTTTTTTTTTTTTTTTAAACAACCGAGAACAAAAAAGAAAAAGAAAAAAGAACGCACCCTGTTCGCACTTGCGTTTCACTTTTAAGAAAAGAGTTCATAATGCGTAGCAGAACCAAAATCCCATCAGCGTTGGTTGGCCGGCAGCCAGATAAGAACAACGGCCAGATTCAGCAGGAGCCAGCGGCAACCGCCCCCAAACCGTACCTCTGAAATGACTCTAATGCATCACTTCTACTTTTTATACCAAACTTTTCCAATTGTTCTGGTGGAAATATGCTTCCAGTGTCCTGTTAAAGTCTCGCCTTGTGTTTATTTAAAAAAAAATTTTTAAACGAGCACCTCCAGATACGCGTCCCGTACATGCGGTTGTTGGTGGCGACTCTCGAGTAATAGTGTTTCCAGAATTGGAATGCGGTTCCCCGGAGGAGATTTTGTAAATACTCATGCAGAGACAGACATGCTCTTCAGTTTGTCTCCACTGCTGTCAGAAGTCATTACACACAGGCCGCCCTGCCAGAACAATTCACTGAACTTTGTATTCAAGTGCTTCCAAAAGCCCAGAGAGACGGGGGCGAGCGGAGGGGTGGAAAAGGAGTCAATATTAGAAAGCTGCCAAGTGTTTTTCGGCCTGATTTTTCTTTCTTTCTTTTTTTTTTCATTTTTCTGTGGCTCATGAAAACTTTTCTCAGATGTCTGTCTCAGATATGCTGATATATATTCATTCTTTTTATATTAAATAGAGGCATTCATGTGACTTCTGTGAAAACACGAAAATAGGTTTTTGCCAGCCTTTGCGTACTTATGACATTAACATGTATTATAAGTAACGTTTTATCATTAACGCTTTGCAGTTATTTGGTTTCCTTGTGCGCGACTGAAACACTCGACAGGAGGAATCCAACCATCCAGATTTAAGAGACTTTAGCTATGCAAGCAGAGTAGCAGCAACACCAGCAGGTTCAGGTCAGCCAGAACCTTCCGTTTGACGTTTTCTGTACTAATTTTGTACAGAGGTTCATGATCCCCAGAGGATGAAACAACCAAACTGCTGGGTTGCCAGACAATTCATCCTGCCTTGCGTGATCCGTTGACTTTTCCAACACAATTTTGACATTTGCAGCTTTCGGGAAAAGTTCTCAACAACTTTGACTTAACACCAAATTTTGAAAATTTTGTTTGGTTAGTAGTTGGACGAGTTGGAGTGCAGCAAGGGGTGGATCTAACTGAAAATATGATGGGACTTTACCCGCCTACCTTTTTTAACAACCCCATAACCCCCAGGCATGTCAATCAAACTGGGCTATCCCCCAAACATACTTCTCTTCAAGGCCTCATATCGAACTAATTATGGAATTATTTCCAGAAGCACCGCCAGAACACTGATCAGAAGGAGTGAATTTAGCTAATGACACCATAATGACTTGAAAAAAATTATTTGATTTGATGTTTATTTGAATGGGAGTCTATTAGAGCCAGAGAGTTTTTTTGGAGCCATCCCCGAGTGGCCGTCAATGGTAATGCACTTTAAGGTACTTCCTGTTGGTTTTATTTTTCAAACCCAGAGACTACCCCGTCTATGGTTCTCACCAGAATCCCTTTTCTCTCATCATGCTGTCCAGACTCCGGCATGCCCCATGTCTTTATCACACCAGGGATGTTTTGGGATGGGAACACATGTTCTGAGACTAAAGTGCATCCCTCAGGAGGAAGCCGTGCCCCACAGCGGGAGAAGGGTTTAACTTTGAACTCGACGAAGAGAAGAGAGCTACAAGTTCAAACATGGGTCAGTCTGGCTGTAAAGTGTACTCACGGAGTCGGAATCCTCAAAGCCAAACATTTAAAACAGCGTATGATGTGAGGATGAACAGATAGGCAATTGTTTTGCTGTAATGGTTTCCCATCAGAGAGACATTCAGATTCCTTTGGCTGGCTTTATGGAAAACACGAACACCACAGGGAGTAAAGCTAACGTTACAAACGATGAATGTTCTGGCTCGTCTTGTTCCTCCTAACGGTTTTTGGAAGAAAAAGCAAATGTGGCTGTTAAACGGATTGAAATGGTGAGTAAAACTCCAGGCCGACACGTCGACAATGGTTTTGCCTTCTCAAAAGAGGGTAATTGATAGTCGTCGAGTAATGACACCTGCAGTAAAATCTGTGTTATATGGAATAATAAAAACCCTCCTGGGTTACTTGGGCCTGCGGTGATACTGGTCAAGTGGTGTTAGGACAACAGAGCCATTTCTCCTCGGTGCAAAGTGGGGCAGATAATAAAGACACACAAGTTCCCCCAGAGGGAATTCCTGTGTCTAAAGACGGAGGTGTGTCAGAGGGGGAAGGAGACTTTATGGCAGACAGCGGTTTAAGTTTTTGTTTGAAACATGACCTCTTGTCTCTAAGACTGCGATCGTGTATTACTCCAAGAGGAAATAGCCGCTCAGGGACAGATATGCCGCCAGGACCTCAACACAAAGACGCCATTGTTCACTCTATCGAGGCCGTTCGTCACAGTTTTTTTTTTTTTTTTTTTTTTACGCCTTCTTTTAGCCTGTTTTTTCTTCTTCTGTTGTCTTTATCACTCCGTCGCCTCTTTAGACCGGACACTCCCAGCTGCCCTGCTTTCCTTTCTGCTGCCTTACCTGACCCTCCACACACCTGTTCCAACTCAGCTATGCTGTCTTTACACCTCCAGTTCACCACTACTTCCTATTCTGTCTTCGAATGGGGTCGTATTTACCATGTTCCACAGTACAGTCCATATAAACGCCTCCCTCTTAAGGTATCCACGACAAAAAGCCATGTTTTTTTGGGGGTTTTTTTTTTGGGTTTTTTTTTGGGGGGGGTGGTCTGTATGATTGACAGGCCTGTGGTGCAGCCAGGTTACGGCTGTCGGGGGGGGGGGGGGGGGTCGTCGTATCGCCAGGTTTCCAATCAGTTCGAGTCAGATAACGCCGCTCGCTCCTAACGCTCCGAGCTAGCAGGATGGCGCCGGCCAAAATCCAAACTCGAGTCTTCATAACGGCCGTTCACAAACTGACAGGTGACGTCATTGCTGGTTACCACTTGGTTGCGACCAGTTAATTGCTGGCCTGTTGGATTCTGCCTTGGCCTGTGTTTGGTTTGCTTTTTGTTTGTGGGACCTTTCCAAATCTAGTTTTCTTGTCTGTTTTTTTTGTATCTGGAACCTTTTGATATCATTAACGCTTACATTTTTTTTTACCTGCCATTGCATCGTGCATTTCAGTCCTCTGAAAAGATCTGAAAGGAACAAAGTTACTATCCAGCATTTTGAGAGCTGAACAGAAAAACTTTGTGTTACTCACTCTTGGTCACTGAGAAAATTCTTTTAAACCTTCTCAAGAGTAATTCATCAACAACGAATATACTTTGCAGTTACAGTGTGTTTAATTAGGCACGATAACGTTTGCTTTGGTCCCAATGAATCTTCGTGTGACAGTGTAATGACTGCTTGCGCAAACCGCAATGTTTAGTGTCAGCGATTGTGGGGGCTGCTGCCAAGGAAAATGGATTTGGTTGTTAAATACACACAGTCCTCATATTTTAGCCATTCAGTAGTGGCATCAGAACATGCTTGGATGCAAAATCCCAGACTACTCTGCAATTTATGGAATCCCTAATTATAATGATAAAATTATAAGGCTGCAGCCAGTTGCCAGTTATCTTAATTTAAAGCACAAAGAGTGAAAACATGTGCAAATTATAACAAAAGTCCACCTATCAGCATCTCTAAAGCTAAAAAAATCAACACCTCATGTTGTTTGTTTTAATAACTTAACAAACAGAATTGTAAAAATTACATTTCATAGTCAATGGTGTAGCCTAGATATTTTAATCGCTTTAATTTAAGAATTTTATGAAGGTAACAATACAATCCCATTTGCAACTATTGTTCTGGATTACTCATCTAAAGTTTTATGAAAAGATATCCGTCACAACATGTTCCTGCAAATGTTTCACAATAAAAGCCTCGTAATGAAATGAAAGATTTTGACCTACTGAAAGTCTGGAGTGCTTTTTATTTGAAACCGATACGGGAAGTGTTGAGTTTGTGCGAAGCTAAAGTAACTGTGTGCCGGCTGTAATCTTATATTTGATTGTATTGACGAGTGTGCAAACTTTTCACCTAACTGTCAGCAAGAGGGCAAGTTTTCCATTCACCTCAGAGGGCATAAAGTTTTAAGGACGATTGCAGTATCATCATTTTATCATCGAACTCTCTCTTTAAGTTCCCCAAAATGTTACACTATTCCTTTAAACCTAAAGCGACACAACATAGAGGGAAGTTATGTTCTCCTAAAAGTTATCCAAGATACTTTAGTAGAAGCTGGAAGGGGGAATTAATACTCTGCATAAACACGCAGTACGGTCCCACAGAGTCGGAGAGGGAGGATAGATTGGTTTTCATTTTCGTGGTACATTCCGTAACTCGGGCCGTCTGGCGCCCCGCCAGCGTGGGGTGCATTTTAGAGCTCCGTCTTTTAAGGCGTAGCTGCTGTTTCCGGAGACAGAAAATTAGATGTGACCATCGGGCTTCCCTGACATTTGCCTGAGTAATCACAAGGTTGTGCAAAAAAACAAATCAAAAAAAATTGAAGACTCTTTGAATAGCAATGGGCCATTGTTCCCTGATTATTCCGGCACAGTATTCTGGGAAACTCCGGGTCTCGACATGGGGAAATATGTGTGGGCGGATTTATGAAACACTGTGATCGATTGTGAGTAGTTGACAAAGATCGATCGCTCCGTCCCATTACTGCAAAACTGTACTGCATGGGAAAACATATCTAAACATATAAAACAATATCTAAACATGCAAACACACCAAAGAGCATCCTTTGATATATTATATTGTTCATGTGGATGAAGTCTGCGGTGAGATTCCATTTAAATTACAGCTATTATGCTTTAATACATACATATCCTACGAGCTGAGGAAACGTCGACTCTACGAAGACTCTTGCGGTCAAAGCTCAGATGAGGCTGTCTTCAGTGACACTAACCACACACATGCTTTTAACCCAAACAGACCACCTGTTGTAAGGCACGGCACCGGCGGTGGTCTGGTCCAACTGTCCCCATCCATGAAGGATAAATCAAGGTAATATGAGTGGACTTTTTTTTCCCCCTCCTACTTCCATTTACAAATACCACAAAAGACCTCGGTTACTACTGGATTTTTAACCACCTCAAATGAAACGAGAAAGAAGACCCTCAAGAATTATTTAGTGCTTGAAATAGAATATTATTTTGTCTTGATGCACTGATCCATTGTCAGCTTTTTTGCTGTGGTCGACACTTTCCATATGAACACAGGGCTCATGCATCAACAGAGGTTATTGGAGCATCTCAGTGCACCTCAAGCATCGGCGTTGCTTAGTAAAAATAATAAGTAATAATGGTTGCTTAGTAATGGACAAAACATTTCTCTTCTTTACCCTCTAAAGAGCTGTAAAGGTTTTTCCCATTGAACTGGCTTAAGTTTTGGTTCCAGTCTTTGACAAGATTCTTCTCCAGAGTGACAAAAAAAAAAGTTTTTAGCTGGGTTAGGGAAGAGTTTAATGTGGCACTACAATCACTCAGTTCAGTTTGAACTTCAGATGTGGAAATATGAAATGCGGTCTAGTGATGCGTATCCACCCAGGAAACATAGTTTCTGTGTGATGCGTTACCTCCAAAATAACAATCCTTAATGTATGAAGTATCGGGTACCGATCTGGATCCTTTCTGGACGAAGGTTTTCGGGCAGTCAGCTCCTCTCGGGGTGGTCTGCGAGACACAAGAGTTTATGTTTCATCTAAACACAGGCTCTCAGGGTCAGCGTACTGTCACTGTGCTGAGAAAAAAGCCGAGCAGATCAGTTAAACAAGAGGATGAGATGCCAGGTCCGGAGTGCAGTTACATGACTGAAGTTTTAAAGCCTTTTCCTGGTACACGACCTAACAAAGAGAACGGTGTTTATAATGGAGGTCACTGGCTCGTGAACAAGAGGCAACCAGCAGCGACGTCACTCGTTGGTTTGTTAACGGCCATTTGAAGAAGCCTCGAGTTCGAATATTTTGGCCGGCGCCATCTTGCTAGTTTGGAGCAGTTTGGAGCCGGAAGTGACCATATTTGGGCGAGCTTTGGATCTGACTCGATCTGATTTGGAAACCCTGCGATTATACGTCCCGCCAACCGATAGCCGTAAACTGACTGCACCACAGGCCTGTCACTCAAACAGACACACCCCCAAAAACACAGCTTTTTGAGGCTTGTTTTCTAGTTAATGACGGGATTATTATTATTATTTTTTTTAGATGGACGGCCAAAAACTAAGAATCTTTATTGACTTACAATTTCATGAAACTAGTTGAATGGGAGTCTGTGGAGCCGGAGGCTTTTTTTGGAGCCATCCTCTACTGGCACCCGGTGGTATTGCAGTTTGAGGCACTTCCGCATCGGCCTCATTTTTCAGAGCCGGAAGCTACGTCTTACTTTTACATACACCGCATGCTTGTGAACTACAGTTTTAGCATGCTAACTTTTGCAGGTATTTGGTCATTAATCAAAATATGAAGACACATTTCAATGTTGGTCTGATAGTGGTGGAAATGTGAGAGATGGCTGGAGTTATTACGACCCAACCCGAACGTCATGATAATGCTCATCCAATTGCGTTACGTGGCCGCCGAGCCGCTCTGTTGGCACGATGAAAAAGATCATGCTTCCTGATGAGTTTATTTGACACTATTTTCCTTAATTTGTCAACAAATAAATTTGAAGATCTGTTGTCTTTATAATCGCCATGTCCTTCCAACACCAGTAAAATTGAGCAGGGAGAGAGGAGGTGGGGGTGGGAGGGGTGGTGTGTGTGTGTGTGTGTGTGTGGGGGGGGGGGATGATGTTGTCGAGTAAGCTGTCAGCTGCTGCAGACACACCACAGACGCACCACTATAACACTCTTCATCGGAGTGTAAAGTAAACAGAGCCTGTCTGGACATGGCCTGGATGACAGTCAGACAGTGAAGGACTACAACAGGAAACAACAGGCTCTGTCCTGTCACGGTTAAAAGTTGGGCGGGGTGGGGTGGGGTGGGTGGTGAAAGGGAGCGGGGGGGGGGGGGGAACGGTGTTGCATAAACAAAATGAAACACCCCAAAAAAATGGGACATATTCTTTTATATTTTAAATACAAGTATACCGTTTCCATTAAGAGTCAGACAGTTTGGAAGCAATGAGATGTTATGGCGTGCAGCTGTCGTTTCAAGCCACTGTCGATTTTTGTCAGGAAAATTAAAAGTCAAGACAGTTGTGCCTCCAAATCACAATCTGCTCTTTTGTGGGGTGGAAAACAACAAATAGACATGTCTTTCTTGAAAAAGCAAAATTGCCGTGCAAGTCAAACAATCACCCTTTAAGTTGCCCACTTACTGTATTTTGAAGACCAAAAAGCACGACCATTACCTCAAACCAACATGTCATCTCATCTTGTCCTCGCACACACGAAACACAGTAGCGAGGGAAAAATAAACGAGCCCAGTTTGCTTCTCCTGCAAAATCTAAATATTGACTCTGCAACCTATAATCACACACAGCCTGAACAGAATCGAAATAAACAAGTGTGCCGGAGACGTGTGACACGGACAAACACACACACACACACACACACACACACACACACACACACACACACACACACACACACACACACACACACACACACACACACACACACACACACACACACACACACACACACACACACACAAAAGAGGAAGTGGTTCGGTACCAGACAATATGGATCCCATCCAGCACACTGGAGCTACATAAATTATTTTGTGTTCTCTACATACACAAAGGATTTCTTTCAAAAGCACTAAGCACTCTGATCAAACATCTGCTTCCAGTTGACATAATTCAACTTTTTTATGACTCACAGAATATTCTCACAAAGAGAGGCTTTAAATGGGCAAAATGTAAGTTTAAAAAAAAAAAAAAAAAAAAAGGAGTACATTTCCACTATGCACTCAGAGGAGCTTTTAACGCATATAGGCCAAGTTTCCAAGTGACATCAGCAGCCACACAACTGTGCCATTACTGTGTTTTCACATGATTAAAAGCTCGTCGAGACGCACGTAAGATTTTCTTTCCCTTGTGTTAGAAGCTACATTTCACTCTGCATGTACTGACTTTGTAGGCTGCAGTTGTTCTGCAGAGCTTAATAACTTGTTATTCTAAATAAACGTGATTGATTGAATGAGGCTTTTGTGTTCTGTTGGATCTTTTTGTTTTCCCCTGCGAGTCCTTTTGGCTCATTAGTGCTGCGGCAAAGCCGAGACATTTCTCTGGCACCGCTGAAGCCCGTCGGGGTGCGTTCGCCCGATGCCAGAAATCATCGGGCGCTGACAAAGAAACACAGTCTGAATGAAGCAGAAGTTATTGATAGACAGGGACAAATTCTTTTTTTTTTTTTTTTTTTTTAAGTCTAACATTATAGTATGTCGTCTCAGGTCAAGAGGACAATTCAAATTCTATTCCAAATTTCCTAGGAATATCATTTTCTGGCTTTAAGTTGGATGTAAATATTGATACTTATGCTGTATGTCCTTTAAACAGGAAACTGGGACAACTAGTTAGCATAGCTTAGCATTAAGAGGAGAAAAAGGGGAAACACTAACTAAACACTTCTAAAGCTCACTCAAATGGATTCATTTGTACTCGTTGTGTAACATACACAAACTTGGTGTGAAATCAACAATTTGGTGTTACGTGCTTGACTTCTTCTCGGCTCCTGCCCTGGTGTCGAGACTTTGGCATTGAATTTAATTTTGGTTGTATTGAATGCAACATCAACAACCGGTATAGATTTTTTTCCGTCATCATCCGAAGGAAAGCTAACGTGTATTTTCCCAAATCTTGAACTATTCCTTTAAAAGGTGTTTTAAAAGTGTTTTGATTACGAGTTAACTCGTTAACAATATCAAAAAGATCCCAAATATGTTTAACATTACGTGCAATTTTAAAACCGGAAAGGCGCTTTTTTACTATACATACTGCATACAGCATATTTACATCCGTTTGTGTCAATAATAGAACAACTCATAGTTACTGATTTGTGGTTTTAGATATCTGAGAAACAACGGCGTCCCTTTTTCTTGTTCAGGGATATTTGAGCTTCCATCCCAACAAGCCATTATGTCCAAATAAAATGTAATAAAATGCGTTGCTCACAGCTTTTTTTTAACAGCATTATGAAAGGAAAGCATTGCTCATTCATAAAAATGGGACAAACTGCTCGGATTCGGGGAAAATCAGAGCCCATGGAGAGGGGGATTGGTTGTGTTGCCAGAGTGGCAGATCAACGTGATGTTGCAACTCAATAAAATACATGAGAATCTTTCCAGTGGTCTTTATTTAAAAAAAAAAAAAAAAGGTTAATTCTCTCCAAATACCGAACAGCAAAATGGAAGAAGCACCCTGTGAAGAAGCAGCTCCTGGTCCTTCATCAGTGCAACAGAGGGAACGAGTACAAAATGGAATGAGTGTCCTGACTGAGGCTCCTGATTGTGTCGTCAGTCCTGATTGAGGGAATTTCACCACAAGACTTGACCTGCCAGAGTCAAGGAAAATGAAAAAAAAAAAAAAAAAAAAAAAAAAAGAAGCATGATTATTTCTATTTATTGTCCCAGACAGTTTTCTTGTTGGTATTTGTGTTATGATATCTCATACCTCATTTGTTATGCTTCTTGTAGATGGCAATGTACTCCTGCACGTCATCGGGAGACCCCAGGACCACAGGGACTCTCTGGTGGATGGTGGCGGGCTGGATGTCCAAAACATGAATGGCTCCAGTCGTTGCCATGCCCCCCGCCTGCTCCATGATGAAGGCCATGGGGTTGCATTCATACAGCAGCCTCAGCTAAGAGGTATAAAAAAGAAAGAAAGAAGAGTTGTTACATCGTAAGAATATATATCATAACTTAATGTGTGGCTTTTACAGCAAATTAACATAAATCGTCAGAAAAAATTTACAATTGGTAGACGTTCCATTTGCTCACCTTGCCCTTCGGACTCTTGACATTGGCGGGATATAAAAAGATTCCTCCGTACACCAGAGTTCGATGAACATCTGCGACCATCGAACCGACGTACCGACTGCCATATGGAGCAGAACCGTCCTGGAAACACAAAAATGTTGACTCATTATCTACATTTCTTTTTTACAATATTCTGGATCCAAAATTAGTTTGTTCTCGTTTTCACATTGTTAAGACTTGATCCTTGGTGACTAAGATGTTGGCTTCACCTCAGGGAATTTCTTCTTTTGCAGGTACTCTGTCACATCTGGATAAAAGTGCTGAGCGTATCCTTCATTCAAACTGTAGATCTTTCCCTTCTTCTTGATCTTCACATCCCGATCCACCAAGATGAACTCGCCGATTGACTTGAGAAAAAAAAAAAAAAAAAAAAAAGAAGGGGGGGGGGGGGAACCATCACAAACGCCGTCAAACACGGCCGAAAAGAAATCACTGCAGCGAAAACTAACACTTCGCACATTGAATGCGGTTGCAGTTTGGATTCCATCTGTTATGGTGAACCCTCGAGTCTTACGGGGTCGAGCATGAAGCAGTTGACTCCCTGCCCGGAGGAGAGCACCATCATGGTGGCGCTGCCGTACAGAGCGTAACCAGCTGCTACGATGTGTCTTCCAGACTGCAGAGAGTCCTTCTCAGACGGCTCGCCGTCTGTGGTCTGTGTGCAAAAATGTCACAAATTAGAAAAGGAGCCAATGAGATGGGAGACACACAGTTCGAATGTTGGTTTCTTTGACGGGAGTTTATGGGGAGAAGGATATCGGCAACAGTGTAAAAATAGACCCTCTTTTTTTTATTTTTTATTGAGGCCTAAATTGTACAACGTGTTTTTTTTTTTCTTTTCTTCCTGCATACCTGGTATCTAATCCACCGTTCTGTGCGTGTTATGTCAGATCATTGTGCAGCTAACTTTTGAAAAGGTCTCCTGGTGTGTGACGGATATGCTTTTTTGCAAAACCGTGGAGACGGTTTGCAGTCATGATCGCAGCTCTGAGAGGTGGTTTGAGCGAAAGGTTGAGGTCAGATGCTAACATGCTAACAACGGCCCTGCTGATACGTCGATATTAAGTCATTCGCCGTGTTCACAATCTTACTTGAATGTGTTGACATGGTAACACTAGCTTCATCCTGAGTGGGACGTGAATGTATGTACCACATTTAAACACTTCTCTCGAAGAAGTCAGGATGTCACCGTAAGTCGCTCTGTTTCACGCTCTGGGGACCAAGAAACTCCACAACATTTCATGTCAGTGTCACCGTTGTTATTTCAGTTTGGACTGACCAGCAGACCGCCCTATAATCCGCAGCTGACAGCTGGACAATGGGCCGGTGTAATTATTTTAGTGTGTTTGCGATCGGCAGGCAATCTTAGAGCCACTGACCTTTCTGTAGATGGCGAAGATTGTTCCAATGGAGGCAAGACAGTCGATGTTGGAGGAACCGTCCAGTGGATCGAAGCACACGATGTATTTTCCCTGTTGGTCGAGAAAAAAAGAATTTAATCACCACCACACGAGAAAAAAAAAAGAAAAAAGTATTGCACCTTTTCAGGCAAAAAACATAAATACGCAGTGCACAGATGCACATACTCTCTTGTCCGGTTCCACGATGATGGCCTTCTCGTCTTCCTCTGAGACCAGCACACAGGAGGTGAAGGAGGACTTGATCATGTTGATGACCATGTCGTTGGACAGGATGTCCAGCTTCTTCACCTGGTCCCCGGTCACATTGGTGCTTCCGGCGATGCCGTATCTTCCGGGAGAGGAAAGAAGGAGCAGCGTGAGGTTTTTAAAAGCCTTGAAAAAGGATTCATTCTGATGCCATTTTACAACACAATTAAGAAAATGTGATTAAAAAATGAACATGCAGCAATAAAAACAGTCTGAAAAACCAGTTATCTTGTTGACCTCTGGCCCGGAGGATCGTGCACAACAAGTGCAGAGTTTACTTTTGGACAGGGGCTTAGTTAAAACTGCTTACTGGCTCTCATGTCACACTGCATGCAACTACAAATAAAACTAAGCTCAAATATCAACCGTTAGTTTAAATCAAATCAACTGACGACCATTTTTTCATTGTTTACAAAAAAATACTATTTATTGTTTGTTGCAGCTCAAACTGAAACAGCATCGAAATTTTAACTTGCTATGGTGAAATAATACATTTATTTACTTTCACTTTCAGGTGGACGCACGTTTTTGCTACTATTTTAAATGAAAAATAAAAAAAAAGGAAATAGTACTCACAGGTTAGCAATCCCAGCCTTCCTCACAGCGGTGGAAATGGCTTTGACGGCCGTGCAGATGGAGTTGAGCAGGTTTGTCAGCTCACCGGTGCCGTGGGCCTTCCTGCCCTCTTCCAGAACGAACCTGGTGAGGGTCAGCACGTTGGTGTCAAAAGTTCCTTTCTCAGACATTTTGCCGTCAGGTGTGGGACTGGGACCGGGACCCGAATGTGAAATAGGTAAGCGTTTCTGCAAAGTTAAAAAAAAAATTGACTCTTGAACGGGAGACAGGGGAAAGAACAGGGGTGTGCGACTTCTGCCAGAAAGGACGCTTGTGATTGGTCGGAAGAGAGGAGTTGGTTTGATCGCTTCTGTGACTGTGGGTTTACAAAGGGCAAAGTTCAAAGATAGCGGACATTGTGGTTTCAAAGTACCTCAGTCTGATATAGTCACTGATCCCTTTGATTTGAGTTGAGCTTGTTTTTCCAGCCATTTAATGAGCACTTTGTCTTAACACAAATTAATCTTGTTTAATTGTGTCCATTTGGGCTGAAGTGCATAATTATCCCAAGAGCTTTGAACAGGAACCGTGTATAAACAACACTACATTATGCACCTAGCTTAATCTTTATTTCCTCATAGTGTTTAAAAATGCTCTAAATTTTGCAGATTTTTTTTTCTATTAATTTCAAAGTAATTAGAAGAGTTATAAACAAATTCTGATCATTTTCTTTGCCAATTTATGCCAACACGCTAATACAGCCTTGTAGAATTGCTTCCATTGCTCGAAAACTTGAAGATCTTTTTAGAAATTGAATGACCAGCTTGTACTGGACCAGCTTGTGATTAGCTCAGCACTGCTCTTGCTGTACCACTCAGACCACCTAAACATGCTTTCCCTGCATGATCCCAAAGAAGTGTAAAGTTCAAATCACAGAAGACATTGTCCTTCTGTACCCTGCTGAATTTGAGATAATGTCTCTATAATTTAAACACGTAGTGATAAAACAGTATTTGCACGTTAATAAGCAACAATAAGTCACGTTCAGAGGAGGTTGTGAGTTGTCTCCAAGTCATTGTGTCTGCGCACATAGACAAGGAGTTTATCTCTCCGAGACACAAACATGAAGTTACTTGCATCAACAGCCGACACAAAGACAGTCAGGAGACCGGTTTCACGACATAAAGCTCGAGTTGACCTTTGACCTTAGCAGTATACCAGCTGTTGCTAACCATCACAATGGTTAATCACGCACTAAAAGTGATTTTTACAGCCGCACATAACACTATATAAAAGGTTAAATTGTAACGGCTCCTTAAAAAAAAAAAGAGCAAATATTTCACATTAAATTGTACTTTTTGTTGTTGTTGTTGTTGTTTTTTTTTACAAGCAAACAACACTGATTTTCACTAATATGCACCTTTATTTGTTTATTTATTTCCAGGGAATGCCACTCAAACTCTAGAGGAAAAACGTTGACACTACCAGTGTAGCATGCAGCGCAAAGGGCACTTCTACACGGTGTCCACATGATGTCGCTGTGCAGCTTGCAAGTGCTAAATATAAGTCAAGTCTGAGAAAAGATGCAATTATATAAAAGGGACATCATTTCCTGCACTAAACTCTGAGAATCCCTCTATGACTCTGAGTTTTCTACAATTTAAAGAAGTCACTTCCTTTTCTTTTTTTTTTTTATTCTCCACAATACAAACAGCTCTGATAGCAACATCCTGCAAGATGTAAGGGTGAATAATTAAACTTTCCCATTTTTAATTTTTTTTTATGAGTGTAGTTAAATCCTATCAGTCTACATAAAGAATGCCTCTGACTTTAGAAAACACTCTCCGAAAATTATCCCCAAAGAAAATATGTATTTTCTGTACTATTTGTGGCAAATTGCTCTGAAACTTGATGCTTTTGAAACAACAGAGACAACAACAACAAAAAAAATGATGTGGCCGTGTAAATCGAGTCAATAGAAGGAAAGACGTCGTCAATATTTCATTGCTCTCTTCACCTGACTGACTCCCCGCAGCACCTGTCGTGCACGTTGACAGCTCTCGGCGCATGCGCGGTGTCCGCCCTACTCCTGCACACGCAGGCAAAAACTTCTTTCTTTACCGGAATGGCGAATATCCGCCTTAAACGGAGGAGGAAAGCGGGAAAAGATGGAGCCGCGCTCGCATCAACGTCTAAAATATGTTATTTTACTCTTTCCAACTGATGAGGTAACTTTGTGACATGATAATAAACTTCTACATCACCTGAACATGTCGTAGGTGGCCGTCCGCTCCTCCTCGCACAGGTGAGCGACTCCTCCTCCTCACGACAGCTATCAAGGTGATTTTGGGTTCTCCTAATTTAACCAACATGTTATGATGGTTAAACTTTATGTTGCAGCCTATTTTCCCCTTACGACCAGCAGGCGTCAGGCTTAAGCAACACTCAGACCTTCTAACCAGTATTTTGGGTGGAAGAGAGTAAAGGCATGTTGTTGTTTTTTTTGACCCATTTTCCACTTATGATCATTATTTTCAGCATAATAGAAAGAACATCATATGTTGAAGGAGTAAGAGTCTGTTTCAGCAGGTTTTGTTTAAGATGTCTAAAGTAGGACAATTAATTGTGCGAACTGTGAAAGGGTTAAAAACGATTTTTTTATGAATAGTTAACAAAAAAAAGATGACTTTTTATGTCTACGATTTTAGAATTTTCTAGCAATTCACGCACACGTGCAAAACGGAATGATTTAATTTTCACATTATCTATACTGTAAATCATATTTTTGACTTCTTAGACTTTCTTTGTCTGTGACACCTTGTGGTGGTCCTGACCCACAAGCTGGGAACCACTGATTTATATCAATAAAAAAACATTTTAATGACCACATCCAATTATGAAAATAATAGTTTGGTTCACTGTTGTTTTTTGTTGTTTTTTGTGTCCCAGTGGCATGCAAATAACAGCCTGTCGGCCCTCCAAAATAAATGATTTGGCCCCACCATGAACGCTTCAATTTTCTATTTGATCGTTTTTAAGGATAGTTTTTAAAGCTTTTACACGATTGTTCATAAATCTACTTTAATTACCAGTTTAAATACAAGACTTCTTACTGTATATGGTGACATGTGAAATGAACAGAGTCACACATAAACAGAAAGGTCTCAGATTGCCGCTGGAGGTCAGTCTGTAGTACGAGAAATTCGATGAAGGAATGAATGAGGATATTTGAGTTGCTTTGGGAAAAAATAAGGTTCTCTGTATCTAGAATATGTTTAATGAAAAAAATTACAGCGCTTGGATACTGAATGGAGAATGCATAAAGCATAGATAAGTTAAAATATTCTACTTTGTGTCTGTAATCCGTTTATAGTTTAAGTTTGTTTGTCCCAGATTTTGTTTTTTGTGTTTTTTTTTTTTTTTTCCATCTTAACTGCAAATTTGACTGTTTTGCTAAACTGAGTTTTCCCAAATCACCCTGTAACATTCATCTGAGAGCAGCAGAAATAGTACTTTGGGTCACTGTGGCTAAGTCTAAAGAGAACTTCGAAACTTATTGGATTTATTTCCTGAGGTTTGATGTCACGTCTGCTCACTCACACAGGCTTCATACGAAAAATAAAGTATTTTTTAGACCGTCAGCGTTGAGGTTGGATGGTTTCTTTTATACGCACAAATATTTACTCACATCTGCTGATGTGCTAATTATGTTTTTATTCATTTTTGAAGCATTGAAAAATATGTGGAAAAAAAAACAAAAAAACTTCCAGAGCAAAAGGTGAAGTCTTCTCATGCCTGATTCCGGTCAATCACAAACCAAAAGATATAAAGTTTTTGCAACTATATCTCTGTGTGTCCATATATTTTCCCTGCGTGCATATATTAATGAATTTATTTATTTATTTGGTGAATCCTGATTCTTCTGTGCTCCTTATCTGCGTCATGTTTTCTCAATTGATACTTAAAACACAGTTTTCCTCTTTAACTCATTATAACTAACATTACCTTCGAAGGGAGAGAAAGTCATCCTGTACAAGTGATAAACGAGACGCCAGCAAAATGAGAGAGGAAGCCTCCGCATGCTGAGTACAGAAGGTGCTCACCGGTGTGAAAGTGATACGGCGTCGCAGAGAGTCATTGCCGTGCACTTGACGCTTAGCCTTTTGCCCACTCTAGTTGTGCAGCATTAACTATAATGTGTCATGGCCCCCGTATTGCATTTCCTTTATGCAAGCATGTAACGGTAGCTTGTTATCGACTGCTGGACCCCTGGGCTGGGAGAGACAAAGACATTGTACAAGGGAGGAAGCAAGACCTTACATGGAAAAGCTAATAATTAAGATGTGAAGCGACCTTTTCATTTATTATGTTTTTCCTTTTTTTTTTTTTTTTTTTTTTTGCAGCCTTTATTCAACGTTTCCTACTGGATGTAAAGGGATTGCTCCATTATTGATACCTCCTGAAACGCACGTATTCATGTCCCAAGGCAGTTACATCCTGAGAAATGTGTCAGGTAACTATTGTTAATATTTAATGCTAAAAACTGAATTGCCATAGTTTTAAAACATTTGTATGTGGTTTATACATGTTTCTTCCTGTAACGCAGAAAATGTCCACGGCATTGTTGTTAATAAGAGTTATATGATGGAATTTAAACCTAACCTTGCAGAGAAGGGAGTAACATTTACCTTTCAAATACAGATATAATGAATTACAGTTGCATTGTTTTAAGTATTTGCTTTCCTCTTTTGTTTATGCACTGGCTGAAATACTTGCAAGATGTCTGTGGTTGAGAAAAGCTGCCAAGAGAATGGTCGGGCATTTAGAGGGAGAGTTGCAGACTAATTATAGAGTGGGTTCAGTCTACGTAGAGAGACATACCATTTGGAGGGAAGTGACTACAGAAAACAGTGTCTACGCGATTGGTAAGTCCTCCTCTATCCCTCCTCCTCCTCCTGTGGGACAGGCTCATAGTCAATAGTCAAAAACACTTTGAGGTGAAGGAAGCCTCTAGACCCGAATAGCAATGGTCACTGATGAACGCGTCACACTGAGGTAAGGAAAGAAAAAAAACTAGAAAAGATTAAAAGTATATAGTATAAAGCAGTAGAAAGCCTCAGAGATTGTGTTCCTAATAGCATGTCATGTTTTTTTCTGATATTTTTGTTAATAACTTTCAATATGCATGTTTTTTTGGTCAATTTAATGTCTAGTTTTATAGTTAGTCGAGTTTCTTAACTTATGTTTTTTTTATCCGATGTAGTTGTGTTTTAGATTTCCCAACTTTCACCCTTGTGTTTGGTCAGTTTTTTTTTTTTTTTTACTTCTCTTCTTTTTGTACTTTTACTACCTCTTTTTATGCAAGAGTAACAGAGGCTAACCCACTGTCACTCCGACAGGTCAAACCGCTGAAGAGTGTGTTCCTAACTTCCTTGGGATTGCCTGCAGTTATCACTCGGACGTGGACTGCCTCAAGTGTGTGGACACTTTCCATAACGGCACCACCATTAAGCGGCTAAGCCTGAAGAGGAGGCCCAGAGTGGCCGTCAATAATGCGGAGAAAACGCAGAGTGGCATTTCATCCACCCAGTGGTATTCTGCAGAGTCCCTGTCATCATCAGCAGGCGGTGATGATACAAGGCTACTGGGCATGTCCTCCGCAGCTAGAGGTCGACCTCCTCTTCCTCCGCCGCATGGTTCCTCGCTGGATAACAAACCCAGCAGGAATGAAGGTCAAGCGACCTCTCAGATATTTACCGAGTCAAAGCCTCAGCCAGCGGCAAGATCTCTCGCTTTACAAAGACAAAGCCCTGTGATGGAAAAAACCATGGTGGACACCATAAAACAATTGAATCCGCAGGTGACGAGCCAGTCTCCACCTCAGCCCTTTCCCCGTCGACGACTGGCCAGCTTTGGAGGTGTAAGCTCCCCTGGGTCGCTCTCACCCTTCACCGGCCTGGGTGCGTACAATCAGAATAACAATGGGAACAATCCTACTGGCGCAGGAGCCGATATGCATCTCAGCTCAGCCCTCGGCAGCAGAGGCAGCACAGGCTGCCTGAGGCTGAGCCCGCAGAGCTCTGGGAGAAACACTCCAGTTTCAAGTCTTGGGCCCACGCACCTGCAGCATGTCCGTGACCAGATGGTGGTAGCCCTGCAAAGGCTGAAAGAGCTGGAGGAGCAGGTCAAAATCATCCCAATCCTCCAGGTCAAAATCTCCGTCCTTAAGGAAGAAAAGAGGCAACTGGTCTCTCAGCTGAGGAACCAGAGTGACAACGAGGACATAAATGATGAGATCTGGAAAAGATCTTGCAGCGTAGAAGGGTCGGACATTGAGAACAAGGTAAATACTGAAGGAGAACTTGAAGAAAAAAGTGAATGCACCGACTTCAAGGAGTTCAGGCAGCTGACTGAAGAGATGCGGGCATTGGAAAGAGCCATCAAAGGCGGACCGTTGCGAGCATGGCATGGAAAAGGTCGCAGCCCTCTCTATGACAAGCCCATCAAGTCAGTCGCAGTTGGACCTGACAAAGATATGGGTATTACCTTGTCAAAACCCTCAAAAGAAAACAAATATGTATCCACCGATCAGGTAGAGACAAGGTCCATTGCGACAGAAGTGTCTGAAATTAATCTTGGAATTTACACAGAGCAGGAGGCCGAGCTTGATGCCCAACAGCTAATAAATGGTGCCCTGAAGGACAGAATTTGCCAATTAGAAGCGGAGTTAAAAGAATCAGCTCTCCAGACAGAGTTGACCCGTCTGAAACTGGAGCTTCAGGCTGCAGGGGCTAGGAACCGAGTTGACAAGGCCTGCTTTGCGAGGCCGGCCACCGCAAGCACAGGCATTGAGGCGAAGCCTCACACCAAAAGCCGAGGAGTGGGTAATCACACCGAGCTCCGAGATGCCAGCGCAGGAGAGACAACCGAGGCAAAAAGTGTGGGAGTATCTTGTGAGCCGAAGATGAAAACTGTTTGCATGGGACCAGATGTAGACATGAACCACTGGGAGGCCAGGGAGCGAGTGGAAACCAGGGAAAAGGCCGTGGGGATCCAGGTGTTCACAAGCTCAAAAGGAGTCGGAACAGAGATAGAGGTGTGCGATGCGGAAAGCAACACAGAGGTGCCTGTGGAGAATCTGGGACCTGAGAAAGAAAAGATAAAGTATCATTCGACGGCTTGTGGAGATTGTTCTGTCGATGTGCTCGTTTGCGAGGCAAAGGAAGTTGTTTCTCAAGGTGTAACCACAGATCCAGTCAGAAGAGTAGATCTGGGAATCATGGCATCACCTCAGACAGCTTCGCAGCGCACCAACACCGTATCCAGTTCGGTGTCTCGCTTCACCAACACCAGTCACGCCTTCAGTGCCGACTCCAGCACGAATACGCTCCTCAGTACCCAAGACAAGCACACCAACACCAGTCACACTTCCACCCGGACAGTGTCTGTAGGCAACAGGGTCAGAGACATCCAGTGCACCACGGCGACACGTACGATTGGTGTGGGCACAGCAAATCTAGTAGAAAGTATTTCAAAGCGAACACCAGAGACAGTGATCAAGGGAACTCGAGACACCGGCGTTGGGCACACAAACGTTAATGAGAATTACCTGGTCGGACTGAAAACTCGAAATATGGCATCCGGACCGTCCCATCTACCCGACCCTGTCAAGACAAAGAGCATCGGGGTAGGGGAAGGGAGGATACGGGATTTGTCCGTTTCATCCAGCAGTCCTGGACAGAAATCGCAGCAATCCACCCAGTTCCAGTGGGACCACGAGCTGAACCATTACATCGAGAAGATGCACTGGCTCCTCAGGGAGCAGGGCGAGCTGCTCGCAGAGGACGGCACTGACCATTACGGCAGACGAGGAAGTGCCGGCTCTGTGCTGTTCTACAATAACAAAGCCGTGGCACAAGGAGGGACAGAAATCCATCAACCGACAGGTAACGCTCGTAAAGGGATTATGTCTATCCTTTGAGGGTTTGCAAATGTGTTGCTTCAAAAAAGAAAATGCGCAACGCTGATGTTTCAAAAATATTAGTGTTTACTTTTTCCCTTCCTTTTGCTGATACAGTGCTATTTTATCCCCAACATTTCTAAGTATAAATAGCTAGAGACCAAGGTACACAAAAGAGCTTCAATCCACGAAACATTTGTGTTTTTTTGGCTCACGGCAAGAAGCAGACATGTGTACCACACCGCCGGTGCCGTGGAAAACAAACCCACTCATCAAAACATTGGGCCAGAGTGTCAGTAGGGGTCAAAAACTCCACTAGGTTTCTTTAATGTACTGATTAATATACAGTATGTATTTTATATCCACAGTGTCATGTTGATACTATTCAAAAACGTATCTTCTTATTTCCCTGCAGCCAACAGAGACTTTCAGTCCTCATCTCAACTTTCAGTCGACAAAGCAAATCCAGGAATCTGTCAACAGGGTGGTAATGAATCAGACGTGAAAAGAATGATTAAAATGTTAGAACAGCAGGCGTCCTCCGCTACGCAAGGTAATCATGCATGTTTGTGTTGATAATTGTCTTATAATCCCGAACAGTTGTGTACCGAGTACATCTTTCGAAATTCAGTAAGAAACACCGTCTTTTAGAAAGTAGCCTAAATATATTTTTAGTTTCAAAATATTTTACTTTGAAACCACTCCCTGGGCCCAGTTTAAACTTGCACTAGGCTCAGAGGAAGTGGTTGCCTTTGGCTGGGCAAGTTGACTTTCTGAGGGATACACTTGCAATGTTAGGAATGATATTTGGTTTGGGAAGGCGTCTCGTACCACATACTTTGTGGCTCGGAGTCTAAATTTGAACAGCTTCATAGGAGGAATTGGTGTCAGAGAATGCCTTCTCAATTTTTTTTCAAATGAGCCATTCAGATGTGAAAGTATATTATATGAAGTATCGTACTGTGTACAATGTACAACCTCAAGTCTTGCCAAGAATGACCAAGTTGGTTTATGTCTACTCTTTTAACATGTCTTTTAAAAAATATGCTAAAGATGACACAATGCTACATTAATTTGGTGGTTTATGTTAAGATTCAGAGGCGAGTGCTGTATTATTGTTTCTAGACGGGTCAACTAATGCCAGAAAGCCTTGGTCCGTAATGAAGAAACAGAATGGTGACCAGAGCTGTAGTAGCAACAGGAAGAGCATGAAGTTTATGAAGGTGACTACTGGGTATGTATCTATTGTCTCAACTAATATTTTATAGCTAGACTCCTGGATGTTTTTACCGTATACTAAATTGTGTTTTGTCCTTAGATTGGACCCCATGTCATCCCACGAGCACGAAGAAGTAGAAAGAAGAGGAAATCAAATTTTAAAGGAAGCTTCGCAAGATGGAATTCAAGCAAGAAAGGGAAAAGATGGCCCCAACAAAGGATTGAAAGGGTCGACAAAATTATGTACACAACAGCGGTAAAGAGGAAGTGTAATAAGCTAATTAAAATCTTAGTTGTGTTAAAAAAAAAAAAGTTGTAGAAGATTGCTGCATTAAAAAGGTCACACTGGCCTCTAATTCTTTTCAGGTGCAAGTTGAGTGAAAGGATGTTATCTGCTTGTCAAGCCTTGAAGATGCACCTGAGTGAGGATACGGCTTTATCCAGCAGGGAAGTGGTATGTTTTGTTAACTAAATTCAATGTGCGAGCCATTGAAGGTCAGTGTGTGTGTGTGTGTGTGTGTGTGTGTGTGTGTGTGTGTGTGTGTGTGTGTGTGTGTGTGTGTGTGTGTGTGTGTGTGTGTGTGTGTGTGTGTGTGTGTGTGTGTGTGTGTCTCTCTGTGTACACATGCACATTTAATAGCATGTCCCTGGATGGGTGTGGAGGTATGCCGGGGAAGGGTGCGTTGGAAATATGTCATTTGAAAAGAAATGGGTTAAGAAATTGCAGGAATGAACAGCTTGAATGTTGATTTTTGTTCAACTTCAGAACAATAACTTTTCTCAGTGAAAAAGACTCCTAACAACAATTGGGTAAATTAATCGAAAGGGAAACCAAAACAAGATTTCATAATGAAAATTGAAATAATAAGAATACTCAACGTGCTTTTTTGTGTTTCAAGTAATGGCGTATTCTTCTTCCTTTATGTTGTTGTGATTTTGGGGATTTTTTTTTTATAGGTGAGTTGCTACTTTATTGTGCCGTTTTAGTCACGAATTTACATGTTGTTCCTATCTGTTCAAAGTTGAAATTGCTCTGCACGCTCAATTACGGCAACTTACAAGGCATTTATGGAGTGGCATAAAAAAATAAATTAAAAAAAACCCCACCATCAAATATTGTTTTCTTTCCCCCCCTTGCAGCAGGACTGTCTACACACACTCCAGCAAGAGTGGTTCTCCGTGTCCAGCCACAAGTCAGCGACTCCAGACGCCGTAGAAGACTACTTATCTACGTTTCGGGTCATTTCACCCTCGGTATTGCGGCACATAGTTAATATGGCCGACGGCAACGGAAACACAGCTCTACACTATAGTGTTTCTCACTCCGACTTTGGCATTGTCCAAAAATTGCTCGATGCAGGTACATTAACGCTCCCAGGGCGAGTACAGGTCATTGTGTATTGTGGCTTCTTTCATCCTCTCTGAGAACAATTTTATTAATTTACTTGCAGTTTAACATTTAAAAAAAACAACAACCAAGGTTACAGACGATATTATCTTGCGAGAGTACTTTAACCCTGTACAATACCAAAAATACCACAATAGTTGGGCTTTTCAGTTGAACTCCGCAGTAGTTGAGTAGGAGACAAAGGAAAAAAAGGGCACACTTTTATTGTTGCGAAGCCTCTTGTAGAGTTAAGCAGTGCTGCACCAAGGCCGGTGAATCCTCCAGTTCTGTGTCTCGAATGTGCACATTAACATGCTTTTTCAATAGCCACTAGGGGGCAGACAAACCCAGTGAGCGACTGCATTTAATGAGTTACGATACAGTACATGATGAAATTACAAATGAAACCCTGGCTTCTTAAAACAACAAGGCGAGTAGACTAAATTTTTCTGACTGCTGCATAGCATAGCCACCAAATTAGTTTTTTTTTAACTGTCAAAGATGTTCAGAAAATGATCAGAAAATAACTACACCGCACTAGAAAAATTCACGCACGTATTCAAGCTTGTGAAATTAGTTGTTAAAATACTGTATTGATCATCAAGAGTGCACATTAAGTTTTTCAAACTTTTTTAAAAATATTTTGTTTAGGTAGAATTGAAAATCTACTTGAGATATCTAGTTTTAGAAATCAAACTGAGCATAACAAAATAACCCTCTCTCCAGCTCACTGGGTTTATAAAAGTTGGAACGGTCGAACATATTCAGGTCCAGTATATTCAGAGACTTTCATCAATATTTATTGGAACAGGCAAACAGAAATACGATCCTAATAAAGGAGATGTAGTACTTTTATCTAAAATCGCTGCTACAGCTTTCAAAAGAGGTTGGACCTGAATATTTCTGATCAGAGGGCAGGTTATAGTGAAATTAATAATCAACAAAAAGCTGTCGTTTATTTTCAGTGTTTCTTTTGCAAAAAGTTTTTCCATTGATGCTTGAGTCGTGTAATACTTTATTACCCGACCCTGAAAGCCAACCTTTACCCCGCCCAAAACTTCTGTGAAGAATTAGAAAAATAAAACCCTATTTGAGACAGCATGTCAAGGTGGTGTGATGTTTCAGATTTTGCAGCAAGTGGCTGTTTGTCCAACTCATTGTTGAAGTTCAGCACCCTCAAAATTCTTGTTTTTGAGAGCTGTTAATGGCCTTTCAGTGGCAGATATTCGAGTGCACTTTAACAAGGCAAAATATGTTTGTCATTGCTGCTATGCAAATTGAGTTTTGGCTTATGCAAGAGCTGATGTTTTTTTTTCTGTGACTACGCCTGTATGAATGAGCAATCTTTGGTGTAGGCCAATTTTATTTGACATTTTTGCTTGCTAAAAACAAAGGCAGATATTTCTTACAATAAAACTTGGTACAGTCACTAGAGTTCAGAAGAGGTTGCAAATGTAAGCAATAAATAATGACATGCTGTTCTTTTCTTTCTCCCAATTCCGCCAATTTACTACCATCGCTACAGAGGTGTGTAACGTAAACCAACAGAACGCGGCAGGTTACACGCCCGTCATGCTGGCTGCACTCGCTGCCGTGGAAAATCCAGACAACATGAAGGTGGTGGAGCAGCTCTTCGCAAAAGGAGATGTCAATGCCAAAGCCAGCCAGGTCAGTTTGTCAGGCAGACTTTCTTGCTGTAAATTGTGTCGATTTGCTGCTGTGACTTTTAGTAAAAGAGCTTGTTGATGATTTTTAATTTTTTTTAATTTTTTTATCATCCCTCTTAACGGATGCGGCTTTTCTAATAATTGGGGTGCTCGCAGTTGACATCTGAAGTTTTATTTCTTTACGAGTATATGCAGAAACTCTAAAAAGTTCAGTGACCCCTGAAGTAGATCGTGTTACGCAATTGACGGGACATGAAAATTCAGTGTGAACAAAAGTAAAATATACAGAAAAGGTGTGGACTGATTCCATAAACAACAGATAAATATATCTCTGCATCTCTTTATCTGTGTACTGTAAATGTAGACTCAGGATCATTAACGCTATTGCCCGTGTTTGACCCCCTGCCCTCTTCTGCGCAGGCGGGTCAGACAGCTCTGATGCTGGCGGTGAGCCACGGCAGAGTGGACATGGTTCGGGCTCTCCTGGCACAGGGGGCGGAGGTCAACATCCAGGACGACGAGGGCTCCACGGCACTAATGTGTGCGAGCGAGCACGGCCACGCCGACATCGTCACACTGCTGCTGGCGCAGCCCGAGTGTGACGCCACGCTGACTGACAGTGTATGTGAGTCGCTACCTCTGAAGTAGAGCAATTCAAAACTTTTGTCTTACGTGTTGTATTACAAAACATCCGTGGAAGAAATTTCCAATAAATGTGTCAGGGGAGTTGTACATAATGACATGTTTTCTGAACGCTTTTACCATCTGAGAATGAAAAATAAACAGTTCAACCTGTCATAATGTAAACGATTGTGTGTGTGTGTGTGTGTGTGTGTGTGTGTGTGTGTGTGTGTGTGTGTGTGTGTGTGTGTGTGTGTGTGTGTGTGTGTGTGTGTAAACAGGATGAAAGCACAGCCCTGTCCATTGCATTAGAGGCAGGCCATAATGACATCGCGGTGCTCCTTTATGCTCATGCCAATTTCTCCAAAGGACAGACAGGGGTATGTTGGGCAACAATTTCACATTAAAACTCAAACTAGTTATATAACCAGACATATTTATTTATACGTTTTTCGAAAACATCTTTTTGTGTCTTTAACAGGCAGCTGCTCGTTACGGTGGCAAGTCTTCCTCTTCCTCTGGTGGAAGAAACGTGTTTGAATGAGGAGATGCCTGAATGCCTGGAGGCTTCATGCATCTTATTTCTGAGGTGATTCAATGTCAAAGCCCTTAATGAATATGGGGGGGATCGGTGGGGGGGGGGGGGGGGGGGGTTGGGGGAGAGTGTAATAACAATGTCATTTGTCAATTTTACCACGTTCGTCACAATTATTATTTGACAACTTGACAGAATTATTAATACAGCATGTATTATACTGCAGCGGGATTATAAATTCACATCAGAGTAGATTACGTTTCATATTTATAATTGATTGATAATGTATCCTGCGGCCACTAAATACTGTTTCCTTTAAAAATGTTTTATTTCTTATTATTTTGTTACTCATTCTGGGGAAAAAAAGGTACAATTTTAAAACTGGGTGAGCTTTGCATATCTATATTTGTATTGTGATGTATAAAAAAAGGATTTGTTTGTGTTTATAAATTGATTCTTTTACTCTTTTAATCTGTACAGGTTCAATATAAAAAAAAATCACAAAGATAAATGTTCAATTTTGTCGTTTTATCAACCAAAACTACAAGTTCATGGAATTAAACATTAAAACCTGTTACGCTTCTGTTGCCAAGATTCATACTCTTATCACTTTTTTTGCTGAGAGGGAGATGAGAAGCGGATACAATTCTGATTCTGTTAAATATAAAGCTAGAGCTAGTAGTTTCAGGTCAGGGATCCTATTCATAATGTTGTCAGACAATTATATTACACTGTCAGTGGCAAAAATGAGCACTTTAGTGGACGTACATTGCTGAGGCACAATTGCCCCAAAGTATCGCTTTGCAGCTCATTTTTCGGATGCTGGCTGAAGCGCTACCGTTCAATACTGGACTAAAAAAAAAAGTGTTGCTCCCATTAGTCACTTAAATCCATAATGATGGTAAAATATGGTCCAGGTTGAAAAAAAATGCTGACTTTTCCTTTTAACAGAAGGTTACGGGCATAGTGGTCAGTTTTTCTCATCTTCTCACAGCAAGAAACCAAATAAGCCTATTCTCGGAAACGTTGACCGAAATGAAGAATGGGCACCTGAACGTTTTTCTCTTCTGTGACTAAAGAGACTCTTCATCATTATTTGCAAGGTCATGTAGGTATTGGCTGTTTAACAATCCAATCTTATTAGTTACTCATTCATCATATGCATTTCAAGGCTGGAATTGAAATAAACTTATGAAAAACACGAGCTCTTGAATTGTTCTTTGCTTGATAAGGGTACCTCAGGTTTTTTTTTTTAAATTGAGTTTGTTTCTGCTTGCACTTGTTTGACGGATCACCTCTTTCAGAGAGCTTTCACTATTTCATGAGGAAAGTCCAGCAAAGTGCTTTTAAATTGTAAACACCTTTTCAGAACACTGAAATAAAAATCCTTGGTATATTAGTTGGCTTTGTGATGTCACCTGACACCGCAAATCAAAGACTGGGCAGCTGATCAAAGCACTCTTGCCTGTGTCCTTGTTTACCCTACTTCACAATTAAAGCTTTGAATTAACCGTACATGATTTATGAAACATTCGGACTAACCTGTGCTCGACAGTTCGGGCTGTTCGAATGAAATAATTCAATCCTGCAACCTATAGACTATCATTGTTCAATTCAACACGAGAGAACTGTGAGACGACCTTTGAATAACAAGACCGCAGAAGATGTAGCTCATTTTTGGAAGCGAGAAAATATATCTTATATATATATAGCTTTTAGAATTTGCAAAAATCGGAAGAATTTTTTTATGATAATTTCATCAGAGAAACAATGTCTTGTTTCTGTGTCCTTTTGCCTTTGTTCCCCACATCTACCAAGGCGATTCACATTGTGCCTATCTCGGTGGCATTTAAAAGGCGGACAGAAAGCTTCGAAGAAAAAACACAGGCTATAAAATGATGTTGTCATTTCACACCACGGCCTGCCGCCGCACTCTCGCTTACTGTGTCCCATTCCCAAGAGCCTGTGCATGTGTGACTGAGAGCACTCTGAGTCATTTCCCAGCAACGGCAATAAAATACAACGATATACAAGGTCCACCATCAAAATTTGCTGTTGCTATGGTAACAGTCAGCAGTTTAGAGCAAGGGGCGCTCGGGAAATGATATCCCTATTTCCTTTGATTTGAGTAGAAATGTCTCCACTTTATTAGAATATATGTCGATTTCAAAATAACATCATTCTGTTGTTTTGTTTTTTTTAAACAACAATAAATGACATACAAGGCAGAATTCAAGGACATTTTCCTTGAATTCTGCCTTAAATGCCATTTATTGTCATATTTCTTGCCAGTTAATCCCTCTCAGCAAGTCCAGACATTCCATCAAAAAGTGTCGTATCAGCGTGCGCATTGCATCTGAATCTAGCACAATATGTCGCATGTTGACATCTACTGTATTATGATTAATTTGGTGGCTCATGATTTAATATTTCAAGTCTGCCAGTGGTGCAGCACGTCTTTGTTCCAGCAGTTCAATACTTATCTGTGCTCCACAATATCTGCTTCAATAAATCCTCATATTTCCCAATTAAGATGCTATTAAATCAGAATACATATTGAGTAATAAAACACAGATTAAGCAGGTATTGGTTCAGTGGTGACAGGAGATCTTACCAGAAATATTTTGATTGTATGTTTCATAAAACTAATATCTATATACTGCAACAAATCAGATGTTGGTGAAATAATCGTTACATTAAAATGTTGTTTTGGTTTGATTTATGGTTTGCTGGATGTTGATGATCCCATAAAAACAAAGATGAAAGAAACTGATAAGTTCCTCCGGAAAGACATTTCAACCAAAATAGTTGGGCTTTAAATTCAAATGTGAACCACACATTTAAAAACCTGGAGGATTGGATTTTATTTTCCTTACTTTAAGGAGCAAGGGTCAATGTTTGTATTAATGTTCCCCTTTAACTTTACTGTAAATCTTTAGACTGAGGGAGGAAGCCCCAACACCCAGAAAAAAAACAGACTGTAAAACTAAAAAGTGAACCCAATGCAGAAGTGTCTTAAAGTGCAGTACCAGTGATGGCCACGATAACTTCTTTTTTCCCCCCCTATAAATCATTATGACGTCATTCCCCATTCACTCCATATTTAATTAAAATATTACAACTCAAAGAGAGCTGTGTTTGGGGGCATGTCCGGTTTACTTGATGTGCAGTCAGGTTTCCCGTATGGTTGGGGAATCGTAGCGTCCTCGGATACTCAGTCAGATCAATCAAAAACAAATCATTATATTCAAATAGTTGGCTTATCGACATCCACAATTATAAGTTAAACCTAGACTGTGTTAGCCTTAAACTTAAAATAAATAAATAATGGCCTCTTGAAGTTTAAATCTGCCGGGTTCCTTAAGTTGTCTTCTGTAGAGAAATGACATACCAAAGGTTATCCAGGAGGTGGTGTAGCAGCAGCCGTCAGTTCCTCTCCGGTGGGCACAAGCAGCCCTTCTTCACAGATTCCTGCATGGGTCCAATTTTGCAAAAGCACATCCATTACCACCTGCAAAGCAAAGCAAAGCACAGCACAGGAACCGATCAGTCAACCTGTAATTATAACCGAGTCAAATCCAAACTCTTAAAAAAAAAAGAATATGATTTCCACAACCCAACATACGATGTGGACCATATTTATACTTTTTGAGTCCCCAGAGAGATTTTCTTTTCAAAGTGTACACGCAAACTAAAAGAATACCATAGAGGGAAAAACTCAGCAAGGATGCCAGGGACCGTTATTTGGCTTTAATGCAGCACTGATCCATTTAATCTGACCACAAAAACTTGGGAGTGCAGAGCCTGCGTTGCTGCCTCCGACCTCGGTATTACCAACTCTCTAGTTTACAGTACGAGTACAAACAGAGCAGGACTGGGCTCTACGTTTAACACACTTTATAAAGACCATAGCTCGCTGGAAACTATATATAAAAATGCAAGAGACACCGTATTTCCTAAAGTAAAGCCATCTAAACCCCCGCAGTCCTTCAGCTTTTAGCTGAACTGCGTGAGTTTACATTTCAAACACTGATTTAACTTCTCACTAATAAACATGAATTTGACCGTCAAAAACTTTTTAAGACAAGCCGGACAACGTAACACACCTTAAATACGAATGCTGACCTGACAGGAGCGTAGCATGTGAGCGGGTGAAGAGAGTGGGCAGCTAACTCGGACGCAGCTACAAACACCTGCGGCCATTTGTCGTCCGACCAGCGCGCACGAGGCGAGCGCCGTAAAAGGGGTGACGTCATTACACTTACAGAGTCTTGCAAACATAGACATACATACAATACGAGTAATAAAATACAGAATAAGCACACACAAAAAAACAAAAAAAAAATTGGTGCAGTGGTGACAGGAGGTCTTACCAGAAATATTTGTATTGCATGTTTCATAAAACTGGAACTAACAGACTTTGCAAATGCATCCAATATTCTGCAACAAACCAGATGTTGGTGTAATAATCTTCATATTAAATGTTTCTTGTGTTGCTTTGATTTATAGTTTACTGGATGTTAGTCCCATAAAAACAAAAATCAATAAAACTGATACGTTTCTCTGAAAAGACATTTCAACAGTTGAGCTTCAAACGTGGCTCCATGAGCTGTATTTCATTTTGTCCGCACATTTAAAGTATATAGTCATTTAAAGGTCCTGACTTCATTTTTCTTACTTTAAGGAGCAGGGTCATCGTTTGTGTTTTTGTTCATGTCCAGCTCTCTGTTTTGAAGTGGGCGGGGCTTGGTAGGAAAAATGTGATGTCACATATTTAAAAGTACACCATGTCAGTGTTTTACTTTTATATACAATGTTTTTGGATCGATATTGAATAAATCTGTATTTTAGTGCTATAGGTTATTCAAGGTTGTGGGTATTTTTAACTTCTTTGTGTGGGCCTACCGTTGGTTAGTTTAATCTAGAGTAATGCATCATTATTCCATAAAGATTCTATGTTTTTTTTTTAAGAACCACGTATCTCTAAAAAGTCAACACGCTCAGAAAAACAATGCATTTTCAAGAGAATCCAAGAGGGTTTTTAAAACAGTTTATTTCGCTTTAAAAGTTGGAGAATTTGTCAGCAGGTGAAAGAACATCTAATCCTTTAATTTATTAGAAAAAGTTCATTTCAAATTTACAAAATTTGGATATTTCATGGGACAGGAAGGATATGAAAAAAAATATCTTAAAAGTAAGAAGTGGGCCTCACTGAAGCTGCACAAAGTGGAAATAGAAACTCATGTAAAGTACAAATGCCTACTGTTTAAATAAAGTACTCGAGTAAATGTTGCCTACTTAGTTACATTCCGCTACTAAATGAATGTGACAATATGATAACACAAAGTGACTAATTAAAGTAACATCTTCTCAACAAATAGTTTTTGAAAGTTTTAATTTTATTATGACAGTTGCGGGCTCCTTGTGATATCCCTGTCAATTAAACCATAAATCTGAAGCAGATTAGTTTGAGATTAAGGTTATTTTTGTTTGTGTTGAACTAAAAAAAAACAAAAAGTCTAACCGACAATTTGTCCTCAAACTTACTTTTGATTGTTAAATATTCAGTCCTAACTATTGAATGTCGTTGTTATAAAAATGTCAGTGTATTTAATTTGAACAGTTTTCTTAAGCAGCGCACAGTCCAGCTAGAAATAATTAGGCTTTAAGAAACACACAGCCGTAGGAATGAAAACATGAAAGCACTGTTGGATTGTCTGTTGAACTCATGTGTGTCCTGATTTTCTCTCTGTTTCCATTGAAATTCCATTCGCAGCAGCTCAGGTCCTGCAGTTGCCAAGTTTCTACATCACACAAAAGGATGGCGCTCTGTCATTATGAGATTGGCCTTTATTTTGAATAACGTGCAACAGATAATTTTTTACTTCTATCTGTTTCCCCCCCCCATCTGTTGTTTTCCAGCAGCATTTTGCATGACAATGTTGGAAAACTTAATGGCTTCACAGAAAACAGATGTGTTTGAATATCAGCTTCAAAACTAGAAAAACAAAACAAAAGAACTCCTCTGTTTTACTGCAATTGTTTTAGCTGAGCAGCTCAGCGTTGCGGAGATATCCCCCCTTTGCTGCCTGTGCAGGGGAATTAAATGTAATCCGAGTCAATATTTATGCATTAATCACCCTGCTGGAATTCAGGGGGCTGCACATGCAAACTCAATGTGAACCATGAATGACCGTGTTGCTGCAGACTGAGCACATATTATTATTATTATTATTTTTTTTTTATATATATATTTTTTTAAACATCTTTGCAATATGTAATAT
Organism: Brachyistius frenatus; assembly: GCF_029030835.1. Taxonomy (NCBI): domain Eukaryota; kingdom Metazoa; phylum Chordata; class Actinopteri; family Embiotocidae; genus Brachyistius; species Brachyistius frenatus. The sequence continues at coordinate 1,679,808 of NW_027210634.1, read as the reverse complement.
AAAATGTGCACCTTCCCTTTCAAAACGCGATGCAAAAATTTCAAAGAAATAACAAAAAATGGACCTGATAACTTTAACAGCGGGGTAGGAAGAGGAGAGGGGGAAAAAAAAAAAAAAAAAAAAAAAAAAAAACCCGTCTGGCAACAGTCGATATTAAAAACATGCAGAGGGAGACAAGCTCGGGGCCTTCCAGAGTCAGGAAAAAGACTTCGGAGAGCTGCAGACAGGAGATGGGTACGGCATTTGTATTTCCCCCCAGCCCATTGATTTGTATATGAAAACATAGCGCTTTTATTCTCCCCCCTTCTGGGCTCTGCTTCTGAGTGATCAGCTGATGAAGAGACTAGCAGCTCGCCGCTATGCTGGCTTGCTAATTCTCTCCCCCACAGCTGCAGCCGATCCCGATAGCCAGCCTGCAGATTGCAGTCAGGTAAATATCCTTCCTCCATGTTCTCTTTTTTTTTTTTCTTCTTCTTCTTCTTCTCGGTGCTCGGGATTCAGCCAGGGGTTACATCGCATGGGAAGAGAAGAAGAGATGGATAAAATGTGTGTGTGTCTATGTGTGTGTGTGCGCCAGGGAAAGGAGAGCGAGTGTCTGTGAGTGTAATTCCTGTCTGTCTGTGCGTGTGTGTGTGTGTGTGTGTGTGTGTGTGTGCGCGCGCGCGTGTGTGTGCGTGCGTGCGCGTCTGTGTGTGAGTAAGAGCAGGAAGAGAGGGAGTACTGTGTAGGTGTGTGTTGTAACAGATGAGAGGGAATCTTTTCCAGATTAGTCAGGGAAAGAGGCAGGCTTGTTAAGGAGATATAGCACAGGCATGGAGAGCATCACATGCACACACAATCACACACACATTGACACCCTTCCTCTCTCTCTCTCTCTCTCTCTCTCTCTCTCTCTCTCTCACACACACACACACACACACACACACACACATGCACAGTCAATCAGGCAGCTCTCAGCTGTGTTATACATCTTTGAGGATTACCCTCTATCCCTCCAGTATTCCGCTGGAACGACTGCAGCCCCTTTAGAGAGAGAGCAGCGGGGCTTTCAAAGCCCACATCTGAGCCGAGCGATGATGAGCAGGATTCCTATTGTTGCCTCTCTCCCGTGTTGTTGTCTCCTGTAACTCATTTCTCTGACGTGTCTCTTGGTTTTTGAAGTGCAGGCACGCGTACAGCCTCTTCACCATCAGTCTCGCATTAATGTTGCTTGTTGTTGTAATAATTCTGCATGGTGTTGCCACTGTTTCTGCAAAGAATATAGCCGAACATCTCATCCTTGCTTCCATCTCTGTCCTTGAGAAATAGATTTTTCCACAAGTGCGTGCTCTATTATGGGATGTGAGAGCTGATGTGTCCACCGTAATGATCCTGATTGATCCAACAATATTGTGTTTCGTATTGGACAAGCATGCCTTCTCTATTTCCACCCTCCTCTCTCTCTCCTCAGCCGGGTTGCCGCCGCCGCCGCCGCCGCCGCTGCTGCTGCAAGAGCTGCTCCTGCTGCATGCTTACTCGTGTTTCTGGCCTCTAATTGCCTTTGTGGAAAACACAGTGGTTGCTGCAGATATTTGAGAAAAAAAAAAAGGAGCGATGAAATGGTTGAAAATAACTGAGTGTGGGGTGAGGGGGGGGAAAGCAGGCACGTTTGTAAAACGCCACATACCTAAGAGAAAAAGAAAAAAAATCATGTTTCCTCCCCCCCCGCCGTCTCATTTTTTTGTGCACGAAGCCGACTGCAAACCAGGAAAATAAGAATAAATATGCATTGTGGCATTTCAGACTGTGAGAGAACATGGCTTCTTTAAATTTATTCGCATTCATTGTGCATTAAAAAATCAGCACCCCCCCCCCACCCCTGATAATCATCTGACATCAAAGCCTCCAGATAAAATAATCTGTCCTAAATTTGCAGAGACAGCACAGCAAATAGATCACTCCAGTCCATGTAAATGCAGATGCTATTGTTATAAATGAATAAATGCTGCTTCATTTGAATACAAAAACTCATACTCTTGTCATTCTCCGTGCTTGAACTCCAGCCACCACTGCCACATAGATGGAAACGGTGGCGGGGGGGACTTTAATTTAGGGTTTTTAGATTTGACATCTATAGCATCGCCGTCTGAAGGGCTCCAGGTTTTCTTTGAAAACATACGCTGGCTATAGCCGCGTAAGAGAGCTGCCACATGAAAGTCAAAGGATGAATAGAAAGGGAAGAGTTTTTGAATGGAATTCAGTCGCCACTCATCCTCTTCCCTCCCATTCAGCAGCTGTTATTATCCTTCGTAGAGCCGAAGTATGAACTAAACAATAACAGCAGAATGTCGCAGGCTTTTGTGTCCGTACAGTCTTTTTGATTTTATCATACAGTGTTTCATCCACCTTATTAGTGTTGTTTGAGTGTTGTTAGATTTCCCCCACCCCACCCCCCACCCCATTGTTCTCTCGTCCCCCACAGCCCGAGCCAGGAGAGAACGGTTCCCTGGAGGACATGGAGGAGGACATCGGTCTGAAGAAGCGTAAAGGCGATCATCATGGAGAGAAAGAGCTGCAGGCCGGGCAGGAAACGGCCGAAAAGGTCAAGAGGAAGCGAGGACGCCCGCCGGCCGAGAAGCTGCCTCCGAATCCACCCGAGCTCACCAGAATGCTGAACACGCTGGTGGATATGGTCATCAACTACAAGGACGGGTGAGGGCTGTCAAATAATAGAACACCGTGGTGCAGAAATGAATGCTAAACTAAATGCATGGCTTATTTGAGTTTTTTTTTTAAATGTTGATTTAATGCCAAAAGATGGACCGATTCGTTTTTCGGAGTCAAAGGTCAAGTCACTGTGACCTCACGTCGTCCCATTCTGGTGAACGCAATATCTCCAGACAGTCCCGAGAGAATTTTTTTTTTAAATTTGGCACAATCAGTCGCTTGGACCCGAGGATGAAGTCATTCGATTTTGGTGTTCAAAGGTCAAAAGTCAAGGTCACTGTGACCTCTTCTCCTCGTCCCATCCAACCTGTCCCTTTTCTCGTGAATGCCATTTCTCAGAAGTACCTTGAGGGAACTGGCACAAACCTTTACGTGGACACAAAAATGAACTGCTGAGATTTCGGTGGTCAAAGGTCAAAAGGTCACTGTGACCACACAAAACCCGTTGGTGGCCACAACTCAATCATTCGTATGCTAATTATGATCAAATTTCACACAAACGCTCGACAGGATAAAATTGTAAGGTCAAAAATGTCAACGGTCAGCTTCATACTTACACCGCAATGTTCTGCCAAAACATTTTTCTGGCTATTATTCAACACCATAACTCAGAACCAGAAGGGGAGATTGTGACCACGATATGTATGTATATAAGTATGATATTTGAAGCCTGCACGCTTTAGCATTTAGCGCTTCTTTACAGCGTTATCGATATATTGAAGCCTTGTCTACTATCAATCAGCTTTTTTTGGGCTAAGCATGTGAACACTTAAGGATTCCCTCAAATTATTCACTAATTACAGTATATTACACGAGTCGAGACAGTCACGGGTGTGAACTGTAACTTGGAAGAGGCATACAACCGCAACGAAAGCTGTCCTTTTGGGTCTTGATAAAATGAGATTACGCGAAACTTAACTTTGTGCTTCCAGGTTGGGACGACAGATCAGCAAAGGTTTTGTGCAGCTTCCCTCTAAGAAGGAGGTACCCGAGTACTACGAGCTGATCCGTAAGCCCGTGGACTTCAGAAGGATCAGGGTATGTCGCCGAACACCCTCAGAAACTCAAATACAGACGTCATGGTTATCATGTAAGGCAGGTCAATACGCAATACATCCAATGTTGAATGGGTGTCTGTAGTGACTATTTCACTTTTGTTTTTTAAGTAAATACTGATATAAAGGATGATTGAAATGGTGCCTGGATATAGTTGTTTTTGTTTTTTTTTCTATGTTATGTTGTTATTTTGCATTTTGGGATTGTATCTTTGTTTTATTTTGTTGTTCTTCATCAAATTTCCCTTCCTTGGTCTACTATGTATTAAATACTTAATTAAAACCGTTAATTATGTGTGATTACTCACTGCTTCCCAGGAACGTGTGCGTAATCACAAGTACAGAAGTGTGGGGGATTTGGAGAAGGATATTTTCCTCCTGTGTCACAATGCACAGACTTACAACCTGGAAGGATCTCAGGTGAAGCCAGAGAAATTTATTTTTCAATTTCAAGCAGCAAAATTCATTTTCACAGTCTCCTTTGTATTGTTATAGTTGTAAATGGGTTTGGATCTTGATGTCGTGACCAACAACAAATGCTCTGATTATCTATACGTGTGTTTGTTTGTTAACCTCTGCAGATCTACGAGGATTCGATTGTCATTAAGTCGGTTTTTGAGAGCGCGAGACAGAGAATCGTCACAGACGAGGAACAGAAACAGACAGCCAGTCACAGCAATAATGGCGGTGGAGCTGAAGACCAGTTTGTGCCATCAGCAGGTGAGGCCTGTGTTTTTACAAGTGACCAAATTAAAGCAAAAAACAAGATGAGGACGAGCGTGAACGCTAGTTTCAAATCTTTAAAATTCTTGTTTGCTGGTTTTTCTTCCAGTAACATCCTGAAAAACTGCAAATTCAATGTTTTTTTTTTTTTTGCATTAGTCTCATTCTGTTTTCTCTTTTTGTAACCAGTGAAACCATTACCAGTTCGGATAAAGAAGAGAGCTAAGGAGCAGAGAAGCAGAAATACCTTGGCCAAGAGCCTTCACAGTGATTTAGACAGTGATGAGGATGTAGAAGATAACACCACAAAAGACGAGGGTTGAACCGAAGGGCCCTGCTTATTTTTTTTGTTTTTTATTTTTTGTATTCTTGTTCATGTCTATTCTCCACCACGTCCCTTTTCATTGGTTCTGTTTTATTTTCTAATCAAAAGAAAAGGTCTTGAAAATATAAGGGGAAGGTCCACTGAAAGAGCCAGTTAAAGAACAATGCTTTTTCCTTTAGATGAACTCACTCCAACTCATCTTGCTGCACAGTGCATAGTGCTGTTGTTTTCATTTAGCTGGTCTTTTAAAAAATACGTCATAATTTACATCTTATCTGCTTTAAGTACCTGTGATTGTTTCTGCAGATATTATGAAAAACACCAGTTTTACTGACTGTTTTTAAATCAATATATTTGATTGTATGAAATGCCTTCGTATGTCTTTGGAGCATGATATGTATCTCTCTCTCTCGAAGCTGCGGCTCCTCCAGAGGAGCGCCTGCTGAAGTTGTTGTGTTCAGGGCTCGAGAATTGAAGCACACGGGAAGGACTTTTTAAAGAAATCGAGAAAAAAAATGAACACTGTAAATTTGTTTCAAATCTCTGAATGTGATTTTAGAGATAATACATCTTTGATAAGAAAAGAAAAAAAAAAACAGTGGAAGTTTGAAGTCAAAGACACTTGACAAATACTAGTACTGATAGTATGCCTTTTGTCTGTTTCTGATACTTGATGGAATAAGTTTTGGTCTATAACCAAGGGTACTCCAGTTGAACATATGTATCCCTTGTGCTACAGTATATTCACATATTGTACAGTTTGTGTGAAAAGTAACTAAAGATTACATTTCTTTTCAATCACTCTCCCGGTTGTTGGGGAGGATGAAATACGTTGTTGTTAAGACAATCCCTCTGGACATGTATCACTTAAACTCTTGCAAAATAAATTTTACCAAAAAGTTCCACCGGTTAATGATGATGATTATTATTATTAATATGAATAGTGAATAGTTGTAGGATGCATAAAGACAAAGGATAAACAAAAATCACATATCTCACAAATTTGAAATATAATATATATAATGAAATAGTAAATATAAATATGATATATAATATATTATTCAGTTACATACCTTTAAATTAAGGCAGAATGTTCTATCAGTCACCATTATTCCCTTTAAGTGATAAATTATAATGTATATGAACTGTATTTTTGAGAGTCTACCAGTAGGTGGTGGAACAGAGCTGTTTGGTTAAGTCTGGTTGCTTTAAGTGTTACTGTAAATAACAGTAACAGCTTTCATTTGTCTCAACCCTCTACACCTTTTTTTTTTTTTTTCTCCTCAATTTGTATTTAATCCATTAAATTGTGAAAATAAAAAATTAAAATTGTACAGCATCTGATGAATGGTAACAACAAGTGGCAGCCACTGTTTCAGAAAATGATACACAAAATGCAAGAGGTGACACTTCACCAAGCAGTAATGATCAAGCAATACACATGTGCTTTGTTTACATTCACGTGTTCATTTGACCTATTTGTCCAAAGAGACAAATAAGGGACAGTCTAATCCACAGTTAGGGTTAGGGTTGAATTTATGCAGCTAATTACAACTAATATATGACCAAAGTTTTTGCTACTTACAGTATCTATAATTATCACCACTGATATGTTACCATAGTTTGTGCTACAGCACTCATAGTATGTGTAAGTATAACAGTGAAGAGAACAACACGGCCCTTTATGAGGAAGAGTTCTTTTTAGACCTCGATGTCAACGTGAGAGTTTATTGAAGACGAATTGCACGAGCTGCCAGAACCTTTGCCATGTATGTTCCTGCACTCAAATGGTATTTGATGTATGAATTTCAATGATCATCTCGCTCCCATGCTTGGAGATGTCTACATTTCATGTCATATATCACAGGGCCCGATCTGTGGCAGCGTCACAATCAATCTGTGCCCACCCAGCCACCTGTCCTTTGACAGCTTTCAATTTGCGGCAAGGAGACTAAATGGCACCAATCCATCGTGAGCGATGTATGTAGCCAATATTGGAATGCATATGGAAGCCAACACCAGTTTACGTGGTGTAAATGTGAGTGTAAAACCACTCTGCAGTGCAAGTTCAGTTTTGCAGTATGTTATGGATGGTCTGATGACGACTTTAAACGCAGCAAAAGAAATCCCAAGATTCTCTGCCCACATTTCCCCCCAAAAACACAACTTTATGAGATAATCGATCGTAAGTCAATATAACAAAGATGAACGGCTGTATTAACTACAAACACCAACATAGAGCTGCGTTTTTAATTTTTTTTTTACTGTGAAACGTACAGATTTCATTTTTAAGGTACTGCCAGTGCAAGTCAATATAAATTTAATAATAAACAATTTATGATGTAAACACTGACATTTTTAAAGGAATAGTCCAACATTTTGGGAAATACACTCAGTAGCTCTGATGCTGAGTGTAACAGTTAAAGCATCCACTTTCATGTCCGCTGTTGAATATACAGCAAAAGCTAAGCTTAGCTTAGCCGTAAAAGCAGAGGTTTGGCCCTTCCAAAGGTTCAAAAGTAAAACGCTCGTCAGCATCTTTAAAGCTTTTTAATTGACACGCGAAATGTCATTTGCTTACTCTATAAATAAAAAGTTGTAGTTTTTATGTGTGGAGTTGCATCCTGGAACAATCTTTATGCCCATATGTACAAACTAAGTAAATCCTGTCTTGTCTCTAAGTTCATGCTTAAAAGAAAGATATGTATGGTATTTTTTTTTTTTTCATCTAATCCTCAGTAGAAGAGCAAATAAAGAGTTTTTCCAAAATGTTGAACTGTTCCTTTAAAGTAGCTTTAAGTAGTTTTTTGATCACTAGGGGGCAGAAAGGCTCCAAAACAAAGCACCTGTCCTTCAGCTAGTCATGTTCTGAATTTGTCACAAAAAAACTAATAAGTGTCCTACTAAGGGACGCGGACACACATGAATGTTGCATTGAGTCATGTTTCTGTCCTCCTGTTGAATCTAATATATTGAGTGTTTCAGGCGTGGTTTGGTCAGCAATCCCCTTATAGAAATATCATAATCTAATAAGTCACTTCATCAACGACCCAACCAATCAACAATTTGCACCATAGCGGTACCATACTGGCCAATCACAGAGGCTTTCCATAGTTTTATATAAGAGGGAGAGAGAGAGAGAGAGTCAGTGGGATTTATCTCTGTGGGCTATAAAAAAAAATAATTAAAAAAAAGGCAGAAAGCTGCACAGAGCTGCACCCTAAGCTGATTCTCTCTGTGGGATTTCAGTCGTGTGAAAACTGTTCTCATCTGAGCTCTTTGAGTGAGATATGAGTCAGTGTTCAAATAAAAAAGATCACTTATCGGCGCTTCAGACAGCTTTTGTTAGACTAGCAAATGAGTTTAAGACAAGTCTGAACACAGTGCAGTCGAGAAATTAATATGCAGCGATAAGAAGGGGGTGCAGCAGTGGAAGGCTGATGATGAGTGCTTTTGCATTATAATTCAGTGTCATGCCATTTCAACTACTTTGATTTATGAGGGGGATGGATCATGTAAAGTCCTGGCCACAACTGTCGGCTTAAGTTTAGTTCTTGCAGACGCCAACCAAGGTGTCCATTTAGCTTTAAGAGTAGCTTAAATTCAAAGTCAAGAGGTATCAAGTGCTCTCATTTCAGCCAAACTCCACAAGTAAAGTGTCTTCCAAAGAAAAGAAAAATCCAATGCGCCTGTGCCCATCCTCTCTGCACTGTATTCAGTCTATTTGAGATTTTTTTTTTTTTTTTTTTGCTATCTACAAGTTAATGGAGATGTGTCCTTACTTATTTGCTTTTCAGGTTCAGAAATAAAGTACCCTCTATTATGTACCTTCCATGTCCTCCTTTGTCACCGAGCTCCACAGACACAGGCGGTGCAGCCTTGGCTGACACAAAAAACACCAGTTTGCCGTTTTTTTTGGATTCTCGCCTTTATAAATGTTTTCTGACAACATAGCTCATTATTACATTGCTGTCTGACAGCCAAACTCACAAGTCTGATAGTCAGAGAAACCTCCACTGTATCCCCGCCCAACTGTCTGCTCGCAACAATGAAACTATGTGATTGGATTTTTAAAGCTCCTTGAATTGAACCGAACTCAACAACGGCCTAAAAAAGGACAAAATCTACAAGTTGTAAAGTCTAAATTGTGCAAGGTGTTAAGCGATGCAAACGTCCGCAAAAATTCTGCATGTTAAATCTACTATATTGAAATCGCAAATCAAATCACCTGAAAGCTCGAGGCAATATGAAAGTGTCTATCATCTTGTTCAGTCAAATCCGAAGTGTTTCCTGGGTAGATTAAGATAATGAAAACTAAATAAATCAATTTACAGCGCTGAGATATGTGTGTTTCTTCACATTTGATGAATTGCAAAGTGTCAGAAGTGAAAAAAAAAAGAAGCTTCTCGCAGATGTTTGGAGATTAACAATGTCCTTAGTGTGGAGCAGCTAAAAGGCGTGGGCTCTTACAGTAAATAGCTCTGGGAAACAGAGCGGCACGTATGTTGCCTTGATGAAAACCTCACATAAAATGACACGTAAACCTAATGGAAGAGGCAATGGGCAGAGATATTGCTGCAGGTAGACGCACTAATGGCTTTTGGAGATTAGTGGGTCCAGAAGGTGACTTTAATCTGTTGAGAAAACAATCCATTTTCTCTTTACCCATAGGACGCAGCTTTAATAGATAGTCAGTGTGGCCTGCATTTATCACGGCATTCACTAATCACCTGTAATAAAAGTTGATTACATTTCATATCACTGCCAGTGTTGGTAGGAAATTGTCAACATTTGACTTTTTTTTCTTTTTTTTTAAAGCTTTATTTGCCAAAATAAGTTAGTAAGTTTTTCAATTCTCATCTTTTACATGTTAAAAGGACATTTTTGTTATTTTTCAACCTGGATCCTATTATGCCATCAATTTGGTTCTAAGTGCCTAATGGGTACAACCATTTTTGAAATTGGTCCTGTATTGAGCGGAAGCACTTCAGCCAGCAGTCGCAAAAACAGGCTGCAATGTAATACTTTGGGACGATCATGCTCTGTAAATTTCGCTTTTTTTTTTTTTTTTTTGCTTTTGTGCCATCCATTTGCTAAACAACTGTAGTCCATTCCCACGAAGTCACTGATGGTTTTTTTCTGGGAAGCGGTCACAGAGTTGTTTGCATATTTGTGTCTTTGATAATGTTACACTTTCACCCAAAATAACAGGGAAAAAGCTAAATAAAAACCCAGTAGATAAAAGTCTAAAACCCAGTTAATGGGCAAATGAAACACAAAGAGCAAGCTGAGAATGAGTCCAAAGTAAAAACAGGATCAAAGCTAAAGAGGAATCAAACAAACCCCCAAAGGAAAACAACTCCAAATTGGCAACCTAGTAGACCAGACTAGAAAAACAGAGGCCTGATTTGATTGGAAACCTAGTATTGGTAGACTGGGAGTACATATATACCGGCAGAGCTGATTGGCAGACTGGCTGCAGGTGAGCCGATTGAGGAACTGGGAACAGGTGAGGTGGGCGTGGCTACTGGGAGAAAGAGGGGGAGGAGAGGGCGGAAAGGGCAAGAGACCAGGAAATGGAAAACAAAAGTCAAACTAAGGAAAGACAAGAGAACAGAAAACCGACATAGACATACAATATTAAAAAACATTTTCTGACTTCTGTCACAGTACATTTGAGTACATATAGAATCTGTGACAGGACTGCTGGCTCAAAGAAAAGGGTCGACATTAATGGAGACAGCCGCTCGAGGATGAATGACCTGAATGTAAATGTCAATAACTCAATTACTGTTTTCCTCTTTGCCTGGGTTGCTGTTGTCCGCTTCACTGAGTACAAATTGTGTAACTTTAAGTTCATGATCTCAGACACAACTTGACTTTACATTGCTGTGGCAGTACAGAGAAATATTTTTGGTGACAATTATGGTATTTTGGTGAATACGCCAACTTCCCTTTCACTGAGGGCAGGAAAGTCATGGTATATTTTTTTTTAAGCCAAATTATAATTTGCGTAAATAGTTGATGTTTCGAAACACATAAAATAGTTTTGCTGAAAAACTATTAACCATATAGTTCAGAAATTTTGCGTTAAAATGTTTTCAATCATTTTTCAGATTTTTGAATTTGAAAACAATTAAAAAAAAATTTGGGTGGGTCTGAAATCATGGCTTTTTGACGCATTGGAGTTATATTAAGCACGAGACGTCCCTCAACACTATAACGGTAGGCTACAAAAGCTAAGGCTCCCTATTCTTCCCACTCCAGTTCCCACCGGTTTGATGGCTGCCTCTTCCCGCTGCCAATCTGAGCCATTTCCAATTGGACAGGATGGAAGATAAGGACTCTTAGCCGGCCATTTCAAAGTCGTTCAATAATTTCTTCTCTTCGATTCTTGGGCGCTTTTAGACGGCTGTTTTGCATTGTTCTCCTTGGAGGAGTCCTGATCTCCGACTGAGATCGATCTCTCTGTCTCTTAGACAAGGTGTTTTCCAGGAATGCCTTGGTAATCTTCTGACATTATTGTGCCTTTCACAGATTCAAGGCACGTTGTGCCAGATGCAGCAAAGCAACCCCGTAACACAACTAAAACTGGTTCACATTTCACATTGAGGATTTTTTTTCTTTGAGAACTTAATTTTTTTCTATCTAACTTACCGTACAAGAAAGCTGACTTACTAAAACAACAACCTCCAATAAAACTCAAATGAAACAAATTTTGTTTCATTTGTCCAAAGAACATTTCAATAATGCTTTTTAAATTTCTCTTTTAAAAGTGGAGTCAACAGACCCCATGATTGATTCTGATAATACATTAATTATTTTATTAATGTTTGGTTAAAAAGGAATCATATGAGATTTATATATATAAGCTCATCCCTGGCATGTAACCACATAACCCATATTTGCATATCCCCTAACACGACAATGATGTCACATACCTTCTGAAAGACCTTGTCCGTTATTAAACAAGCAGATTGGATTTGTATTACCAGTGGTATTCATCATGCTCGTTTCAAAGCAATGTGTCATCTCTTCTCATGATGTACATTTGTTCCAGAAGGATCACGGAGAACAATGGCTGGTTCTTGATTCGACTTTTGCAGGCAAGTCCTCGGCCAATCCTTGGTTACTCATTCAGGTCGTATCAGCCCAGCTGCAGAGCTGTCTATCCTAATAATTCTCAGTTTCAACTTCCATGCCACTGTGGCTGCGTAAACATAAATAAAGGTCTGCTAATCAAATCCTGTGAGTTTTGCTTTCCGTCCTGCTTTCAAGCAGAGTTTAAGGGTTGTGCGCAGTGTTTTCGATGCTCCCAGGACTGCTCTCTTCTCTTTTCTGTGCCTCTTGAGGTCGCAGCCCCTTGAACCTCCTGTGAGCTTCAACAATTCCTTCGATTGCAGTCGGCTCTCCAAACTCTGGTATTCCTCAGTCTCGTCGTGCTTCTTTCTCCTGCTGTTAATATCTGCAAGTATCTCTGACTTTGCCTGCAATTTTCATAAAGCGTCTGGCATGACTTAGCAATGTTCCTGCTTCGACTTCAATTACATGTTATTTTCGACGTGATTCGTCTATCTAAGCCATTGCTAGAACCACACTTCCAAACAAACGTTTGACATGAACATCGTTGCACTTAGCCCCCTCCCCCCCTCCCCCACTGACTGGTATGCCCCTTCAACGTAGCTGAGTGACCCTTCATGCGAGCAGGGTTTTCACACCATAATCACAGTGAAAACTGAGTGAAAGGTGGGCGCAGCTGGTCTCAGCTGGCGGCTACATGGATAATGCATACACTTGCTGTTACAATGGCAGTCCCTCAGTTAGGAATCCGATGTCCTTGTCCATGTATGTGTTTCTCCACGTGTTGTTCCAGTCGCCCACTTATGTTATCTGTTGTCATGCTAGCTGAATGTTATCTCTATATAATGAACGACAGACACAGTGGCCCTTCAGAAGACTCTTTTCATTTGGGTTTGACAGGAATTGGCCTCAGTATAAACTGTTGGAGCGGAGAGCAGCGGCTTTAGAGCTTCATCACGTCAGTTTGTTTCTGCTATAAAACAGAATCATCAAATCGTTTCCCTCATAGGTTCAAATGAATTTTTCTTGTCTCGTCTTGTCGATCACAAGTTGTCACTGTTCAGTGCAAGGTGTGATTTGAACTGTCAATCCTGACTCTTTTCCTGTTGAGCTAACTTAATTAACAGTTGCCCCTGAGGCTGCCCTTGCAAGTCAGGTGTGATTCACCTGTTCCTGCAGAAAACCGCCTGTTTGACGTTTTTCTACCTGCGACTGTAAATGAAACCAAATCCTCGTCAGAACAAACATCCGTCTGCTTCCACCTCCTCCTCCGCGCGATGGTAGTGCTGGACTCTGTTTTCTGCTTCAGTCTCTCTGCTGCTGGGTGTTCTTCAGCGATGAAGACGGTCTAGTGGGGGACACTAGACCGTCTAGACCGGGGACACTGGGGACAACTGTTCCAGCTTTGGCAGAACATCTGTTAATGTTTAACCATGTTGCAAATAGTAAAAAGATCATTCTTATTTTTTGGGCCTTAAGGAAGATATTTCTGGTACAAAGAAAAAACACCAAAACAGATACTTGTTTGAAATTGGTTTGCATAAATTTTATGAAACTCATAAATGCCGACATGGTCTACAGTAATTAAAGTCTGAGCGCTAATTATAGTCTATACATTAAGCAATAAATAACTATGTAGTCAAGATCATTGGTTTCTAGTCAATAGCACCTGATTGTGTTAAAGATTTTCTTTTAAATCGCCTCTCAGTTATCGTCTTTGCTCGCGGAATCAATACAAAGAATCTTCAACCACCTCCATGTATAATGGGAAGCTCATTATAGCTATCATACAATCAGCCTTTTTTCGCAGGGGGGAGGAGGTTGGGGGAGGGTAGTTCTTTTTAACCTGACTTGCCAGATGGTCCAGGCTGCAGAACTGGGATGTCGTGAATCCAGCTCCCTTTTGCAAGCGAACAGGCTTGTTGAGGTGCAACTGAAAATTAGTTTGTTGTGTAGGCAACTGCGGCACATATGTTAAATGCAATGTCTTTGAAGCCTTCATCAACAGCCCCAGGTGAATTTTGCATGACATGTGGTGGCACCGTACCTTAGAGCTTTCAGCATAATGTCAAGCACAAATGAAGAGTCATAATCAGAATGTCTAAACCACCATCTCTCATCTATTTTCAGGCTCACCGTGCCCATTATCTGCACAGCGTTAAGGTAATTGTGTAAATGTCAATTTTGGTCCAGGTCCAAATGATGCCGAGGAAACAGTTTGCTTGTTGTTCTAGAGTCCAGAAGAGGAAATATTTTTTCTAAGGCTTTGTTCTTGTCTCCTGCATGCCAAATAGGCACATGACGTCTCAAAAATGACTACATAATAATTAGTGCGGTTAGCCTTTGTCTTGCAAATAGACTTGAATAATGAAATATTTTACTGGAAATTTCGAGGAGCTTTTCTCTTACAAAACTTTCCCCTGCTCTCTGTGCTGCAGCTGTAATGTAACAAAAACTGACTTTCAGTCTTGGAAATGCTCATCTTTATTTTTCAATTACAAACAGAAAAGCTCTTCTTCGCATTTTGCTATCAGGCAGCAAAGAACATTGGCAATACAACATCATTTTACAAATACGAACAGGCGAGAAATAGCTGGTTGGAATATACACAACATGTTATGCCTATGATTATTGATAGGTTCATAGAAATGTCAGAAAGTGGTTATAGCTTCAGACTTTTTAATCTTCTGAGGAACATTTTTCATCATTCATTACATCCCACTTGTGATGACCGAGAAACAAAGTCGTGAAATTTCAACAGTGCAGACAAACTAAAAACCAAAAATTAAAATACTGCCAGCTGTATGAAAATAATCAGAAAAAAATAAATCAAGTATACGCTGTCAACATTTCAAAAACTTCATGGCTCTATCAGTGAGGTATTCTTCTTCAATCCCTGAGGCTGGTTATTTTGCCGCTCTTTAGAGCACTTTCGTAACCATCACACAGAATGTGTTCTTTGAAGAGGGGCGTACACCAATCAGAGAAAGCACCACGGCAGCGTACAGAAAGGAGACTACCAATTACATGTCTGCAATACAGTTTATCTATGTACGGCTATGTTGTTGACAGATAGAAGCCATCAGAAAACACATTCATTTTTAAGTAAAATAAGCAGAAAAAAGCCAGACGATATTTTTGCTGCATTCAAATGCAGTTTTGATTTCCAGTAAATGCGTAACGGCCACGTGCGATTCAAGACAACAGTACACTGTCGAAAATAACGGTCTGCACAAGTAAGCGTACTAACATTGAGTGTACCAAATGTAAGTTTACTAACAGAAGAACGCGAATTGAGAATCAGCCCTTCTAAGTGATACAAAAAAAAAAAAAAATCGGTCTACTTTTGTAAATGTTTGCACTACTAGTGGTCAAAAACTCAACAGGGTAGCTTTAAAATTTTGACACAAACACATAACATAATGTAGCTCACGGTTATTTTAGTTGTTAAAAAAAAACAGCAAACAAATAATATTACACAAAAACAAAAGGTTTTCCATTAAGTCCATGAATATCTATCCAACCTATGAAGAGAAAATAATTTACATTTTATATCAACGCTGTACATTCTTGACACTGCCATTACTGTTGTGGTAACAATGTAAGAAAGCCGAGCCCACTCGTCACATTTAAGTTATGTTTTCCCTTTATAGCCAAGCATATTGTTTATTCTTGAGAGTGAAGGTTTTACACACTTAGTGAAGTACAGCAGTCATGTTCAACTGGTTCTAAATGGAAAAAAGATCATAAGTTCTATAGACCAGAAATAGCTTTTGAGCATTATATATTGGTACGTTTCTATATTGGATTTAATTTTCAGGGGATGGTAAATATGCCCCCGCCCGTTCAGTGTGGCCTCTTTATGTACCTTTAAGTACCACATTATGCATATGTTCACTCACTCAGCACGGTAACCGTCACCACAGTAACAGTAGCCATTTCCAGAAGAGGCTCTGCTAATATTACTACTACTACTAGTACACAAACACACACACACACACACATTTTTTTCTCCTGCCAAATCCCTTCACTGATAATAAAATATAACTCCTCCACCGACAGTGTTTCAAGAGTTCAAATCTCATAGCGCTCAGTGAGAGGAAGAGAACAGGAGGGCACACGGCTGCTTTCCCAAATGAGTCTGCGATCCTTTTCCCCAGCCACCGTGTGTCACGGATGTCAGCCCTGCGCCAATTGCCTCAGGCCACCGGAGCATGAACTCCGACTGGAGGAAGCTGACAAATTCCCATCACGCTGCCCTGCATTTCAACCTCGACAGACATGATGTCTTTATATAAATATCTTCAATTGCTAAAGGTATGTTCTACCAGAAACAATAAAAAAAAAAGTGAGTGTAATGTTCAGTGCACTGCTGTGTAAAAGCCTGGTAGCACTGTGCCATTCACTGAATCTCAGGTATTACATCACCTCAAAGAGAATCTGAAATAGGAATTAAAACAGTGGATTGAGTTCACCGTGTATGCAAACAAGAACACATTTGAAGCTTCAACACAAAAATCCAATGTAATACGACTAATTTTTTTAATATATAAAAAAGGAACATTCAAAAGATATTTTTTTTCTACTTTAAAGGCCCCATAAAGGTTTTTATTCTCATTCAGGCGACACAATTTTCGGACAAGGCTGGAGCCATTTCACATGAATGATTTCTGAGTGGCGTGGGGATCATTTCACGCTGTCCATCCGACGATATCAGTGCTACAATGACACAATTAAGTGTAATCAAAACGCACCCGAGCAGATGATCTGATTTTAAAGTAGCAATTCTTGTGATTTTCATGGACTCAAAACCCACTTTAATACTTTATATGTTTGGCATTTTTTTCAGTTACTCAGCACATGAACTCTCAGTAATTAGAGCCCACCACACACACAAGGATTTCTCATATTTTGCAGAGAAGTGCTAGAAAAAGAGCGAGTTACAACTCCTTAATAGTGTTACTAACATTCCCATATTGTATGGAAAACCAATGTTGGCACCATGTGTTGTGTGAAATCAGATCAAACATGAGTTTGACTCTACTGCACTCAAGTGCACCATTTGCTCTCCTTTTGGTATTTTCTGGCAAATGAACTGCTCTCTGAGTGTCTACTGTTACCATGGTTACGACAGATGTCATCCAATCAACTGCTGTGATTTGTAAGGGCTACAATATTAATAATAAAAGTACCAGCGATGTTTGTTGTCATTTATTTTTTTTTCACAAATACTTAATATTATAGAGAAATACTGAACATTTAAAACTAGGTTTTCGGGGGCTTTTTAAATCTCTCCATTTATACCATTCGTTCCTATATACACCATAAAAAAACATTCACAAGCAAATTCAAAATGATTCATGATGGCAAATGTGGCAGAGCTTCAAAGTACATTCGCTTGCAACAATTATACACAAGAGTTTAAGCACATATTTCTGAGGCATATTCGTCATTGTCCTTTGAATGCACTATATGACTCTCTGAAAACTTTGTGCCGGTGAATGCGTCTAGAAGCTTGCACAGTCTCAGTCGGTTTTAAATCTGGGACACCTTTTCCAAGTTCTCTATAATCAGGTCCTGTTCTTTGACGGTCTTTGATTCATTTCTCCTCGACAAGCACTGCCCTTCCTGATACGAGCACTTCCCGTTTCCCACCAACACCGATCCGACCCGCGAGCCGGATCTGGCGGCGGGCTGCACCGGGAGCACGGCGTTCCCCCTGATCCGGTGGGAGAAGGTCTTCTGGCGCGCGATGTCGGCCGAGCACAGCTGGAACTTGAAAGCCGCCTGGAAGCCCCGGCGGAAGTTCTCGTTGAAGAAGCCGTAGATGATGGGGTTGACGCTGCTGTTGAAGAAGGCCAGCCAGTGAGCAAAGGGGTACACGTAGATGTTGATGACGCGGTACTGGTGCTCCGTGAGGCTGGCGTAGTCGCTCAGCATCATGAGCGTCCACAGGGGCAGCCAGGACACGATGAAGAGAAGGGCCACGATCAGCAGCATCATTATCACCCGCTTCTTCTTCCTCGAGATTGTGTGGCGACCTTCCGTGCTCAGCTTGTTGCTGCCGCTGCCCTCTTCCGACACGATCCTGCTGCCTCTCGCCGGAGGTATGGCGGTCTTGTAGAGGGTGACGCCGATGCGGGCGTACATGATGACGATCAGGCTGAGCGGGGCGAGGTAGATGTTCGCGAAGAGGACGGTGGTGTAGATTTTCCGCATCTCCTGGTTGGGCCAGTTCTCCCGGCACCAGAAGAAGGGACGGGTTTTGTTGTCGCGACCGAGCACGATTCGCACCGTCTGCTCCTTTGTGACCTGGAGCATGACCCCCGAGGGACACATGATAGACACGGCCAGGACCCAGATGATGACGATGATTAGCTTCGAAGTGGCGATGGTCAGCTTCTGCTTGAACGGGTAGACGATGCAGCGGAACCTGACACGGAGATGAAGGGAAGGAAATGGCGTCTTTTAGGGGACAAGACACACCTACACAAGTAAAAAATAACCGGTAGTGTCGTAAAAACTTTTACCTGTCAACAGCTATAGCAACGAGAGTGAAGACAGACGCCGACACGGATATCCCTTGAACCATCCCGCTTAGCTTACACACTACACTACCGAACGGCCATCCTGCACAGAAGATTAACAAGCTGAATATGTCACCGTTTTCAAATTGCAGTAGATAAGTAGATAAATTATGAATCAACGAGGTAATTGCTCCTTTTACGGCTTCGGAAAAGGTGACATTTCATACCTGTTATGATGTTGTCCACCAGCGTGGTCGGCATGCAGAAGATCCCGACCAGTAAGTCGCTGATAGCCAGGTTCAGGATGAACACGTTGGTGACGGTGCGCATGTTCTTGCTGCGCAACACGATGAAGCACACCACGCCGTTGCCCACCATGCACACCAGGAAGATGAGCAGGTAGGAGACGGTGAAGACAGCGGCCACGGAGGGCTTGTGCAGATAGAAGTCGACGTACGTGATGTTCTGGTGGGTCAGCGGGTTGTCCTGCAAGCCCGAGGAGTTGGAAAGGTTCAGGCCCTCCCAGGTGGTGTTGTGGGTCATGGTGATAACCTGGGTGGAAGAGAGACGAAGACATATCAGTGCATGTTTTCCGGGTTAAATAACCAATACCTTTCATTAAAAATTAAAAAAAAAAAAAAAAAATCAACGTCACCCAAGCAGGAGTTCAATTCTGCAGACCAGAAGAGCAAATTGATGGGTAATTTCATAAAACAATAAAACCTCCCCGCAAATCGATAATCCAATTTTTGTGTCTTTTGACACCATCTCGGTTGGTTGATTCGTTCCATTGGATGCTCTCTCACACTCACAACAATGAGCTGTCCCAAAAATGAACAATCTGTTCAGGGAGCAGTGGAGTGTGCTCGCTGGCTCACCGATGTGTTAAAAATCATCAAAATCCCCACGTCTTCCTCAAAACTTTCTGACTTATTTTTCCCTGTAAGGTTAAGATCATGCCGTCTGCAGGAGCTGACAGGAACTCAAGTCTATCAAAAATATTATATTTCATGTATTGTCCTGCAGGTCTGTGCAACTGTTTACAATGAACTGTCGATTTAAAAAAGCAATCTGATGATTGTTTTCAGTATATAAACAGATGGTAGTGGACCAGGTTTACTTAGTGATGAATAATTCGTCAATGCAATGCAATAAATTAGTATTTTAAAAAGTAATATATCAAATCATGAAATCTAGCTATTTTAATTTTTTTTTTTACAGTTAATTGCATATTTTCAACATTTTTAGTAACTTAAACTAAAATTTGCATTAAATTCAAAGTAAGATATTCGGTGCATTTTCTGTGAAAAACCCACTGTTCAGATTCACTCTGAAACCTTCCCATCATCTTCTCTGGAGGAAATGACAGATCGTCAGCCTTCAAAATCTTTACTCTATTGTATTTGTGACAATAACCCGAACATGGATGACTGAGTAGATGTTAAAGCCCATTTCCAAAATCCTATAAATTGCAAAGAAATACGATAAAAAAAAAATCAATTCCTGCTGCTCCATATAGCTGAACTGAGCATCAATATTACCAGTAGATACAAAGGAGATAGCCAGATTTATCTTTCTGTGGTTCAAGAAATGTAATCACTGTTATCCTTGTTTGTTGTGAAGTATTGTTACAATACTTCACTGATAGGTGAAGGACAGTTTATTTCAACTAATAAAAAGTATTTTTCTTTTTTTTTTGCATTACTCAATTTTGCCTCATACAGGCTTAGTACCTCTGTTTTCTGTTTAAAAATCATTTACACAATTGATGCATAATGAATTATTCCAGGTGTTTAAGTGATCATTTCTGCAAGACAAAAACTATCTAAGGAAAGTTTTTCAAAAAAAATTCAGCATTAGAAACTGGTTTTCTTACCTTGCAGGGTTGCAGTGAGTTCTCCTTCTTTCTTCTGTCCCTCACAGATGGTATATATCCATTCGACACAAATTTCACCTCATTCAGAGCAGAAAGCCGCACGCTCTCATCCCTACGTGAGCACCCCGTGCGTCCGCGCAGCGCGCCTGCCAGATTCAGACTGCTGTAACACTTATAGATGACAGAGAGGAGACAAGATTCACTTGGGAGAGATGTGCTGGGCGGTGCAGAGGGGCTGCGAGTAACATGTTTGAGGGCTTTGTGTGAACTGAATAATATATAATCGGTATATAATAAACCTCTGTACAAAGAGGTTGGGCTAGCATGTCTTGGATCACCCTTTCAAGTAATCAGTCCTCCTCCTCTTCCTCAGCGCTCCCCCCTGCACTGATCTCACCTTTCCCCCCCCCCCCATCCCTTCACACCAGAGAAAATACAAAAGTCTAATTGGTGCACATGAATTCTCCACAGCTGGGTCACCGTTCATTACAGTGCAGCATTTAAAAGTGACCTCAACTGTGTTCATTATCAGCATCAACTGAAAGGAAGAGACCCGGCAATAACACCCAACAATGCCGCAAGCAGAACTTCATGATTACAGGAAACTTTTCCTGAGAAAGGTAACAGGCTGAAAGGGATGAAAAGCGGTAGGGAGTGATTTAAAAGAGGTGGGATTGATGCAGGGAGCACGAGGTGAGACGAAGAGGTGAGGACTTATTGTGACCATTGTGCAGCCAGCTGAGGAGGAGGAGGAGGAAGAGGAGGGTCGATGCCGCTTAGTGCTGAATCTCAATTTATAAGGAGAGATAAAGATAGAAGGGAGGAAAGCTTCAAGGATGCGCTCGCCATACGAAATTCTTCATTACTGTCACCGAGAAAGCATTTCAGGCTATAGTTTTGCTTCAGAATGCTCAATAGATGCATTAAAAAAAAATCAAATCCTGTCAAAACTGTAGACGTATTCTCCTTCAAAAGAAAACATATGGTTTATTTAAAACAAAACAAAAAACAGACTGATGTGGACAGGTGTTAAGGCAGCTGACAGCTTGTTGTGATGGCAGACTGTTGCTTAACTGGCACATCTAACTGGCTTTTCCATTTATTTTACATCAATTTGTGCTAATAGATGCACAGCAGTTAAGTAGTGATTATCGGTGCTGTTTGGATTGTTGACCACTGATTTGCAGTGATAAATTGCTCTAGTACCATCAGTATTATTTGAAATTAAAGCTGCGTGCATGATCTAAAATGATTTGAATATATATATATATATATAAAATAAAATAAATCAAACTATTCATTGAATGATTCAATAACTTAATTGCTCCGTTTCTTGCCCAAGGCTACTGGCCAATACAATTTTTGTCTAACTGTGCTTATTTTTCTTTAACGGTTGCCTTCATTCGTCCCTTCTTGGCTACCTTTCTGTTTCATGTACTCTAATAACTGTACCTTCAGTTTAACAAAAAAAAAAAAAACCAAAAAAGCTGATGTCCCGTATGAAATACAGAAGCAGGAATGTCTGTTTGATTGACAAGCCTATGGTGCAGTCAGGTTATGGCTATCGGTGGGCGGGACGTAGTATTGCCAGGTTTTCAATCAGATCGAGTCAGATCCTCTGCTCGCTCCCCCCTCATATCGCCCAAATATGGTAGCTTCCGGCTCCAAACCGCTCGGGACCGGCAAGATGGCGCAGGACAAATTCCGAACTCGAGGCTTCATAACAGCTGATCACAAACTAGCCGGTGACATCACTACTGGTTACCGCTTGATTCGAACAAAGCCGTATCTTTTTTATAAAAACGCAACACACCACTACTTTTTGAAGTGTGTGTTGTGTTTTAAATAAAATCCTGCGTGAAAGTTACACGTTTTCCCGTAGTGGATGAAAATGAAACCTACGTCATGCGTATGTGATTTACAGGGAGATGAAACTATCAACCAAAACACCTGGTTGGGGTTACTATAAAGAAGTAAACGTTTGGGGTTAGGAAAAACAACATGGTTGGGGTTGGCCGCACAGTTTATCAGCTGTTATTGACTAAATGTTTATGGCGTAACTCTAACTGAACTTTTAAGAGAGTGAAAACAACATTTATCTTTGAAATGTGCAGCAATAAATGTGTAAAGGAGCGTTAAATGGGAATACCGAAAAAGGTAAAAGAACTTGTAAACAACCTGAGTAAATACACTTAATCATTTCCACAACAGCATTTGAAAGTAAAATATAAACCTTCAGTTTATCATCCGAAGTCAGAGAAAACAAAATAATGACCTCGCTTTGTCGTCAAGAAAAAAAGACCAAAGGTGAAAATTACTGCCAAAATATGGGGTAACCACATAACAGATGCCATTCAGAATTTAAATATAACAATGATTACAGGCTTCATGAGTCAAAAACAACATTTTCAGCTGCAGGATTTTCTGCTCTGTTTAACGTATTATTAAGTCGTCTACCAGGGGTCCCCTCACCCTGAGAACTAATTGTATCACGCGTTATTTTTTGCACTCTGCTTCTCTCAGCGATGCATTTGTCGTCCTTTACACGTTGCAATGATCATATAATTACACAGCACTCTTGTTGCGTGACTAGTGTCATGCCCCTGAACTTAACCTGCACACTTTGTGCTACGGATCAGTATTCATGGTGCCTTACCAAGTGCATCTGTTTTAACACCATGTTCCTTACACAAGTGTTAAAACAAAGGAATATTAATGAGCTGAGACACACACACACACACACACACACACACACACACACACACACACACACACACACACACCATGAAGTGGAGAATAAGGTGCAGACAACCAAATTAAATCATAAAGCAAATATAGATTGGATTATTAGGAGTGACACTGCTAATAAGGAGTTCATGACTGCAGAGGCCGGCAAAGTAAAAGACATTTAATTAGAAAAAAAAAAAAAAAAAAGGGGCGGGGGCGGTTACTTGTTGAACTGCCTGTAATGCCCAGAGGAAGGACACACTAATGGATCCTCTGGAGTGAGGAGCGACAGAGAGAGAAGAGTCTGGACACGCAATCACAGGACGATGTTATAAACCTCGGAGACCGTCTCATGGGAGGGATGTACAGTGTGTGTCGAGAGCACTGTCACTTTATTAAGAGCCTGGAAGGCTGTTAGAGAAGCAAAAAGGTCTCTTTTCGACATGTATAATTTTCACATTTTCTATTCAGGCATTTAGAATTGACTTTTTTTGTTTTTTCTTTTGCTACGGGGCCCTTTAATGTGATAAGAGTCGTGCCAACATGACTTCACACCACATGCAAGTGTTAAAATGTCTGTTTTAATACCTTTGTTCCTGTTGGTAGAGAAAACCTCCCGGTGCCCGTTTCATAGGGTACCGTTTACACAGAGTGTGTACGTTGCGCAGAAAAAAAGTCTTCATTAAATGTTTAAGCATCATTTTCTAATACTCAGTAGATGAATATGAGTCATTAACAAGAATAACCTTTGGGTTGTCAGATTGTGCATAATCGCTGACCCCTCTTACCTGAATTTAAGATCCTCTTATTAGCAAGTTATTAGGGCCAGAGCACCGAAAGATACATTTACCTACATGCACGAGATTCGGTGGACGTGTATCACACCGAGATGTACAAAAAAGTCCCACTGCACCATTACGTCAACTCAACAGGAAGTTCGCCATTTTGAATTTAGTCGCCATTTTTGGCGATTCGCACATGTTGTATTTCAACGAACTCCTCGCTGCTTGCACTTTTAATTCACATTTACAACTGCACGCATGTTCGATTAAAAACTCTTTATGAATAACTTGGAACTTTAGATTTTAATCCATTAATAGAAAGTGAGAAAGCAATTGGTATTTATTAATACTCTTTGGTTTTCTTCAACATTTAAAACTGCTTTATTAGTAAACAGAAAGGACTCCTGCCAGAAATGATTTCGCAATACCTGGGAACCCATTTCAATGACGTGTGACCTGAAAAGTCTTCAATATCTTTAAAAACCATTAACAAAGCAGCAGAGGGAGTTTTTGAATCGTCGTGACATGCAAATGTTGCCCATGCTCCTGCACACAAAGATTTATTTCTTATCTGCCATTTTTTGTTGAGAACCTACAATCTCTCCTTAATCTCAGTGTCGAGTTGGTCTTCATTTGGGTTTTTCTGTTTTGGTTTGTGTTTATTATCTGTAAAACACTGCTGGATGTGCATGTGTCTTTTTGAAAAGAGTCACTACTGCCCCCTTGAGACACAATGCTATCCTGATTTAACGCCATACAGTCTGTATTTACACGTATTTGATATTCCTCTGTTAAGTAAAATGTTGTCATGTACATCCAATCAATATTCAGAACGCTGTGTTATAAAATCATACTATAAATATGATAAACTACAACATGTGTGATAGATTTACAATTTAGAACAGATGTGAGAACAAGTATGTGGATGTTCAGGATGTTTTTAAGGACACTTTATGAGCTTTGACAAAGCATCACTCATATTCAGTTATTCGGACTATATCTGTAACATGCAGTTACATTAATCTGAGAAAATGTGAAGGGAAAAAACACCGATGTTCTCTCCTGCACCCGAGGAGGAATGCAATGAAAAGAAAACTGACTCAGTAATGAGCCAATTTGTATCACCGACTCAGGCCTGATGATCATGGAAACTATGCAGCCCTCCTTTCTTATCTCAGCTCAGCACAAACAGCAGGATGTGAGATTGGTGTCTACAGTTTCGCTCCAAGCTTAAACTCAGTCCAATCCATCTCTTTAAAAACACTGCGGGGCCCCCGGTTGTTCAGAGGTAACCTGATCGGATGTTGGCGAGCAGATTGAATGAAATCTTGAAAATTGGTTGTTCAAAGGAAAGTAGGGTGTTTTAAACTGGATTAAATACAGTAAGAGTCTTGGTTTGGGACATCTTGGAAGTTTTGGGATACCATTTGATCCAAAAATTTTAAAAAATTTAAAAAAAAATCTGGGTTTCAGGAACTAATGTTATAAAACCTTAAAATTGGTAAAAGTAATAAAGAAAATGTAATGTTATAGCATTCATATATTTTGCACTTGATTTGTTTAATCGTCACAAATGTTCTTCACGAACAGCAAACCAAAGCCAGACTTTACATGTAATGATATTTGAGCTTTTTTAAGATTTAAAACATTTAAAGTATCCATAATGCATAAGTGAAAAATTTATGTTTTTTTTTGTATTAGTTGTGTGTCAGATTAACGGAAATGGACATGTCTCGTGACCCTGTACAGGATGAGACGGGTATTAAAGGATGTTTGTATTGTTTTAACACTTAAAAGTTCACATCCTGGCTCTACGACCTGTTCTTATTTACAATGTAGGCCAGTAGCGTGCATCTGGAGTCCCATTTAGAAACCCGGTGTTTTATTAAGTTTATTCACCTCGAGAAGTGTGTGTCTGGATCAGGATGATCCAATCATGTTGCCTTAAAAAAATACACTGGCACATAAGTTAAAATAGATTACACTGAGCCTGGATAACAAAACATGGAATTTACAAATGTGGATCTGTCTGTTAGAGATGACCTTTTTTTGAACAACTGGGCCTGGGTGTCTGCATCTCCTAAATACAGCTCGTTGAACTCTTTACACTTATCTTTTCTTGACGAATTTCAGAATAAACCGGGGTTTTTATGCTTGAATGTGTTTATTCCAAAGAAAAACAAATCCTTTGTTTGTGCAGGTGTAGGCACAATTTAGGGAAAATTACATATTCCAGTTGATGTTCAAATTTAAAAGAACAAAATCTGAACCCCGCAGCAGTCA
Source organism: Brachyistius frenatus (assembly GCF_029030835.1). Lineage (NCBI taxonomy): Eukaryota > Metazoa > Chordata > Actinopteri > Embiotocidae > Brachyistius > Brachyistius frenatus. The sequence continues at coordinate 1,653,724 of NW_027210634.1, read as the reverse complement.
GTCAGTAGGAATCTGGCGTTACTTTAAATATTAATTCACAATTAATAGAAATAAAAATACTGATATTTGTGCCATGAGCAAAAGTTTGACAAGTCTCAGAAGTTCATTAACTCGTCAGACCTTAAGTGACTCACTGGGACTCGTAAGGCTGCTCGAGAACTGTCACCAGGACTGTCAGCTGGTGACGGAGTCTAATAAACTCCCAGACTCTTCAAACATCGTGGTAACACTCATTATCTGCAAAGCAATGGCTGAATAAGTCAGAGTCCCTTTTGAGGACAGATGAAGTTTAAATTAACCTCTTAAGACATATCTGAAGTGGAGGAAAAAAACAGCATCAGATAAAAAGATTACATTTTCATTTGTTTTAGATGGAAGTAAATAGCTGCAAAATCTAGATGCAAACGTCATTCATTTGAAAATCACACCTTTGGCAACCGAAAACTCTTATAACGATTAAAAAAAAAACACACACAACAATGTATTTAAGAATCATTTGGACTGTTTTATTGCTCTCATTTTAAAACACTACTTCATAAAAAAACACTGACATTTTTCTTCCTTCCGAGTAACCTACGGTCATTTGAGCACGTAAGATGCTTGTATAAAATTGGTTTCAGAGTTTTGAACATCAAAAATATTACATTAATTGTGGAATCAGAACCAGAAAGTCCAAAAAAAAAAAAAAAAAAAAAGGTCAAGATATACAGATCACAGAATAAAGTGGAAGACAACGTGGCTTTTTTGGGTCAAAGCAGCTTCAACAATCTTTAGTGCTTCACATTTTTTTTTTGACAGCTCATCGATGTGATTGTGAAAGCGTGATTCAAAGCCCAAAGCCCACGCACAATGCTGACTGTGCAAGTCAATATATTTTAAATGATTGAGATGTATTACACTCAGATATGCATTAATATGTTTAGATCAACTGACTCACCTTAAGTTATCAGAGTATACTTCAATCAAAAAAAACTAAGCATAATCAAGTCGTTTGATGTCAGAAAAAAATTACAGATTGATGCATTTCATTACAAATTAAACCGTCACTACATGGAACATAAATAATGCATTTTGTACTGATACTGCACAACATTTTTACCCTACACACTAAAAAGCAGAAGCTCCTCCCTGATTGGGAGTCACAGCATTTTATCTCTCACAGTGATTGTGTGTTCATTTGCATTTTATTTTTTTTAATAAAAAAAAATGCATTATTCAAAAAAAAAAAACTAAAGAAGATTTCAGATTGAAAATTATCACATTAAATGTGGAATATGATCACATTTGAAAGAAAAATACAACTCAAATAGACTTTTAGGATTGAGTCTATGGTCAAGTACATGAGAAAAACTAACCCATCAGATGGGTTTAAAATACTTTTCCACCCAATGTCAGCATTTGAAACATCAAGAAAAAAGATGTTTTTATGATTTTTTTTGTTATTACTAAAATGCTTACATAAGGTGGTTCGAATCACTTTAAAATTATCGCTTTTGTATGGGTTTAAAATATTGCAATTCATACTTGAATTAGTTCATATTGACATTGAAAAGAAAAAAAAAATCTTAAGTGTCACGGAGCACAAGAAAACTTAAAGTTAAGATTCAGAGATCCTATGCAGTGCCAGGTTAAAAAAAAAAAATAAAATAGAATTAGTGTTTGATCACAAATCATTGCACAACAGATGTGCTTAATATATCATGCCTGGCACCTACAGAAAAAGTAGGTCGAGCTACATACAGCTAAAATACATCTAAAACTCCCTAAAACAGGGAAAAGACAGCGGAGTGGAGACAGACCACAGAAAAACATATCTTCAAATTTCCACAAATGGTGATGTTAAATGGTAAAGCCGTACTTAAAATTCAACCAAGAAGTTATTTTCTGCTGAGTTGAAATACAATAAATAAAGAAGAAGAAGAAAAAAAATATTTGTTTATGCATATGCAGCCTTGGATGAGAATGTGCCCATAAATACAACATCAAGGTCCGCCACGTCACTCTCCGCGGACGACCTTTTGTAGCCCTTTTGTTAAAAAAAAAAACAAGTAAAGGAGGAAACCCCTGTGGTCGCCTCTGAAAATGCGGTACCTCCAACATTCCAGTAAGTTAGGACTTAAAATCTTTAACTACTAAAAACAGTACTATCAGAAGAGAGGTTGGTTATTTTTGGTTTAATTTGTTAAAAAAAAAAATATATATATATCTTAAAAACGGTGGAGAAGTCCTCCTGATCTGTACACAATCAAATAAAAGGTTTGTTTGGAAGACGGATTTGTTCTACAAACCTTATCAATGATTACCTATCTTTATCTTGATGCTTGATAAATTATTAGCACACACAGTTCTAAGATTTTGATGTCCCATAAAAACTGCATGCGGATGACCTTGAGTAGCCCTTTTGTTTTCGGCAAGAAATCGTGCAGAAGACGAACGGTCAACCGGATCTCGTGTCGGTCCTCAATTAAAAATTCAGTACCACCAAAGTAATTTTAACGTTTAAGACAAAGAACTTCCAGCCATTCGGATTTAAGTCCTCGCCTGACGAATATTTACAAAAACACCGCGAGGAAGCGGTACTACGAAACAAAAGAGGACGGCTCCGTTTGCCAAGCTGTGTTCGTATCCATGGACGATCTTTTCACAGATCAGTTTCAGAGCCTCTCCTCCCAAAGAAACTGTAATCCTCAGAGCCCCGGTGCATTAGAAACTGAGGAAAACCTTTTACGGAAGAACATTTCTCGAGACTGAAAGAGGAAGAGACACGGAATACAATGAATGTGATGTTTTGAATTTCTTTTGATTTAGTTTTTACGGCTTGATTCGTTTTAATGGGCATAAATCGTTTCAAGTCTATGCGATTCAATTCTTTCAAGGCCCTTTTCCAAAGACGGTACCCGTGCGGCTCAGCTCGACTCGGGGTTTTATATTATCCGTAAATGGTATCTGGTAATTGGTATATTTTTGGTATCACCTGAACACAAATGAAGTGGGCAGGCATTCATTCACACAGGCTTGCCCTTGAGGCATCGTGTTTTCACAAGTGAGGTTCAAAGATAAGCCATGAAACCCAAACTTAACTTTCTGAGCAAATTTTGCCTGCGGGATGTCCTATCGTAGAGCTGAAAGGCAATTTCGTTGTTGTTGTTGTTGATGTTGAAAATGAAGTCACAGCAGTTTCCAAAGTGGAAAAACGAAAATCCAGGAAAGCACACGCTACTCAGAAGAGTGCTGGCAAGAAGAGTCGAGTGGAGCCGGTACCGCCAATGGAAATGCGGCTTCTGATGTTGCGCAACATTTAAGTCAACTGACGTTGGCTACAAAATGTGCTTTGTAAGCAAACTGACTTGACCGGGCTTTTCTAATGAACTTCTAAATCACACAATATGGACGATTGTGAAATGCAAATCCAAGTTGGTACTCACTTACTCAGCCACACTGGAAGACCGCAAGTAGTGCTCAGCACGGTGAATGGGTATTAAGGAAAACCGACGTCTTATCTCCTAAAGGGAAAGGAGAAATAAAAGCGTTAAAACACACTGTAAACATTCATCAATTTCCAAAATCAGCAAAAGAAAAAAACAAAGAGAGCAATGCAAAGCTGCTTTCTAGGGTTACACCATAGAGTTCAAACTGGCAGGTTTGTGCGGCATAACATTTAAAAAAAAAAAACAAACAAACAGAAAAAACCTTAGCGAACCTTTAAGATATTAAAATTGTTGTAAAAGAGCATGCAAGAGGGCCAGCATTGCCAGGAGAAATGTGAGTAGGAGGCACTTAGAAGTAAAAGTTGGAGCAGCTCTCGGAGCTACAGCAAAGCGAACCCTGGCTGGTACTCACTATCCAAAGATTTATCCGCCAACATGGGCTCCTGCTCCATCATATCCATAGAGATTTTTATACTGGGGACATTTGGATGGTATGGGTAGTCAGACTGTGGGAGCACGGAGGGAGAACATTAACACTCATGGGTAGTTTTTCTTTTTTTTAAGGTGAGGACCTACTGGAGGATGTCACGAGAACAACGGACACACAGAAAGGCAGTTTGCACATTGAAACGTTACGTCTTGACTTACGAATTCCATTTCACTGTCGATGCTTCCCTTCTTCTTGTTTTTCTTTTTCTTCTCGTCCTCTTTCTTCTTCTTGTCTTTCTCCGGGATGACGTCGTCCAGGTAGCTGAGGTCGTGCTGGGAGAACACGTAGTCCATGGCCTTTCGGACGGCGACCAGCGCCAGAATCTAAAAACGGAGAGAGAGTTTTGACGATCCTTCGCGGCCAAACGATCGAGCTTAACTTTTTTTTTTTTTTTTTTTTTTTTGCCGTGACGTTAGCCGCCTCTAACCATGACGGGGAAAACGATGGCGGCCACGGTCGACTTGAGGATCCAGAGGAGGGCCAGACACAGGCCCTGGATGAAGGTGAAGAGGTGGATGCGTCTCTGGGGGACGTGCCGCAGATAGATCAGGTCCGGCTGGTGCTTGGCGGGCATGAGGAGCAGCTGCAGGCGATCCATGAACTGAGAGAAATAAACAGGCCAAAACGCTCAGCTGTGTACTTCATAAATGTATGCTTTTTTTAAAAAATTTTATTTCTGCAAGCGTTAAACACGAACGATATGCCACCCAGCTAACTTTTTCAATGAGTAACGTGTGATGAGAAATGCGCCCCATTTTTCCAAGTCGCTCGTCCAGCGCCGCTTTCGCCGGCGATGAACTGGGTCGGACGGACTCACCTGGACACCGTTGAGTGACGCGACGCCCATGTAGAGGAACACACCATAGAGAACGGGCATGGGAATGAACTGAGGGACACGGAGCACAACGGAAACGGTGTTAATCGCATGTTTGACTGGTTGTAGTAGCATCGGGTAAGTTAAGAAACAAAGAAAAGGAAAATGTGAAAAGATACGTTGATGTGGTAGAGCCCTCGCAAGAAACAAGAGTTGTTTTTTTGGGGTTTTTTTTTGGCACCACTGCTTAGTTAAAAATAGCCCGCAGGCTGCTTTTCTAAAGAATCTTCCTTTTCGTGCACACATCAGTGGGAACAGTCACTCGGCTGCTACTGGTGCAGCTTTGAGAAGCAGTTGTTCAGTATCAGCAACAGAGTCCTGCATCAACTTAAAAGCAGCAGTGGGAAAAAAAAACAACCTCAAAACACTAGAATCTTGCAAGGTAGAGCAGAAATCTGCAATATAAATAAAAAGGGAAATATATGCGGCAGAAGATGACAAAGTGTGAAATATAAAAAGACATTTGACGCAGCATCAATAATCATTTTGCATGTCATGCAAGACTACATAACCAGACGAGTGTGGAGAGGAAGATAAATTCCCAGGATTTGAAGCACGGTACGCAATATGCCCACAAGGGGGAGCACCAGCTCCATCCATCTCCATTTAGCCTTCACATTTTTTGTTTGGCAGTTTAATGAGGGAATGGAAACTGGAGAAGGCACTCTGCTGCAATTGGAGCTTAAACCCTGATGAACATGCTTATTTCACATCGTATTACTTCAGCTACGGGACCTCCTAATCGGATGAATAAAAGATCTGAAATTATTTCAAATTTGAGAGGTGTGACAGGAGTTTGTCCTAAAACAGGCGGACAGTAATCCGCGTTTCCACGGAAGAATTAAAGAAGTTGGAGCGCTACCTTGAGGATAGGGGCCATGAACACGGAAAGTCCTGTCAGGAGGAACACAAAGATCCCAGTGACTCTTTGTTCCCTGGATTGGGTGGAGGGGGGATAAGAACAAAATTAGTCAGCAGATCTGAATCGATGTAGATGCAGCAAAGGTTCAGCGAGTCCTGGAGCTGAATTTCTAATGGTTGTATATGCACAAGACATGTATGTTTTTGAATGAACCACATCAACACGCAAGGAAATCCTTATCCTCATAATCACGTACAAATCCACGATACCATGATGCGCAATATTTACAGACTTTGTAAAAGAAATAAGATTTTTACCGACTTCTATCTCATTAACAAATTTGTTTCCTTTTAAATGGACTTTTTTTTTTTTTTTAGCGCAGCCATTCTCTGTAAAAGAACAACTGCAAGTATATTTATATCTTTACATACAGTACACTGAGATTTGAAAAGACTTTTTTTTTTACCCTTTTCTCTCATATTTTAAGACTTCTTTCTCTCCTTTTTTATGTTCTTCTGTTTCTTTCCTTTCTGATTCATTAAAGTAAAATGGTCTATTTCTGTTTTTTCTGTCACTTGTTGCTGGTTAATAATCGTGTCTTTGTGCACGATATTCTTGAAAAAGAAAACATGGCTCTGCTTTGTTTATGATCAGTGATGGGAGGGGACTTGGGTTTGTCCACTTCCCCACATTTTCAATTTGGGATTTATAAAATACAAAACTGCATGCAAGTCTATTTCTATGAACATATATATATATATATATATTTTACCGCATGCAATTCTGTCTTCATGTGTCGAAATAAACATTTAGTACGGACTCTACACACAAATTATGGTTCCTGAAGTTAAAAACTGTTATTCTGCTTTACCCGTTTGTAGATTTATTTACACCTGAGAATACAAAATTAATTGACCTGTCACAATCCAATACTGGATGCCCTCTATGAAAACATAGAAAGGCATAGAAACCTCCGTCCCGGACCAACAAGTTAGAAACAAATGATTTTAAAATGACGGTGACACCGTGCCCAGCAGCTCACCTGACACCCAGGAACTTGGGCTGCTCCCCGGGGGCCGACGTCTGGGTCTCCATTTTCAGAGAGTCGATGTGGGCGATGGAGATGACGGTGGCGGCCACGTACCACGGCAGGCCCATGAAGGAGCAGATGATCATCAGGATGGCCACCCAGAACAAGTCCAAGTGATATCCCGCCCCTTTCTGCGAGGAGACGGGAGGAAAGCGATGAAGAGGAGCAGGAGGATGAGAGGCATGAAGAAAGAGACAGCTGGCCAACGATGATTTCAAAATGATCTTAAGAGCTCGTGGTGCTGTAGAAGTGAACTAATAGATCAAACTAATAAAACCAACAAGTTTTAATGAGAATACTTTCACAATGACACAAATATAGTGTGGTTTAAAATATAAAGTTTGACTGTTTCAGGCCAGAAACGTTATTTCTCCACCTGTCCTTCCTGGCATTGTGAGGAAGCATCATTTTTTAAAACCCCAAAAAATAAAGACAAATTTCAACACTTTTTTTCTGGTAACTCTTCCAAAGATTGATCATTTTGGACTCTTGATTTTCTTTAAATCCTGTCCACGAGCCTTTATTTTCACCCTTGAAATTAAACATGTATTTCATCCCTCGGAAACCTCGAGGTGGTGCACCGACCTTGAGCTTGTGCTCTTTCCTGTTGACGATCACAGCGGTGATCTGTTGGTCCATGAAGATCAGGATAGTGACCAGCAGGGCGGGGAGGGCAGCAGCCATGTACACCCACCAAGGGTTTGCTCCAAAAGGAGGAACAAACCAGCCCCTCAGCGGACTCGTGGGCTACACGAAACCAGCAGGGAGAACAGAGATGATTAAAATACACCATCGCATGTATACGCGCCTCTGGACCGCCGACTGGCGCCAAATCATTTCTAGATTACAGGACACGGATAACATCTTAAAAACCTCACAACAAAACAGAAACACAAATCTAACTTGAAGCGGTTACTTCAGTGCACTAGGTGAGTCTCAAGTACCGAACAGAGTTTGAAATGACAGAAAAAAGGCCGTGAATTCAGACTCTGTGGTCGAACAAAGGTGGCTCTGTGCTCGCAGCGAGAAGCCCACCTGTGTTCTCACATCACCTATAATCAAGCCGTGCCCGCTCCTCCACCGATGTGTGTGTGTGTGTGTGTGTGTGTGTGTGTGTATGTGCGCGCGCGTGTGTGTGTGTTAGATGCCAGCTGAGGAACATTCGATCTCCAGCGATCTCCAAGATGGTCTTACTTTCAGGTAATATATATCTTTACTGGGGGAAGCTACAAAGAGGAGCATTATGCCGGGATTTAAAAGAATTACAGAGGCTTTCTATCAGAAACATGGATCGTTATCAGTGTACTCGGAGGGAAACTGCCGTCGTCACCCCCGCTAAAAAAAACAAAACTATTTGGTGCAAAGATTTCAGGCGCCAAATGAAACGACGACGACTTTCTTTGTGCGTCATTTTTATTTTTTTGCCTTGCGTGTTTTAATACGTACCTTGAATTCACTTGGCACTATGAGTTTCGGAGTGTCCACACCGACGAAGGCGTCCACGCAGCAGAAGAGGAGAATGGTCAAGATGATCGCGAAGTCGCTGATCAGCTTCCTCACCTAAAAAAAAAAAACAAGGAGGAACATTTTTTTGTTTGTTTTTGCTTCTGGTGAAATGTTTTCGTCGTGTGTTTGACAAAGAACGACGCCGCCTTAAACACCGTGTTTGTAGATAAACAAGCAAGCACACTTGGAACACAGCAAAAGAGTCACTGGATGATCATGAGAATATGAAATGTTGGTATTTGATCTCAACATTCGTTGCATGGCAGCTCTAAGGCCACTGGTGTCTGAATGGGAAGCACAAATTTGTAAAGCGCTTTGAGACCGCTATGGTAAAAAGACTTTGCATAATTGCAGACCATTTTCCACTTTGGACTGACGCAAACTGAATTTTCTCCACTCAGCTGTTCGACAGGTGAATGGAATTTGTATTTATTTCAGGATGAATTTGAATAACTTTGAGGAACCATTTGCTTTTCATCTCGCACCACCATCATCATGTAAAAATTTCAATACACTTGTATCGCAGTGTTTCCTTTCCTGAATTTGAATTTTTTTTTTTAAATTTGAACTTCCTCCACCAGTTACCAACACACACTCCTATGTCCTCCAGTGTAATATCTTATTCCAACATTATGTCCATTGCATCGTCTCCTTGAATCCTTCTAGTAAAAAAAAAAAATCCTCAGTGTAAGTATTTAGTCGCAGGTGGGTTTTTTTTCTTGTTGACAAAGTGTAAAATTTCACTGCCTTAGTTGGCAAAATATGCATTGACAAATATTTGTAATTTTGAAATAAGTATACAGAAGTGGGACCACCTGCATGCACACGTCACTAAACCTCTGTAATAAAATGTAAATGAAGTTGGTTAGGAGATGTCATACAGATACAAACTAGAGAGACTCGAGATTTATACCCCGTGACTCTTCTATTGAATTTGAGAAAATGTGGCATCCCTTCTTGTCATATGCTGACTCTAAGCTTTAAATCTCCTCTTATGTAACTTCAGACCTACGGTTAGTCATTTTCTCCGGACACACCGCATCAATTCATCTTATTATACTTAAGCCTTGAACAACTTCATATTTTTTCAGCTTTATTTTGTTTTCGGGCTTTATTTTAGTTTTTGGCTTTATTTTTGGGGTTTTGGGCTTTATTTGAGTTTTTTGGCATTATTTTAGTTTTTGGCTTGATGTTAAAACAAAAATACATGATATGTATTGCATTTGTATTGTATTTATCTGTAAAATGTAAAACCAATAAACAAATTAAAAACAGTTTTTTAAAATAAAGTTGCAGTTCATTTATTAACCTGACATCTCGACTCATGACTTCTTTGCCAAAACAGCACTGTTAAAATTGATACAAAATCTGTGCTTTTCACGTTACCTTTTCTCGCAACCGTCTGCAGCTTAATGTTCTCAATCACTGTTCACTCCGTCCGCACAAAGCCAGACGTAGAAAAAAAAAAAACCCGCATGTGTCGTAAGCAGTGATCACTCACCGTGGTGGGGAAGAAGCGGCTCGTCTTGAACTGCTTCAGGCCCATGGAGCAGGTGTAGGTCCCGAAGAACAAGATGAAGGATATCAGGGTGATGTCAGGCACGTAGCCACAAGCCTCTCCCACGAGCTGCCCTCCGTAGTTCAGACACTGCTTCCTGGTCAGGGACGCCCAGGTCGCGTTCACCGGCTGGAGAGACACAAGGATAGACGTCATCGGTTATAACAAATACGCAACAATATCTGGAGGAAGAGTAGCTTTCAAGCAATGAATTCTGGATCTTTGCCACTAAATGTAAAAAAACAAACCAAAAAAAAAACAAGGTCACTACATACCAGATCAGTACTGTTTGTCCAGGCGGTGATATCGAAGAGTTCTGAGGAGTTGCCTGGTGAAGAGAAACAATAATATCTAATCTCCACAATGAGAACAATTCTAGTGTCACGCTTGTCATTTTAAATCCGTGTCAACATCTCTCCCAAACAACACTGCCAAGTCCCACTCAACACACACAGTCTGATAGGGCTGCCGAGAAAGTAAACAGTGATATCTCCAAGTATCATTTGTTATTTCCACTGCAAACACAGCAGAAGCTTTATAGTAGAAAAAGTAACGTCACCGGCAAAATCCGACGACACCAAATACAAAATGTTCACGATAACGGAACTTCTCATGGTGGCTCAAAACAATCAGGGAAAGGAAGGTGTTGTCTGACTCTGCCCGGCGTCGTCGGGGGAGAAACTCTTCCTGTGATCCGGTGAGCGATTTCTCGATATCTACGTACCAGGCGTGCAGCGGCAGTCGTAGCGAGTGACGAGGTCTAGGTCGAACTCGGAGTTGATGGGGTTGTGGTGGGACAGCTTGATCATCTTTTTGAACGCGTCGTAGATGAAGATGAAGCTGATGAGCGCCGAGAAGCCCTCCTCGGTGAAGCGCGTGAAGTACTGCACCAGGAAGCTGGCGTCCGTGGCGACCAGCACCAGACAGAGGAACCCCGACCACAGGCCGATCCACAGCCGGAACTCCAGGTAGTTGAAGCCGTTGTCTCTGAGGAAGACGGTAACGAGTGAACAAGCGTATTCTTCCTACGACGCTACATTTTATCCCCAAACAATTACACTTCAGTGGGCTTTCAGCGAGTGCTGTCGAACCTGAATTTGTGTTTAAAAGTCTGCAAATATTAGTTGCTGAATCAGCTTCTTTTATGTGAACAATAACAAATTCATACACCACTTTTGTATCACAGCTTAACAGCATGCGCAGTTGTTGTTTTTTTTCCCTGTATGCATTTCTTTGTTTTTAAATCGATAAAGCTGACACTGATCACATCTGTTACAGTAAACAAAACAATGTTCATCACTTACTCTACTTCACCTATGTTTCTGTCTGTCCACATATCACTGTGTCCCATAACGTCCCTTTAAATTCCCCACATCTGTAGCTTAAATGCACACGTCATGCATTCAGTGTTTTTGTTTCTTTGAATTTGAAAAGTCTCGGCATTCAGCCGACCTGCGGTGTAACTTCGATCTCTCAACTCTTTCAGTGACAGACTCTTTATAGCTCCGCCCCGCTATTGCGGTCCAGCAAAAAAATATTGTATTTCTGTTATTTACCTAATTCATGAGCACCTGTTTTTGTTCCAGTTCAGTGAGAATCTCTGCTGCGTTTTTGTCCTCTGATCTCTGTGTGTTTCATGAAGGGAGGCGCTCAACCCCGCCTCCTGCCCCCGTTACACTGGCACGGTGCAAGCGAGAGGAGATTGTCCACTCCTTAATCGACCACTTTGATAGCGTCGTTCTCTCAGACACGTTAAAAAGATTTTTTTTTAAAAAGTAAAATGCTGAAATAGATCGCCAAATATACCAAGCTACTTAGATACTGGTTAGAGACTCCTGATATACACAGTATATATACTATATATATTCAACAGCTGTAAGAGCCTAGCAGCTGCCACTGACTCGGCAACAGTTGACCCGAGGCATGGAAAACATGGGGAGGACGCAAACGCCACAACATTCTTCACTCCCAGTGTAAAATTAAATGAGAGTGAATTATTAATAATGGAACATAATCAGCCTAGTGTTTGGTAATGCTAGAAGTCTTTGTTCGGCTGAGGGGAGGGAGTTCAGCGGGAGGAGAAGTCAGCATTATAAATCACACGTTGAAATGCACAATAAGTGTCATCTCGGTTTTATATTACACTTTCATTCAGGACAAATACATTTTCCTTTTTTTTTTTTTTCCATAGAGTATAATTACAGCACCTAATGTCTGTAAGTTGAACACATTACAGTCTCTGTTTCCACTGGTTGTGCACAAGCATGTGTGCGTGTGTGCGCTGCTTTTATCCCCATGTCGATCAGGGCAGGAAGTCGACGGCACAAAACACATGGGAAATTAACAATAAGTTGGCAACGGTGCCCGCCAAGAGATTTAGAGTCAGGCACAAAAAGTTCCAGTGAGATATCACTTAAGTTAACGGCCTCTGATGCAAAGTTGACAATGTGAATCACCTATTCCGTATTATGCTTATATTTCTACTTAAATAAAAAATAATTTTTTTTTAAAAAGGAGCACAAGGATAGCGTTTCTGTAAACACACAAACAGCCTCTGTCCTTTGGGGGGGAAAGACTACAATCTATAAATATCTCGCAGGCTATTGACCCCCGCTTGTGAACTAAGTTTCACCCCTCGCTTATATTTACTCATTTTAAAAGCGGGCGTCGACTCACTTGCTGAAACTGAAGAGGAGTCTTTCGAAGACTAACACGGGGCCTGTGCTGCTGAGGATAGTCAGCGGCTGACCGGCCAGCAGGCAGAACAAGGCTCCCGTCACTGCCGTGCCCAGGAAACTCTCCAACACCCCCTGCAACACAGAAAGACCAAAAAAAATTCACATGGAGCACATACAAGTAAAAAAATAAATAAATAAAAAGAATTGAGAAAGCAAATTCTGTAATATGCGCATGACTCCATGTCAACCATCTTGGTCAGGAATTTTGTCATCAGTTTTATGCATATTTTTGTAACTTTTTTTTCCCTCCACAACTCTCATGACATATTTCTGCTTGTTCAGGTGGAAATATTGTTTAACCACACACACACACACACACACACACACACACACACACACACACACACACACACACACACACATCTGGCCCGTCAAGTTTACAAATTGGATGCTATGAGAGCTCTTTCATCACGCACTCAGAAAAAAAAAAAAAAAAAAAACATTCGGTGGAGGCAAGGGATTCCCCGAGTGGAAAAAAAAAGAAAAAAGAGGGGGGGCGGGGGTGAGTATAGAGGATTAAGGAGCACCGGTTGGTGGGAGCGGGGACGGTCAGTGGAAACACAGCCACGATGAGGTTGCAGCCGCTGCGTAATCTGGATCTGTGGTTTATTTACAGCGCCGGGCAAAGACTCGACGTGGGTGGAGCGAGCAGCTATCATACCACAGCAGTATTACAATGCCGCCAACAGCAGGTCCAGCAGATGGATGTGTGTGTAGCTTATCAGCTGAAGGGACCGTATTAGTTTGTGACCTAAAATGAGGAGCTGTGACGGAGGTGAAAACAACAAACATCTTGAAAAGTAATTGAGTCACGTCATTGACTTTACATGGGGAGCATATTGAGGCTCAGCTCGTAGGAAACGTATCTTAGTTTGGTTACAATGGAGAAAGCAAAACATGCCGTACAGATAAGAGGAATAATAATAATTAAAAAAAAAAAGACTCAAAATCACAATTTCAGCCTTAAAATCTGTTTGAAAATGATAACTTGCGTCTTATTTTGTATGCAAAATGAAGTGCCGTGTTTAGGTCAGAGCAACCTCATGTAATAGTCTGTGTTAAATTAACTAAAGCTAGATCAACCGGGGTTTCAGGTCTGGTTTTAAGGAGTCAAATGTAGGTCACACCTCGGAGCTTCAGGTGGTTCGAAGTTAACCTATGACTCGTTGAGTTTTCCCTTTGATTGTGCAACAACATTTCCACAGATTAAAAAAAATTGACGAGCCGCAAGGGCGACCAGGTGTCCCACTTTATGTAGGACTGCTCTACTCCAAAATGTGGCTTTTGTCCAAAGGTTGTGAAGAAAGTGAGGAATGCAATCCCACAGGTCAGCAGACTGTGGTAGAAAGCTGAAACCGCATATATGTTGAAACCTCAGCTTTTTTTTTTTTTTTTATATACTTTCTTTATTTACTTAGATTTGATTTGAATGAAACTTTCCAAACCCCCCCAATGCTATTTGTTTAGTCATTTCACATGCTAATCTGCATTGTATATTTTCTACGTTTGGGAAGACATATATCTGTCAGCATCGATAACATGTCCTCTTTGTCCCACATTTGGCTTGTTGGGAGCTGATCGCCCTTCTTACTGCAGATCAGTTAAATACAACAATAATAAAAAAAAAGGGGGACGGGGGGGTTACCTGCATGTTCTCTGTAGCGTCTCCGAGTAAGCCTCCGAACGTGATCGCATTGGTGACTGTGCCCAGATAGATGAACAAGATGGCTGACAGGGACTGGATATGGAGAGCGTCGTAGAAGTCGCTGGCAAAGAACGGCAGTTTCCGCTTGATGTCCAGGACAAGACCTCCGCAGAACCTTAAAGAACAGAGCCGTTCGAGTTAGCAAGCGATTGATGTCATAACTTTAACTGCAGATCTACGATGACTCATGATGTGTAACATTTTTGTCTATGGAAAGGAAAACAAAAGGTTATTCAAAAGGTAAAACTGCTTTCATTGTTCTTTAAATCTGTGCAGAACATTTCCTGGTTTGGAAACTTACTGGAAGACAAAATATTTTACTTATTTGTAACAATAGATATCTTCACTGACAGCCATCAGACACCATCAGGATTATAAACATGATAACATCTTTATATTTTAATGTAGAAATGTGTATTTCATTTCAAGAGAATTTGAATTACTTTCTTGTGCGTTGAAGCTCCTCTCCGACCTCGTGCCCTCCTCCCCCTCCGTGTCCCGGGTCATGGGGAGTGTCACCGTTCATCTGAGGTGCCTCTAAACCAGCATACATGTTCTTCCTTTAAAAAAAAAAAAAAAAAAAAAAAAAAAGAAAAACACACACAACCCAACTTCAATAAAATCATGAAAGCATTTAGAGAAACTTGTGTATAATTTTTGGCTTTTTTGATCCATTGACATAAAAATCTGTGGCTTCAAATCATCTTTGCAAATACTGTGAACAATTAATACAATTTATAATGGAAAAAAAACTATGTGCATCTTGAGATTCCATGACACGTAATCAAGTCAAAAGAATATGCAGTGGAAAATTGAAAACAACTAAATCTTTCAAAGAGAGTTCAGCTATTTCTAATCGTGCTACAGGCACAGATCAGTTTTAGTGTGAAATGTGCTTCATCCTGCAGACACACTTCATAATTCCCATAATAAATTGTGCTCAGTCGACATTTTATTCCGTATTTAGGAATGAACAAATTTTCTGCTTCCAAAAGAAAGTGAAATTCAGAAGCAGTGAAACACACGGTGGTTTGAGTCAGCAGCCTCTGGGCCTTGTTTAGTCTCCTATGAGCTGCAGTTTGTGTTAACAAACAGACATCTGAGTCAGTTTGTTGACTTTGAGACTCCTCTGCACTTGTGCTACAATAGTTTAGCAATTTAGCATTTCTCTTCCAATAATTGGATGATAAAAAGGGCCTGAGGTGATTCAGGAAATATGTTTTTATGTCTCTAATACTGTGCGCGTGTTCACGTGACACTCGTGGGATTTAACAAGATTCATGTGTGGTGACTACATTCATGCGGATTAGGTGTCATGGATTAGAGCGGACCTCTTGTCGGAGGAGGGCAGAGACTTGGGCGGCTCTATCCTGATGTCGGGGTCCCACTCGCCGGGCGGCAGGACGATGACCTCGTCCAGGAACTCCTCGATCCCGGCCAGCAGGTCCTGCCTGTCCTTCGCTTTGTAGGCGATATCGTGGAATACCTGGACATAACAGCAACCGTTCATAACCAACTCATTAATAATGTAACGTGTCCTTAAATGATTCATTTCAGAGGCACAAAATGTGATCACTACAACAACCAAGAAATCGTCTGAGCCAACATCTGCGTTTCCCAGGATCACAGGTAGAGTATTTACAAAAGCAGTGTGTGAGGCGGTGTGACTCAAAACCACAAACATCTGATAAGCCTGTGACGCAACGACGGTCATGTCTGGGCACTGAGAGGGTAAAGTTTAACTCAAGGAAATCCTGGAAAAACACTTCCTACTCTGCCTTGTTGACACGCGAGATATACGCTGGCGGTAGGAGAGTTTCAGAGGCCCTGTGGGAAATAACAGGCCCAGGTGCTCTCAGGATTCAGACTGCTTACTAAGAGCTCTCCATTAACATTCCTGACAAACGCCAAGAGGTTAAAGCTGGGAGAAGAGAAGACAAACACGGCAGAGAGACACTGAGCAGACATGGTCGAAGGGCACGGGAGGGTGCAAAAAGCCGACGAAGAGAGTGAAAGGGAGTGTCTTTTTTTTCCTCCTTATTCCACTGTATAATAAATTAGTCTCCCACAACTTGACCTCACAGCTTAACAACTAAGCTATAAATTGGTCGCTGCCAACAGAACAGACCAACTGCTGCGCTGATTTGGCAGCGATAGTAAAGGAGGAGGGCTTAAGGTGGACAATTCTTTGAATTAACGTAACTGGAAACGGCCAAAACTTTTTAACACGTTATTCCACCGTCCAGAGGATTAGTCCCAAATTCCGAATAAGGTCTTAAAATGTCCATTATCTTAAGTTCACAAGAGCTTTGATTAGTCCAATTACAGCTCAAAGAGGATGAGGTCTACTCCTTTAGGACAGTGGAAATCACTCTGGTGCTCTGTCAGTCTGATAAAACTAGTTCAGAACAAATAGATCTTATCAATTGTTGTGAAACATTTTTGGGCTTGAAGAGCTCCTGTAACTTGTAAAGATTTCAGGTGAAACCAGGCCAAACACACTCCAAGTGGAGGAAGAATACCGACAAAAGTGAAACTTGTACAGTAAAAAATGTACCTCATCTGACATCAGGGTGGCGATGGCTCTTCCAATCTCATGATAGGACTTCGCTTTGCCTTTGGGGCCCAACAGGACGAAGAGAAATCTGAGTAAGAAGAAGGAAATGAGACGTTATAAAGTCCGAATCTGATGGTTCAACTTCAACCTGGCTGACACGGTTTTGTTCTTTATTTTTCTATTGGGATTTTCTCATATCATATAAAATACAAACGTATTGTAATAATAATTTTAAAAAAATTCTGCAATTAGCAGATATATTCGTTTTATGTATTATTCTAAATTGGACTGCTTTTGTTGGGAGTTGTTTTACAGTTGTTGATGATGCTAATGACGATGATGTGATGTGTACCTCGTGGGCACGGGGACCTCGGTGAGAGCCCCCAGCATGACGGCCTGCTGCAGACGAACAAACGCCACGAAGGGAGTTTCCAGGAAATCGACTTCCCCGACCAGCACGTTGGACGCCTCAGCATCGCGGGGCAACTTCTTCATGAACTTATTCTTCAGCTGGGAGGAGGGAGGGAAGCAAGTCAGAGAGAAAAAACAACAAAATCAGGCAGCAAATGTAACAATAAACACACATTTTATGACACAATCTTTCCCCATCAAGTACCATATAATCGATATGGGTCGTCACATTTAATTTAAGACGTGGTGATTAATACGTGGGTGCATTTGTACTGTCGCTATAAGCATGTGGAAACAGGTAGTGCCTGCCCTTTCCTACAATTATGTCCTGAACAGCAGCTTGACTTTCTGCCATCTGACCCAAATAATTCACGAGAGTGTATATCCAAAGTCTGCACCGTGCTTATTTGGATTTAGTAAGAAAAATATGCACACATCTCCCTCGCAGGGAGATGATTAACTAAGACCTTAGTGTCTACAAACGACCGGCCACTTTGATAAATCGACAGTTTCTTTAACAGTCTTGTTACAGTTTAACCGCTTCCTGTGATCTTTTTTTCTGCTGTAATGTGTAGCCTATTTGCACCACCACCACCACGCGTTAGCCGCTCCATCATGAGTCCTGACAGGCGAGAGAAAACTGCACACGGACAGTGGATGACCGATAAAGAGCTTCGCTCTGCTGGGAGGCAACAAAAGCCGTCTTTGTGGCGCGAAGTTTTTCTGTCACTGCGTGAGGCTCACAAGCTCCGGCGTGCACGCAGGCCGAGCAGGTGACTCTGCATAGTGCCGCTTTGTGAATGGAGACCTGAAGTATCATCTTTTATGCCGGCACAAAAAGCCTTTTTAATGTCATGCAATGATATGGGCAAAAAAAAAAGACACACAAACGCATTACCTGATCCTTCTCTGGTTTGTCGGAGAAGTCGCTCAGGCTGTTGGAGGTCAGGTTTCGGTGGGTAGTCGTTGGGCTACCTGCAGAGAGGTGAGACACTGTGAGGATCAGGGAGACCCAGAGCTTTATTTTGGGCTAAAGAGGAATCGGAGGAAAGAAAAACAAATAAAAAAAGGTACGAGGAGAGAACACGGAGAGAGGCAGAAACATCAGGGCCAAGCGAAATGTGGGAAGGCTTAAAGCTTTAGGACTACTGCCAGATGGTCGTTCATTCAGGCACTCCAGGGAGAGGAGAGTAGGGATACATGACCCCGCTTAGGTTCACTGCATGGACACGTCAGCTGAAACATGGAAACTACTGGCAAAAAGAGTGAGAATGTAAACTCAGTTTGCAGATGTAGGCCATTTACTCGTCCACCGTGACAAGGGAGCAGAGTCTACAAAGTCTGTTGCCCAATAAATATTTAACCAAGTTGTGTTTCCACGCTAATTTCTGCTTGTCGTAGTGCTGGACAAACACACCTGCAGCTTTTTAACAGACAAAATAAGAGTTGCAGTTTCTGTATCTCCACACACGCTAGTTTCCCACGGGGCTACGTCTCAACAATTGCTGCTTTCAGTTTGCGAGAGCTGTGACCTCACTCACAGAGGTATCCCATGCTGGAGCTCCTCATGACCTCACATGGTTCCTCTGGGTCTTGCGGGTTTAAAGAAGGCACAGGGTGCTCGAGGGGAGTGCGCGCTGCTGCACCCGAGACGCAGGAAGTCAGAGACGGCAAAGAGCCCCAAGAGGAAAAAAGACAAAAAGGGAAACAGGGAGAGAAAGAAAGTAAAAAAAAAAAAAAGGGAAAGAAAGTTGGGAAAGAAGAAAGGTTGTATTAGAAGAAGAAAAGTCCAGTGTAGTAGTTAGTGTTGGGACGGATGTAAGAAATAAGAAATCACAAGACGATGAGAGTAAAGTCGTCGGAGGCGAGAAGGATAACGAAAAGTTGAATTACCATTTTCCTGACTAGAAAAGAGTCGACTCGCGCTGGAAACACTCTTGCCGATATCTGCGAGAGAGCGCAAGTTGGACTTCTTGGTCTGGTGACGATGCTTCCGTAGCAGCGTGTACATGACCTTCTCCTTCAGGTCCGCCTTCAGCTGGCCCGTCTCGATCTGGTTGTCGGTGATCGTTTCTGTTAGAGGGACACATTGGAGATCGAGAAACATTCGAGAAACCCTTCGAGAAGCCTTCGAGAAACCCTTCTTCAAGAAACCTACAAGAAACCTTCGAGAGACTTTTGAGAAACATTTGAGGAACCTACGACAATGTTGGAGTTCTTGGTCCGTGGTCGACCCCACTTACCGACGACCTGCGGCAGCGTGGTGGCCTCCAGGTCAAGCATGATGGTTCCCTTCTCGATGCACATTTTGAGTTCCATCAGGCTGTGTAAGGACAACGTGGCCACGTGAGGCTTGCTCCAGCGCTCGCCGCCCTTCTCCACCTTCTCCTCGAACTTGATCCATCTGGACGGAGGAGGATACGAGACACAGGAGACGGGAGACATGTATTTACCAGTCTGGACTGTGTGTGTGTGTGTGTGTGTGTGTGTGTGTGTGTGTGTGTGCGTGCGTGCGTGCGTGCGTGCGCGCGTGTGTGTAATCACGGGTTCCTGAAAGTTAAAGGTCAAAACACGAACATAAATAAAAGCACAGAACAGTGGCTTTATAAGTTTATGACAAAACAAAAGACTTCGAACAAACGGCGACAAGATCGTTTCTCTTTTCTTTACACAACATCCTCACGGTGTTTTGAATTGGTCACAGCTCTCAGGGTACGAATAGGGGATGCAGGACACCAGAGACATAAAAACATAAACCATTAGACTTCACGAGACACTGGAACGGCGACAGTCGTCCAAGACTGTCAGACCATACGAGGCTCGGTCGGAGAGACAAGACTTTGTTATTTCCGCGGATAAGCTTTACCTCGAAGGTAAGACTGAGGACAAGGAATCTTTTTAATAATAATGCCTCAGATGTCACCGTGACAAAAGAGCCATTCTCCTGAGGCCCCGAGGATGGAGTTTCCTCTAGGGATAGAGTAACCCCCTCTGGCTGTGGTCCACACGCCTGTGACCGGCCGTCTTGCTGGGAGACGAGCTCGGCCGCGGAGATGCACTTTACCTTAAGGAGCTCATTCATATTCGCTTTTAAGCAACTTAGACTTTCTCCTCCCAAAAAAACAAAATAAAGACAGGACAAAGACTTACGCTTATCAATAGTTTGCAAATTTCTTATCATGAAAATGTCCATTTACAGCAAAATGAACACTCTTTTCACACCATAAAAAGGTGCAAAACGAATAATAGGATATGTGATCGGGAGACAGGTTTAGTCACTTTGATACCTCTTTGTAATGCTTAGTTGTACTTACATTTATAACCATAACATGCGCTAGACTTTATATAACAACATCAGACTTCATGCTTCTTCTGGAGCCACAAAAGGCTTAAAACAACCTCGGGGTGCTTCTGTGACTTTGTTGGGAAAATCGGAAGAGATCGATTTTATTGAAGCCATTCCAGGAAAATTTGAAATATTTTCAATTGTTGGATTGGATTCATTTATTAAGGCATAAAACCTTAATAGTTAAAGTGCTAACAATTGATAATGTCTCCTTTTTTTTTTTTTACCCGTCAAAATATTGCTACTGGGTTTTTGCCCTGTTTGCTATCTTTACTGTGCGTCTATCAAACTGTTTCACTGGCACTGCTGTGGCTCAAATGGTGAAGCAGGTTGTCCACTATTCACAAGGGTGAAAGTTCAATCCCTGGCTCCGCCCACAAACTTGGCAAAGTGAAACATTGAAACCCCAATTTGCTCCCGCTGGCAGGTGTGCACCTCGCATGGTAGCTCTGTTGTTATTAGTGTGTGTGTGTGTGTGTGTGTGTGTGTGTGTGTGTGTGTGTGTGTGTGTGTGTGTGTGTGTGTGTGTGTGTGTGTGTGTGTGTGTGTCAAACATTTCAAAGTGCTTTGCAGACTGCTAGGATAAAAAGGTTAACGTAAGTGCGGACACGTTACCCTTTTCATCTCCAATGCTAAAACTATCTCAGTTTGATTTTCTACTTTTTCTGTCAGAGTCAACACAGAAATGTTAACCACGTCACACGTGGACTTTCAACACTGTGTAAAAGACTATTTTTACTTCATTGAAAGGTTCACACGCTTAAGTCAAAAAGTTCCTGAGTTCATCAGCTCTCTTCTGGTAACATGACGTCTTGTTCTCATTATGTGCCTTTTCCTGCACTCACAGAACAGGTACTACAGATCGGAGTCAGATAAGAGCAGACTGGGAGTTCACTGAAGGTACAGCTTGTTTTAGTAGACACAAAGTCAGAAAGGGATTGTGTTCCACTTACGGGATTGTGAAGCAGGAAGTTTCTAACTACACTCACTGCCAGTGGATATTTTTTTTAAGTACAAAAAAAAAGGGCGCGGAGGCCGAGAGAACTCGTGCGAGTCTTCGCAGGGCGTTTCAGCTCACCTGGCCGTCTCCTTCCACTCCATCTCCTGCCCGTCGACGGACAGCAGCTCGTCCAGCTCGGTGAAGAGCTGAGGAGGCGGCGGGCCGTCGTCTTCCTCTCCCAGGATGAACCGGATCCTCTCGGCCGGAGATACTGCTGGGAGGAAGAGGCGAGTCAGGGACCAACAAATCTCAACAAAAATCTCTTTACTTGAGATGGCATCTGATTTTTATATGAAGGTCATGTCACTGTTAAAAATGATAAAAACATCCTGGTGCTACTTAATCAAGCCGAGGTCAGAGGTCGCAGCGGCAGAAAATTGACATACAGTTCAACACTTTCCCTGATTGCTGTGACCCACATCTCTCAGAATCAATCAAAACCTTTAATTTTCACCGAAATCTAATGTTTGAATTCTTTTCCATTTTATTAATGTCTTTTGTTAAATTTGATCTGTTCTCATGTATTTTATTTCTTTTGTTATATTTTTTAGATGACATATTAACATGTTTTTATGTTCCTTTTATATCTGTTTTATGAGGAACACTGCAAGTAATTTTCTTGCACTTTTAGCTGCATTTCTTGTATGAAAGGTGCTCCACAAATAAAGTTTATTATTATTATCATCATCATCATTATTAAACACATGCTAATTTCCCAAATTGAGCTCAAAAGATGAGGTTGTGTAGTTGCGTGCATAGAAGACTCTTTTCCTCTTCAAAATATGAATCTTATAATTTCAAGAATGCTACAATCAACACCAAAAACAACAACAACAGAATTCAAGAGACGTTTAGACGTTGCACTGAATCATAAAACTGCAGGCTGTTTGAAGAAGTCGCAAATCAGAAGTGTGAGTTTTAGACGAACACTGATGCAGAAATCTTTACATTTGTGTTTGTTTTTGGACATTTATGATCTGCGAGGAAGGTAAAAACCGCTCCTCTATTACATTCAGACCATGAAAAGAGCAGCGGTATTTCAAGCTGGAAGGAAGTACTTCGACAACACACCCTGACGAGAAATAACTTTTCCGTCGCAGATAACTTTTTCTTCCTCCTTAGAAAGGCGTAAGTCAGAGAACGGGGTCACGTTCATGTCAAGTTTGTCCAGATCCTTGACGAGAAAAAAAATATCACAGCTACACATCAGCGAGCTGAGTTCCCAGATTTATTATCCTGTGTGTAAAGGGTAACTCCTGCTAACGCTTCTAAGAAAGTTGTGCAACTGTGAAGCGGAGGTTAAGTAGCGAGACACTGGAGGCTATTTACGAGGCTTTCTTGAGTCACAGTACCAGTCGGGATCCCACAGGTTGATACCTTGACAACGTAACGGTGCCTGTAACCTTTTAATCCTTGAATCAGCACACTGAGCTTACTTTAGGACGGTTGTTTTTAAAATAGTACACTCGGTGCCGTTTCTCCAAAGCTAATATAAGGCAGCAGCGTTGAAGGTCAAGGCCGGTGAAAATGGCTTTGGGATCCCGTCTTGTGCGTCGGTGCGTTCACGCAAAACAAAAACAAAAAGAGAGTTTGGCCCTCGCGGCCGCGGGGAACCTTTCTGCCGGCACCGACGGAAAACACAAGACTTCTTGACGCCACGTGGCGCGCCTGCCGCCATTCGCCCTCCCCGGGTCTCACGACCGGTGTTATGAATGAAAACCAGGCCTTTGTTGTGGTTGCACACAACTCTGAAGTGGACAGCTCCACAGGGTTTGCCAGAATCAACAGGATTACGGGGATTTAGATGGAGGGCAAAACAGCGGAAAATCCAACAAGTGGAGGCTCTGTTGTGTGCACTGTCGACCGGGCTGTGTGTTTTGAGTCGGGGCTTTTATTTGGTCGTCTGCCACACTACCCACATATCAAAAATCCTGTCACCGTCATTCTTGCGCCACATGTTTATGTAAACGGCCGACCCACCGCTGTGATATTTTGACACGGCTTTGCTGCTTTTAGGGAACTCGAAACCCTTTAAGTTTTCCATGCGACTTTAAGATTTAACACAGATGGTAAAAAAGGAAGTAAGGCATGTCAGGAAGAGGCAACATGTCTCACGAGCCGCTTCAATAAAAAAAAAAAAAGGGCAAAACTCCAACATGAAATATCTTTGCATGTGGTTTACAGCCTGAATGTTTATCCCAACAGCGGCTGGTCGGACAGTCGGGACTGCCCTCTCATTCAACCTCACACGACTGTTTACAGCTTGAGATCCTCTGCAGAGATACAGTAGGATGAGAACGTAGGAGTCTCTGTCTGTTTGTGTGTGTTAGAGGGAGCGTTTAATGTTTAAAACCTGCTTCTGTGTGTTTGATTTTGGTTCCACTTCTGTCCTGCCACCCGCTGATTTAAAGTCTGATAGAAAGTCAATGGACGAACAACCAGCAACACTTTTGGTTTTTACATAAAAGTCGGCGAGTTTAAATCGTGACTTAACATCGATGTATTTAATGCGTCTTTTGTTGTTTCCCTGCTGTGTGTTATTGTAAAGTGCTTTGGGACCATGTTGCATGGCAATTTCAATAAATATTTCAATTTTCAATACAAATGCATCCGTTTTCCTAATTTTCATTGATTTATGTATCGTCGAATGGTTGTAAAGCTCTTCAGCAAATACTTAAACCCAATTAAAAATTGCAAGCGGTGATATGCGGGCCCCGGCACCTGCGCCCGTCGGGGAGCCAGCGGGTCGAGGGCGGGCGTGGCCGCGGATGGTTACCACGCCCGATGCCTGTTGCCACGTTTCGTGAGGTTTCGGGCATCCCTTGATCTTAAAACGTCAACTTCCCTCGTCGCGGCGAACCATCAAACTTTGCCGCATCGCCGTAGCGACGAAAAAACACGCGGGCTTCTCAATATATCATCATCAAGGTCTGAAGGCTCTTCTGACCTGATTTGATGTTGATGTGACCAACCAGCTCGGAGACGCATGATAGAATTTAAAACATGTCGTTTCCTGTTGCCGGTAAGTGGCGCTCAGACTATGACCTAATATCAGCATGCAGATGTCACTTTTAATAAATCAATTTTCCCATCTATTATGTAAAACGGTGTCCAAGTGTTGGAAAAAAAATGTTTTGCAACTGATTGCGTAAAAAATATTCTCCTTTACATTGTTTACCAACAGTCTGCGCCAACGTAACCAAAACTCTACATGACTCCTTCAGCATACAGATGAGGCCCTATGACACGTGGATTAATGGTGAGCAGAGCCTTTGTCATTTCATGGCACCTGGGGATGACGAAGCACACGGGCCGGTTTACGCCCGAGCATGAGGTGTAACAGGGGATTAAAGCGTCAGAGGACAGCGGATTACTCGACCGCTTGTCTGTCTGTGAAACGACAGCCTACTGCGACCCTGGCATGAATACAAATCCCGAGGTGTTGGAGGAGGAAACTCTTCCTTATTTTTTTACCTAAATATACTTCATTCATTAGTTATTGTCACCTTTATGCTCCGCTATATTAAAAACCTGACTAAATCTGTCTTATTGTGAACATTTCAAAGCCATTATCCGACTAATGCCGAAGGAATCTACTATATAGAGTTCCTTGTCGTAGCGTTAGGCTGTAAACAGCTGATAAAACAGGTGTAAATTCCTGCAGACTTTCTCTCCCATACTGAGTGTCTAATTTGTGATTGCAAATTCCAATATCTCCAATGCACCGAGGCATCTAGTTTCGCCTAATTCTTTCAATTATGACGCAATTAGTAATGCAGCAAGGTTTATCAACCCTTCTGTCAGGCACGAGTTAAGTTTCCTCACGATCAGAAATAGTCATCTGAGCCTGTCACCTCAGGCCACTGATTGTGGTTTTAGGACGGCGACAAATCACAGGCTTATCCTGCCACGACTTATCCCAAATTCAGGTCGTATTTTTTTTTAAAATAAGAGCTTTTATTTGTGGTGTCTTGCCTCACAAACTATTTTTTGCAGTTTCCCGGAGTATCTGCTCCACCGGTTTATGTTATCTAAGGGTGTTGCTCAAAAAAATGTACTCCCACTGCATTCACCATTCTCTGATGTGCAACCATGAAAAAGTGCCTTTTAGTCTCATGTGCGCTTGCAGGCCAAGGAAAGCTACTCTTTTTTCTTTTTTTTTTTTAACTCTACATTTGCAAAGGTTGCCGTTATTCTTTTCCCTTTAGCACTTCATGTCATTAGAAGAGTCACTCAGGCTGCCTCTGAACTTCACATATTAGTTGAAATACCAGTTTGCCTGGATCCCTGCAGCAGCCTGCAGTATGTGGTGCTGCTGTCATTGTCCACACACGCCATGACGAACTTCTTTTCTGTTCTTCTCTAACTGTTACCTCCACCAGTAGCACCACCCTCCCATTAAGCCAGTTTCCAACCAGGACCATTTAAAAAAAAAAAAAAAAAAAAAAGGTGAATTCCAGCACTCTAAATGATAATTGCACATCTTGCAAATACCAAAGTTAATGTTTGGGGATCTTAAGAAAACGTACCCACCCACGAGGTTTGTGCGGAGCCTCCGTACACTTTCTATTGCCTATTTTCCTGTATACAGATGCTAAATCATGACGTGCCCCCTAAAAGGCTGTAGGTTTAATTCTTTCCCACCTGTGTTTCCACGTTGAAAAAAAAATTCTCTTGTTGTCCAATATACACGCATCTCCACTTACAGAGCCTCTTCGAGTTGCTCTCGGAAACAATCGGGGGATTAATGGTTCTAGCATGCCCCTTTTCTAAGCTTCTCGGGAAAGACATCTGGTGTGCTTTCCCTGCAGCGGGAGTAAGATTCCTGTGATCACAACAATCTTGATGTGCCTCTTAATGTGCATTTTGCATCTCCGACCACAAATGTTTATTTTGTGATGTTAGATGATAGCCACTCAGGATGCCATTACCTGACGGATAATTTCACACATTTGATCTTGAACCCGTTGAACCCGTTGAGCCCGTTGACTCCTCTTTTTTTTTTCAGTGTAATTTCACTCCCTTCACTTTTAAGCTCATATCTTGTGGCTAACCATTCATGCTGTATCTTGTTTTTTTTCAGGACGGTTTAGGCTATTCAAATCTTTCATCAATAAAATTGATAATACATAGAACTTTTTTTTATATTAGCCTTTATATCAAGGAAATTAAAAAAAAATAGTCTCATGAAATTGTTATGTTTTTACATGTAGCCTCACCATTGAATATTGTCAGTAGAGATTGCTTTGTATAGTCATGTAGAGGAGATTGTCTTGAATCTGGCAATATCTGAACCATGTTTGTGGGACACTCGATGACTCAGCAACTTGAAATAATATGAGCTTAGTGCTTGATTGGAAAATAAATGTCATGAATGACTCCGGGTGGCCAAACCAGTTGCTCACACTCACCCTGTAATATAAAACTCAGCTGTAGTTTAGGCCTACAAATATGTTGTTTTTGTTATTGTTTTTTTTTTTTTTTTTTTTCATAAAACGTGGGATGTAATGTCAGCCTTGTGTTGGAGACAATGCAGAGGTCAGCTGTGACTTCAAAACAGCATCACCACAAAGGGTGAGTTCTGCTGTTTATTTTGATATGCAGCAGGTTATGAAGGAATCGTGACTTCGGAAAATATTCAATCAAAAGTAGCGGGTGCGGAGATGGACGCAGCGCTTCATGCAGAGTGTGACGACGATTTCATTTTGATGCAACTTTAAAGTTGATTATCTCTGGGACGCTTCGTCACACAGGCGAAGCAGACATTATTGGAAAGCTCGATTTGTGCGGTTTCATAGGATATGTGTTGCATGTCTCTATGACGAAGACCCACGGCGCCGAGAAGAAGGGGTGGCAATTTTGGGTTCTACGGGGTTAAATGTTCTTTCATTGCTCTTCTCAGCTCGGCGATCGTTTTACACCACTTCATCTATCCTGTGTAAAATCTTAATTTCTGTGTTTCCCACCTCTTCCTCCCTGCTTGTTAGCGTCTGAGAATCCTTCCTCAACAAATCCGTACCCCCCTGAGTGCTGCGTTAATCGTCAAACTGACAGATAATACCCCTATCTGTGGTTACTTTACACACTTTAAGCCAATCCAGTGTCATTTTCGGATTAGTACTCGGCATGTTCCCGTTCTCTTTGCTCCATTAATTCTGTTAAGTGTAGGTTTCTGCTTGGAGGACTTTTTTTTGTTTCGCTTTCTTGGCAGCCACCCCAACCCCAACCCAACCGGCTCCTCCTCCTCCTCCTCAACTACAGAAGCACTGATATCCTGTCGTGGGCTGTGATTTGTAAGAGAGCTGCTGGACTTTACGAACAAGCTCAAGGCTGATTTAGCCACTCGTGAAATGTCCCAAGATATCGTCACCAAATCTCTCAGTTTCTGTTGTTTTTCGGCAGAGACTCACTGAGCGGTTTGAGGATGTTGGCGGTGGACTCGTCCACGTTCTCCCCGTCCAACTTGCACCCCTCGGCGCTCTGCTCGGGCCGCTCCCGCTTCTCTTTGTGGCTGGACTTGCGTTTGTGGCGTCGCCTCCGCTGGTAGCTCTTGGGAACGTGCACGCCGATGTACACGGTGTGGTGACCTGTTGCGGCACGACACAACAGGGAGGAAATGTATTGATCAGATGTTACATTCACAGCTTAAAAAAAAAAAAAACGGAAAATCACATTAATCCTGAACGCTGGTAATCTTCCACACAAGAGGAGGACGGGGTCGTGTGATGGATGAAATGTTTGCTTTATCTTAAGGCTGCTTTAACACACTTTTGTAGGTTTGTGCTGGAGTTGAAACTGTTAAGTTGGTAATTTGTGGTTGTTGTTTGCTGCCTCAGGAAGACAAATTAAATGAATGACAACTACTTCCTGAGCTCATAGAGGAAATGATGACTATGTGTCTCCAGGAAGTCGTTAGACAGAAAGAGAGGGTGAGAGAAAAACACATTTCTTCATTCACCCATAAACATGTCTTTTAAAAGATATCTTTTCACCCTTCTCGGTGGTCAGTCTAGAAAAACCAAAGTGCACCTGAGGCGGACGCAAAACAACGAACTTCCACCTGACTCCCCGTGGAGACACGCAAAAAGGATCTTTCAGCCGCTGCATACACACAAATACAGATTGACATAATTCACCGAGTGCTGACGTGGTTTCCCTTTGTGTGCAAGCTTAAGTGGCGGTTTGTGAAATATGCTAACGGCTCAGAAAAATTCATGTGGGTGTCTCCAAAATAAATTTGTGGGTTTTAGTTGACAGCCAGCAATGGATAGAAGAAACACTTTTCCTGTACAGAAACGCCAGCCGATGGGACACGTTAAAGCTCACGATGTGTCTGTCTGTAAAGTAGTAGCTCCAAATTAATCAGTAATCTCACCTTCCACTTCCTCTTCATCGCAGATGTGTTTGACAAAGGCCGCTCCTCTGTCCAAGACGGCCTCATCCTCCATTCTGCAAGGCAAAAGACGAAAGTATTAAATAAGGAATACTGAATAGGACAGTGTGTTGTGTGCTTGCAACAATTGTGGGTCCTACTTGAAGTCCGTTTGTTTGCCATTTCCCACAAACATCATCCGCAGAGCACTGAAGCACTAAAATATACTTCAAATTAACAAATGACACAACTAAATCTTCTGCTCGATTCAAACTCAGGCTGCCAAACCAATGCAGTGTTTTATTCTAATGATCCAACGTTTATGCCAAATAGAGCCAAATTCGTCACAATAAAACCCAATCCTGATAATGATTCCTGTTTACCAACTTCATGGACAACAATAGAAAAATAAAAACAGGACTGACTCCCTTTTTAAAGTTGAATAATATCAAGATGGGTCTATTTTTGACTTCCATCATCACACTCAGACCTGAATGTGACATTTTGTAAAAAAAATTAAAAAAAATAAAATTTAAAAAAAAGAAAGTAGAATGATTTAAAATGTGGTTTATTACTTCATCTTGCCTTTCAAGGGCATCAAAATTTCTGATCCTGAGGAACCACCCACATACGACCAAAATGTCACCTTCATGTTTTAAAAAGAGGGAGTGCATGAAAAACTTTGATCAGAGTAAGATAGACCTGCATAAAAAGCCGGGTTTTTTTTTTCCTTTCTCAAATGACAGTCGTAACAGAACACGCAGCGCACACCGAAGATTTTAGACACTTCTTCTTCAGCTTCATGATCGAGAGTTTCTTTTGATCATTCAGCCCAAATCTTCCTTAAAAAGGTTGGGAGGAATGAGACTCCCCCAGTCCTGCAAAGTGTGGACTAATCCAGGCTCTGAAAGCTGGTTTTAGGCCTAAAAATAAATAAAAATAAATAAACTGTCCAAAGAAATGAGGCTACCATTCAAATCTACTGTTAAAGTAGATTTAAGCCTGTACCTATTTCACTGGGCTACAAATGCACTTTCAAATTACTAGTCTTGGCAGGGCTGACCGCCCCACCAAACATGACTTGAGTTAATGACAACTTGCCTACATTCTTTATGAGACTATATAAAAAGAAAAAAAGTGCAATAAAAGCCTCAAATTAAGCTGTCAGTGGACAAACCTTGACCTCCAACTGCTGATAATTAGACCAGAGTATCAGTATTTTATTAAACACACCCGACCTGTATGTACTGAAAGTGATAACGATGCTAATGCTATCAAACTAGCATTCCAACCTGGACCTCCGGCAAGTAACGCGACGACCCATCCCGCCCTCCCTGACCAATTTTTTTTTTTTATCTAATCAGAATAGTTTTGTTCCACAAATAAATATTTGATTTAGGACGCATATCAATAAACACACGAAGAGTTTGCCACCGATTGCGGATAACGCGGCTCAAGAGATGAGGGGATGGGAGCAGTGTACCAAAAAAAAAAAAAAAAAAATCTGTAAACAAACAAAGTCAGGAAGGATACAACTTGTTCCTCTGATTGCGCTGCGAGCTCGTCTGAATCTCCCCAGTGGATACGATAACTGGACCTTGAGAGCGGTAGTTATAAAATATTACACTGATAGCTGAGCGAACGAGCGGTGAAGAGAAGCGGCCGGGTTTGACGCCAAGTTTGCAAGGCGCTGCTAATAAACGCGATGAGCCTCCGAGTGTCTTGTTGCCCATTATTCTACAAGAGAAGCAGAGTTCCCACACGGCACCACGTAGGCAGGGTCAGCGCTGTCGTTCAGCTTTTCTCTTTCCGCGATCTGTTTGTGCTGTATCTTCCCCTCCAGGACGGAGCGTACACAACCAGCTTCAAAAGAGCTTGCTTGATTGTCACACCGTTTTCTTTTGTGAAGATCTTGCACTACTGAAGCCAGGGATCAGAAGAGACACACAGAAACCTACGAAAACAAATTAGTGGGGCCTTTTTTTTTTTTTAATTCATTCTCGGAAAATTATTGTCCATAACCACCCTCACCCCAACCAGTCGAGGCGGGTGGGCCTCTGAGCCCGGTTCTGTCGGAGGTTTCTTCCTGTTAAAAGGGAGGTTTCCCCCCCCCCTTCCCTCTTTCGGAGGTTTCCTCCAGTTAAAAGGGAAATTTTTCTCCCTCAAAGCGGAGTTGTTCCCCCCCCCCCTCGCGGCTTACGTGGGAATTGTAGAACTGTTGAGTTCTTCTGTATAACGTTGTCAAGTTGTCAGAGGGACTTCACTGTGTTTAAGTGCCTTGAAATAACCTGTGTTGTGATTTGGCGCTATATAAATCAAATTGAATGAAATATGGGAGATGTGCTTCAGGATCTTTCCAGGAACACCGCTCAGTCTTGTCGCAGTTACATCTGCAGCAGGTACACCGGAGCGCTGGTGATGCTGTGCGTGTTTGTGTGTGCATGGAGGCAGGTCATGTAACACACCGAGAGGGCCTTCAGAAAGCTGTCGGCCACACAGGGGAGCGGAGCGAGCTCATGTTTCAGGTTTACTGCCGTCCACGGATCCATGTTTAATCAGTCCACGCCGGGGCCGCAGACAGGGAGACCCTGACGATGAGGTACACAGACATGCAGGGGACGCACACAAGAGTTCGGCATTCCCGTTTCAAAACGGGGGAGGAGGGGCTAAATGAAAGAATACGACCGGTGCGTCGGAATAGAAAAGCAGCTACAGAGATGATAAGGAACGTTAAATCTGCTCTTTGGCGATGTCCAAATGGTTTCCTGGAGTTGAAATCGGGTAGCTGAAAGCAAAACAAACAACAATAACAAAATCAAGCGCATAGCGTGCGTCTGAAATCGCAGGCCAGATAAGATCCCGTGTCTCTTCATTCACGTCGCTGTAAATGCAGGAAATCTTCTTGATCTTCTTTTTCATTTCCTGCCATGGCATCCTCTGCCTCATTAATTTGAAAAAGAAAAAAAGAAAAAATAATCTGCAGCCGAGTGGATGTCAGAACAAGCAGCTGCATCCGTCTCGCACTTGGTGAACTTTTCACGTCGCCTGGGCTCCTGGTGACCTCGTGAGGCCGAGCTAAACCTGGGGCTAAACCGGTTCGGGATCAGGGATCATCCCCATCTTTTTACAGAGAGTGACGCACCCAATCCCACCGGCCAGGTTTTTACCAGGTGGGTGCCCTCCAGTGCGGTGAGAACAACAAGCCGTTCTCTGATGATTTATGAGCCTTCATGGGATTTTTACACTGAGAAACTGATCCTCCGGGAAACCCGAGGGTTTGAAAAGTGGCCTTAAAACATCTTTAGTCTTCTGACACTCTCTTTATGCAATAATCGATGTACTCACTGCCTGTCGGCTCGGCAATGACTTTTGGAATTTCATCAAATCAGACTGGTCTGACAGCTGTTTAATTGACATCACTCAGCGGTGCACACAAAAGATCATTTCAGACTCCAGTTTACAAAACCAGAGTAAGGAGTCATGCAAGGAAAATGAATGGAACAAAAAGAAAAAAAAGAGAAACATTTCCTTGTTGCAAAGCAGATGTCACAATCAATACAAAAGACAGAAGAATGAGGAATCAGCTTGGGTATTTACAGTTTTCTGCTGCCAAGGGAGGGCAGCGCACCCACGCAGCTGAGGTCACTTCTGGTGAAACTGCTGGTCTCACTCCCTAAGAGAAAGTATCAATCCCACCCATTCCAGTGGGATCTGGCTGAAAATATAAACCCAAACATCTATAACTTGTAACTAACGTGAACTTCCTGCAGAGTGGAATTACCAAACTGAAAATTATTTCCATGTGCTGATAAAAAAAAAAAAAAAAAAAGTGCATGACAACTCAGAAATTAGTTTCCGTGTTTGATAGTAACCATAAAAGTCAGCTTTATTGCGGTTCCGGCATCCGCGTCATTGCGCAACGAGGACGCACACTCCGGCTCACGCTGGATGTGGATTTTTTTTTTTTTTGGGGGGGGGGGATGCCGCCTCACCACATGGCCCGTGAGGCGCACACGCACACAGCGTGATTCCTGCAGATGCACTGGAGACTGTATCTCTATTGGGTCGGCCTGCGCTCTCCCCGTCTCTCTCTCTCTCTCTCTCTAATTGGAAGTGGCAGGTTCTTGGAAAATAGATTAGCGTCCGTTCATAGCCGCAGCGGTGCGGCAACCCTGGCTTATCCTGCCAGTGACACACGAATGAATGAAAATGTATCCTGACGTGATTTAGTAGCCCAATAAACACAATACATGTGGTTTAACAACAGTGGCCGAAGTCAACCCGGAGCAGCCACCGAAAAAGCCGAGTTTACGCACAAAAAGCCACATAATGACATGTTACTTGGAATGTGACCGATTTCATATTAGTTCGTGACTGACATGAACCTGGTTTCACCTGGCCAAGAAATAGAGCCTCAACCCGCGGATCGCAGGCCACAAGGTAAACGTTTTTTTTTTTTTTTTTTCCCCAACACGACCAGTTTGTAGTTTGACAAAAGGAAAAAAAAAAAAAAAAAAAAAAAAAGGAGTGACCGTGAACTTACTTATTCTTCTCGGAGCTCATGGTGACAAACTTTCCCCTCTTAAAAGGTGATCAGTCTGCTGTCCCGAAGCCGTCTTTCGTCCCAGCTGTGCGTGGCGTCTTGGGGAAAAAAAATCCGCACCTCTACTCTAAAAGATGTCGCGCTGTTCAAGTGGATACGAAGTAAGGAGAGAAGTCGAGACGCTTCTGCTATCTCGCCGGGATAAAATTTATTCGACTCTGCAAACGAAACCGAACGCGGAACACGCAATCCCCATAATCTTAGCAGGACTTCTTCAGGTGGTGCCGCGGTGACATCTTGGGAGAGGAGGCTCGTTTTGCGTCTCGCTGGAAGCGTGTGGAGAGGACTCTGAGCGCAGCGTGTCTTTTTCCATATTTAAAGTGCCATCCCTCCTCCTGAGTGACGCCACCGGAGGGGTGGGGTGGGGGGGGGGGGGGGCAGAAAGTTGCTGCTGGGTGGCGCAACAAACAATTCCAACTTCGCAAGTGACCTCTCTATCCTTCACTCTGAAAATACAATGACACCAGAAACTTACCATATCATATAAAAAGCACTTTTCCAAATTTGGTATTATGTTAATTTAATATAAAACAAATTCAACTTATATTGTCATTTTTACAAGTATTTTTGCGTCTGTAGTTCTTGTAGATGAACATATATTTTGGATTTTTTTTTTTTTTTATAATTTATTTTTTTTGGGGGGGGGTATTTCTCACACAAAACAAAGTATTAAATAGTAACTTTTAACTACAATAAGTGTTGATTTTATACATGACAATTTATCCCTTCAGTGCACCATAAAGTCTTCAGATTTCACCCTGTCAAGTATTTTCATCCGTGTGATTATGAGGCATTAAAAGTGCACATGAAAGCAGATATTTCAGGTTTGGATTTTACCCAAATCCTATTGGAACTACCAGGTAAATGCAGCTCAGCAGTCAAAAATAGCTGATCGGACTGCCGCTGTGGGGACTAGCGACATCTTCTGGAAGAGTTGGAAAGACAACAACAAAAAAGTAGGGCATTGATTTGTAGAAAACAATCCAAAAAAAAAAAAATTCAATAATTTGAGGCAGTAAAACATCAAAACCCTAAAAATTATTTGGAAGTATTTCGAGTTTATTGTCTTTGTTAACACGCGGACATACGGTTCATTCTCATATACATTACCATTGATAAATACACAACATATAATACAAGGCAGCAAAACCGTTTTTTTTCTTTTTTTTTTTTTTTAAACAGCGCTTATTTTAATTTTTTTTTATAAAAAACAAAAACAAAACAATACTTCACTGTCATGGTTTTTAACAACAATAATACTCCATCCAATCTTCCTCCTTTTTGTAATTCTCCGGTCACAACGTGCTCAAGAACTCTTTCACCTGAAAATGAAGTTCAGCAGACGAGCAGTTAGCGGTGAATCAAAACACAGAACGAGCACCTCGGTGCCACCCGTGTTTACCATCAACATTAAAACTGCTACGTAAGCAGCTCTCCGGGCCGGATTTTGCATATGTGAAACGCCGGGGTGTGAATGCGTGTCTCAGCTTTAGAAAGATCAAACTCAGTGCGGAGCACGGAGCTCGATTTTTAACTTGCTTCTTTGAAAAGGTTCGAAAGTCAGTTTGTGCAAAAAAAAAAAAAAACATCAGCTGCAACAGATGAGATTGGATATTTCTGCCAGTGGTAACCATGGAAACGTCCTCAACGAGTCTTTACACGAATAAAAGTAATGATAGCGTTTTGTAAAAAAAGATAAGCATTTTTAGTCGTAGGATTATCAGCAAAATGCATTTAATATATCAGAAGTATCCTTCAATGTAAAAATCCCCATTTTCATCAGGTAGCATCAGGTTTCTCAAAAAGATTAAAATTACAAAAAAAACACCTGAAACTGGTTTGTAGAATTTTGTGAAATTTAAGTCACGTTTGTTGATTGTTATGCAGCATTTTGTCAAACTGCGTCTTCAAAGTATTTCTCGAAACAAACGATTTGTCTGTTAAACTTATTTTTACACTTCTATACTCCATTTATCTTAATAAAAAGCCCATTAGAATCATTTAACATTAAATTGTCATTCTAAATACATTATATATTGATGTTGTATTCTATACAATGTTAACTAGGTTTTACTGATGCTTTAACATGTAAACAGCATTTCAATTTTACAGCTGATTTGGAGCCAATTTTAACCACTGTTTTTACAGTACATCATATTTATATTACTTCATTTTTATATAAAGTATTAATGCAATAACCTCAAAACGACTGCTGTCAAACATAAAAAAAAAAAAAAAAAGTACAAATTCCTCTGAAAACTTAAGAAGTATAAAGTACCCTGAATTGGAAACACTCCTGTGAATTTAGGTTAACGCAGGTGGGGTGTCATCATATACTGAAACGAACTGGGATTTATAGATTTAAGTTTTTACGCAGAAGGTCGACAGGATTTTCGGACTCCTGTTGAATTGCAGCTTAAAAGTCCCGAATGGAAATACGAAAGCACGATTTCACCATTTTAAATCTCGGTATTTATAACCCGTCGCTCACCTTCTCGATCATGTCGGCTCTCTTCATATCGCTTCCTTTAAAGTCTTCGTTCACGTCGATGGTCAGGACCGGCACGTCGTCGAGATACTCGAACTCCATGCTGCGGGAGGGGGTGCGCGAAGTTAGTGATGTTCAACGATTCATACGCCGGAAACGGAATATTTCTTTAAAAAGACATGAAGGCATTCAACTTTGTTGGGGAAATGTTGTGCACACGGTTGGGCCGAAGAAACATCTCTGACCCGATCCATCTCCTAAAGACATTAATGCGGTGGGTGAAAGATCACGCGCATCAAACTGCTCCAAGTCTCAGTTGGCCTGCAGGTTGTTGCGTGAATGGGATCTTTTCTCTGAAGCCCATCAGCAGTCGGGTAACTCAATAAAAGTCTGCAGACCCTCCGCCTCTGTAACACAAACACATCTGTTTTCTTTTGCTTACGTCATGGTCTTGTGCTGCAGCCAGCTCTCGTGCTTGAAGTGGAGCTTCTGCAAGTACTCCAGCGGGATGTCCTGCTCTTCCTCTCGGCCTCGCAGGTGCAGTCGCTCTAAACATCTCTGTGAAGGGCAAAAAAAAAAAAAAAAAAAAGAAGAAGATGGAAATTAAAATTCTCTTAAAATTGTTTGACATAACAAAAATCCCTCCATTGAGATGTTGTTGAATAACAGCGTGGGAGGGAAGCGACAGGCGACGGGGAGGGAGGAGGGACGCGACAGGGACAGTACCTCCGGAGTGGCTCTCAGGTAGATGATGCCATCCAGCTCGATGTGCTTGCCAAACTGGTTGTGCAGCCAGCCGTGCCAGTCCTGGTACACCGACCACTCCGTCTCATTCAGACATTCACTCTCGTACAGGTTGGCTGCAAAAATGTACCTAAAGACCAGAGAAGAAAACAAGACTTTTTTTTTGTTCGATAAATGACATAAATAATAAAATCGCTACAAACTTTTGAAGTATTTATTTACAGTTTTAAAACCGTTTTCTCTAACTATGCTCACCGTGGATGTTTACCCTTTACGAGCAAGTTTAATGTGATTTTTTTTAGATTTTTTTTTTTTTTTAAATATCTTAATGTCTTTCGCAGTCGACGGTTGTAAACGTACAAATTCACCAAACATTTTATTCTTTTCTTCAGATTCGGACGTCTTTCCGTTTCGTCGCCGGTACCTGTCGCTGTAGATGGACCGCTCGAAGAACTGCACCGGGTTCGCGGCCTCTCGGAGCTTCCCATTGGCCGATCGGATCTGGGCCCGCACGCGGCTGATGCAGGCGTAGCTCTGGAAGGTGTAGGCCCACCTCTCGGGCTTCTCGTACATCATCTGCAGGACGTTCCCGCCGCTCCTCTGGGACGTGGTCAGCTCCTGGGACGGTCGAGACAAAGTTCAATCTCCACACTTTCCGCTGAGACGAGTAAATATGAAAATATTATACAGCCGTGTAAACAGGCTCAACGAATACATAAAGTTCAAGTGAGTTATGTGAACAAACACAGCAGTTTAGATTCATGTTTTAAGTTGTAACACGTCAAAGTTCACTCTTCAGTAAATGACCTATAAATAATGTACTTGTAAACATGGTATTTTATAACTGTTTATAGTGGCTGCTTGATATTTCTATACAAAGCTTCACTTTTTCTAACACTGTACAAATCATATCAGACATGTCAAGTTGTTGTTCGGCTGTTATTTCTTGCCGACGTATTTGTTTTTTCCACTGTTCACCAAATTTGATTAATTGACATTTTTGCTCAAACTGACTCTTCTTGCTCAGTCTATGAGCTAGTGTGGCTTTAATATTGTGTTTTACCACAACTCCTACATTCATAATCCACTGTCTAACCCGTCTTACTTCTTTAAGAGCTATGATAAACAAAAGAAAACTCATGTCTAGAAACTTCAAAGAAGAGCTTTTTAATTTGAGACTTTTTAAGGTGTGTTTTTTGTTTTTTTTAAAAGGGAACTAAAATTTTTTATTTTTTTTTAACCCCAATGGACACCTCGTTGTTCTGTATAGGTTTAACTACGACTTGTATTGTATTATATATCTTTTGCTTACAATAAGATCCAAGACCAAAAGCTGAAATAACTTTTTCCAAAACCCCTTCAGTCCAATTTATCTGGGTTCCTTATAGCAGGACAAATTATTCAATTCATTCTTCACCTCCACAGGGTTCAATAAAACACTTTGTCCAGTGACCAGCAGAGGGCGCCTGACCAAACTACTGTAACAGGAGGCTTGTTAAGAGGAATCTTGAACCACATGCTGATAAAGCCTCTGTATTATCACAGATGGGATGACTTTATTTATAGCTTATCATTATTCAAATAAATAATCTTCAAACGGGGTCAAACTGAGCTGAATGAGTTCAGGAAAACTTGAATTTCTGTGTCTTGCACGGACATATTCCTTTAATAAAATAATGAACGCTGTGAAAACAACCACTCAGCCTTAATATAGAGCCAATTCTTCCAATAAAATCAGATTTTTTTCCTCAGATTAAATCATTTATTTAAGTTTTCCTGGCTGTCACGGGGGCAGACGATGCTTCAGAAATCATTAGAATTATTATAACGCACAACCACCTGAATATGCAGCTCACTGGCAGACCTACGCTGGCATGCAGAACCACAGAAAAATGACACTGAGGGTGAGGCTGCAGGCCGGCAGTCGTGTGGGAGGTTCGAGATGTCCTGATGATGACATGTTCATCTGTCCGGCGGGACCATCTGTTCCCCTGCATCTTTGCGTGTGTGTGCGCGCGCGTGGTCGTCTAACAGCGAACCAGCGAAGATATGTGGACAGATGGCAGCTGCACACTAAATACAGATGAAGACTCTCCCAGTTATCCCCTTCCCGTCTGCATGCTCAACCAGTGGCTTTGAGCGGTGGTCATGTCCCCCTCCGAAGGATCATAAAGACAATCCATTCTCCTTTTTATACTGCAGTCTTGAAACTTAGCCTCAAATTGGTAAAAAAAAAAAAAAACAAAAAAACAACAACAACAAAAACAACCAAGATTGTATTTTGGCTAATGTAAAGCAACTTCACAACTCTCTGCATGAGGTGTTTGCATTACTTTGCATTAACCCCCCCCCCCCCACTGTATTACTACCTCAAAGATTCTGATCAGAATACGGTATAACAGAAAATCAGGAATCATAAATCCTGTTCAGTTTCATCATATTTACTCATATGTCCACATTTAACA
This sequence comes from Brachyistius frenatus, assembly GCF_029030835.1. NCBI lineage: Eukaryota > Metazoa > Chordata > Actinopteri > Embiotocidae > Brachyistius > Brachyistius frenatus. The sequence goes on along the minus strand of NW_027210634.1, from coordinate 1,614,487 downwards.
TCCATATTTTATATCCATAGCGTAAATATTCCCACTCCAGCTACTGGAAATAAAAACTATATCTCCATTATTCTAATATGGTGTTGTCAGAAAAGTTGAACTACTGAAGTACCTTTTTTTTTGTTGTTGTTTTTTCATTTCCCCCCCCCCAGTAAAAACAATTTCAGAAAAAACACACAAAAACTACCTCAAAGTCGCTGCCTTTTGTTTGGACATTGCACCACCTGGCGATCGGTTCCGGTACCACCTCCCACTCCGCGCTCTCCTGCTCCAAAAGGCGCACAAAGGTAGACTTGCCCGCCGCTGGACGCACACAAAGGAGGAAGAAATGACAAGTTCTGTCATCTCGTATTTTTTTTATTTTATTTAAAACGTGCAGTTACATTTACATACTATCCTCTACAGATCGTATTGGGCTGGAAATTAGCGGCAAAAATGGATCGATTTAGGAGTAAATCACCCGCGTCCACCTGCCGTGTAACTTCAGCAGATGGAGGGTTTCGAGCTGCTTTTTTTGTGTGTCTTTAAATTATGAAATGTCGCTCTTTTTTTTTTTCCCCACATCGAGTTGCACTCACCGATGTTTCCCTCGATGGAAATCCGCTTGATCCTCTTCTCCATGGAGTCGTTCATGGAGTCGTTCACGGGTTCGAGGCAGGGTCTCTTCGGAGTGAGCGACATCTTCAGAGGATAAGGTACGTCTCTTTTTCTTTTTAAAGTGCAAGCAGGTAACGCGGGAGCTGCAGCTGCTGCGGGAGATAAAGGAAACTCTTCCTTGTTGTTTCAAATTCGGCGGTAAACCAACGTCAGGAAGAGGAAGAGAAAGAAAGGAGGCGGCTTGCACAGCTGCGTCTCCGCCCCCGGAAGCAGCTGCAGGTCCGCACGTGTCGGGGCGTAAAAACTCTTTACCAAAAACAAAACAAAAAAAACATGTTTTCAAAGTATCAAGAGGAAAAGTACTGGCAGTCATCGACATGTAAACACAAACCCGTGATGGAAGAAGAATTCAGATTCGTTACTTGAGTAACTGTCAATATAGCAATGGAAAAATAAAAGTCCTGCTTCAATAAGTATTTGCAGCAAAATGTTGTTAAAGTACTGGTTTGGTCCCCCTGACTGATATATTATTATAAAGACATCATCAGAATGATAATACTGAAGAGCCGGTGTGTAACTGCTGCAGGTGGAGCGCGTTTCAACTATTTTATATTCAGTTTTATATCCAGGGATGGCAGATAAATCCGCAGGGTTGTCAGATGGTTCCTGGGAGAGGAAAGATCTTTTTTTTTTTTTTTTTTACAGAGATATTGGATCAGTTGGACACATTAATATGAAACCATGTGACAAGTTTAGATATATAATCGTAGTGGAGTAGAAAGGATGATATCCCCCCCCTCTGAAATGTAGTGGAGTGAAAGTATAAATATAGCGTCAAATGGAAATACTCACGAGTAAAGTACAAGCACCGCATATTGCCACTTCAGTACATCATAATTATTGATTCAGCCACATGTAATCACAAATGATGCAGTTGGCTAAAGTGGAACTATTTTTAGATGCTCTTCAATAATATATGATAGCTGCAGCATGTCTCACAATCTATTTCATTGTGTTTTGTATGTAAAAGTTCATCTGAAAACTACATGTATTTTAGGTTAAATCAAATATTTCACTCAAAATATATTGGTATTGCAGTATATAGTAGCATAAACCGGAAATACTTAAGTAAAAGCACCTTAAAACTCTCCCGTATTAAAGTAAAAGCAACAATCCCCCCTCCCCCCCCCCAAAAAAAAGGGAAATTCTCCACTAAAAATAAAAGTCCTACATTGGAAAAAAGAAAAAAAAAAGAAATGACCACACAATGTAAAAACATCCAAATTAAAAAAGACTCATGACAGAATGTCAGATATTATTTCATATCTTTGCCGTTATTGTTGACCAATGAGCATTCAAGTAAGAGTTATGAAATTGTAACTCCTTAAAGACCAGATATATTTACAAAAACGCATCATATTTTTATATTTTTGGATGTCAAATCTTTATATCAAAGTCAACGACAGCCGCCGAAGTAAACGGAGTGAAGTAAAAAAAAAAAAAGCGCATTATTTCCTTCTAAACTATAATACGATGGCAGCGTAAAGAGGAGATGCACGTTTCCTTTCCCCACCGGCTGCCCGGAGCGTCGGCGGACGCAGCGGAGGTACGATTCCATTCAAAGAGTCAAGACCAACTTTATTTGCCTTGTAAACAGCATAAATCAAATTCAGTAGCATTGAAGACCCCTACCAAGCCATTATTTACAAACAATTCATCACTTCTTACAGTCGAGGAGAGAAGAAGGGAAAAAAAAAAACACAAAAAAAAAAACTGCAGGCGACAGGCTGAGTTGTGGGCATGAGATGACCGATTCTCTATTACATTTGCAGATTATCCGGCGAGCGGTAACATTCATAATAGTTCGCTAAGGAGGCTGAGGGGGTAAAAAGACTGACGCGTTGGGTTTCGTCGCTCCGTGCCGGCTGAAAACGCTCTCGGAAACAGACCCTCAGTATTTACACGTGTGCGTTGGAGGTGTTACGGCCCCTCCGACATATAAAACGTTCGTGTCACTAAAGCAGACAGAGAAGCCAGTTCATCATCACACACCCGATTTTCAAGCACTACAAAGATAATATTGGCTAAAAAGAACGAACGAGCCAACCGGTAACCTTTTTTTTTTTTTTTTTTTTTTTTTAGTGTCAAATCATTGCATAGTAAACTACACTTTGAGATTACATGCGTCGGCCGTCCGAAGCGCAGTGACAAAAAAAAAAAAAATCAACCAAAAAAACCAACAACAACAACCTCAGACCATAAAAAAAAAAAAAAAAAAGCGTTTAAGAAATCTCACTTGTGCCTTTTTCGAGCTGATTTCAGAAAGTTGAAAGTCATTCAAACATTCGTTTTGAGGGCGGAGGGGGTACGAGGGAGGAAACAACCTAAAGATCGGTCACGGCTTCTCACAAAAGAGTCTACGCAGAAGAAACATTCAGGCGAGAGAGGTCTGGAAAAATCGTTCAAAGTGCTTTACGGCGAAGTGAGATAACAAGGGAAGCAGCGTCATCCGATTCCAAAATGCTTGTACTTGTTTTCGTTTAAAGCGGTGGAGTTTAAACACACGTCTCTATTTATATACAATTTTAAAGTTTTAGATCCCTTGCAGACTTATCCTAAAATTAGCGTCTATATTTTCATTTTTTTGTTGTTTTTTTTTTTTGTGGGAGAAAAAAAACAAACTAGTACACAGGAACATGTCACTATAACGATTCTAATAAAGTAGATTTTTCAGTCCCCCGCTACGACATGACAAAATCGCTAGCCTCGATTCTTCTATGATGTCCTTCAACACATTCATTTATCATAAACCTGCACAGAGCGCTCGGCAAAGAGACTTCCTAACTAAATAAAGATAAAAGCGGGTGAGTGTTACGGAGGAAATCATTTTGAAACCAAGTTACAGTACAAATAGGAAAAGGAAAAAAAAAAAAAAAAAAAAAAAGGCAAATTTTGAAAGCGCGTGAACTTAAAGGGAGGGTGCGGTGGAGAATTAAACGTTATATTATGGCCTTTATCTATTCTTAAAGTTCTCCGTGTGTCGATATAGGGCAATTATGAGCCATGCGAGGCACTTAGGATTCTTCTTTTTTTTTTTTCCTTTCCCGTATTGACAGGTGTCGGCGGATCCTTTCCGTGTAGATCGGTGAATAAAAGAAGTAGCTTTTACTGTCGAATTGGCTTAAAAAGCTGTCTTAAATTCACCGACGACACCCCCCGCGATACGGCGACGTTGCACACCTGCTCCCCCGAAAGTGAGCTGGAAACCGCGTGCTGCTGTAAATCCCAGTGGAAAAAAAACAAAACATATCTGTGCAGTTCAGTAGAAAACTAATGAACATATTGTCTATATTATACTAAATTGTAAGCCATCACTGAATACTGGGGGATTCTGGTTTTTTTTTTTTTTTTTTTTTAATCCATACAGCTAAAATGTTAATCTGTGGTTTGTTCAAATCAAAGTGTGTAAATCCCTGATAGCGTTAGTCCCGGTGCCTCAAACCTATCAAGACCCTTCCTTTCTTCCTGGCCTTATTAAAAACATTTCCCCAAATGGAAATATCGTATATATATATACTGCATACATACAGCCAGGGTGGGGGTGGGTATCTGTGCAAAAAACTAGAACAATAAAATAAAGGGATACAATGCTGTTTATCTGTCCTTGGTTGTCAGTTTTTCGATCAGCTCCTGTAGTGGGACCAGCTCTTTCCTGTCGATGAGGTTGAACTCCTTTAAAAAAAAAAAAAAAAAAAAAGAAAGAAGGAAAAAAAAAGAAAACACTTGAGTTTTTCCAACTTTCATTGTTAATGTATGTTAAAAGAAACAAACAAACAAAAACAACATTAAAGTCAACATTCAGACGTCACGAGATTCGTTACCTGGACAAAAAAGATGAAGTGTTTGAACGACGTGTTGAGGTGGGCCTCCTCCTGCAGCTGCATGACGGAGTCAAAGTGCTGGTGGTAGATGTGAGCGTAGACCCTGAACAGGCGCTTCAGGATGGTCTTCGCCACGGACATAAAGTTTCGCTTAAAGGGGACGCCTGGGAAAAGAACGAAAGGGAAGGCTCGTCAGATCATTCAGGTCAATAAGAAAAAGCGACAAGTTGCAGACGATTCCAAAATACCCAAAGTTTGTTGAACAGAAATTGTTCAACATTTTATCACAGATATTTATACTGTGTGTGTGTGTGTGTGTGTGTGTGTGTGTGTGTGTGTGTGCGTGCTTGCGCGTGCGTGGAATAAAAGCAACACATTTATGCACTCGTACACGCCGTGAAAAATCACGCATTCGCCCCAATGCTAACCAGACGTATTGGTCTGCTGTTTTATATTAAAGGCCTTCCAGCGGGAGGCTTTTATTTTGAAGGAGCTCCGGGAAATGGTAGGTGTTTGCATGTAGATTAAAAAAAATAAAAACACAGTTAATATTAAACAACCGGATATTTTTGGGCTATTCTGCTGGCGGGTCGGCGGTCAGTGTCACAGCCGACTTGTATTCGGCCCACACGTTAGGTCATAAATGATTTTTCTGCTTCACGCGTCCGTTTTCAAGGGCAAATACGAGTGAAATAACCCCCACCCCCCCCACCCCACTGTCCAGCCCCGAATAAACAATTTCACTCAATAAACCCAGCTGTTTATTATTCTCTCTACTTTTTTTTTTTTTTTAATTTATTTTTTTGCCACCGGTTCGCTAAAATAAAAACAACAATCTTCTCCTCGCTCGCAGACGTGTTTCGCGGACAGGCCTCGGCACGTTTTGAAGGTGAGTGCAAAACAGTCACGACGGCAACGCAAGAACCACCCCACGGTAACAATGCCAGTATTTCGTGAGGAGGAAGGAACATTCTTTGCTGCTCCTCTGCACACTCCAGCGATGATTCACTGAGCAGCTGTGCGAGTACAGCGGCCCGGGCGGAGAGCTCTCCCAGGGCGTGCAGACAGCCACCTACTGTACAACTCAACATCAATTATTCACAGGAAGCTGGAGGCCGAGGAGATCTAGATTAAAGCCACGGCTTGATATCCCAACAGTACTACTACTACTACTACTACTACTACTACTACGACCACGTAACTGCTTCCTTTTCACACCAACCCGACTGTTCCACGAGTAATACACTTTTATAGGATAGAAGCTCCCGATGTGCAAAAAAAACCAACAACCCCATCTTTGCTGGTTCGGAGCGGTTTGGAACCGGTCGTGACCATATTTGGGCGAGCTGGGGAGGGAGGGATCTGGCTCGATCTGATTGGATACCCGGCGATACTACGCCCCGCCCACCGGTAGCCGTAACCTGACTGCACCACAGGCCTGTCAATCAAACAGACACGGACACCCCCTCCCCAAAAACACGGCTTTTTGAAGCTTATTTTCGAATTAACGACGGGATCGTTTTCAGATGAACGTCCAGAAAACTAATAAGAAGGAGCGACTTTAGCCAACGACGCCGAGATAACGCGTGGCGAAATTTTTATTGACTGGGAATTTTACGGGACAAGTTGAATGGGAGTCTACGGAGGCTTTTCCGGAGCCGGCCCTCTGGTGGCACTCGGTGGTATCGCAGCTTAAGGCACTTCTGCACGGGCCTCAATTTTCAGACCCGAAAGCTACGTCCACTTTTGTATACAGTCTACGGTTTTAACGCATGCAACCGGTTCTGGGCTCATTCCATCACGACAGGATGCTCCGACCCAGTAGATGGCGGGAAGCTTCGAGGTACTTGTTGCCACGGTGAATAACAGAACCACCGATCACAGACAGTGAAGCAAATTGTGTCCCTGCAGGGGAGCAGATTTTGGTCCTTCCACCGAGTTAGTCCATCAGACGTTTATTTATGCTGGCTGCCACCCAGAGGAAAATACGGCTCCACCCGAGACGGCAACAAGCCTCGGCTAGTCGGGAGGTAGAGAACTGTGTTGGCTTTTCAACGATTCTGCACATTGTTATATTTCTGGAAATGTTATTTGTGAAGTGTGCTTTTTTTTATTTTTTTTTTTTTTTTACATGAGATTGAAGGAGGACTGTGTGATATAACCGAAAGCTCTTGAATAACAGAACGGAGCTCGTGGTTAGACTGCTCGGCCAAACTGTTAGCAAATAGATGTAAATAAGCTCAGAAATCTGATGATTTCCCCTAAAAAGCGTTTATCAATATTTGACTCATGAAAACTTTTCCTGAAGACAATTTAAATATAGATAACATTCGTATTGAAATTTAAGCGAAGTTGGTTAAGGATAAAAACCTCTGAATTTATACTAATTAACTTTGTGACGTGCAAATGACAAACCAGCAAGACTGGTCATATTGCTGCCGAGTTATAAATGGAGAATTTGCATATTATCTAATACATCTGTTCCTTTTGCATGACAGTTGAATTTCACAGGGAAGAGAAAACTTCCTCATGCGTTTAATGGCTATTAGATATGGGTCCTGTAGGCAAAAATGACAACGTGGGCTCAACAAATGCCAGCAATTCATGTGACTGTCCAAAGCTGTGGTGGGCTAATAACCTGCTAGCTTTACCGAGCAGAGTTTGCAATACATCTTTTATTTATTTTAATTTTTTTTTAATAAGAGTTCAACAAAGAACTTTTGGAAGTCTGCATGGTTTTTTTTTTTTTTTTTTTGTACCATAGCATCTAATCTCACAGAGCCACACACATTTAATGGGTGCCTGGTAGCAACCGACTCTTCTTCTTCTTTTTATGGTTTAATCACAGTCCTTAAAAAGCTTTTAGGTGCATTACAGCCACCTTCTGGCGGTAGCAACGCGCTGCAACCGGGTGCCGGTAAAAAAAAATAAGGGAAAATGCCGAATATTTGTTTAATACAAGACGACAAAACATGACCCATCCCTGCTTCTGTAGCGGTGACAATCCTGTACCTTGCAGAGACCCTGTTTTTTTTCAAACATTAGACAGATGCGGAGTAAAAACAGACAGCAGGTGTATGAAATTTGCTCGTTTTTGGAGCACGAGTAGAAACCAGACATCGAATCTTACCGATCTTTGAAGGGAAAAGTGTCTCGTCATCGAGCTGGTCCTGCACCCAGGTCATGAGGTAATCAATGTACTTGGGGGCCGAGCATTTGATGGGCTTCTTGATGTTGGTTCCATCGGCCCAGTGGTACTCGTACCTAAAGGCGATACAGACGGACACATTTAGAATATATTTATGGCTATCATCAAGGTTTACACTCATTCTAGTCATTACTTGTATGGCAACTTGTATTTCTGAAAGATTTAAAGTCACCAAACACGTCAATCTCGCGCAGAAACGTTCAACCGCACGGAAAGCGATCTCAATTTTCATCGTCAAGTCAAAAACTTGAAGCTGAAAATCTGCTGAGTGTGACAGCAGGAGGACAGACTGTGATATCTATGTCACGGAGGGATTATGATGGCAACAAGTGCGCTGCATTATAACAACTTAACTCTGAGCCCAACGCCAACCCCGCTCAGCCTCGTCAGACCACGAAGAATGAATGAATGAATGAATAAATAAATAAATAAAGGACCGCGGGCTCGTTTTATTTCGCAGCGCTGCGATGACACACTTACTTCGGACCAGCAGACATGACCGGACAGCTCTCCTCTGTACAAAAGTCTGTGATGGTGCCGTACAGCATGTTGATCTGGTTGAAGAAATCCACAGCTGAAAAAGAAAAAAAAAGAATTCGTTCAAACACAGCGTGGTTGCTCCCGGGTTTCCTCACCGCCCTTCTTCACTGTCCCAACTGTAGACCGGCAGCACACGCTGCAGTTATTTGGCACCACATTTCGTTCTCATTCTCGGGAGGCGCGAAGCCAACGTTGGCTTTCAATCAGTTGGGAAGGTCCACTTTAAACACGGGCAGAATTAACAGTCGGTGCTGATCTCACTCTCTCGCAATCTTTTTTTTTTTTTATTATGATTATTTTTTTTTTATAAATACCGAACAGCTGATACAACATGTGTCGTGTGATGTTCTGTTTCTGCCAGCTGCCAGCTGCCTTCAAAGTCTGTTTACTCTCTTTGGAAAACATTTGTCCAAAATGTTTTGTACTCGCATCCCGATGCACAAACACATAACGGACAAAGTAAATGTTTGTGTCCTTCCTATGCTGCAGGCCAAACGGTGGGAGGGCCACACAACTGTCACGTCACCAAAGTCGGCGATGTAATTATTACAGCCTGAAATAAGATATGAAGCTTGAAGGTTGCCGGCAAAAACAGCAGAATAAGAAATATACTCCAAAGTGCTTATTTCAAGGCAATATCCTGCTAATGTATCAAATTAACCTCTTTCGTGTTTGATTTTTTTCAGCCGAGTCACTGAGAAACACCTTTGTTGGTTCATTTAAATGAAACACAACCTGCGGTTAGGACAATGGGGGGAAGAAAACATAGTTACTTACCATAAAATTAAAAAAAAAAAAAAGGTCTGTCGTGTTTTCAACTAGTCAGTATGATAACTTTGCCATGACAGGTGTCACCGTCATTGTCACCATGACTTCTTAGGCACAGGCAGAGCTACACAACATTAAAGATTGTCAGGGGGTGTAGAATACGTTGATGTTCTTGTTCAGTCAAAACAAAGTGTGGATAAGACATTCAAATTTCCAACGAGCCTTGAACTCTTGACATGCGGCAACCGCTTCTATTTCGAAAACGAGCCAAATCTAAGTTTACGATAGTGATATTTCATTTAAATAGTTTTATTTCATCAAGTCCTATTAAAACAATTTTTTTTTTTTTTAATTCACCAAAGATAAAGCATTTGCACAATTCAGAATCAGAAATAAATAAATAAATACTACTCAGCCCTACTACAAAGGCTTGGGTGACTCGACGGAGACCAACAGTCACACATTACAAAAATTTGGCACATTTTTAACTGAACTGCAGGCTGGAGTTCAGAAGAGAAAGTTTGTGTTTTCATTTATAATTTATGACATTATAACTGTGTTATACTGCACAAAAGACACGTTTGAGGTCTCTCTAGAAGCAGGATTGCACCGTCTCCATAGAAACTGTGTGTTGTTCAAAGGGGTTAATTCTGACTGGGAACCTTTGTTGCATGTTGTAACCGTCTCTGCTACTGTCTCTATCCCTTCAAGGAAGGAAAAAAGCGAACTGCTTCTTGTGAATAGAGATCATGTGAAAAGTCATTTATACTTGCTGGTGGGAGAAGTTGTTGCTCACAGCACTTTTTTTTTATTCTGACTTCCTTTTTGTTGTGCAAGTTAAACCAGCTTGTGTAACGCTGACCAAAACTCCATTCAATCCCACTGACCTATTGAATGATTAAAAAGGCCGTTCTGAAGCACACTCAACAAAACTAGAAAATGTATAAACTGTAAAAAAAAATAATTCTGTTTTAACTGTGTGTAAAAATAGCGGCGAAAATAACCCCGTGTTACACATTCCCCGAACCCTTAAGGCACTCTGATGCGAGAGGGAAATCAAGCTTCCACTGACCAGCCGTTTGTCTCAATTCGGAGGAAAGTAAACACGGCTCTCGCAGCTCAGACAATACAGTCTATTTAACATTCACAGTGGTTTGTCCAGCATGAGCGCACATGGTCTTCAAGAGCAAATGCCAAGATCTTGCATGCGGATAGTTCACCTGATTCCTGCTGTGGATCGATTGAGATTTCAGGAAGACTAATGAGAGATATGCAAATGTGTAACAAAACAAAAAAAAGATAATAAAAAGGAGTGTTGAGGTAAAGTCGTTCTTCCAGGGAGTCTAAACCACAAAGGAGGGGGGGGGGGTGTATCAAAGGGAAGGGGAGAAACAGGTAGTGCTTACTGTTGACTGCGACCCACTCGTTTAAATCTTCCCCCTCGGGCAGCATGACTGCCATGCGCAGGTTTCCACTTCCAAGCGTGGCCTCGGCATGTTTCAACAGCTCGTACTGGTGAGAACCCTCCGGGATGTTCTTCTTGGGCTTGAACGTTTTGGACGAACGGTTTCCACTGTGAGTCACGATTTCAAAAGAGGAAAGACAAAAACGGTGCGATAATAAATGAGGCGATAAGACAACAGACGTGGTGAGACATCATGAGTTGAGGGACTTTTTCAACAACAACAAAAAAAACTAATAATAAAAAAAAATCAAGATGTTTTCATAAAACAGATAAACCAGCTGTGGTCGGCCTTCGGCTCGGCAAAATCCGAGTGAGGGGGAGGGAGGATCAGAACAGTGTGACTCTGTGTGCATAATGAGGCCATTTGGAGAGCTACTGTATTCAATCCCTCTCACTGCCCCATTAAACAAGAATTTTTGAGTCATCACAGCACGGTAGGTTAGACACAAAAACAGCTCTACGATTAATTAGTGCATCTGCTAAACCGATCTACATCAAAATCTAAACACCCTACATCCTATTTTTTTTTTTAATCATCTTTAACCTGGCAAAACAAATGGTGTGGTACTGTTAAGAGGAGCGCGTCCTCTCATTGAAGGCGACTGTATGTTTGAAATATCATTAAACCATAAAAGAATCAGCTAGAGATGATGAAATGTGTCTCTGCACCCTCCTGTCTGATGGAAACGATGGGTAACATAGAAACAAACCAACAAAAAAAAAAAACAGGCCTTTGTAATGACAATGATTCTGTTCAAGAGAGAAAATGACAGATATTAGTGTCGTTATCAATAAATGAACTTGAGTAAAAAGAAAAAGGGAGATGACCAGTAGATTTTTGGCTCTTCTTCCATTTTACCCACAAGACCTCACCATCCTCACCAGAGTGACCATGTCATGTTTCTCCTCCACCCTCTTATGATTTCATTCACAGACATCATTTTCTATGTAGCTGGCTAAACACCGACGACACACACAGTCGTGTTACTTTTATCAAATGTGGGGTCAGAGACTGACCGGTGCGGGGTTTTTTTTTTTTTTTATATCACATCGAGGTTGGATTAGCCCGGTGGCATCCAAAGTGTTCAGCAAATATCCAGGCCAGACTGTTAGCCCCCTCCCCACCCCTTACCCCCCCCCTCCCCTCCGCCCCTGTGAAGTCACTCTGGACCCACAATCGGCACTAAATAGATAAAAGTTACAACGTGGTAAACAATAGCAGGTGCTCTTAAGTTACAGCTCATGCTGAATTTCCATTTCAATGGCAAATAAACACGGAGAAACGTGAATCGCATCAAGCACCTCGGAGGAGAGTCCAGGAAGTAGTCTCAGCCGAATGCTATGCTACCGCTAGCTGGCTTGTGTAAAGCGACACTGACATTTTCCGCATAATAAAAGCTCAATCGTAAATAAGCATCATAGGCATTCATCGCGAACGCAAAAAACTCACAAAAGGAAGCTCATGTTTCCTCGGAGAGCAGAAAATGTGTCTCTTGGCGAGGAGCTCGCAAGCAAAAGAGTGGACCCAAAAAAAAAAAAAAAAAAAAAAAAAAGGGGGATTGTTTGTCCAAACTCTGGAGTCTCTGACGTCCTCTGGTTCCTCTCTCTCTCTCTCTCTCTGTCGAGCTTCGTCAGTGGAATATCGGGAATAAATATGACTGTAACCGAAACAACTCCACGCCAGTAAGAAAATAAAAAACACGGGTTTGTTTCACACGCAGACCAAGTCCACGATCTGCTGCTCTGTACGCTGAGAGGCAGCAGCGTACTGAATGTAACGCTGACTTCTTCATCTGCCGTTCAGAGCAGATCGGACGCAGTTCTGCCGCGTGCTGCCACCCAGTGGACGGAAACTGTCAGTGCAGGTCATATCAATGTACTGTATATATATATATATATATATATATATATATATATATATATATATATTAAGAGCTTTTTATTTAATAGTAGGAGCTATTTACTCGTAATATTTTTTTTAAATTTCTCTAAATCTGGATAACTATTTATTTTCTTTATATAAGATAGATTTTGATAGAATTTTCCTTTTCTGGTTATTTGTTTAGTTTTATTATTTATTTGTTTATTCTGGTAGTATTTTGTTCACTAATACATTTTTTCTTTACTTTTCTTTTTTCTTTTTTGGAGGGAAAATTGGGTAGGACCATTGGTACCTGAGGTTGTTTTGGTAGGTACCACCATGCACTTGGGGGTGGTCCTATGTTGTTTTGTTTTTTCCCAGAGCATTAGAGGCAGGGAAGCATGATTTCCTTTGTTCTTCTGCTTGCTTGCTTCCTATATGATGAATGCATCAAAAAAAATGTAGTGGTTTTGTGTGGACAGTGGATTCCTTTGTCTGCGTAAACAACATGGTGCATCAGTGGTCCCTTGTTTATTAAAGCTTGATTTATGTTTGTTTGAGTAACAAAGCAATTTATAATTAGCCGGAATTTTTGCAATAAAATAGAAGACGAGACGCCTGGTTATTTGTCAAAGGAGATGACAGACATATGTTTGTAATAATGCATCAGTGTATCATAATGCAATCATGTAATTATGTTGTATTTACAAATACTTTCGATTTTGCTGATGTCCTTCTCTAATTTCAACCTTCAGGTCTGTTTGGTAGCTTTTTTAGTCATGTGTTTATAAGTTTTGTACTAGGCCTACATAGTTGATTTAAAAAAATATTCATAGCACTTTAAAATTAACCATTGTTTTGAACATGAATTCCTTGTTTTCATGTAAATCCTGTATAATTGCATTTGTTGGATTAAAAAAAAACAAAAAGCCGCAAGATGGCGCTGTTTTTCAAAATTATAAACCAATATCTTTGAACGCAACAGCGACAAAGGCCTACAGGCGAGCCGTGATGCCTTCAAGCACCCTCGTAAATATGATCCTTTTTGGGCAATTTCCAAACCTTCCATATCTCTCACCTTTTCTCTTCACTCTGACTGCCATACCATATCCGAAAGATACTCAACCACATTTGGGGGGGGGGGGGGGGGTGTAAGAGATAAACAATAAAAGTAAAATCAATTTAAAAAAAAAAATCAATCTGATTTGTATATAGATAGAGACAGAGATCAGATATAAATGTCGTTGCTTTTATAGAGATATATGGGCCTAAATATGTCTTCCACCACTGGTTTTAAAAGCAATTTTACCCTACCACATTATCCCAACTCTATATCTACTTATTTATTTTAAATTGTATTCTATTTTATGTATTTTTCTATATAATATTATGCAACCCCCCCCCCACCACCACCACCCTCCCATTGCACCAATCTGTACTTGCACTCCTAATCTTTTTGTATTTTCCACAAAACAAAAAACAACAACAAAAAAAATACCACAACAACAAAGGGCTTTTCAATGACTACTCCTACGTTTGACCGATACCCGTCGAGCACTAGGACCCCGCAGCCGCGTTTTGTCAGCTGACGAGGCTGCCAGTTATATGCGACGCGAGACTGTATGACTGTATGGCCCGAAGCTTTTTCAGCTTGTTGCGAAAACGGATGTACTCGGTGTAACAGGCCCATGTCTGAAAACCCAGACTGACGGTCACATTTCGACAGAAAGTCAGCCGCACACGGGGCACGTCGGCCGAGCCGGAGCAGGTAAAAAAAAAAAAAAAAAAAAAAAAAAAAGCCCCCTCTCTGCACCCTAAAAAAACAACAACCCGGCCCTGGAAGGTACGCATTTATTAAGTGAGTCATTTGATGACAAGTGCTCTCTGCGTGTTATTTCTTTATCCGCAGCAGCAAGATGGAGTGTGAGTGGAAACCAGACGAGCAAGGACTTCAACAAATTTTACAGCTGCTGAAGGAGTCTCAGTCGCCAGATACGTCCACACAGAGATCCGTCCAGCAAGTATCCTTTCTCCCTCCCTCCCTCCCTCCCCCTCATCGCCCGGACGTGGACGATAACGAACCCCGTTAGCATCTGTTAGCGCTCGGTAATACCCAGATAGACTCAACAGGCTAGCGACAGCTAACACTTTAGCCCGGGTGGTTACCGTTACCGGTTGGTGTTTTTTTTTTTTTTTTTTTTTTGTCTCTCTAATGAGCTCAACGCGCTGCAAAAAAAAAAAAAAAAAATGCAAAGCAGGTCGTATAGTGAGCGAGGTTACTCACCTCTGACCATTTGTAATAATAATAATAATAATAACTGTGTGATTACGGGCAGGTTCAAATCATGCAGGCTCGATCCAGCTGTTAATCGCCCTCGTATTATACACCTTCACTCCAGCAGGAAAAACAAAAACAAACAAACAAACAAAAAAGAAGCTTAATTTCCCAAATTAAAAGCCAGATCGTTCCGTTTTATTATCTACAACCTAATCCTCAAACAACACGGGGCTTTTCGGTTTTCTATTTAATCTGTGGGAATGATTTTTTACAAAGCATGACGTGACATTCACGTTCCCCAAAGCCAACAGGACAGTTGTACTGTTATAATGATGTAAAGATGATTGTATTCAAGATCACAAAGGAGTCACTGTACAACTGATAATGCCATACATCCATCATTTAACATTTTAAGACAAAACAACAATCCCTTCAGGTATTGCACCTAAATTACATCCAATAAGATTGTATGCAAACAGCATGATATTTTAAGCAGCATCTGTGATTTATAACCCTCTCGTGACAGGACAATGAAAATTAAGAGTAAGGATGTGCGTGTAAGTCTTTGGTAGAAATCGCTGGAAATATATTACGAGAAAAATCGGAATAAAATATGTCAATCAGACAAAACTAACTTGGATAATCATGAAGGGAAGAAAAGAAAAAGAAAGAAAGAAAGAAAGAAAGCCTTGCGATTCTGCTGCCGTTATTCAAGCTTTCACGGTGACATTTACTCCATCTCACTTTTCAAAGGGATGTCATGAATTGTCGGCATTCGACTTGTTTAAGAAAGCCAAAAGCGTATGACACACTACTATGATGACAACTCCCCCAGCCCCCCTCCTCTCCCCCCCCCCTCCCTCAAAGCCAGATTAAATGGCAAGCATTAGACCAGGACATGAAGTAAAATACAGCGCAGAAAGAGGCGTAAACGTTGGCTGAAATATAGCTGCTTGCTACATCCGTCATGGAGCTGGTGCGCTGCTGTTGTCCGAGGCAGATATGCTTCAGTGTTTTTGCACAAGGGAGTCACAGCCGTACTTCTACATTACAGACCAATTATCATGTGCCGCTCGGTGCTGCCCCCCCCCCCCCACCCCCTCACCTATGTTTTTTTTGTCCGGCGGCATGCTGATCCTTGAATGAGTTGCTTATGTAACCCTTCCTATGTACTGCATCATTAACTCATAGACGAGCCGCCGTTATAGCCCTAAAGACGCCATCTGGCTGGCTACGTACAGTATTCAGTCACGCCGAAGTGACATCTTTATGACCAACATACACCCGATTTCCCCTCACACACACACACCATTATGCTGTTTGTGATAAAACACATTCACTGCTCCTTTCTTTTGTACCCTCTTTTCAGATAAAGAAAGAATCTGCTTTTTCTATGCTACTAACTCCAAAATGTGCTCAAAGCCGTTTAAGATGCCGCTTGTACAGTTGTCATCCTCAACCATTTTTTTTCCCAGAGACTCGAGCAGCTGAACCAGTATCCAGACTTCAATAACTATTTGATATTTGTTTTGACAAAGTTAAAATCAGAAGGTAAGCCGCCTGCCTTGCTCATCTGTCCGTGTCCATGTTCTGTTGTTGTTGTTGTTGTTGTTGTTGAGGCGGCGTGTCACTGCGTTACTAGATCATCACTCAGTATCGGCATCAGACCTGTGTTTTTTTTGTTGTTTTTTTTTCTTTTCTTTTTTTTCTCTATGTAATCGCTCAGTAACACGTCCGTCTGCCCACGACTCGGCTGACCCGATGGTAACTTTGCCACACATGATGTGGCACTCAGAATATGGGTCACTCTAATTTTAAACCTGATTCCTGGCACCACTCAACTTTTGGCTTCACTGTCTGCACAGGAGATGACCCAAATATTAAGTGCCGTTAAGACGTTTTAAGCTGTTGCATCACTGCTGTTATCTCGGCTGCAGCGAGCTGCAAATATTTAGAAATTAGTAGAAGTCCAGATGTTAGTTGCTAATTTATAAGCAGGATACGTCATGTAAATATTTAGTATTTGATACAAAATAGTTCTTGTTTCCAGCCATCGTTTTAGCATCTGGTTTGGCTCTTTCCTTTTCCCCCAGTTGAAGCACGACTTCGTTAATGTTCTGCCGCTTTTATGCGTCGTGCTGAGTTGAATGAAAAGGAATGTGATGGCAGTGAGATCCAGCGAGCAATTAACCACTGAGTCACCAACCTTCAGTTCACAGTAACCTTCATCTTGAATTGAAGCCAGTGTTTTTGGCTCGCTTGAATGTGATGTTTGTTGTTGTTGTTGTTGTTGTTGTTATTGTTTTATTTTTTTTTTTTTTTAAACATTTCGTTCCTTTTCTCATCTCGTCCTAAGATGAACCCACTCGGTCTCTGAGCGGGCTGATACTCAAGAACAATGTGAAAGCTCACTATCAGAACTTCCCCAATGGTGTGTCTGATTTCATTAAGAGCGAGTGCCTCCAGAACATCGGAGACTCCTCCCCCCTCATTCGGGCAACTGTGGGTGAGTTGTGTCCACTTTATTGACGTCTTGCTTTTAAGATGCGACAGGAAAGGACCACTTATGGTTGATTGTTTTTTATTTTATTTATTTATTACCTACATGCCTGTAATTCAGATTGCTTGCTGCATACGTTTTCATACGTACAGAAGGAAAAAATATCCACCATAGTACGACAACATTGAGTAGTTAAAAGCAGTTTTGGGGATTTACCTTGCATGGTTTGTCACGTGCAGTGGTTTTTGAATGAATGAAACCTTTTTTTGTTGTTTTTTTTGCCCCAAGGGGGGAATTTACTTTGCACAAAGAAACATCAACAATACCACATGGAAACACGTAATCTGTAGATTTGATGACTCAGCGTGTTGTCACCTGCGGCTAAATACAAGAGCTGCCACTTCAGGTGTTTGAGAAATGTCCAAAATTGTCATTAGTTCCAGACAAAAAGTGACCTAACCAGTGAGATAGATTACAACTGATCTGCACATTGAATATTGATTATACCATATTAATATATGTGGATGTGGTTATCTTCTTTTTCGCAGGACTGGAATCTTAACTTTTTCCATTATTTGAATCTGCCCTCATTAGAGCAGCGAGGTGAACACAAATATATAAACTTTGTTAGCACAGAACACCAAGACCACATCAGCATGGTAAAAGCCAGAGTTAGATTAATCAACTCCAGAGAACTCTGGTTTGTTCTCCGAACCACTGCCTGTTATTACTGCAAAATTCAACCTTAATTATGCACACACAAAAAAAACCCTGCTATAAGCAACATTTGCATAACGACAAGCAGTCACTGATCAGCATCTGTGCACTCTTAGTATTTTAGTCAGACCAGAGGAAATAACAGTACATCTCTCTATTACAGGTATCCTCATCACCACAATTGCCTCCAAGGGAGAGCTCCAAAACTGGCCGGAGCTTCTGCCTAAACTCTGCCTGCTGCTGGACTCTGAGGACTACAACACATGTGAGGTGAGGACAAACAGTTCAGATAGTGGCTTGCATGTAAGTCGGGGCCTGATAGCGTTATCTTTTAGACCTTGCACGTACCAGTAATTAAATTGCTGGGGAAAAAAAAAAAAAAAAAAAAAGTTTCCCACAAAAGTCCAGTGTTAACACCCTGTTGCTACCAAATCTTTTAGAGCTTCTGGGTTCCTTGTTTTGATTTACTGTGTTTGTTCAGCTCATCAGTAGTTGGACGAAGTGTGATTTATTTTTTTTATTTTTGCCAGAGCTGCATGGCAGAGAAAGGGAAAGGCAGAGATTAAACACATTAAAAGTCTGTCTGGGCACGCGGCGTGCTTGTCTGTTTATTTATTTATTTATTTATTGTGGAAAGGGAAGTGCTGGGTCAGCTATAAAGCAGCATCTGGATCGCATCCTGCTGGCCAGATGAGCTAAAGGCGGTCTCACAGCTGGAGCAGCAGCAGCAGCAGCACAGACCGCAGATTATTCAACAGTCATATTCTATTTCTATCCTTTTCTGTCTTTTTTTTTTTAAACCAGAAAACCGTATGACCCCGTTTCCTGACGTGTCACGCATCGTCACGCTTGTCCCGCTTTTATTACGTGCATGTAAGCTAAAGCAATGCAAGTTGTGTTTTTTTTCTCTCTTATTACCGATCATTATCCAAAAACATTTTTACCTCCTCTGATTGCTCCACAGTGCAATAGTTATCATCCGTGCTTGATTACATCAAGACAAAGTTCAGCACTTTTACAGTGGCTGAATGCCACATTGCTGCGGCCACTAAAACGACAATACAGTAGTTTGTTGCCTGTTGGATCATCTCACGTGTATCTGGCTCAGATTAAACACCCCGATCGTTGATATGCTGTCAACTGCGTGCGACCGACCGTGACGGCGGCCACTTTAAGCGAAGTTGGATTCATCACATTAGAGGACACAAATTATCCGGCGCGTTGAACTGTCACGCTAAACCCGGCCATATCGAAGGGCAAACGCAGTGTATCCGTGCCGGATTACTCGTCTCCGCTCAGTGCAGGAATGCCCGTACGATTTTAAGTGAGCCGCATTATCGGAAATTTAAGGAAGAGGTGTGACAAGAAAAAAATAAATAAATGGATCTCCTTGTAGCACCACTGCCGGCCTCACTTATAAAGCTCATTCAGAAGCCGAGATTTAGGTCAGCTATTTACTGCAGAGGATCTTGAAGTGTGTGTGCGCGCGCGCGCGTGCGTGCGTGTGTGTGTGCGTGCGTGCGTTCAAGGCTTAATGCTGAACAGTGACCAAATGTAGAAACTCCTCATGAGACTTGCTATGTTTTTCAAAAGCAGCTTGGGGCATGGAAAGCTTCTTAAAGTCTGATGCTGAAGATGGTTAAGTTGATGCTGGATGAACAAAGTGTCTTTGAATTTTGTGTTTAATGGGACAAAACAAAAAACAAAAACATTTAAAAGGTTCTTATTCATGATACATTTTCACAGTTTTTTTTTTTTTTAATCTGGAGTGTCACTGAGATGGGACGGCAATAAGTTTTCAGTGTTTTTTTAATACTTTCATAGCCTGGCAGAGCCACCAGTGAGACTCAGTCAGGCTTAAATGAGTGTGGCCCTGTTTCCCACCAAGTTAAAGGAAATAATAATATGGATTTATAACTCTTAAAGAGACGGTATTTCCAATTAGCTGTATTGTTTGTCGTGGAGGAAAGCATTCGTAAAATTAGAGCTTGTTCGCTTTGCTTATACATATTGCATTCATAAAGGTTACAACGAATGCCGGTGTGCAGGATGAATGCTGTCAGTCCCACAGCAGCGAGAGACAGCAAATATTTGTGTTGTGCCAACCTGATATTTATTTCTTTTGGACGGCGTTGACTGCCGCCACCGAGACCCCTTCAATAATCCACGCTGTCGCTGCCACCAGGACTTTGATTTCTATTTTTGGGGAGGAATATTTGATGACTGCCCAGTGTGCAGTTTCTGAGCTGCAGGCGCTCGGTAATCTCAGCAACAAGAAGCGCGTAAATGTGCGTCGGGGCCATTCGATCGGGAGACAAAATAGGTCCTCCGTGTTGTGCGTTTACTGCATATCTACGCAAGACGGTCCCCATCGCTCTCATTAGTGAATCATCATCGTCGTCGTCATCATCATCATCATCCTCACTCAAAGAGCTTTCAGCAGTCTCACACCGAGCCGCGGTGTCTGCTGATGTTGGGGCGGAAAAGAGAGGGGCGGTGGCGAAATGGCGGCTGGTGTCGTCCCGTGATGTCGCCGCCTCCTCGAACATGGAATACACGTAATGTAATGTAGAGATGAGATGGTAACACGAGGAGCGGTAGCTGCAGTTTGAGGTTGAAGATGAGTGCTTGCTGCTGGAGGTCTCCCCCCCCTCCCCTCCCACTCCCCCTCCCGCCCCTCCCGTACCACCACGCTGTACCCTCCTCTGCAGGCTCTATAAAAAGAAACAAGCAGGTGTGTCGGATGCCAAGTGTAACGTCGGTGGATGGCTTTATATAGGTTTCGCCTGAGAGCAGTTTTACCGTTTTGATTAATGGCAGTTGGCAAGTGGTTGCAATAGTGGTGTGTGTGTGTGTGTGTGTGTGTGTGTGTGTGTGTGTGTGTGTGTGTGTGTGTGTGTGTGTGTGTGTGCGCGCGCGCGCGTCAAGTCGATGTCACTCCAGGGGGGCAAACGATCCCGTACGATGGCGCTCTGTCACCTCCATGCTCATGCGTGGCGTGAGATTATTCAAACGTCCTCTGCTCGAGCCGGTTAGTCGACCGATTGACTTCTTTCTGTCGCTCTCTGTCTCGCTCGTCGCCCCGACTCGCAGTCATTCTGCACGACTTCCATTCCCCGCGCCGAATGACCTTCAGCAGCAGCAGCAGCAGCAGCACTTGAAAGGAGGATTTACACTTCAGACACTTGAGCGTCACCGGAATGCTCGAAGACCACTCCCGCGTCTCTCCGTCGACACGCGGGGAGGGTTGTGGGGGGGGGGGGTTGGGGGGGGGGGACATGGACGGCGACGTCGCGTCCTGACGTCGCCGGGATTCCTCTCGTGTTTTTTTTTTTTCGCCCCTTCGTCCTGACGGAGCAGAATTTAAGCGTATAATGTTTCCGGAGCCAGAAGTTGATGCTGAATTGCTTCAAAAACCATGTGCTTTCATGTAATTTGGGACTATTATCATTCAAATATGTATTGGAAAAATGTCTACCATAAAAAAATAATAATCGCCAAACGTGGGTAAAACAAAGCTAATGGTGAAGCTATAGTGGCTGGAGTGTTCAGAAAAAAAAACTCGTATAAGTGTTATAATGGTCGGGGAAAAAAAGCATGAAAAATGAAACAACCAGTATATTAACCAAATCTGGTTCATAAAAAAGACTAGTTTAATTTTTGGATCGTTTGGAAAATGCACTGTTAGGCTTTGACTTAAACCATTTACTTCCATACAGGGACTCAGCCAATAAATATTCTTATTATAAATGAATATGCAGATTTTTCTCGATTGATACCGATTTGTGATTTTAACATATTAAATGTCATGTATTTTTTGGTTTGTTCAAACAACACTTTAAACCCCAAAGATATCGAGTCTGATATAAAGCAGCAAATCACAACATCATATATTCTTCACATTTGTTCAAATTACAGCTTATCTTCCACAAATATGAAAGTTTTTTTTTTTTTTTTTAACCACACTTTTTCAACAGCAGTATTTAATTCAGCTAAATCTGGCAAATATTTATTTGAATATTCTAAATCATATGCTTTATGCATATCAAAACCTCCCCACCAGCCAGTTTCATCCACTCCCAGGTGTCTGTTTTGGTCCAATTTCAAGTTATCCTCAAATTCCATAATGACATTTTCTGCCGGTGCGTAATCAGCTTTCTAATGAGGGGAACTGACTCTATTCTCCGTAATTGCACGTTGCCTCCTCCCTTGTGTGACCTTGACACCGTCTCAGCCTTGCTCTCCTCGTCTTCATTTCATAGCTTCGGCTCCTCCACATATTCTTTTTTTTTTGAGAGAGAGAGCTCTGTATCTGTCATCTGAAAGAAATGCCGACATGGGAGCGGTTTCCATGGAAACACATTTCAGACCGCGTCAGTGTCGGTGCTGTGCTGTTTCTTGTATTTGCTTCGCAGACTGCATTTTTTTTTTTTTTTTTTTTTTTTTTTTGTGTTCGAGAGAGACACTGAAGTCTGCAGCATATCGTGAGCATGCATACTAACCATCTGTCCAGCAGCTACTATTAAGGATGAGGTGTGTGTGTGTGTGTGTGTGTGTGTGTGTGTGTGTGTGTGTGTGTGTGTGTGTGTGTGTGTGTGTGTGTGTTGTACAGTATCAATGCTTGCCAACTGTTTGATGGTTATTAGAGCAGAAGTGGATGAATCCTATTGAAGATCGTACAAGAGGCTGTTGACCACATTTTGAAGCGCTTCCATTGGGGCAAAAATTGGAACTGGATCCTCCATGGCCTTTATGGATTATGTATATAATATTGCCTTTGTTTACTACAGAGCAAATGAAATATGGGCGTACTGCATATGAACAATACGTTGAATTGTTATCGCAAAATACAGTAAAATCCAAAACGTTAAACTGCAACCCATTCCACCTCACTAGCCCAACAACGTCTAGAGCCGCAGTCTTGGCTATCTCAATGTTAGGTGTGGGGCATACACTCGTTATAAAAATGGACATAATCTCAATTCTCTAAAAAGTAAAGCCAAGAGAGAAATGCAGTTCCACTGAGGGCCACTAGTGGCTGGGCTCCAATAGACTCCCATTCAAAAAGCATCAACTTCTCTTATGAAATACACAGTGTGTACGTTTTTCCCACAAGTCATTATGGTGTCATTTAGCTAAATACCCTCCTGATCAGTGTCCTGGTGGTCCCTTCGAAAATTATTCCGTAATTTATTAGATATTAGGCCTCAAAAAGAGGCATGTTTGGGGGAGTGCCTGGTTTGATTGACATGCCTGGTGTGCAGTCAAGTTTCCGGTGTAGGTGGGCGGGCTTAGCGCCCTTGGTTTCTCAATCAGATCCACCCCTCACTCCTCCCCAGCTCATCTAATTATGATCACTTCTGACTCCACAAACAATCCAAGATGGCGCCGGCCAAAACTGCCTTTGGCGTTGGGGGCGAACAAAAAGACAAATTCCGAACATTTAATATTATTTGCTGCAGTATCTCGATATTTTAAAGGTATAACCTCCCTAGCGCCCTGGTGTTATTGCACAGTTATTAAATCTTACCCAGGGTCTTCTTTGGGGACTTCTCATCACTCACCATGCTGTTTTTTTTTTTTTTTTTTCCCCTTTTGCCTTTCCCGTGTTCTCAGGGAGCGTTCGGAGCCCTGCAGAAAATCTGTGAAGACTCTGCGGAGATCCTGGACAGCGACATGCTGGATCGTCCTCTCAACATCATGATCCCCAAATTCTTACAGTTCTTTAAGCACAGCAGTCCTAAAATTAGGTAACATAAATCTTCTTGTATTTTCCAGTTTTTTTTTTTTTTATCAACTGAAAAGTCAACTTCTGAATCCCATTGAATTTACCGCCTTTCAATGAAGGTTTAATCGGGGTTTTTTTTAGTGAGTAAATCTGATATTGCTCATGAATCCTGTTCATTAAACCTGCATATTTATGGTGCATAGTTATCAGTTTACGCATGCGGACTTTCCAGACAGATTATTTCCAATGATATGAAGTACGAATGGTTCAATAGCTTCTTGTATTTGCTGCAAATCTTAACACATTAAGTCCTAAATCGAATACTGCGCGTTTTCGACTCTTTCCTGGAGACAAAGACGGGACTATAAAGTTCTGTAATTGCACCTTCAAACTCTCCGTCTGTCACACTGCGACATGCCCGTCGACAAAAGAAAAGAGCTCCTCATATTTGGCGGGTCGAATTAGAGCAGAGAATGATACGGGGGCTGCATTCATAGAGTGCTGCATGCGAGGGGAAACACGTTGGTGCAACTCTGACGTGGTGTTTTTTTGTTTTGTTTTGCAGGTCTCACGCCATCGCCTGCGTCAATCAGTTCATCATCAGCAGGACTCAGGCTCTCATGCTGCACATCGACCCTTTCATCGAGGCGAGTCGGACTGCGAATGCGTATTTGGTTGCTATTTTTTTTTTTTTATCCTTTCGTGTGTGCGCACGTGTTTATACAGACCCAAAATGAAGCGCGTGTTGTCTCGAAGTCAAGTGAGAATGAGGGAGGTTATTTTAACTGGTGCGCTCACCCTGTCTCACTGAAGTAAATAAAAGCTGCTGCGCTGACAGTTTGTCTGTGGTTTAACTCTCAGTTTAAGGTTTTTTAAGGCCAGTAAATCACCGTATCAAGCCTCATGTAAATTCTTGGAGGCAGCTTGTGTGGATCCTTTTAAATCCCTTCTCAAAATGTTGCTTGTAAACACCTGTGTAAAAAGGCTCGAGGAATGATTTGTTTATTTCCTCTTTTTCCTTTTAAGTTTTGAGTTGAACGCGTTTTTAGTTCAATTTTTACTTAGTAGTTTCTTGTTATGGCTGAATGCGCTGTTTATATTTAGAGCTTGGAGGAAGAGATAACTGACAATGGTAGTCTTTTATTTTGCATTGCAAATAATACACTTGGTATTAAGATACATTTATTAAACAAATAGTAACAGTAAGAGTTGCTAAAAATGTCAAAATAAAAGAAACCAGCCTTGAAACATCAGAAGAAGATGCATAACGTTCTCGCCGCTTTCGGTGGCTACCTGTAAATCATGAAAATATCAAAGCAGTCATAAAATGGCAAGAGGTTGAAGTGCAAAATAAGGAAAGCATAGATAGATTGGATTTGCATAGATAAGATGCTGCGTGGCAACTTGGATTAATATTCAACAGAAAAACATCTGCAAATGACGAGAAAACATAAAACAAAATGCATGTATATTCACAAACCTTTACATAATATGATATATTACATTGTATTGACTTTATCCCATTTATGTTAGTCACAGAAAATGCCTATGTTGAGCTGTTATTAGTCGTCGTAACTTTAAGCTGTCTTTCTGTCTTCTGCAGAACCTCTTTGCACTGGCGACAGATGAGGAGCCAGAAGTGAGGAAGAACGTCTGCAGGGCTCTCGTCATGCTCCTGGAGGTCCGCCTGGACCGTCTCCTCCCTCACATGCATAACATCATAGAGGTGAGCGGGTTTGGTGGAGGTTACAGGCTGAGAAACCGAGCCACACGAAATACTGCTATGATGCTTTACAGAGTCTACAGTCTTTATTCCTCTGGGCCATAAACTTCTATTAATATCAGTAAGCCACACGGTTGCACTTGGGGGTGGGGTGGGGGGGGAAGGGGGTTGCGTTCCTTCACTGTAATGAACACAGGCACTGTGGGGGATTTTGGAGTCAAACCCACACACAATATCCGGTGGACATAAGTGCTATCGTGCACTCATAAATTTGTTGTGCGAAAACAAGCAATACGACTAAATGTACTTTGCCCAGTACAGGAAATTATTTTGTCTTTTTTTTTTTTTAATACTCTACACTCATGATCAAGATTTATGTGTCCATTAAGGAGCATATGGGCTTGAAGCTAAGTGCCCTAAATGGAGCTCAAAAGTGGAGAAATGCACAAATCAGGATGGTTTGACAATAACAAGAATATAGTTTTACCGCTCTTATTTTTTTTTTATAAGATGTTTGTGAAGTATGTAAAATGAAATGTCTCCTGATGTTTTTTTCCCACCTCAGTACATGCTCCAGAGGACTCAGGACCCCGATGAGAATGTGGCCTTGGAGGCCTGCGAGTTCTGGCTCACACTGGCTGAGCAGCCGGTGTGTAAAGAAGTGCTGTGTGGTCACCTCTCACAGTAAGAACACACTTACACACACATACACACACACACACACACACATATATATATATACATATAAAACGCATATAGCACACAGACCCCAGCGCTAATTTTGAAAGCAGTTGATTCATAGCAACCTTGGCAGTAAGCTGGCGCAGACCTTGTACCAGAAAGGATATTTTTCTTCCTCACCCTTACGATGGCTGATGAAGAAACCCCTCCCCCCCCCCCGCTGCCTTTTGACCTCAGTTGTAACATCTGTCACAGGACTGTCACAATAAAGTGTTCTCCCGCAGCAGGAAGTCAGATGTGAGTGATTGCCTGTGGGGCTCCGACCTATCCTTGCCCTTTGTTCTGATCATTCCCCTCCGGCTCCTGCTGCAGGCTCACTCCGGTGCTCGTCAACGGGATGAAGTACTCCGAGATCGACATCATCCTGCTCAAGGTCAGTTTATATAGCTTGATATGTATACCTGTAGGTGCCGTGATGAACTGGCCCATGACTCAGGATGTCAGGCGGGTCAGCTAAGATGCCTGTGATGGACAAATATACTTGAATTATGTGTTGTGTGTGTGTGTGTGTGTTGTTGTTGTTTTTTAACCACAAACATTTGTAGATAATTCAGATTTGAAATCGGGTTTAGTTTTCATGTCGATTGCAGTTTTATTTCTCCCGCGCAGTCCAGTCACCACGAGTGTCTTTCACGCCGTATATGTATTTTTTTGCCATCAGGGGGACATCGAGGAGGACGAGGCCATCCCAGACAACGAGCAAGACATCCGGCCGCGCTTCCACCGCTCCCGCACCGTCGCCCAGCAGCACGAGGGCGACGGGATCGAGGACGACGAGGACGATGACGACGAATTGGACGACGATGACACCATCTCTGATTGGAACCTGCGTGAGTTGGGCGCCTGTGTGAACGGAGCTGTCTGGCTCTCTCTTTCTCATTTATAAAGCATCCTTTTTCGTTTACTCCCCATCCTTTTTACTGAGAGCTACAAAAGTGTATTGATGATTTCTCTGCTCTTTGTGTGTGCCGTACCCGTTACGTCTGTCTGCACACTTCTATGTTTCTGTGTACGTCTATACTTTTTTTTTTTTTCCACCTTAGGAAAGTGTTCAGCGGCAGCGTTGGACGTGTTGGCCAACGTGTTCAGGGATGACCTCTTGCTGCCAATCCTGCCCCTTCTCAAAGAGCTGCTCTTCCACCCGGAGTGGGTGGTTAAAGAGTCTGGCATCCTCGTGCTGGGGGCGATAGCTGAAGGTAAGAAGAAAGGGGGGGGGGTTTGAGGGATGAGGGATGAGGAAGAAACTGTCATGGGAGTGAGGTCCCTCTCGGACGAGATTACACTCTCTTATCCCCGTCTCCAGGCTGTATGCAGGGCATGATCCCGTACCTGCCCGAGCTCATCCCCCACCTCGTCCAGTGTCTGTCCGACAAGAAGGCCCTGGTGCGATCCATCACCTGCTGGACGCTGAGCCGCTACGCGCACTGGGTCGTCAGCCAGCCCCCAGACACCTACCTGAAGCCTTTAATGACGGAGCTGCTCAAACGTATTCTGGACAGCAACAAGCGTGTGCAGGAGGCCGCTTGCAGGTGGGCGAGAAGTCCCGACGAAGTTTTTTTTTTTAACAGCACAGTCGGAGCACTGGCGCCGCATTCGGTTCGGCCGCTCCCACACATTTTATTTATTTTTTTCCCCGCCAGGGGTTTTTCGGTTTTTTTGCAGATGCATCCAGATTTCTTTAATGTTGTCGAGAGCTTTCCATGTCACGTAGTGCTGAAAGTTATTTTTATATATATATTTATTTATTCATTTTTTTCCTCTCCTTCTCTCCACCCCCCAGTGCCTTTGCCACTTTGGAGGAGGAGGCTTGTACAGAGCTGGTGCCCTACCTGGCGTTCATCCTGGACACGCTGGTGTTCGCGTTCAGCAAGTACCAGCACAAAAACCTGCTCATTCTGTACGACGCCATAGGGACGCTCGCAGATTCAGTCGGGCACCATCTCAATAAACCGGTATGCAGAACGGAAACACGTGAACGTAACGTCACAACATACTATTTACTGCTTCCTCGTTTGAATGCATCAATCACTGCAATAAAATTGTTATTTTTCTGTGGTAATTTTTTAGGAGTACATCCAGATGTTGATGCCACCGTTGATCCAGAAATGGAACCAGCTGAAAGACGAAGACAAAGATCTCTTCCCTTTATTAGAAGTGAGTTTCTTAATGTGCAATTACAGCTCGCGTATGATGTGTAATTTCATCATCTAACGTCTGGATATGCCGCAGACCATATCTAACCGCCGCCTGCCTCCCTCAGTGTCTGTCTTCTGTAGCCACCGCCCTGCAGAGTGGCTTCCTGCCCTACTGCGAGCCCGTGTACCAGCGCTGTGTCAACCTGGTCCAGAAGACCCTCGCTCAGGCCATGGTGAGTGTGTAGGATCCAGAAATGTGCGCACACACACACACACACACACTCTCTATATCGAGGGATCTCCAACCTTCTTTCCTCTACAGTGACAAATTTAAAATTGAAAGTGTCCGAGAGCTGCTCATTTTTAGTAACATAGAGTCAATGCAAAAATACCTTTTACAACAGTTTCACGAATGGATGTGAAATGAGTCGCTTGTCGTGATAAATCCCTCCACAGAAGTTCCCTACGGGTCCAATCAAATCCTCAGAGCTTTTTGTAAGATCTTTTTTTCTTAAATTTCATAAATTGCTGCACTGCCCCCAAATGGTGAAACAGTGAATTCATGCAGGTTTAATGTGCATGTGTACTATACAATTTTGATTACAGATTTAATCCCAGCATAGTGGGTTGGAAGCTTCATAAACAAACAAAAAAAATATACATCATAACTCAGGTTTTTATTCATGTTTCATGAATTCAAACTTTCTTTTCTACCTGTCCTTCACTCTCCAGCTTCATCAGTCACAGCCGGACCAGTACGAGTCCCCCGACAAAGACTTCATGATCGTGGCTTTGGACCTGCTCAGCGGACTGGCCGAGGGCTTGGGTGGCACCATTGAGCAGCTGGTTGCTCGTAGCAACATCCTCAACCTCATGTACCAGTGCATGCAGGTGAATTAAGAGCCGTCAGAGTTGTCTTAACGTGGCAAACCGGTACACCGACTTGTTCGTTGTTCACCGTGTGCTGTTCTCTCCAACCGCTCAGGACAAAATGCCAGAAGTGCGTCAGAGTTCTTTTGCTCTACTAGGGGATCTGACCAAGGCCTGTTTCCAGCATGTCAAACCGTGCATCGGTACGTTCTGTGCAGTTGAATCTGAAGCACCGTTTGGCAATAAGCAGTCAGTCGCTAAGTTGTTCACTTTCCTTCTTACAGCTGATTTTATGCCCATACTGGGTACTAATTTAAACCCAGAGTTAATATCAGTGTGCAACAATGCAACATGGGCAATCGGGGAGATATCTATACAAATGGGTGAGTGTGTTTTATTTTATTTTTTTTAATTTATTTTTTTCCCAACACATTTTCCCAAAATATCACCATTTAAATAATATTTTGTGTTTTTAAAATCTGAATAACATTTCTCACTCCACCCTCAGGGCCTGAAATGCAGCCATACATTGCCATGGTGCTGCACCAGCTGGTGGAGATCATTAACAGGCCCAACACCCCAAAGACTCTCCTGGAGAACACAGGTACCACTTGGTGGTAGTGCTGAGCCAGCCAGCCAGGGTGCACACACACACACACACACACACACACACACACACACACACACACACACACACACACACACACACACACACACACACACACACACACACACAGGGAGGTCCTTGCACACTCAGAATTCACCACATTGACTTGGGTGCTCATCCTGCCCCCTCTTTAATCTCTATCAAAACAACCTTTCCCAAGGAATGAGCCTTACAGGTTTTGCTGTTTTTTTTTTTTACCAAAGTATGTAAAATATTTCAGGTATTGATTTTCATCTGGCACAGTGAGATAAAAAGACAAAAAAGAAACCATGGGAAAGCCGTGGTGTGAAATTCTTAAAACTCTCAAATTGCACAAACCGTGTAAGAGCCCAGTCTTGGAACTAACTCATGTGCACTGTGTGTGGGGAAGTACACTATTATGATAGAACAAAGTGTGAAATCACAGGCAGTGTTTGAGACAGATAGATGACTTCATAGCTTTCACATAGTCACTTATATTTACTGAACACCTAAACAACACTGATTGATTGAGAGCTGACTAAATGTAGATCACTTAGCATGGAAAAGCCTTCAAATTCTCCAAGAGGTTGCACTCTGCTCTTGTTTTTTTTTTGTTTTTTCCCCCCAATTTAAATTCGGTCTTTTATAATTTCGATGAGTCAAAGAGACCATCATAATGAAAATATATACATGCAAGGGTGAAGTGTGACCTGCTTTCAAAAACGAAAGAGGAAAAACTAGGGACTCTGTAGATGTGTTCCTGTTTGTTTGCTGTCAGTTTATTTGTTGCTTTTCTTTACTGTTCTTTAAATGTGGATGCATATCTGCCAATAGATGTTAAATGTTGTTAAGAACGGCCGATGTTTGATGCAGGATACGTGATATTTTTTTTTAACTCCGTCACGAACAGCCGTAAGAGTTTCCTGACACATCTGACCACGTCTTCGCTGTTTGTCGAGTGTTTTCAATATTTAAATTTGAAAACGCCACGGTGAACCAAAACATCCAAAATTAATGTACAAATTCAGATGTTTATGCCATCTTCAGATATTATCTTTTCCAAGAGAACCAGCTCGTCGCTGGAGCAAAATTTAAAACGAACAGCCGCTGTAATGCCCCTGTTAAAAGTGGGCGTGGCTTCTTCGTATCCCCCCCGCCCCCTCTTCCGCCCCCCCGATCAGCTGATCCTGCACTGAACTCTACTCTAATGAGCATACCATCTGCTTTCTGCATGTGTCATTGGACTGTTCATAAATGCCTGTTTGTTAATGAGAATGTTGCATAGTTTTGTGTCTCTTAAACTTAGGTCCTCCCTCCTCTCTGCCTCATAAGAACCTGCTGTGCTGGATACTAGTCTCCCTCCATGTAGTTGGCTTGGAGTAATGTGTCATTTCTTTTCCAAAACAAAAAAAAACAAACAAAAAAAAAAAAAAAACCATTTCTGTTTTCTTATGGAAATTAACATTTTGTGAGTTTAAGGGAGAAATCTCTGTCAATCCAAAGTGAACTGCTCCTGTTGAGGCCGGTCACTTGCACATGCTACACCTTTCGCTAGCCTGTGACGTACATTTTAAAATCAAGTTAATGCATTTTTTTTTTTAATCCTATATTTGACTAGCTATTTTGATCCATATGATTTTCTGAAAGCAGATGCCATTGTTTGCCTTTTTTCTATGAATGTCCTGTCAAAGTTGTCAATGTGTTCTCCCTTAAACGTTGTCGTATGTCTTTTTTTAGAGTGTCATATTTTTACATTCCTCCCCCCGTGACTTGAAAGGGGCAGTAATAATCAACGCTAGTGAAATCTTCTGTTTATTATCATACACAGATTCTGTTGATTTATGTCTCTGAGTTGTTTGTTTTTTCTTTATTTTTTTCTCCTCCCCCCTCCTCATTGCTCATGTCTTGGTTGGCGTTTGGTGGTGTGTAACCGTGATTGCGTTACCTTAGCAATAACAATTGGTCGTCTTGGTTACGTTTGTCCTCAAGAGGTGGCACCCATGCTACAGCAGTTTATAAGACCCTGGTGTGTATTATTCAATCTTTTATTTAATTCATCTCCTCTCTGCTTTCTTCTTCTCTCTCCTCGTCTGTCGCCTGTCCCCCCCTCCTCCCCTCCCCCCGCCCCCACCTTGTTGCTCTCCTCCTCCTCCTCCTTTCTCCTCACTCTCCTTCTCCTTCTCGAAAAGACGTCTTTTCAGTTGTTTTTTCTTCTCAGTTTGTAATCATTGCCAACCGTGTGACTAACCCTGTCCTCTTTTAGGTCCTACCCGTGATTTGTTTTTGTTTTTTGCCTCGGTAGCACCTTCATGTATTTCTATACCTTAATTTGTTTAATTTCTAGCTTTTTGTCATTTGTTAACTGTCGCTAACAACCTTTTAGAAGATGCATGGGATCAGATTATTTATTTTTTTGTCACGTGCCTGCTGGTTCAGCAACAGAGAAAGGATGCAGACCTTTTAATGCCAAAGAGCATTTTTTTTTTCCCTCCCTAAATCCCTTTCTCATTCAGTAGTTCACCCCAGCTGCATGTGCCCGTCCCAAAAGAAATGACCCCAAAACCTTTTCCAAAAGTAATGTTTATATTCAAGGTGCTATATAGATTGAGGTTTTTGCTGAACACACTGCTCATAGACGGGAAAAAAAAAAAGAATAAGTGAAGTTCTCAGAGATCAAAGTAGCTGTGTTTAATGTCAAATTTTTTAATTTTTTAATTTTAATCTCTTTTGTGTGCATGTTTTATGTGTTGTGGTAATCTCAGGTCATGATAGACATTACTCACATGGATGTGTACATAGAGTCTAATGTGTTTGTACAGTTAAGAAAGAAAATGTATTGATGATAAGAAACCACATTTGTATCGAGAGAGGCTATATATATATTTTTTTATCTCTCAAATAATGTTATTTCTTATAAACATGTATGTTAGTTATTGTTATAGATATTTGTACGAGTCGTTTCTAGAGGCAGTTTTTCGTAGACAAGTTTCTGAAGTTGCTACTTTGAGGATTCTTTCGGTGTGGTGTTAAATGTGACCCCTCCCTGTTGTCAGGTGCACGTCTCTACGAAACATAAGAGACAACGAGGAGAAAGACTCTGCATTCAGAGGAATCTGCACTATGATCAGTGTAAATCCGGGAGGTGTAGTGCAGGTGAGATCCAGCGGTAAGACGATGGTAGCGGTGGTTATGTTGTTGTTGTTGTTGTTGTTGTTGTTAACAGTCCCGGGAAGTTGAAATGTTGCCTCGCCTCTCTTCTCTGGAACAGGATTTTATATTCTTCTGTGATGCAGTGGCCTCCTGGGTAAATCCAAATGAGGATCTCAGAGACATGTTCTGCAAGGTAAACGTTGAAGATGAATGTTTAGACACAAATTACGGAGATTAAATTACAGTAATAATAATGATTAAAAAAAAAAACAGACAACTAATTATGTAAGATTTCAGCAAATTGTTTAATTTGAGACATGGAGCCATCATGGTTTCTTAATTCACTTGTTTCACTGGTTAACATGTCTGCCCCCTATTCCCCCCCCCCCCCCCCCTCCGCCCTAGTGGCCAAAAGCAGGAACGGCAGCGTCTCCAGCTGACGCTGATAATAATCCCGTCGCGCAGAAGATCTATTTTTGAAAAGGCAGCGCCTCCGTTGTAAACGCGGTCTAACCTTTTCCCGGTGTTCGATTTCAGATCCTTCACGGGTTTAAGAACCAGGTGGGCGAGGAGAACTGGAGGCGCTTCTCCGATCAGTTCCCGATGCCGCTGAAGGAACGGCTGGCAAGCTTTTACGGGGTGTAACCGTTTCCACAGCGCTGTGCCTCATCTCTGGGGTCAGTCCTCTGCTCTCGGATCATTTCACCATGTCAAAGTTGTCCCGCAGTCTAACGAGGCCTCTCTCTTTCTCCGCGCAGGTCATTCACTACGGGAGACAATATAGGGAACCGTCCCAGGGAACATGTTACCCTTTACTAGGGGGGAAGGGTCTGCCTGCTGACGGGGAAAGGGAAGGGGGTGCCGACCTCCTCCCCGAACCGGGTGGACGGGGTGGGAGGGAGGTGGTAGCTGCAGTTCCTCAGTGCCCCCTGTGCACAGGCTATAGGGGAGGGGAGGGGGTGGGGGGTGCTGGCAGAGCAACCTTATCATGGGAGGTTAAATTCATGTTAATCATACCTCGATCAGAAATAATTGAAATTATCCCCTGATCTTTTTTTTTCTTTCTCTCCATTTCTTTTCCCCCAAAATATCTTCTTTTTTTTTTTTTTTAACCACTAGAAAGAAATGTAAACATAAAATGAAGATCTTTGCGAAACCCTGTAAAGCATTTGCTCTTCAATTTTAGTCAGATGAGGGGGAAACCTTAATGCGGAAAAAAAAAAAAAAGTGGTTTTGAAGGGGCAGATATGCATTTATAAGAAGACTGTTCTTTAATAAGAAGAAATATAATGGAGTGAAGGTTAGCTTAAAGCTAAGTTGTAGCCGAAGGATGCATTTTATTGCATCTGGCCCTGAAAACTAGATTATTATTATTATTATTATTTTTAATTTTTTTTTTTTTTAACGATGCTGCATATCACCGAGAATGAGTTATTTCAGAGTTCCTATTCTTCAGCGGGGCGCGGGGCTGTTAATTACGTCACCAGAGAAGCACAAGATTTACCTTTTTAAGAGCAGCTTGTCTGGGAATAGGTAGCATGCGTATATCATCGTGGAAAAGCTGTTGAACTTTAGTGCCGTTTTGTGTTTTGCGTTCGACAGCTGTCATCGGCCCTTTCGATAAGGTTTCTTCTTGTGATTTGTATTCCCTTCTGTTTTTCTTCTTCTGCCAGAGAATTATGGCCATCAGCTGTAATGTAGCATGACAGGGTTTACACACCGAACTTTTAGGAAAAAAACAAAAACAAAACAAAAAACAAACAAAAAAAAAAAAACGTGTCAAATCTTGGCTGTGATGTGACGTCGGAGTGGAGCTGTGGTTTTTTCAGGGGAGGGGAGGGAGGGAGGGGGGGTCCCGGTCTCGTGGCATGAATGTGACGCGGACGTTCATCGGCAAGCATATCAGAGCTTTAGATTTACAGTCCTTTTAAAAACAAAAAGTAAATAAATAAATCAAATGTTTTTGTCCGGGCCACGTGGAGGAAACACGGAGGAGGATGCGGGGTCGCATCCTCTGTGTCGCTCATTATTTTATCGTTTTCCTTTTTGGACTTCTACCACAATGACACAAATCCTCTTTCTGTGATTTTTTTTTTTTTTTTTTTTTTTTTTTTTTTTTTTACTGTCAGAACCATACAAACCCACCAAATCAATGTTGGATATGTTTTATTTCTTAATGTACCGAAGTTTCGTTATTGGGCTTCTTTTGCTAAAAGCATGATCTCCAGGATGACTGTGTAACGTTTCGGGTGGTCGTCACTGTGGGGTACTTGGATGCTTTCATCTTTTGCATGTTGGTGGCCCCTCACCCCCGCCCCTCCCTCTCTGACATTATAATGGTACGGGGATTGTGGGTGGGAAGGGAGGGAATTAGGGGAGCTTCAATTAAAATTTAAAAAAAAAAAATTAAAAAAAAAAAAAAGTACATAGTAACCATTTATGTATCGCTACACTGGGACTTTTTATGACTTCACGTGAATCTTGCTGGAGTGTTCTCCCTAAACTTTTTACCCCATAGCTGGATGTATAGCTCTTAAATACTGTGAAAGTACAAGAATGTTATTGTCTCTGCTTGTTTTGCGCTGTTATATATATATATATATATATATATATATATATATATATATTTTGTTGTTGTTGTTGTTGTTAAGTGTCTAAGTGTTTAAGTTACAGCTAGCCTGAATGTATTCCATGATGGGTTTGAGAGCTAGGAAGATTTTTATAATTGTTGTTTTTTTGTTGTTTTTTTAAAGACACCCAGCCAGTCATGTTCCCTCTGCTGGCCAGAGTAATAACTGCAGTATTTTAAACCTTTTTGCGATGCAGGCGACATGCACTTACAACTTTAAATAGCAAGTGCTTGAAAATGAACGATGTCGCCGAAACCCTTGAGACTATGACCTCGGGGTTAACACAGATTATTGATAAACTATTGCTGCTGAAAATGTATTTACCTAATACAATAAGCATCTCGATGCAATTGGATTATTAAGATTGTAGATGTAGTTTCATCCTGTCACAATAAGAAATGCGCAAGTGCTCTGTTGGATTCAATAAGGTAAATACAGGATTTAGCGCATCATGGAATACAGAGGCGAATACTCGTATGTATGCGTCACATCATTGTCGTGTTTTTGAAGTGATTTTTTTTAATTTTTTTTTTTTTTTAGTTTTTGTCTTGTCACATTCCAGCTGTTTGGCATGCAAAAAAAAAAAAAAAATGGAGTCATCACAGCTTGATGGTGTGTGTGTGTGTGTGTGTGTGTGTGTGTGTGTGTGTGTGTGTGTGTGTACGTACGCAGTCCTGTTATTCTTTCGTTGAAAGAGTGTAGGTCTATAAAACACATTATAACTGTGCTGTATTTCTGACTCGACTGCTGCTATACATTGTAGTTGTGTTTCACCACTTGAATATGTGTTTTCTATGTGTTAACCTCAGGTCGTTTGAGTCCAGTGTTATTTGTTTTTTTTGTTGTTTTTTTTAAAATCATCATCCCCTCCCCCCCCCTTTTCCCCCTTAACGTGTACGCCTTTATGCATCTCCTCAAACAACTACAGATTAGTAAAGAGCTTGCCCTTCATATTAGAAAACGGGATAACCGTGGGTGTCAATTGACGTTAGTTTTAAACGCGTGCAACACCGCTAGCTGTCAAATGTGATTACAGTTGCAAAGCAGGAGGGGTAAGAACAATTCAGAAATGGTAACGTGCACATACTTTATGTACTTTTTGTCGAAAGTGATTGTTATCATACTACGGTAAATAGTGTAACCTCTACACAACGCCTTGAGAGCAAATACTTTTAAGTTGTTTTTATTTTTGCAATAGATATACAGTATCTAAATAAACCGGTACCACCTACTATAAAAGCGAAGAAGTTGGGTTGACAACTTATAAAGCAATGTTATAAACATAATGTTTGCAAATATACGTTTGACTTTCTATGAAGCTTTATGGAAAATTTGTATTTTATAAAGCACCCACCAATATTAAGGAATGTCTAGTCAAAGAGCTCCTGTATTCTATAATTCAATTAGCCTTTAAACTTGATTAGATAATCTGCCTTCATCTTTTTTGCTAATAAAAGCGAAAACATCATTTTGATAGACATGGTTTGATTTTTTTTTTTTCCTTTTTTTTTTTTAATAAGCTGCTGAATTTTAAAAAAGTAATACTTTTGGGGCCACCAAATATTTTGGATCATGCAAAGACTCTATATTGTACTGTAGTAATTTTGTAATATTTGTAAGATGATATAGTGGGTGTGACTGGTTACCATTGCTTGAATCTGTACATTGTACCAATAAATTGTTTACATTATTATGGGCCGTTGTCTTGTATTTTCTCCCACTTTGTGGAGCATTTCTTTCCTGTTGCAGTTGCACTAAATTAACATGCAAAGAAACATAAGCATAAAGATTTTTTTAAATGACAAGCAGCAGTTTTTGTCTGTGCTTTCTCCCAATTGTTGCAGCATATACAGTAATGCAACATTATTGTGTATATTCACAAATGAAAATGTTTTCACATTCCTTTTGGAAATTATTGATTTGAATTTTCAGTTTTATTGGAAAAATATATTTATATTTTGGACCAATAAAATTCTTTAAAAAAATTTTTTTTTCTTTCATCTCTATAAGAATTACCAGTAGGACTCCTACTTCCTACTGGAAATAACTTATTCCCACCACTGCACCAACAATTAAATATATTATTGTTAGAAAAATTACTCCAGAGGCTTGGTTCAAAATCAAACACATCGGACATTTATTCTTGAAAGAAGGAACACATACATGCACCCTCAAAGAGAGGTGTCCAGCAAAGAAGGGGCCTTCCCTCCTCTGTAGGTCAGCTTTTATACAGTGGGACAAACAGTAGACCATCACCCCCATTCCCTTTGTACCTGCTTTTGTACGGTAATACAGAGTTGGTTGTAGGTCACAAGAGTCAATTAGATGCGGAAAGAATCACTTGCAAATAAGACAGAAAACAAAGGAAACTTTTCGGGGGCCTGAGACTTTCCGGAGCCACAATGCAAACAAGAGGAAGAGACAAATCTTTCCTTTCCATCATATCCCTCCTGTTTATACAAAGTATAACATAACATGTGCATAAAAAGGGGAAAAAAAAAAAAAAAAGAATCTTTCCATCATATAAAAGAATCTTTCCATCAATTATGTAATTCATTCAATTTATATTTATGCAATTTTTCAAATTCACAACATCACAATCATACCTTAGATTATGAAAGTTACAGTACACGTTTTGTTGAGCTATCACAATATGTTTTATATATATATATATATATATAAATCACAACCAAACTGATGCTTCTACCACTGACTCGAAGTCTTAGGAAGTGGGCTGGAAACTATAAACAATGAGGAAGGGCCATAATAACAAAACTGTTTAAGCAGTGAGTAAGCAAATTGGTAAATAAGCAAATACGTAAGACAAAATAGTAAATAAATACGTAAATAAAAGCCCCAGTTTTCAATTTAGTTTGTTTTTCTTTCATTTTAAGCATTCAATTCTCTGTGTTTTTAGCACCGCTGCGGTATGTTTCCGCGAAGAGGGATTTACGCGGCGCACTTGAAGGCAGCATTTCACGCAGCGACGGCGCGTCTTGGTGCATTTATCCGCCGGTGGTGGCGCTGTTTCGCCTGGCAGAGTTTCCACGGTAAGAAAAGACAAGAGGGGTTGAGAGCCGCAGTACAGCCGGGCGGAGGTGGAGTCTGTAAGGTGGGGAGGGAGAAGAAAGGGGGAGAGGAGGAATACGGGGAAAGGCACATAGAAGAGAAACGGGGGGGAGGACTGTGGATGATTTACGCTTTAAAAGTTGCACAGCAACAGACGTGAGAGTTTGCGGCAAAGAGGAATAAAACAAGATGATAACGCCCTACTTCCTAGAGAATTTCTGGGTAGGTGGTGCCTTTCTTTTTTTAATTTTTTTTTTTTTAATTTATATTCGCCGTGTTTACACCGGTGCTATTCCTTATTATTCTCTCGCTGTGTTCCCTCCCTGCCATGTTCATGTCAGCCGGGAATCAAGTATTCATTCTCGTTGCAGAGTCCGGTTTACGGGTTCGCTTCCGCGCTGAAGCGGCAAAGTGTCCGGCTCAGCCAGACATACTGGTCAGCGGCCCCCGCGGCCATCGATAATTTTCCTCGGCGATTATTATTATTTTTTTTTTTTTGCCACCCCGGGGTTTTGGGCCTCCGCGAACCCATCTAACATGAGACCTCGGTGGAATCCACCCCTGCTGCCGCTAATTGGCTACGTCGGGATTGCTTGGAATGTTTATGGTCAGTTCCAAGAATGCTATTGGACGCCGCGGCTATCAGTCACAGCCCTCTCGCCGTTCGCGTCATTTTCTTCCGTAACAAAGTTTCAGTGAGAGGCCAGATGTTTAGTAACTTAAAACAGCTTTTAAAAAAAATAAAAATAATAATAATAAAAAAAAAATAAAAAAAAAAAACCTACACGAATTCAGCCTCAAACTGAGCTGGACATTAGCTCATATTTTGTACAAGCAGCACTGTACTTACGTGTATTAGTATTACACTGTGTACTGTCCTGTCTGTGTGCTGCTTAAAGGTCGTTTCTGTCCCGATAATAATTTGACGTGGCTGTGTTAAAGCAGGTTGAAAAGTACAAGCTTGAATTTACTGCTACTTTTTTTTTTTTTTTTTTTTTTTTTAATTTGTCTTTGCAAAACCACAAAGCCACAAAGACTGGCGTAGTTGAAAGTGAAAACAAGTCACACTGTACGTTAATTAGTACTGCTGCTTTTAGCCAAGGCCATGTACTGTGTGGGGTTTTAATCTGTAGTCATGCATCAGGTCATAAGTGAACTGTTGCAGATGCTGAAAATATATTAATTGATCACTTCTTTCACTACGAGACAGACTGAATATGGAGGGAGTGGTGGGGGGGAGGGGGAGGGCGGATACATGCTTATAAATGTGTTATTGTTTGTTATGTTTCAATGACCTACAATTTTTGGGTGAATCTTTATTATTTATGTTGCCAAAAATGTAAATTTTCCAGAAAACAGAAGTTCACACGTTGTGTTTTCCAGGCTGGTGGAGTTATTTCTGTGTGTTTGTCAACCAGTTAGAAATAACCTCCATTCATAAAACCCCTGTCTTCACCAAGGTGGGAAGCAACGAAGCCCTCGTTTTTAACCTCACTTAACCCTCACAGCTCCAGGTGCTTGTAGCGGATCTCCTCTTTACTAAAAAAAAACAACAACAACAAAAACGGATTAAAAGAGCATTTATTTAAAAACTACATTCAGTTTTATTTTATTTTCTAAAGGGGACTTCATCATTAACTAAATGGAGGGGGAGAAAGAAGAGAGCTGAGACACACTCGTGATTCCTCAATCTGCCCTTTGTGCCCCGCAAGTGAGCCACAAGAGGATCCAGTGATGGTCTGAGATGGGCTGTGGGTTTAACATGCAGGGCGCACTCGCACACGTACTTGGCATTAGGAGATGCATCCATTTCCCTTTTTGACCTGACTACAAATCATCACCCACACACACACACACACACACAGGTTGAGCATTTTTCACATCTATTTTTGAATTTCGCTCAAAACTCACTCAGATTCTCCACTATCTCGTGATCTCTCACTCCGTGTGGCGAGACATTTTGGCAGGCTTTTTTTTTTTTTTTTTTTGCGCGTCTATAATCTTGGTTCAAATCTCCCATGTCGACAATATGTGCCCTCAGCTGAATAAACAAGTTCTTTGGGAATTACGGAGCCAGACATGGTAATGCAGTGTTGTTTCTCTGTCAGAGTTGCAGCACTTGTCCGCTGGCCAGTGGCTAAAACATTTCCGCTGCACACTAGTTGCAGGCCATGTCTCATTTCCCCATTTCAATTTGTATTTTTTTTTCCCCAGTGTGTGAAATTTGCCTGTTTACGTGTGCGCGTGTGCGTGTGCGTGACATTTGCTGAAAGGTCTCGGCGTAACTGCAGGTAGTTGGCCTGATTCGTAATGGAGAAACTATGACGAGCTTTATGTTTAATGTGAAGCCCTCCGGCAGGTCATGGGAAAATAAGATGGCAGTGTGATAAGCAAACAACGCTGATGGTGCCAAACAGCTTGAGGATGGCCTTCTTCTCTCTGCTGTCTGTAGTCTGTAGTCTGTGTGTGTGTGTGTGTGTGTGTGTGTGTGTGTGTGTGGTGGTGTAATACAGTCACAATGTCACTGCACAAGTTCAGGATCAGACGTAGGAAATGTCGCAATGACGCAGCAAAAGGCTGGGCGAAGAAAAAAAGGTGGACGGTAGTATTTGTTTTAGGTTTGGCTTCTTTCTGGCAGAGCCACGAGAGTCAGTAAAAAAAAAAGAAAAGAAAAGTCTTTTACTCTGTTACAGTGGAGTGACAACATTATGATCCCAACAACATCACTTTTTTGGTTCTGCTTGTGACATAAAATCCCGCCTCACGGTGCTCGTCCACATTTCTGTTTACTGCTTTTTGCTCCACCTCTCATGAACACAGACCTATGAGTTTGTTTTTAGAGGCGGTAAAGTGGGTATTCGATAGGACCGACCTGTTGTGGCAGCCTTGCACTTGAAGTCGCAGTATTTCTGTTTCTACCACAAACAAAGCCCCGGCCTGTGTGTGTGTGTGTGTGTGTGTGTGTGTGTGTGCGTGCTGCGTTGCTGTTGCTCTGATGAGCTGTGATAGCTCGGTGCACCGCTCCCAGACCTCTCTTGGTCATGTGACCGAGGGCAGACGCTCTGATGTCATCGTGCTGTCTGCCTCCTGTGTGCTGAAGTGCTCTGCAGGCTGCGACCGGGGCCGTCGTTTACGTCGAGCCTGCGTGGACAGAGGCCCGTCTCGTTTAGATGCGTCTGAATCCCTCTTTCCGCTGCTTTCGCCTGAACGTTCACCCGGGACCAGAGTCCCGTCAGCGGAGACGCTCTGAATCCTCGCGTCGGTTTTTTTTTTTTTCTCCTCGTCTACTCAGTCGGAAATGATCTGAACAAAACATCCTTCAGCACGCCACTCCTGCCTTTAATACATGTTGGACTATTATGTGACGAATTCTACAAACAACAATTATTTCATTATCAACGAATCTGTTCATTATTCTATCGATTTATTGTTTCGCTGTTTGTCAGGCCAGTTTATTTATGTAATTGATTTAAACACATTTTGACCAAAGTGCTGCAGCCAGAATATAAAATCGTTAGATAGAATTCAACCAAATTAAGCCACTATAGACAAAATTCACAGAAATGAATGACAAAAATTAAAGAAAGCATAAACAGTATGAAGCCAAAACAACACCTGAATTAATATTAAAATCAAAAATTGGGTCTGATCGGGAAATGCCAGAGAGAACCGATATGTTTTTAATCGAAATTTGAACACTGGTTGTGAAGTTGACGACCCGATCTGGAGGATGAGGCTGTTCTGAAGTTTGAGCTACCTGGTCGGCTCTAAGAGCCTTTCTGGAGACTTGCTGGTCCAATGATTTCAACAAGCGGCGTGCGGTATAGTAGGAGTACGACAGGGCGGACAGATAAGCCATCGCCGCTCTATTCAATCCCTTATTCAACATGCAGGTTGGTCTTTGAAGATGTCTGAAAATGGTGACAATGTAGGAAGCGCAGCCTAAAATGTTCACAACAGTCCACAACCAAAACATACTCAGTTTATTATCATGGAGGAGTAAATGAACCGGAAAATATTCACTTTTGTAAGGCTGAAATCAGAGAAATTCAAATTGTTTTTCATAAGAAAATGAGTCAAAAGTGAGTTTTCTGTCGACCCACGAATCGGTTAAAAGACCAATCGTTGCAGCTCCACTATATAAACAACAGCAGTGACTTCAACAGCCACGATGAAGTCGTTTTTTTTATTTGTTATCCTTACAGTTAAAGAGAAAAAGCCTTGTTGGTAAAGCAGTTCCACTTTCCAGCCCGAATACCAACGTGTCATCATCATAAAGCGTAATCGGTCTTTTCAGGTTTACTCCCAGCTGCTCAGCTTCCAACACAAATTAGAAAATTTGTCTTCTTTATTGAATCATATTTTGG
Source organism: Brachyistius frenatus (assembly GCF_029030835.1). NCBI lineage: Eukaryota > Metazoa > Chordata > Actinopteri > Embiotocidae > Brachyistius > Brachyistius frenatus. Next base: position 1,571,631 of record NW_027210634.1, on the reverse strand, counting down.
CAAATTTTGCACATAACAAGACGGTCTTGTTGTGCAGCTGGAAAAGCGCACGTATCGACCTGGCACACAAAAGAAAAATCAGGGTTGTGTACTGAAATATCAGTTTAAAAAAAAAAAAAAAAAGAAGAAGCAGACAATCTAATGAATAAAACAACATACCAGCAGTCTGAAATTAAGGGAAGCATGAATAGCTTCGGTTCATTTCAGTTTTCCTTTGTCGTTGGCAGTATAATGCTGAGATTACCTAACATAACTTTCCATGTCATGGTTTACGTTACCGCCTGTCGGGCGATAAACACTCGATTCCCCACACACAGGATATTGAACGTCGAACAGAAAGAGAGTGAATTCCTGTCCTCTTCTGCCCGGCAGACGTTACAAGATAAACTGCAGCTCTGTGGTTTTTTTACTTTATCTGTCCTTTAAGGTGCCATTTCAGATTAAGGATGTCCGTTTGTTTTCGTGTCGATTTTTTGTTTTCTTCTTCTTTACATCGATCACATTGCCGTGTGCTAATATACAGCGTAGAGTTTTAAAAGCAGTAGACATGGCTCTATTCGCCGATACGACTGCTTGTGTGCCCGTCTCATTGAAATCTCTTCTTGACTCAGGAGTCCCTGTGGCTACGAGAAAGGTAGGTAATCTAACACAGACCTCTGTAAGAGAACAGATAGAGTTTCCTCCTCTGCAAATTAGGAGTATTTTTTGATTTATTTTTTTATCATTGATTGACTTGCAGCTCATTTCCTCCCTTTCCTCAGTAACTGATTATTCATTTGGTCCTTTAAATGTCAGAAAATCGTTCAAAAATCGACGTACAGTTTCCTGTAGTCTCAGATAACGTGTTCGGCTTGCTTGCTTTTGTGCGCCCAACGATCTTAAACCTCAAGATATCCCGGATTAATGAAACATTAGACAAAGAAAACCTGCGAATTTGGACAGATTTTGGTATTTTTCCTTGAGAATAACTCATGATTGATTGCGCACTTATTAAAATAGATGCTGATTCATTTTCCATCAAACCACTAATAGATGAATGGACCTGTGAATGCAGCTCTAATGCCAGACTTGAAGTAGTGTGTTGTGTTTGTACTGCAGGGCTGCAATTAGTGATCATTTTCATTCCTCATTCATCTGCGGATGATGTTTTTAATAAAGCGGTTAATTGTTTTGTCTACAAGGTGTCTGATAATAGTGGAAAATGTCAGTTTCTACGTGCCTGAGGTCGGGCGTTCAAACTGCAGTTACGATAGTCCCAGTTGTCAAAAAACAAAACAAAGACATATCATTCATATAATAAAAATCTATGTAAATCAGCGAATATTAAGAATGAGAAGCTAAAAGCAGAGCATTTTTGAGAATCAGTCGTTTGATCTGCGAAAAGTCCAAAAATATCACGTTCGACCAAAAGTCCACTTCTAGTTTAGATTAAATTTGATAGCTAAATAACTATTTTGACATGTTAATATTGTCCCCAAAGCAAAGAAAGTTGATTTGTTTTGCACATTTCCACAACAAGGCAGTTCACAGTGCTTTTACATTAAAAAATAAAAGACATCAAGACAAAATGTAAGAAATGCAACAGTAAGCCTCAAAGTGCAAGAAAGACGTAATTATTAGATTTTTTTTTTCAAACGAAAGTGGCCAAAAAAAAAAAAAAAAAAAAAAAAGTCTTAATCCTCAATTTAAAAGAAGTGAAAGCTGCAACGGACGTGCAGTTCTCTGGAAGTTTGTTCCAGACGTGTGGAGCTTAAGCTGCTTCTCCTTGTTTAGTTTAGGCTCTGAGGACGGAAAGCAGACCTGAACCAGACGAAAACAACAGTGAACAGGCGTTATTAGATAGATACATACATAAATTACTTTATCGATGCCCCAAATGGACATTACAGCGTTTTCGGCTGCATAAATCATAAAAAAAAACACACACACACATGTAACTTGCAACACACAAGAAATCAAAGGGTTAAAACTGTGTTCGGGAAAGATGTCGCAGAATCAAGAGTCAACGGGAATGTTAAGCTTTTGTTTGCATAATAATTGTGACTTCAGTGAAGAGGTCCATGAACCCTCTGTAGTTTTCCGTCACTGTTCAAAGACCTGATTTGTGTTGTAACAGCTTTTTTTTTTCTTTTTTAAATAGCTGCTTTCTGTCAAAATAACCTGGAATCAAACTTTATGTCTGTATATTAAATTGTGGTATTAAGTTGCTTTTTGTCAGGTCTCTCCTTCTCTGCTTATGAGGGAAACCAGTCTTCCTTGCAGAAGCAACAGTGCACATTCAGCTCTGAGGTAACCTGTCTAGTCGCACGGCTAATACCTATATTTTTGTAATTTTTTTTTGAGACGCACTGTTTTGCAGTCTGTGCAGCGAGTCACAGCCTGGAACCAGATTGATTTTTTTTTTTTTTTTTTTTTGGGGGGGGGATCCGTTTCTATCGGTGGCGAGCGCTGCCTCTCCACGTTCAGACTGAATATTTGGACGGCTAACGGCCGTTTTACTCCCTCCTCCTTTCTTCTTTTAAATGAACCCAGTTTGTCGGAAGCCGTCTGTGCCGCTGCTCAAACAAACCGTGATTGACGTGTGCTAACTTCCCAGCATGTCGTCCTCCCCTTTTTGCTTTTCGAGGTGGGGCGCCCGGGGTTAAAACACCCACTTCATCTCCGTCCAAGCATAAGGAGTACTTTTGAATTTCACAATGTGTGGATGGAATATTAAACGCTCGGTTCGAGGGCCTCCATCAATGAGTCTCCATACGAGGACATTGAGAAACTGAGCGTCGCTCTGGTATCACTTCCCCCTTCCTAATTAAGCAAACATGTGAAGTTAATGTAAAAATAAAAAAAATCCCACACATTTCCTATTTTTTTTTTAACACTCTTGACTCTTCTCCAAGATTACTTTTCTAAATACGTCCTGTATTGTAACTTGTGAAAACCTCAAAAACGCCCTCAGCTGTTTCCTGTGTTTGTTTTTTTTTATTATTCCCTCACACTCATTGATATCACATTCCACGTGAGCGCAGTCGCTGCACACAGAATGGACTTTCTTCCTGTCGCCGTGCGTTTTCACTCGGCTTGTCACTTCCCTGTTTTGTCGAACCGAATTGGCCAATTGTTAGTGTGCGTCTCGCTTTGTGTTTCTCCCGCAGTTCAGCGTTGCCCAAGGTTGGGCGTCACGGTCCCTGGGTCGCTTTACCGTCCTGACATGTAATTGCGTGCAGTGTAGTTTGCATGTCATGCTGCTTGCCTTCGGCGGGCTGAACTTGTGCTCTTCTTTTAATGTTTTTGTCTCGCAACAGGAAGCACTGTGGACTGCAGCTCACTGGGGTAAAACGAAGGCCAGCGAGCTGCGGCCCAGTGAAGGACGCTTTTGCTTTTTAATGTCTTATCTGCTCCGTAAGTACAGTTTGTTTTGGTAGCTATAGAGTTGAGCTCTTTGACACGAATTTCCTGAACTTTTATCCGTGTCGATGTGGGGGAAAAAAAAACAAAAAAACACACAAGGCTAAAGGCACGAGTTTAAAGCTGCTCTGATGCTGCAGCCTGCAGAACAAACTGCTGACTGTGGATCGCTCCAGGAACCAGGAAATATCTGCCCTCGTCTCGGGTTGAGGTGAAACCTGCAGATTTGTACAAGAATGAGGGTGAACTGCATTGAAGAGGAGTTTCTCATCTGGACTCCGGCCAAAGTTTGCCACCTTTGTCAAATAAAGCTCTTGTGTCTGTCCACCAGCTGCTGATTAATGAGAATTTAACATTATTTACCATTTGACCCGCAAAGTGTGTGGGTCATGTTGCTGTTTGTGGTCCATTTGTTCCCTCCATTCTCGTTTGTTGTAAGAGTGGAGCATTTCCTCGCTTCTGGCCACAGTTTCTACATTTCTTCCCGCGCTGAACAAACAGCCTCACGGAGGGCGATGAGGAAGTAACGTGTTTCTTTTCCTTCTCTTCTCAAAAGTGACTGCAGGGTAATTAAGGTTGACAGTTCAGCTATTGCATCAGGGTCAGGACTCTAAACCAGTTACCCTTAAATACAAACCCAGGAGGAGTTATTCCAGCAAAGGTCACTTCGTGTCTATCTGATAGTAAAGTCCATGAATCTGATTCTTCCAGCTCTCTGATTGGTTAACTTGATTGATTGCAGCCTGCCTACAGTCTGCCTGAGCCAACTTTCTTCCCAGTTTGAGCACTGTCTGTTCACCTCTCACACATGGTTTAAATGCAGAGGTCCCGCGTGTAGAAACTTACTGTTTTCTAACACACTGGAAAATAAAATAATTATCTTTCAATGTAGCCTGAATGAGTCTGCATATTTCAAGCCGACACAGACTGACACGTGTTTGTAAATGTCAAAAAATGAGACGACACAACTTCGGCCAAGAGCAATTTTAAAAATACAAACATAAAGAAACAATCTTGTTGCAGACCTCTGACATTTGCGCCCATACTTATGCAGGAAATTTAACAACGGAAAAAAAATTTCACTTGTACTTTTTGGTGGACAAACAATGTTACGGTCAAACCCCAGTTTGGCATTTCTGTTGTTTAGTTTCTCATTTATTGGCAGACGTACACACTGACACTGATGTACACTTACTTGTTACTTAATTTAGTGCACCTGCTTAGCTGCTCGTGAAAGCTAATATCTAATTAGCCAATCGTGTCGAGAAACAGTTCAAGACAGGCATCAGAAAGGTAATTTAAGTGACTTTAATGGCTGTGTTTCCAGCATCTTGTTGTCTGAATGCAAAAGGGGGTCCAACCTGGTGCTAGCATGGTGTACCTAATAAAGTACACCTGCAATAGGCTGATGTGGATATACAGCGTATTGACCTGGCACATTCATTGGTCTCGCTCTAATACAGGAGTTCCTCTCGGCACATTTTAGTAGTGATGTTGTTCTCTGAATGCTTGCCGTAACATGGAAATTGTGTTTCTTGTCTTGATTATTTTTTCTGTGTCTCCTGTTGTTTACCATGTAAATCACTGTTGAGTGTTTAGATTAGCAGAACATCATTATTGCTGTTGTCAGCACTGTATTTGAACTATACAGCATTTATGACTGTAAAACCCTATTTTTTGACCCGATAGCCTTCAGTACATACCGTGTGACCTTCAGTACATACCATGTGTCCTTCAGTACATATCGACCTCTGCTGTCCTTCAACACATTTCCTGTCCTGATATCATGATCCTATCGAATAAAGACAAAATGACCAAAAAAAAAAAAAGAATCTTTAAAAGAACATTTTATTTTTAACTTAAGCCCAACATTTATTTTTGGTCATATCAATTATTCAGAGATACGTTTGCATTTTTAAAGCATCAGTTGCAACCGGACACCGTTACCCAGTGGCAGGGTTACAGCAACACAGACGGGCAGTTGTTCGTCTCTCTCTTGCGTTATAGGCCCGTCTTCTGCCCTTCTCCACATTTTCTTTTTCATTTATTACTCCTAAATATGGCCGAGATAAGTATGGTTGACCAGAGGCTGCTTCAAATGCAGCTAGAAGCAATGCAGACGGTGAGAATGCTGCTGTTGGAAAAAGCCTTCACGGTAACGTACGATCAATACCTGGGCGCCTGTCGCCGCTTGCTGAACTTGCTGTTTTTTCTCTGTGATTCATTTCCCACTGTGTTGCTTTGTCTCCGAACCGCAGGGGGAAAAAAATAATGGCTTCGATGTGCTCTACCATAACATGAAGCATGGCCAAATTTCCACCAAGGAGCTGACAGACTTCATCAGGGAAAGGTAAGACGCAGCCGGCCGGTGCACATCAGTGAGAGAACGACGCGGTTAATCTATCACATTCAAACATTAACATTAACCGGTTATGCTGCGTCGTGCTCGCCCGTGTGGTTTTTCTCGGTGTTTAAATGTATTTCGAACTCCCGCACTTGCAGTTCCAGTTTCTTTGTATTGTGCTTGTAGTAACACCCAAATTCCTGGTTGACACGGCTTCCAGTATCCACTTTGAATTGGCCTGTTTGCCGTCGGTGTACATCTCGAACCATATGAAGTTGTTCTATAGCCTGGCTCCGCCCGCCTATTACTCACTGCTGCAATGTTTGCTGGGATTATAGTGACGAAACCCAGTTCGCAGGAAGGTTTGCTAAGCGACTATGAAGGTTGGACCGGTCAGCGACCGGTCGCGGTGGCCCAAAGCGATGAAGTTTAAGTCAAGCGTTTGTTAATGATTCTCGTTCCGACAATGACGGCGGTGGTCGAGTTCGACAAGGCGAAGGGAACTGTTGTAGAAAAACTCGGAGATATCGAGGAATTAAAGTCGCCGCACGGACAATGCCTGACATTTTTTTTTGGGGGGGGGGGGAGGGTCTGCAATGGTCATTTACTGTCATGGTGTTGCCCTCTGCTCACACTGGGGGAGGCTCTCCGTTGGTTACAGTTTGGTGGGGTTCGGGCCACAACATATGTCATATGGTGGTCACTGCTGATTGGTTAATGGCTGCTTCAACACTTTGAAAATCATCCCGAGATCTACACCTATTAGGATGCAAGAACTGGAAACGATCCCAAATCCAAGACCCATATTTCGACGCGGTGAAGTTGGATCTGGTAATACTTGGCTCGTCGTTCTAAGGCTGCATTTAACAATCTATTAATCTCAGTTACGTGTGCAATTAATTGATTAATAGTAGCCCACTAAATGTACAAAAAAAAAATGTAAGACCATGTTCACCTCACCTTCAAAACTCAAAAGGTATTCTCGAAAGTAAGATTTATGACAAAACAAAGCAGTGAGCTCTGAATGTTCTTATAGTTGTAACTATTATTACTTAAAAAAATTACTGAAATGATTTACCAACTAATTGTCCCGTTTTAGCTCGAACATCAACATAAGTCTCTCCAATCGTTCTGCTTTATTAATTCATGGAAAAAAAAAAAAGTCCCCAGTCAAACAGCCAGTGAACGCAGCACCGTGGCTACCGCTTGTCGCGGTGCAAAACTTAACGTCTTTGTTTGCGGGAGCTTAAACCTGAGCCCACCTGCAACTTGGCATTATGTTACACGCCACCGGTGTCTGTTGCTCGATAACACTATAATAATAGCTTCTTTTCAAAATCCCTCCCACCTCCGTAAAAGATTAGCTTCCCTGTGTGAGAGGTGTGTTTTTATAACCTGCCACGTGATGGATGTTTCTACCACTGGAATCCAGCCGTGGATTCCACGGACTACCTCCTGGCAGGAATGAGCTCAGTCGTTCCCACACTTCAACACGTCGGGATCTGCTCAGTGAACTGTGTTTACTGAAGGATGATTGGAAAGTATTATTTATAATAAAAGATTTTAGAATTTAAAGGTTATTTTAAATTTATTTTACGGCATAATCCTACAAAAAAAAAAATAATAATAAAAAAAATCATATTTTCATTACTGTAGTTGTTAAATTGTCATTTATTGAGGGTATTTTTCATTCTTTAGCTCATCTGCAGTCGTTTCTTTGGCGGCAGGTGCCACCAAAGGAAAATACTTTTTAAAGCTTATCACAAAAATACAAAAGTGAGTTTCTGTTGCTGCTTGCGTTTAGCCGTTCAACCATTTGTAAGGTTGAGGTTAATTTTCTTGTAATAAATCATCTCAGAGCGTTTCACTTTGCTTAAATATCAACACTCTTGACAGCCTATACCACGAAAAGAGTGGACGCATTATTCATGAAAGAGACAGAAGGTCAGTTGGTGATTTACTTATTGTTTACCATAAGTGCTCACATTGCTTATAAGACGTACCAGCCTCCAAGTTATTTGAGCTTTTCCCTCCAGAGACTCAGATTGCTGATGTTTCACGGTTTCTCTCCTCTCAAAAACTGCACTGTGGCTTCCTCTGGTGGAGAAAAAAGCTCGGTGCATGGTCGTAATATATTTCCAGTAACTAAGGTTAACACAAACTCGGCAATCTCCAAAAGGGGCATGCAAATCCATAAAAGCTCTTTTAGGCACTGAAATGTAAACAACTACCTGTGCATTGGTGACTCATTACATATTCTACTTTCAATCCAAGTGGTTTGACTATTGTTGCATCCCCTTCTTCTAGCCTTTAATTGCATCATTATTGGATAATTAACACCTCCACAGTACACGGTTTATTTTGATTATTGGTACCTGTCATTGTCAGTAACTTCTTCGTATATATTTTAGGTTTTGTACATTTAAGTTGTTATTGCTGACATCTCTGCCCTGTGCAGTTTTTCTTTAGTTTAAACAAAAGTTTACGCGGCTTTTACAAAGGCAAAATGAAATGAAATATTTATTTACATAATATGACAATAAATTATTATTCAATTAAAATTAGGCTTATGCTATACTATTGGAATAAAATGAACAGAAAAAGACAATGAAGTCATTCATCTTAATTATTTGTATAACAATCAAGGGTCCAGGAAAATTTCAACAAATCAGAGTTCACATTGAGAAGTAATACAACAATCTCAGAATAGGAAGTCACATGCTGCATCTCACGAAGCTGAACAGGAAAAAAAAAAAACCTTTTTTGTAAAATGTGTGTGTTCACAGTCGGGGACACACAGTTTTGCACGTGAACTTTTACTTCCTCGTGTCCCGGTTTAGACGTGCGAACACTAAGTTCTTTAGGGGTTTTGTTAAAAGTCAGTTGTCTTCTGATGGCGCTCTGCAACGTGATAAAGTATTAAAAAAAAAACTAAAAAAACAGCCTATAATGCATCTGTAGCTGGTTGCATCATCTGAGTCATCCTCCGCTGTGTGTGAGTGTGTTTGTTCGTGGCATGTTTGCGTGCACCTGCGCGTGTCTATGACTGCGTACATTTGTCCCGTCTCCCCCTGGCTGACCTCGCTCCTGTGACACGACTACAGAGAGAGAGAGGAAGTAGTGGTGGTGGTGGTGGTGGTGGGGAGAGAGAGAGGCTGGCTAAATGAGACATGCATAATTCAGGCCTTCGCTGTGCTGCAGGTTTTTTTTTTTTTTTTTTTTTTTCTCCTGTCACTTTTGTTGCAGAATAACGGAATCAAAACAAAATAAAAGGGAAATTGAGAGAAGCAGGAAACTCAAAACACCAGCTTTCACGGCCTGTCATCTTCCAAACGTGAGGCTCATGAACACATCGCAAGCCAGGCCACATTTATTTGCCCACGTACGGTGCACGCGGTCAAACATTTATGTTGTGAGTTCTTAGTGGGTGTTTTTTTGGCCGGGATCTTCAGACGCTCACTGACGTGCTCCGTTTGAGACTTTAACCTAGTTGCAAATACTTTGGAAAAACGTTATTATACAGTATGTTTTTTTTTTTTTTTTTAATTTAAGCAGAATTGTTATCCTAACATTGTTGGCATCATATTACTTATGACTTTTTAAAAAAAAATTTTTTTATCATTTATAGTGATGCAATAGTTAATCTGTGTGTTATGTTTTTGTGTTCCCACCCTGCTCTAGGAGTACTATAGAAGAGGCCTATGCCCGGTCAATGACCAAACTCGCCAAGTCAGCTGGCAACTTTTCTCAACTTGGGTGAGTCCAAACATCTCTCTAAAAAAAAAAGTTTTGTTTTTTTCATAAAGCTGGTTGAGATTCTGTTTATAAGTTTTAAAAGAGGGTTATTTAAATGTGAATTTACATTATTTCTTTGTGTTTTACATCCAGAAATCTGAAATTTGATGGGGAATATTTGTGAATTGATTGAGCAATGTAATGAATACTTATAAATTATGTAATTTTACAATATTTCAATTTTTTTTTACATTTGTTAAACATTCTAGTAATGATTTGTTCTGACATTAATTTTAAATTATACTTCATTTGGAGTGTAAAAATACAAAGAATGCCCACAGTATATATATTTATATATATATATATATATATATATATATATATATATATATATATATTTGTTTTTAGAAAAGAAATTCCTTTACGATAACTACATTTTTTCTTGCTGTAATTTGAGGGTAATTGTTTTGCTGCTGGACTTTTTTTTTTGGAAGACGTTTTTATACCTTTTTTATTCACAGTGTAGCTTTCCAAAGAAAAAACCTGAGAATTAAATAATCATATTTATATGAATATGCCATCTTTTATCGCAGGACGTTCGCTCCAGTGTGGGATGTGTTCAAGAGCTCAACAGAGAAGCTGGCCGGGTGTCACATGGAGCTCGTGAGGAAATTACAGGAACTTATAAAAGAGGTTCAGAAGTACGTGGAAGAGCAGGCCAAAGCACACAAAAAGGTGAGGGGGGGGTGTAGGACTGGGGGAAACTGTGGCATCAAAGGTTTGACTGTTCAAGTATTGCTGCTGATGTGATAAACACAAGGACACAAAAAACGGTCTGATCAAAGGACAAGAAAGAAAAGAAAAGATGAGAACAAATCTGAGGACGCATTCATGCCAAGTTTTGGTATTTTACAGTTTTTGATATTTGCACTTGACTGTTGTTATAAACCACGAAAGTTATCAACTCTTTCAGTCGATATTCTCCTGCCCTTCCACTATGCCTGTGTTACTGTTATCAAAATCCCCATTGCAACTTAAAAAAAACAACTTACAAACAGGCTGAAAAAAGGTTTTGTCGAAGATTTGGATCACACAATAAGACCGGCCTGCTTGTTTTTTTTTGTTTTTTGGGGGGGATTTAGCTATTTTCATGCTCGGGCTCGCAAAAAAACCACCAAAAACAAGTCACCTCTGACACTGTTTTACAAAGACGATCGTTGTAGGTTTAAAGAAATATAAACGAGCCAGAGCATATTTTCACCTGTATCAGCGCTTTATCGGTGCAACCAGGCCATTCTCCAGCAGAAGTATAGAGGTTTGATGCTTGAAGTGCACACATGTGTCACTTGTCCCCTCTGGTTTTTCTTCGTTATTATGAGTGGTTTGCTGCTCCAGTTTTACCGCAAGCTTGTCACCACCAAAGAAAAACGTTTAAATATAGACCCGTTGTTACCTCTCTCCATCATGACTCATTTCACACTCTGCTTATTATCTCTGGAGTCAAAGAAGTCGAAAGTAGACCGCGTGCCAAAAAAAAAAAAACACAACAGTTTTGTTGATTCCATTTTGAGAAAAAAAAGTTAACGTGCAGCATTATCCTACGAAGCGGGTTTTTTTTTTTTTTTTTAAACACTTCTATCTCCTCTCCTTACCGCTGTGAGTTCATATCTCATGCATGAAGCCACAGCGCACAAAGTAAAATAGGGAGCTTGGAATTAGCAGAGTTGTGTTCGGTGCTTTCAGCACGACAAAAAAAGGCTGTCACAGCATCTCTCTTGTTAGCTCTCTGCGCCCGCGCCGCTGCATCTTTCTCAGCTGATACGACGCACGCTGTATTTAAACGGTGTGTGTGTGTGTGTGTAAGAAAAAGAAATAAAACCCAGACACCCACGTTGATGTAGGTGCTCCTGCAGTGATGTTTACATTCGACCATAACTGGGTCCTAATAACTACCTCAAAGGGTTTCAGTGATGATGCTAACGAGTAAAACAAATGATCACGCAAAGCTTACTGTGTGGTCACTGTAATTATGAGCCATTACCGCTTGGTTATATTTCTCTTTGTAAGTCTTGACGTTGAAGTGAAGGGCTATAAAACCAGAACAAATGCTGTGTTCACATCAAATGCAGAGTTGTATACATTTTTTTTTTTAAGTGGTGCTAGATAGCTTTAATTGCTTCCTGCTGTTACTGTGCAAAAGAGGTCCGTGTCACATGCAGGGGAGTGAATCAGAGGAACTGAAATAGTATTTTATGAGACTCATAAAGGCCGTCTGTCTGCACTGAGATTGTATTTATTATTTTTTTATTCAAACTTAACATAATGCACAAGGACAAGAAGGACAAGCGTTGAGTGTTTATTCTGCTAAGTGCGAGATGAGAGCAATGGGTGAGGCTTGCACGTATTATTTCACTTGCTGTCAGCTGAGTTACTGTACAAAAAGTGTGTGTGTGTGTGTGTGTGTGTGTGTGTGTGTGTGTGTGTGTGTGTGTGTGTGTGTGTGTGTGTGTTTTGTCAGACAAAAGAAGAGGTGGCGTCGACCCTGGAGGCCGTCCAGAACATCCAGACCATCTCTCAGGCTCTGCAGAAGTCCAAGGAGATCTACAATGCCAAAACTGTGGAGCAGGAGCGCCTGCGCAAAGAGGGGGCCACCCAGAGAGACGTGGACAAGGTGGGAGGTCACACACACACACACACACACACACACACACACACACACACACACACACACACACACACACACACACACACACACACACACACACACACACACACACACACACACATAATCACTGTATGGTAATAAAGCATGATGAAGTGCCTCAACAGAAACTTTAACCCCCGGCCCCCTCAAAAAAAAGCTTCTCGCCCTCAAATGTGAAGCAGAGGCTCGTTTTTAGTTGTTTTTTTTTTCCCCCCGCTGATTTGTCAAAGTGGTCGTCTCCGGGAAAAACAAACCCATGACAGTCATTTATCTGTTTGTTTGCACTCTTTTCAAGGCTGGAGTGAAAGCCAAAAAAGCCACAGAGACCTACAAATCCTACGTGGAGAAATATGCCACGGCGAAGTCGGAGTTCGAACAGAAGATGGCAGAGACTGCGCAGGTATCGTTGCTTTCCCCCTATTTCTTCCCCGCGTGCTTGAATAATATAAATATGTCCTCGCAAGCTCTGTTTATTGTTTATCTCTGTGGTATGCAACGCTTTTTATTGTGTAATCTGTCGGTCCCGTGTGTGTGTGCGTGTGTGTGTTTGTACCACGTTTTGCGCCCCGTATCATCTCCAGATTGTGTTTGTTCCTCCGTAACGAAATCGTTGTGGAAAGCCCCGATTGGATCCATCTGACAGACTGATTAGATAAACTCCAAATTAAAATCAGATCAACAGAATTTGGCCTCCATATCCTCCCGTGTACCGCAGCTGCTCCGCCACCAGAGCTGCTTCCAGTTAGCCCCCCACTCCCACACACACACACACACACACACACACACACACACACACACACACACACACACACACACACACACACACACACACACACACACACACACACACACACACACACACACACACACACACACACCCCGCCCTGAAAGAAAGCAGCGTTGCAGCGCCGCTTCCACCAGGATCACAGTCTACGGCTCATCTCCAACGCCGCACATGTGGACGTATACTATAAACACCGAACACATGTGGACTCTGACATCACCGGGGCTCCTGCATGTGTGTTCCTCTTTGTCTGACTGGCTGTCTGTGTGTGTGTGTGTGTGTGTGTGTGCGTGCGCGTGTGCGCGTGCGTGGGAGCGTATGCTAGCTGTTATCGCGGTAAAAGCAGACAAAGTGTGGACGCAGAAGAAAGTAGCTTTTTATCTGAGTGTTTTTGTGGTTTCATCCTCCCCTCCATCCGCACTGGGATTTTCCACTTTGCGATTATTTATGTGCATTCTCCTCGGCTCACCCCGAAAAACCCTGGGAGTCAGACACACGAACGGCAAGTAAAAATACCAGCGTTTGAGTTTGCGATCTGCTCCGTCCGATGCTTCGAGCCAGAAACGAGTCCTCGTCAGCGCATCTCACGAGCAGGATCGACCTCTTTTGTGGGCGCGTGTGTTTGAGGGCCGTAGACCACCCAAAACGGACACGCGGGAAGTCGCTGGAGCAGAAAAAAGGAAGCAGTTAAATAAAACAGAGGGAAAGAGTTTAAGATTTGTGTTCAGGGATGCTCTTTATCGGAGTAATATTTCTGCCTTCATTTGATGGGAGTTCAGGAGCACGATTCAACACTTCTCCTGGTGGTTACTGTGCAGCGCTGTTGCCGTATTAGCATTTCCCAGCATGCCTTCGTTATTTCTTTTGTAACTCTTAAGAATAAAACAACCAAATCAAATCAAAGTGGGAAGAAATGATATTTTACTTTTGTTAAAACATGCAGTTTTTGGAAGATTTCAACGAAGACGTAATGGTACATAAAATGAGGCTCTGATTCAAAACCATAAGATTTCAAAGTAGCAAAGTCATACATGCATGTCGCAGTTAAGGTAGAGTTAGCCTCAAACTTGTAAGAGGTTAAATACTCCAAACTCCATAAGTATCAAATAATACATATTAAAACATTAAAACAGCTGAAGATGAAAGTTGAATTTTACTCGTCATGGGATTCATGTCTTAACTTAAAAGTTCAGGGTTAACTCCTGGAAAAAAGTTGCTTTCCTAAATGATCATTTTGTTGTTTTCTTGTCGCCGTGATGCCGATTTTTGTCGCATCACACTAACTATCATCTCCCCCAAACCCCCACCCTGTGTTGCAGAAGTTCCAAGACATCGAAGAAAACCACATCCTGCACATGAAGGAGATCATCCAGTCGTACTCGCAGTCCGTGGACGAGACGCACGTTCTGATCGGAGAGGTGAGCGCGTGCGCATGCGCACGTACGTCCTCCGAAAACATTCCTGTGGGTGGAGAAGGTGTCTCGTTGACTTGGGGGCCGCGCTCACTGGGTTCACTGTGTGTCATGTCAATTAGTGTCGTCTTTGATCTCGCTAATCATTTAACTGAGAAGCAGGAAATGGTCCATTCATCCTTTTATGCCCAGCAATTAAAAACTGATCAAAACGCGCCTCTTGGCCTATCGAAGGCACCTCCGCGAGTCCCGACAGTTGCCAAAAAAGTGCGAGAGTTTGAAAGTGACACACGGGAACTCTTGTTTCTGGAAGAGTGTGTTTAGGTTTATGAACGTGGCATCGGGTCCAATTGTGAAGGCTTTCAAACATGATTCAGAGCTTTTTTAATCCGTTTTTAATGCGAACCAGAGATTTCTTTTAATTTATTTACCCAGCAATCATACTTAGGCAGTGCCACACAGAATAACTGCAGTCTGAGTACAATCTGCTGCTCTGTTTTAATTCATCTGCTGCTGCAGTTCGCCTCTAGAGGGCGACTCAGCTCCACCGAGAGGAAAAACGCCAGTCCGGCACCCTTGTTGCATACAGTCTATGGTCCAGCCTGCAGCTCGTGAGGCAAGTTGGAAAGAATGCGGAGCGACAGGCTACCACAGGTTATTCAGCCCCGCAGTTCCTGCTTCTGAGCAGGGGATGGGCAGTGCTGCATGCCTGTTGCTGAGACAAATTAAAACACGGCCCGAGGACGAGGTGGTCGGTCTGTCCGAACCCGGAAAGTCCCGAGCAAATCTTGAGAAACTGTGAGAAATTGTCTTCGGACCAGATTTGTGGAGGGTGCTGGGTTCCTGCCATTGTCTCCTGAAGGGTGAGGCAGGAATGAGGGGAGGGGGGAGAAGGGGAGGGAGGCAGAGAGGGAGGGAGGCGGAGACCAATTTGAACTCTGCAACGC
Organism: Brachyistius frenatus; assembly: GCF_029030835.1. Lineage (NCBI taxonomy): Eukaryota > Metazoa > Chordata > Actinopteri > Embiotocidae > Brachyistius > Brachyistius frenatus. Next base: position 1,556,303 of record NW_027210634.1, on the reverse strand, counting down.
TGCGATTAGTCACTGAGGCCACAGGCGCTCACACTGAGGATCAAAACACACAGACAGAATCGCACATGTACATACACTTGTCTTGAAAATAAACTATTGTAAGTGCTGGATAAGTTTAACACACACACACACACACACACACACACACACACACACACACACACACACACACACACACACACACACACACACACACACACACATGGTCTGACATGCACAGCTGGAACGGGAGCATCACTTGAACTTCAGGTCAACGGTGGAGTTCGAGGGAGACTGATACTTATACAAGAAAAACTGAAGGAAACAAACAATGAATAACACACAAAAAAAAACCCAAAAAACTCAAGTTTGATGTTCTATATTTAGATCCTCCGATACTTAAGTCCAGTGTTGAGCTGCTGGCGGTCCGCGGTCATTAAATTAAATCCCAACGGTTTCTGGTTCATTTGTGCATTATCAATATTTAGAAATAAACAAAATGATATTGATTATCGGCCAAAATGTGGTTATCAAACACTTGTGAGAGAGATACGCAATAGAAGCAGGAGATTTTACTGTATAACGATAAACTTTATTGCCCACGATGACATCAATGCATCGAAACAGGCAACTTCCCCGAATAATTATAGATAACTGTAAATAAAATAAAAACACTAACAGAAAAATGTCTGAATTACCCCAAACAATTTTTTTCTACATTAAGTTCTGCAAAAACAGAGACAGAGACATAACTTGGGTATCTGTGATTAGGGCCAATCAACGTCTCCGCCGAAAAGAGAGACAAAGAAGTGTTCATGTCTGCCGTGCGAGTTGGAGCCGGCAGCAGCAGTTCAGTGGGCATGAAACGTAAAACGGATCAGAGTGAGAACTCAGCGGTGTAAAAGGAGGGAAAGAATACCGTATAAAGGTAAAATGTTTAGTTCGTACTGGAGTCGGGGACGAGAAAGTGCAGAACGTTGTTTCGGCGTGGGGACGAGCTTTTTTTTTTTTTTTTTTTTTTTTTTAACTCTCATGGGTGTGTGTCTGTCGGGTGGAGGGAGGTGGAGGGGTGGAGTGCGTGCTTGTGTTTGTTTTTGTAAGTGAGCGTTTGTGTGTGTGAGCGGGGATACCTTGAAGGCACATGCATGTTCTTTGCGATGCATGCGGGTGGACGTCTCGGTTGGGGATGAGGTTTTGTTTGGTTGCGTGCGTGTGTGTGTGTGTGTGTGTGTGTGTGTGTGTGTGTGTGTGTGTGTGTGTGTGTGTGTGTGTGCGCGCGCGTGTGTGTGTGTGTGAAGGAGAGACAGACAGGCGAGGCTAGGCAGGTTGATGACACGAGTGGCCTCCGTAATGGCAGCAGCACCTGACAGATTGCGTGTGCTGCACCCAGGCATACTTCCTCACCGTGGCAACCTCCACTGTCCCCCTCATCCACATCACACACAACCACCCCCACCCCTCCCCCACCCCACAACATCCTCTCCTACCAGGGCACAGAAGGCTAATGCACTCCACCTCACCACAGGGGCCCGGGGGGGAGGGGAAGGGCACGTGTGTGTGTGTGTGTGTGTGTGTGTGTGTGTGTGTGTGTGTGTGTGTGTGTGTGTGTGTGTATGTGTGTTTTGTTTGATAGCAGGGCACACTCTTTCGCTTACAGTATCACGCACATCTAAATGGTTTGTTTGCGATGGCAGAGCCACTCTCTTCATCCACATGCCCATCGCTTTTACACCCTCCACCACACACACACACACACACACACACACACACACACACACATCCCACAAACAAGCAAACAAACACTATCCCTGCCTCCGATATACCGCCCAAAGGGGTATCAGCTGTGCCGGCGAGCAATGATGAGGCCTGACACAGCGGAGTGACAGTAAAGTACAGTTTGTCTCGGCATGCCAGATAAACACAAACAAATGATATGAATACCAATGGAAGCCCACGCGGCTCAAGTTAGAGAGAGAACGAACAGCAGTGAGCTGTCTCTTCCTGCACGTCAACCAGTGACTACTGTTTCTGTGAAATGTGTGTACTTGTTCTGATAACTCAAAGCAGTAAAGTCAGATCAGTCATCGAACGACGGGTTTAATGTCGACAATTCCATTTTAGTGAACAAAAAAAGTCAAATTAAAGACCCAGTTTTGTTTCAACATGTAAAAGCTCCTTGATTTTAATATTTCTACGTGAAATAATGGTGTTTTACTTTTTGCCAGAATGAATGCCTTTTTCTTTTTTTTTTTTAACTTTTTGTGTTTCCTTTTCAAAGATCGACTTTACGTTACAGGATTTGAACATCTGAGCACTACGGACCTTTTCCTGTTTGGAAAAAAATTAACATACACATAAAGTAAAAGATTAAAACACTACTGTTTAATAAAAAAATTTAAAAAAATTAAAAAGAAGCAACATTTTGAACACAGCGTTGTCTACTCTAGCTGATTTCACATGGTGCACCTTTCCGTTGTGCTCGGGTACAATATATGCATGTAATAATTGTAATTTATTTATATATATTTCTTATGAAATAACACACCTGCGATCACCGGAATAACATTCAACAGCTGAGTAGGGAGAAATACCAGTCTGTGGCAAAATTTTAAAAGTTGGGATCCGGTTGGGATCACAGCATGAAAAACCGCACTACAACGTTTATTAAGTGTTGGTGAGTTTGAATGTGAGTGTGCTGCCACAGCTAAGCGATCGCAGTTCATCTCACCTGGTTAAACACTTCGGTCAAACGATAGTACTGGCAGTCAGTATGTTTTCTTGAGGAGAACTGGACCCTAGGGTTGAGGTTGTAGGGGGAGTCTCCCATGATGCACCTGAGCACCTCTCCACTGCTCTCCAAACATCTGTATTCCACCACTGCATTAACATTATGTCTTAATGTGGTTGTCTTACTTGTATTATTTTATTTACTTGCTGCATGTTCTGTTTTATGTGTTTGTAATCGTAAAGTGTATTGCTCAGTGACTCTGCACTTGATTGGTTGATTGACTCGAGTAAATGGCCCGAAATGAACTTTTTCAGTAATTAATGAATTGATTATTAATCAACTGTGTAAATTGGTACCCCCAACACAAAATCGACCAAAATTTACCAAGATTTACAAGAGCTTCTTTTTCAATGTGCACACAGTCTTTGAGTTTCAAGTAACCATCAGTAAATATGTTTTATTGTTTTGGAATTTTGTAGGTTCACACTGAATTTGTGAGGAACATCGAGAACACGTCGGTGGAGAGTTTAATACAGAAGCTGGCCGAGAGCAAAGGAACGGGCAAGGAGAGACCAGGTGAGCCACCAGAGGCCTCTAATGTTTAATTCAAGCGGCAACCATCAGTGACGTCACCCGTTGGTTTGTGAACGGCCGTTGGGAAGCCTGGAGTTCAGAGTTTGGCCGGCGCCATCTTGCGATATCGCAACGGTTTGGAGCAGGAAGTGACCGTATTTGGACGAGCTGGGGGGGGGGAGCTAGCAGTGGATCTGGCTCGATCTGATTGGAAACGATACTACGTCCCGCCCACCGATAGCCGTAACCTGACTGCACCACAGGTCTGCCACTCAAACAGGCACGCCCCCACACCCCCCCACCCTAAAACCACATCTTTTTGAGGCTTATTTTCCAAATTAATGACGGCAATACTTACAGATGGACCGCCAGAAAACTAATAAGAAGGAGCGACTTTAGCTAACAACACCAAAATAACTTGTGGAGCAAATTTATTGACTTAGAATTTTCCGAGACAAGTTGAATGGGAGTCTATGGAGCCGGAGGATTTTTGGAGCCGACCCTCTGGTGGCCCTCGGTGGTATTGCAGTTAATTTTCAGAGCCGGAAGCGTCATCCACTTTTATATACGGTCGATGGATTAATTCTAATAATTCACGTTGTCTGCGTGTTGATAAACTGCTTCTGGGCCTGGGGGAGGGGTGTATAGGAGAGGGGCAATTAGAAGTAGGAGAGGGGGCCATCAGAGTCAATCATAGTAATCTGCTGTAAAGGTAGACAGGCTCGGCATTCCGGTAAGCATGTGACACACGGGGGGGGGGGGGGCCTTTGCTGCGCTCACAGACTAAGCAGCCATAACCAACTTCTTTCTAGGAGGTCAGAGCTCAACAATGATTCTTGTGTAAACTTTGCCATGCCACAATAATCAAGGGAATACTCCTCATACCCCCCCCCCCGCCCCACCCCTCCCCCTCACCTCCCTCTTCCTCCACACACACATTCCCCCTACACGCTCGCACACCTCGTTCATTGACAGCTACTCTTGAATCTTGACTTTTAGCTCTGTCAAACTTTTTGATTCGTCCGTGCAGCCTGATGCATGCGAGCGGTTTTAAAACCCTCGGCGGTAAATATTGCTTCACTCGTCTGGTCTCGTCTCGTCTGGTCTCCTCCTCCCCCCCCCTCCCCCTCCTTCGTACATGTACTACATTACCTCAGGTCACAGGCACACAGGGTCCACCTCTGCTGTGTTTGTGTGTACACACACGGTGACCCCCGTGTCCAGACGCTGCGTCCGAAAAGTGGTGGCCCTCATTTGTTTGGACAGCAGAATTAATTGAGGCTAAAAAAAAAAAAAAACGGTTAGAAAATTCCTTCTCGTATCAAGCTGTTCATTAGGGATTGCGCAGCAGCCCCGGCGCTGTCAGAAAAATAACCTGTCCATCCCCTGATGAAATAGCTGAACGGATGGCCGGTCCGGGGCCTTTAGAGAGAGAGAGAGGTTGAATAAACTTTCTATTGCGGAAACAATCCCAAAGTGACACGCTGCGAGGCGGGGGGGTTCGGAGTGTTCAACGATATCCAGCTGAGCTGTCAACTGGCGGTGGGCCAGACACGCAAACCCCCCCCCCCCTCGCCTCCCTTCCCCCCCACTGCCTCCTCCACACCCCATCCCCCCCGCCCCCTCTCCCACTCCCAGTGCCATGTGAAGCATATGCAATTTAAAAAAAAAAACATTCTCCACTCATGCGTGACTGCATGGTTCCCTCACAGAGAGCAGAAAGAAAGGAAACATCTTCCCCTATATAAACAAAGTCGTCTGTCTGTTTAGGAGATGTTTAAACAGTTCCTAATGTCTGTCCAGATTTAGGTAATATTCATGTGTCTGGTGTTTGGACTTTTTCCGCAGTTGGTGTGCATAAATATTGTCAGATGCAATCGCGAGGATGCTTGCGGCGAAGAGTTTTTCCCGCTCTGCCTGGGTCTTACGTAGGTTTCCTGCTTGCATTTGTTAAACATCCCAGAGCTTGAAATAAAGAATTCAATGTGTAATTTTCCAGTAATTTCACCCTTTTTTTTTGTTTTTTTTGGGGAACATTTCTTTTTTTTTTTCTTTTAAACTTTTGTTTGAAAATTGTCACAGTAATGAAAGATGATGTCATATGACTCTTCTTACGGGCGGGGGGAAGGGGGGAACAGTGAAATGACAGTTGCCTTCTCACTTCCTGCCATGAGAGAAACGTCTTGAACGAGCGTGCCAATATAGTTGTTGTGTTTTTTGACTGGTGTGAAAACTCGCATACGAAAAAAAAAAAGAAAAAAAAAAAGGAAACGCGACAGTCATTCGTGCTGCCATTGTTTATTTTCCAGCAGTGAAGAGGCCTGATATTGCACAGTAGAGTAGATCGGTCATTGGTGTACTTTATCCACTTCACTTGGCGTGATGCATGCCTCTCGTGACTCGCCGCTTGCCTGCGCTTCACTTTCAGCACTGCACACGCCAAACAATGCGTCAATTCTGCTCGTGACCGGCGTCCTCTGGGGAAGGCGGCGTTGGGCCGCTGCTACTGTATACGTTCTGAGTTCAAATATCATTAGCTTTGTTGTTCTGAGGTCAAGGCATGTTAGTGTATCGGAAATATCGCCAGAGGCTCCTGCCCCATCCCTCTCTCTCTCTCTCTCTCTCTCTCTCTCTCTCTCTCTCACAGTCACATAACTACATAAGTGCCACATTAACAATGTTGGGAGTCTAGAAACAAAATGCACTGCACAGATTTATAATTAAACATATGGATTACACTCATGAAAATGCTCTCAGTCCGTTTAATTATACAGCTAATGAATCAGTCTTTCCTAATAGATGTTAAGTAGACACACACACACACACACACACACACACACACACACACACACACACACACACACACACACACACACACACACACACACACACACACACGCACACACGAAAAGCCCAATCTCCTGGATTTGCCTGATTGACACATACACACATTGCATGTCTTGCCTCTGGTTTTTGCTACAGCTTTTAGTGTGTGTGCGTGTGCGTGTGCGTGTGTGTTTTCGTGCTCCGACCCCCTTTTGAGAAGCTTCAACAAATGTTTCCGGAGGGACACTTGAAGCGTGACAATCGAAGTGCAGGGCCCTCGGCGGTAAATGTGCATAATTGATGAGCGTTAAATTAAGTGTAAACTTTGTTGTTTTTCGCCGTTTCCTTCACAAACGTGTCCGTGGCGACCAAAAAGGAAATGTTATTTTTTTTTGTCCCCGTGAATTCGCCGGCTGGTTGTGCTCAGAATGACATTGGGGTCATTACGAGGAATAGATATAAGAATTTGTATGGGGGGGGGGGGTGTGTGTGTGTGTGTGTGTGTGTGTGTGTGTGTGTGTGTGTGTGTGTGTGTGTGTGTGTGTGTGTGTGTGTGTGCGCGCGCGTGGAGGACTCGGCGGCATAGAGCCGTGCTTTGTGTACCCAGCAGGGACTGTTACATCTCTGAGAGGGCCACCAGTCGCACAGTTGACTCCGCTCTTGACCCTGTCTGCCCTCTGGGAACCAGCCCCAGCCCCGTACACACACACACACACACACACACACACACACACACACACACACACACACACACACACACACACACACACACACACACACACACAAACACGTACACACAGGACAAACACACACTCTGGCAAACACACAACATGCAGTCTGGTGTGTGTGTGTGTGTGTGTGTGTGTGTGTGTGTGTGTGTGTGTGTGTGTGTGTGTGTGTGTGTGTGTGTGTGTGTGATTATTGCATGATGCACATTCACATTCGCATTCACAGCAGTGGGCCATTGACCCTTTCTGTGCCAAATGAACCTAAATGATTATTTCTTTTGTCTCATTAGGACCCATCGAGTTCGAGGAGTGCAACGCCGCCATCGCCACTGAAGGTGAGTCGTTTGCCCGAAACGTTTTAACAGATCCGATTTAAATGGCGTCAAATCTAAAATATGAGAACAGTCTGTTGTTAACATCCTTTTTGTGTGCGTGTGGGTTTTTTTTAGGTGCCAAACCCAGAAAGAGAAAACCATTCGGCATCCCAGGTCGCAGGAAAGACAAGGACACAGACTCCACGTGAGTGAACACTTCCTGTATTCACATATTTTTGTTTCACAAAAATTCAACCTCATCACTATGTCATCGTCTTGTCTTCCAGCGAGTCGACAGAAGTTGAAGCTGCTGTGAGTACGACTTCCTCCTTCTTCTGTTCGCTTTATTTCAGTGTGTTATTTTTGGTTTCCAACAGCAGGAGGTGGAAAAGATCCTTGTTTCGTTTTAGTCTGCTCTGTATTTTAGTGCTTTAGGAACATGTGACTCGGTCTCTCGCTCTCTTGCTCTCTTGTCTCTTGCCCTCTTGTTTGTTTTAGTGGAACGGCTCATTCACTCATTCATTCATTCATTCATTTTCTCTCCATTTGTGCTTGTAGAACACCGCCAATGGCGCTCCCCCCGGATATTTTGGCTCCATAGACATCCAGAATGCTGTAAGCAAACTAATACCCACCCACTCACACACACACACACACACACACACACACACACACACACACACACACACACACACACACACACACACACACACACACACACACACACACACACACACACACACACACACGTAGTAAATATTCATATCCAGGAGTAAAATATGCTGTATTTCATTTTAGATATATCAATTTGGAAAAAACTAAATAACATTTTCATATTTTTATACAGACTAGAGCACAACAAAAATATGTTCTTTATACCATATTGTTATTAATGTTTCCCTTCGAAGTGGCATTTATGAATATTCAATGTGAAATGATGGGGATCGATTTCAAGCGCTCCCTGTTTGATTTCGTAGGGTAAATAGCTATAAGTTATGTGATCACCACTGTGATTTAGGTTCATGCACGTGTGTTTGTGTGTTTCCACTGTGTTTCCGTTTGCATTTGTAGTGTAGTTACAGATACTGTACAGATGTGATCATTTCCTTTTTTCCTCAGAAATAGAATATCAGAATTGAAAAATGAACGTTATGTCTGTTAATTGATTAGTTGAAGAACAAGTTAGCTTTGATGAGGTTTAAGACAAATTTAGTAAACAAAATCTAAAAGATTGAGTTTTAAAGATTTTGTTCAAATTTTGCATAAGGTGGAAGACAAAAAAGAAATATTAGTCAACACTTCATTTTTGTCTTATTTTGAAATGTTTAATAGAAAATCTATATTAGTTAAATTGAGCAGTTTCTTGTCTAAAATGTGATTGAAATACAATTTCAGAATTAAATTTAAAAAAAAATTGTTTTACCACTATGTTCAAAATTGTGAAAAAAAAAATAAAGTTTAGAATTTTGTATTTAATTTTAAATTGGATTCGACACAGAGTAGATTTCTTTTAACCGTGTTGATTGGAAATAGATTTTGAATTCAACTTTTTTTTTTTTTGCTTGTGTTTTTGCAGAACGTTCCTCAAGTTGATGCCGAGGGTTTCTGTATCAGACCAGAAGCGAATGAAAACGATATCCTTTTCCGCGCGTCTCCACACTGTTCGCACTTCGTCCAGCCCTGCGAGACACCAAGGATTTGTCGCTGTTTGTTTTTCTCTGTTCGCACCCGTCTGCAGTCTGAAGCCAGGGATAAATTAAAAAAAAAAAAAAAAAAAAAACCTGTACATGATCTCTTTATCTTTCTGCTCTGGGATTTGTTGCCTTTCCTCTTCCTTAACTTTTGTTTTTCCTCCGCTCACATGCCAAAGAGAATTCCTTCTACTCGTCCAGCGACTCGGAGGACGAAGACGAGCCCAAGAAGTTCCACGTGCAGATCAAGCCCGTCCAGCCGAACAACGGCACGCACCAGCACCGAGCCAACATCGACGAGCTCAAGGCCTCCATCGGAAACATCATCCTGTCGCCCTCGACCTCGGTACTGAAAAACACACCAAACACTGAAAACCTGTTGCGGCGGAAGTCTTCCTCACCGACACTAGAGGGCAACAGGAGAATATCTAACTTAATTTATCAGCACACGTTCTCCACGGCTTCCTCCTTCTCTGAGCTCATTTTATTTACATTAGAAAGCCTCATGTTATGTCCAATTTATTTTGCTATGCCACATTGGTCTCTGATTCATTAAGGTTCCTGTTCACACACATTTCATGTTTTAGTTTTTACTCGGGGTTCAGTTTCATGTCAAACAACCTTGGGATCACTTTTTCTTCCTGTGTGTGTGTGTGTGTGTGTGTGTGTGTGTGTGTGTGTGTGTGTGTGCGCGTGTGTGTGTGTGTGTGTGTGTGTGTGTGTGTGAAGAAGAAAAAAAAATAATAATTCAGAAACAATTTCAGAGTTAAGTGTCTGATGTTGGCTTTTACTGCAGACTCGCACGCACGCACACACACACACACACACACACACACACACACACACACACACACACACACACACACACACACACACACACACACACACACACACGCACTCAGCTCTCCCTGCAGGCACTTTAGGAAATATTTTGCGGCAATGGCTTCACACACGCACACGCACACGCACGCACACGCATCCAGAGCCCAGTCTGATCCGTGACCTCAGTCATGGAGCTCCTCATTCAGCTCCTTGTCCCTCACCATCACTCAATCTCTGAATCACTCTCTGCTGCTCTATGAAAATAGCCACTGCCATTAAAATTTAAAACCACTACTGCTCGTGTGCAAACATGCGTCGTGCGTGTGTTGTTAGTGCTGCTGCTGCTGCTGTTGTTGTTGTTGTGGAAGCGGCTGAGAGGGCATGCTCGGTGTCGCGGAGGGGGCCGAGCGGGTTTCACCCGCCTCGCTCTCCGGCTGCACATTAAACGAGTGTCACGGCACCTTTCTCTCTCTCTCTCTCTCTCTCGCTCATCCTCCCTTTCTCTCCACGCTGGCCACCGTCACCGCTCACTGTTTGTGTCGTACCTCACTCCTCTCTTTTTTCTTTTTTTTTTTTCTTTGTTTGCTTCAACACTTTGGCTTTTTATTGGAGCCCACTTGTCGGAGACAGGACTCTGCTGTGGTTATTTATGAATACTTTATGGGGGTAGTTGCCTAGCTTCTACAAATGTTTTCTTTTTTCCACCCGAGGAATTAATGATAAAGATAAGTTGCAAGTTTATAGAGGAGGGGCTTTTTCTTTTCAATTTAATTAAATGAGTTTTTTGGGGGAAAAAAAAGTTCTTATTTCAAACTTTTACTTTGTTCATTGCAGTTTGGTTCTCATCTTGATTTAAAAAAAAAAAAAAAAAAAAACCAGACCTTTGTTGGTGTTTATTTGCATTTAAACAGCAGCAGTCACGAGATTATATTTTCCTTCCTCTCTTTCTGTTCCAGTTTTATTATTTTGCTCCCTTTGACTGCTTTATGTCCACAGAAAAAGTTTTGAATTAGAGTTAAAACGTACATCCGAGGTGATGACGACAGTTGCATCATCTGGTGTGAATTATTGAGAGATTTCTTCTATTTTTTTTTTTTTTGTTCTTCCTCAGTGCTCATTTTTCTGTCTTTTTCATTTCTCCTCCTGTTTGCTTCCCCCTCCACGGTGTTCCTTTTATTGAAATAGCATTGGAAGTCGTGTGTGTGCGTGTGTGCGTGCGCGCGTGTGCGTGTGTGTGTGTGTGTGTGTGTGTGTGTGTGTGTGTTGTGTGTGGCCAGCAAGAGCCGTAATTGAACCCATTTGCCGCTTAGCGCCTGTGGGACTAAACCCCGGCCTCGCAGCTCTACGGTGGTTAAACGCTTTTTGCTGTGTTCCTTAAACCCATTTTTGTTTCTTTTACTCCCCCCCCCCTTCTCATCCCTTGACGACCCCCCCTCTCCCCTTTCCTCCTCCTCCTCCCTCCTAACCTTTCTTCTTGTTAGAAATAAGTTCTTCATCGAAACCGATGCTCTTTAGTTTCTGTCGGCCCGGCGGTCCCTCGAGAGTCTATCACTCATATCTGGTGTTACGCAGCGGGATGCGGCAGATTTATGTCCGGAGGAAAAAAAAAAAAAAAAAAGGTCTCTGTGAAGGAAGTTGGTGAAGTGTTGAGGGCACGCTGTCTGTTTCTTTCTATGGGCTTACGTACACTGCTGAATTTTTCACCCTAGGTTTGATGTCTGGTATGTGTGAATGGAGAGTAATCCTGTGATTTAATGTCTTTAACTCTGAAGTGGAAAATTCCCGCTGTCATTCAGAATAATTCATAATTACAGGTTGTTGTTTTTTTATATATGTATTTGGAATTGTATCAAAAATGAGGGTTACACGTTCAAATTATGTAAAAATGGAAGAAGTTTAAGCTTCTAAAAGTTGCACAGTTTCCCCCAAAAGTGGATCTACGACCCCTTAAATAGTGCTTTTCACTTTATGAAAAAAATTTCAAAGTGTCCTGCGAACGATCACTTCATTCCTGCGCTTCTTCTTATGATTTTTAGTCCACAAAGTAAACAAAACTGGCGAGCAACAAGTTGAAACTTCATGGCGGTGGGTCGTGTACATCTTTGATTAATTAAATGTCTTGTTTTTGCTTACAGGGGCAGATGCGGAGGAACCAGTCCAGTGAGTATTTTTTATTTTTTTCCTGACCTCTGTATCTCTTACGAGGAGCGGAGAGGTCGACCGTACGACTTCTCCACTGACGTTTTTCTTGGCCCGACTTGTTTTTAAAGAGGTTGTGTTTTAAAAAAGGAAAAATCCAGAAACCCAGCCAAAACCAACACATCCCCCAGAAAAAGTAAATAACTGTTCTTTTCTATCAATGTGAGCTTGAGGGATAATTCTCCTCCCCCTCAGTGGTACTAATAAGATTAATTACTAAATTAGCTGTTTATATTTTCATATGTCAGAAATTATCTGGCACGGTTTTGTGAGTTTTGCTGTGTTTGTATTCCCAAAGGTGCTTGTAGAAAAAATAAGTATCGCGCTTAATGCATGTTTGAAAAAAAGCTCAAAAGCCCTGACTGTTAATCCAGGAACTTCTTGCAGCTGAAACGTTGTTATAGTGAAGAGTTAGATATAGTCCCCTCAGCCCGACCGGTCGAGGCCAATGGCCACCCACTTTTTAGCCCGGTTCTGTCGGAGGTTTCTTCCTTTTAAAAGAGAGTTTTCTTTCCCGCTGTCGGAGGTTTCATTCTGCTAAAAGGATGTTTTTACTTCCCTCCATCTGAGGTTTCATCCTGTTAAAAGAGAGTTTTTCCTTCCCCCTGTCAGGTTTCTTCCTGTTAAAAGAGGTTTTTCCTCCCTTAGAGGACAGTTTTTTCTTCCCAGTTTACGTGGGAATATTTGAATTGCTGGGTTCCTTTGTATAATGCTGTAAAGCTCTAATGTAAGGAATTCAATGTGTTAAGTGCCTTGAAATAACCTGTGTTGTCATTTGGTGCTATATATAAAATTGAATTGAATAGATCAATTTGCAGCATGGCATTGATAGATGTATACTCTACGTATGCTCAGGGCTCACAGGAGTGTCTACATTAAGCTCTAAGGCTCGGGGTCGCGGTGAGTATGTTTTCACTGCAACAGTTAGCCTACAGTGCTACCTTCCCCTCACAGGAGCCTTTCACAGCAGCTTCTGCCTCCGGCTAACTTTACTGACAGGGGGTCCTCACACTCAGCAAACTATCTTATTTTCAAGAATTTACTTACATGTATTGTTTTTAAATTCGGGTCCTCTTAGTTGTACCTCATCATCTCTGGTGCTTATGTGCTGCTTCAGGTTGCCTATGTAATACTTTAGACAGGGGTATGAAATAATAAAACGATTTCTGATTTTATTTCTTGTTACAAAATCCCTCCATCCCCTGTTTTAAAGTGCACAACACAGCACAACCCTGTGTGTTAACGCTTTTGCAGTATTTGGGTAAGACATTACTTCATGAATAAAAAATAATAGGCTATAAAAAAAAAAAAAAGTGTCTAACCTAAATCTTACTGCAGATATATTTCTATAACTTTCAATGATTGATGGTGGTTTCAATCAAAGCCTCAGTTTATGTTTGTGGTTTAAGGTGTGATGTACTTTTTCCTCAGTCACGTTAAAAACCTTGGGTTGGGTTTTTATTTGTATTTTTTACTTCCTGTGAATGTGTGTCTGCCGTCGTCACTCTGCGAAGGTCTGAATATCCTGTTTGTGTTCCTCCTATTGTAGGTGATGAACTAGGAAAACCCAGAGTGCCAACATCATATGAGTGAGTATAAAACATGAAAACTTTTCTTTGTAAATCATCTGCTCAGTGTCGGTTATTATAAATGCATTTAAACTTTATAAATTTCCTCTTGTCTGTGTTCATATGTTACTCTCAATATCAAATTGAGCTTCTTTTAGCTTGAAATTCAATAAAGCTTGATTTTTTTAATTTTTTTCTCTGACAGGCTGACGAACAACGACCTTCTGTCTCTGGACCCGTTCAGCCCGACAGTAGGATCCTCCTCCTCTGTGTCATCATCGACAGGTAACACAGAAAGCCTAATTAAAGCTTAGCATCATCTTTATCCCCGTGCATCATACAGTGTAAATCAACAAAAAAAGAACAGTAAAACAATAATTCCTTAAGATTTCAGGCCTGTTTGGAATCATCTTGTTTGCAGTCATAATAGCAATTGAATTAATAAAACAAACTTCTCATGATTTTAATAATAAAATGTGCCAAAAGTAATTTCAACAGCTATAGTAGAAAAAGACAGAACATAAATGGTATAAAAAAAAAATTCTGTCTGATTTCATGAAAATCTGAAGGATTTCTACCTTAAGGTGTTAAAAGTAATGTAATTTTTACTCATTTACCGAGTTGAGTCTGTCATTTTTCTCTTTTTCCTGTTCTCACCATCTCTCGAAGCACTTTTTGCACTTTTTCCCTCCTCTTTCTTTTTCTGAGCCACCCACTCGAAAGCTCTTCCTCTCAGTGAAGTCCCAGATTCAGGAATTGACCCCTGAAGTCAACAATATATTCAACTTCTCCGGCCTTTTTCAATCCCAGTTTGCATTTTGTTTTTGTAAATCGATGTACAGGTCAGAGTTCTTTCTTCTGTGCTTATCTTCTTATTTAAAAAAATATTTCTGGTTCTTTTTGTACTTTTTGTTTTCTGTTCAACTTCTTGTAGTCTCTACAGGTACATTTCCCTAAGATACATTTGTGTTTTTAATGCGTGTAACGTGGATCGAGTGTTTTCTCATGGCTTTACGTGCACAACACCGGTGTTTAAACAGAGTGACATTAGCACTGACCCATCGCCTAGGTTAAGCGTAATCCACAGTTAATTGGCACCTAGTTGAGGGCAGCGGGTCGGCTATAAAGCCCACTGGCACGTATGTTGTCAAACAGTGTCTTGTTACTGTCAGAGGTCTCGGCTTACAAGTCAAAAGAGCATCAAAAAGTGCCCTGATTAGGATACGCTGATGGGAATTAAGTCCCAGCTTTCAGCCTGTTAAATCTCTCCGTGTACAGTGTGGCAGCATTACCAGCTCCAAATGCACACATGACACATTGTGCAAGTCTAAGACGTATTAAAAAGATTAAGATGTAAACATGTATTTTTCTTTTGTTGTTTTAATCTGTTGATTTTGTGTTCATTGATTTTATTTTGAAGTTTTACACACGTTTCAGTTTAATTAACTTGTCTTTTTGTTTTATTACAGTGACATATATATATATATATATATATATTTTTTTATGTTTCAGTGACTTGATGTATTGTTTGTTTGATTTATTTAATTTTTTTGTACCTGTTCCTGTCAGACCTTGCATCTGTCTTCTTTTCAATCCCTCCATCTCCATCTTTTCTGATGAATGACTCTGACGTCTTTCTGCCAGAGGCATCAGGTAAAAATGTGTGTGGCAGTAATTTAAAATGAAAACTTGGACAACATGAGACAAACCATCAACCCGCTGTTTTGCATGGTATATACTTCATGGTTTTGTACATCTTGGAGTGTTCTTTACTTTAAATGCATTTGACTTTATAGTTTAATCATCAGGATGTTCGTCTGTATGCGGTTCTAAAATCAGGGTCATCACTTTGCACATTTATTGCTAATAAGCTGATATCATTTAGATATGCATGATATTTCTGTAAAGATTGAACACGAAAACTGTGCTTACGCAGACTTTGAGTGAGTTTTAAACTTTCCGAGAGCTACAGCCAATACAAAAATGATTCTTGAAGAGAAATATGATTATAGAAAATTAAGTACGAACTAGCTGTATCAGCTGCTAACTGTAAACAGGTTTAACAGACGAACAATGAAAAGGAACATCGTGTAACAATTTAAAATATACCAACTGCATTTTGAAGAATAAACAGGTAAATACATAAAGAATAAAACAAAAAGAAAAAAAATTATACAGTAAAATTACCATAAAACTCGATGACAAGCACCATATTCTTCATGACTACAGTTCCCTCAGAGGGACCACCGACTGGGAGGCTGGATGGTTATTTAAAAATTTAGACACAAGTTTAACTAGCAAACATAATATAATGATCAGAACATAACTATTTTTTAAAGAATATGGCAGTGGTGAGATCCTGTACAGAAGCTGAATTGCAAGATTATGCAGTATATCGTCTCAAGAGGTTCAACTGTCACATGCTTTTTGGGACCAAGAAGTTACGCAATAACTTAATAATTCATGTTTATGCTGATCAGTTACCTTTTTTAATAAGGTGTTATGGCTCCATGTACAAACCTAGAAATGGTGTCCGGAGAAGGAACTCGTGAAAGTTGTCAGATATTTCATGCAGAGCCCCGATCACCTCTCGCTTCAAACGGTAAATGCACAAACGCAAGAAACACAACGCATGTAGGTTTTGAGCATCGCCCGGTGATCTAAAACCGAGTTAAACGACGCCTAAAGCTTGGATCCATTTGGTTTCAGAGGTTGCTGAGACAAGCAAAATTGTGTTACAATCAACCCGTCTAGTTTTTTGAGAAGTCGATCAACAAGTAACTAATTAATAACCGTTTTGATAAGCTAAATTAATATAGTCATTTCTTTGACATTTCATAGATGAAACTTAAAAGAATAACCGTCAGATGAATTGATAATAAAAGACTATTGTGATTGCAGCACTGTTGATTATATAAGGAAATTACTTAAATGCGGCACCTCTATATTACTTTGTCAAACCACATCTGATTAATGTTGTTCAGCCACACTACTTGAAACCAGTATATCTAGTAGTATTTGCTTTCTAATCCACACTGGAATGGGATTATGTGTCTAACATTCAAGTTTTGTTTTTAATTTATGAATAAAGCAATAACAATGTGTTAATTTGATCATTTTAAATCGGCTATTTCTCCCATAAAATCTTAAATTCGAGACAGTTTGAGATGAGAACTTGCTCTTAACTGCTCCAGGGATCTCCAGTAATTTCACTGCTGCTCCAGATGTGCGACTGATAAAGTTGACCTTCTACCCTCTGCTCTGCATTTGTCGTGTTTACCTCCTCCCTGTCAATCACGCCGCCTCCTCCAGCCGAGACGGTGCAGCAGCGGGAGCGCTCTCCTCCCCTGGCCGAGAGCCAGCAATCCAAAGACGTCTCCTCTTTCTCCTCGTCCGCATCCTCTCCCTGGGACTCACCAGAAAACCCTTTCCCGGCCCTCCAGCCCGTACCGGCGAGGGCCCAGAGCGCCCCCATCACCCGGCCCGCCGAGCCGGTCGACCCCATCAAGAGCCCGACCGCTTCCAGCCCTCCGAAGAGCGCCGACGGCTTCTCCTCCGTGTCCTGGTCCCAGAGCCAGTGGATCGCCTTCAGCGATAACTTCGCTCCGCCTCTCCGTCAGGGCTCGGGGTCGTCGGCGAAGGAGCTCCAGAGGGCGCAGCCGGGCTGCGGCAGGTCGAGCCGCCTCCTGTCGGATGAGTCTGCTGACTCGGCTGGTAGCAGAGAGGACGGCAAAACCTGTTTCACTGAGGTCTTCTCTGGGATTACAGATAGGGCGACGCCTGCAGCCCCGTCGAGCAAAATATTCAATGGTAACATTAATACTGATGTTAGAGTCGTGATTTATGCCTGAGGTTTGGAGTATTATTTTTTTACATTTTGGTTTTTTTTTCTTATTTTTTTGTGCATTTATTTTGTATTTGAAATTGACAGTTGTGTTTGTGAATGTTTTCTGTTGGTTTTTTGTTTGTTTATTTTCCTTAACTGACCGCCTGGTTTGCAATGTGTTTGAGTTTCTACTTGTGAAATTTATTTTGGAACATGCTTTACTTGTTTCCTGTCATGATTTTCCATATTTAATGTTTTGCTTTTATGGTTTTTAAACGAGAAGTCCTGATGCATGAGGAGCAACGAATGAGTTCTAACGCGTTTTACACGCATGTTTGTACCTAATTTCCACTTTAACTGTCACCAACAACAAAAACCTGCATGTGTGTCTCCGTGCAGTGCCAGTCCCGAACCGACCCACGACCCCTCTGGCAGCCGGAGCCCTGGTGCCTCCGCCGCGGCCCTCCTCCAGACCCAAACTCCCCACTGGAAAGCTCACAGGAATCAATGAAATTGTGAGTCATTCGAATATCTCTACGGCTTTTATTGCAGTTCAAAGTACCTTCTAATAGCATCCCTTTACTCAGGTACGGCCTTTCAGCCCGCCCAAAACCTCGAACGCCAGCCCTTCTCCTCCCCAGACGGCGCCGCTCGCCCGCGCGGAGAGCTCCTCCTCTTTGTCCTCGAACGCCTCGCTCAGCGCCGGCAACACCCCCACTGTCGGTAGGCCTGTTTAAACAACTTCATCCTCCTTTTTTTTTTTTTCTTTTTTTCCCTTCAGCTCCTCCTCACCGACCTGTCACATACCTTTTATCTCCGCACCACCGTGTGCCGTTCTCTCTTCGCTCCTCTTCCTCCTCCTCCTCCTCCCTCCACTCGTCTCCCTGCAGGAGCCGAGCACACCTTCGCTCTGCCGCTCTCCTCCCCCGAGCCAGAGCTGCTCTCCCTCTCTCCTCTATTTCTTCTCAGTGAGTCTCCCGAACTCGTTTCCACCCCCCACCCTACCTTACCCCACCCCACCAACCCACCCCCCGTCCCCCTGCTTACAAATCTTCACCTCTGCTCTAAACTGCATAAATAAACTCCCCTGAAGTCATCATCATCATCATCATCATCACACGTTTAGAAACTGTGACATCAATCCCTCCTCACGTTTGTTTTTTCTGGGTTTCTGTATCTCCTCCTTTTCCCTCTTTTATGCCTTTTACTTTGGCGTAAAGAGGACGATGTGTTCATAGCGAAGCTGCCTACCTTTGAGAAGCGGTGTGAGACGCCAGCAGGTACGGTTGAAGCTCGGTCTCTCCTCTGTGTGTTTAAAGCGCCGACTAACAGCAGTCTGTTGAAACGGGCTGGATGGATGAACGACCGGAGATCTTGCTTTTGCAGTGGTTGCAGTTCTCCGTCTTTGTGTGCTCTTTATTTTCAGCCCGTTTCTCACTTTCAGCTCCTAACATGACGATGATTTGCTCGTCAAAACAATAAGGCGATGAATGAGTTGACTGGTTTTACTTTTAATATTCTTATTTTGCTGTCTGAGGTTGTTCTCAGTTTTAACTAAAGCAGCCGTAACGCAAAGACCTTATTTCTGTTTATTGAGAAATAACAACACTCCTGACTTTTGAATGGCTGACCTCATGAAATACAATAATAAAATGCATCTTTTGCATGATCAAACCCTCCTGATTCTGATGTTGAGAGTCTGATCCGCAGCCAAGTCAACGCGCCTCTAAACTCTTCTCTCTCTCTCGTTCTCAGGGACGTCTCGCGGCCCCAGCCCTGTGACTCTGGCATCCCAAGATGCTTTGCCCATTGCCGTGGCCTTCACAGAATCGGTTAATGCTTACTTCAAAGGAGCTGATCCCACTAAGTGAGTCTCACATGACCTCCTGCTGCTCAAAGGGCCCCCCCGACATGGACCCGCACGCATGCACATTACTGTCTGTATTTTGTAGTTGAACTGCGACAACATATGACGTTATGAGTCGTACGCGGTCGTTGTAGCGAACCGCACTCGGCGGGCCTTCGGACGGGCGTCGTGCAGCGTGTTATCTCCCCTGCTCGCTCTGCTTGTGTGGAATGTTTTGCATTAGTCTGACACCATTCTTTCAGAGTGGATAACGCACACGGCGCAGATTATAGCGCGGGGCAGAGAAAAAACATACAGCGTTTTATTGGTTAACTGCTGTTAAATTGCTGCTGTGCAGAAGGCTTATTTTTGCAGGGATTAGCAAATGGAACATTTCATAAGCAATGCAGCGAGCGGAGACGCGGTGCGAGGTTGAGACCCACTGTGGGCCAAGACCAGCAAGACCTATAGGCTCAGACCCAGACTGAACATAGACTCCTCTCACCAGTGAAGTTGTTCAGCAGCTTGGATCGACACGAGATTATCGAAGTATACAGATATATAATTACAGACTGGCAAAAGTGGAGATGAACCAAGCACATGGAGGTAAATGCGAATGACTGAACCAGACAACAGGACTACACATGCAATCAGTTAAATTATGACTCATAATTAGACAAATTGTGTCAAATGTAGGTTTGTTTTTTAATAATGAAATAATTGCAATTAAGCAATACTCTCTGGCTCCAGCTTCTCAAACGAGCGTATTTCATATATTTTCCATCTTGTTTATATTGAAGCAGATCTTTGGGTTCTTGGAAGTTGTGATGGGCGTTTTTGGGAAGTTTTCTGGTCTTTTTTGGACATGGAATAATCAAAGAAATTCTATATGTGTCGGAAATAAATACCAGCTCAGGATTTCCATGGCTATTGTAAATGATTGTGGGCTTGCTTTGACGGTAGATTGTACTTGAGGATGCTTTGCAATCCTTTTTGGTGAAGATCCAGTCAACACCGTCAGAGCTGTATCCATCACTGTCACTACTGTTAGCTATAGTAGCTACAATGCTCTTCAGCTTATGATTGGCAAGTGCCGATCGATATATATTGTGATCTAATACTCGGAAGTAATTGGCAAAAATGTCATGTCGTAAATCAGTCCTCACCATATTGTTACTACTGGTTATCCATGAACCTTTCGGACTGTGATGCACACGGAGCAGCGGGGAAGCTATAACCTTTGCGAATAAGTATTTCAAGTTAAGTTGCTTGATCAACATCAGCACCTGAGTTATGTAAAAAAAAAAAATTTTTGACATACCTGAAACTTCTTTCTGTTCCCCAAAAATTGGACATAAAATTGTATGCGCTCTCTGCTCAAGATTTAAGTCTATGGTGAAATTGCAAAAAACACACATATGCCAGTGGTCACAAAAATGCATGTAACTCAGGTGCTGGTGTTGATCAAGTGATGTAACTTGCAATACTTACTCATGAAGGTTATAGCTTCCCCCTGCTCCGTGCACATCACCGTGCTGCGCTTCATTTGTGCACAACAGGAACAGTCTTAGAAACTTTTTTTTCACACCGCGTAATAAATTTGATTCTATGTGGTCTTAAAAAAAAAAGGTCTTAAAAAGGCTTCCATTCAACGTGGTAAATCTTCCGCCTTCTGCACTCCACAGGTGCATCGTGAAGATCACCGGCGACATGACGTTTTCGTTCCCGATGGGCATCATCAAGGTGTTCACCACTAACCCCTCCCCCGCCGTCCTCACCTTCAAACTGAAGAACACCAGCAGGCTGGAGCAGATCCTCCCCAACCAACAGCTCTTATACAGGTGAGCTGTCCAGGAAAGCTCATCACCAAACAGCTCAAATACAAAACAGGCTGTCATTTCATTGCAACTGAGGAACTAAAGCAGAAGCGGATGAGTTGACGACTTGTCAGAGTCGTGGTTAAGAGAAAAGAGGGGATTTGGACCAGAGCGATACGGGCGAGAATGGAGGAAATGTAGTCTGCGTCAGCGAGAGGAAATTCAATTAGTAATCTGACATAAACCTATCATTAAGTTGTCAAGGAAGTATTTTCCAGCAGACTTTTTAACAGCCAGGTTCTTAACAGCCCATGTCTCTTCTAAAGAAAAAAAAAAAAAAAAAACTTCACCTAACAGCTGCTTCATTCAGCACTTTAACGCATCTCCAACCTTTTTAACTTCAGGCAGTAATAACGTACATTTCATCTCACGCACAGTGCAGCTAAGACACTAAATTAGTTTTGTTCTATTTTAAAACTGTGATTTTCTCAAACAGTAATGAACAATGACATCTTTGTCTGTTTTGTTTTGTTTTTTTTATGTTTCTCGCTCTGGTTCCCCTCAGTTATCCCAAGACCACATGGCTGGACTAATTGAATCAAATGGAATTCATGATTTAGTAGCTGGTTGGATATAACAGGGTCATTTTTTCCAAGCTATTGGAGCTTTACACACAAAGCCAAGAGGAGCGATGAATAATTGAGCCTCTGATTATTCCTTGTGTGTGTGTGTGTGTGTGTGTGTGTGTGTGTGTCTTTCTGACTGTTTTTGTCTTTAATGCAGTGATCCTTCCCAAAGTGACTCAAACTCCAAGGACTTCTGGTTCAACATGCAAGCGCTGACGTCCTACCTCAGAAAAGTCTCAGATCAGAACCCGGCAGCTTCCTACTATAACGTAGACGTCCTCAAATACCAGGTCAGTCAGTCAGCCGGCGTCGAGCCCGGAGCACCGTCCAGATAGAATAGTTGAAAGAATGTTTTCTTTTCTTCTTTTTTTTTTTAAACATACTTCCCGAAGTGCTCGAGTCTGAGGAAGCAGCAGTTGGGGAGTGTGAATATGAGGCCGGGGGAGTGAAAAGGGAGGTTTTATACGCAGAAAATAATTCATTTTCAATGGGAAATATTGTACTTTTTATACCCATGTTCCAACATTAAGGAGAAATACTGTCACATTATTTTGTGTTGGAGTCTCATCCTACAGTCCTTTACAGCATTGCATGATAACATTCTTATTATATTCCAGTAGTTTGAACACTGTTTTCTGTGTCTGCAAACACAGTCTCGCAATCTCTCTGGTACCAGATAGGAATACATTTACTACTCTCAAGTCCCGTGGTTAGCCTGGTTTAAACCTTTATCACACCTGCAGTGTGTAGAGCAGGCGTCTCCAACCAGTAGCTGGTTGAGTATGAGTGTGTTGAGTATCAATTTATAACACTATTAATATTAAACTTTATTTGTATAGAACATTTCACACAAGAAATGCAGTTCAAAGAAATGTACATGCAATGTTTCACATTAAAAACAGATATGAAAGAACATAAAAACATGTTAACATGTAATTTAAGTATATATATATATATATAAATATGTGTTATTGTTTGTCTATTTGTTACTGTTCACATAAAAGAAGTTTACTCAGCCGCTTTGGGTGGAGCTCAGCTATGTGAATAAATGTTACAGGGACAATTTAATTTTGTCAAAGTAGCTCTCGGAGTTGAAACATTTGGAGACCCCTGATGTGGACACAAAGCTAAACGTCTCGGGACGCCTTTAAAACGAATTTTTAAAAAAAGCTTGATTTTAAACTTTAAATAGGCTTATTTGCATTGTTGTAGTAGTTTATTTATATTGTATGCAAAAAAAGTAGTATTGTGCAAACTTGAAAATCCACATTGTAATTGTTATGTGGTGTGTTTGCATGACTGTGCGCACATGTCAAGGCGAGTAAGACTCGTCACTACGTACTCGATGATGAGTGATTGTATTATTTAAACAGTCAGTACTGTACATGTTCAAAAAATATCAACCAAAGTGTTTGAGATTGGAAATCCGATCAGACGTTTTATCATTTATGGATGATTTTCACATGTACATTTGTATATAGTTCTTAATAGTATCTCTTGCAAACCTTGAAATGCGGCAGCCTTTGGGCAGGCAGGGGTTAAATATATTGGATTGATCAGTGTGTTTTGCCACGCTGTCATCAAGGATCAGGCCTCATCCCTCCAGTTAGCACACAACTTTACAAACAAACTGAAAGCCGTCCTGCCGGCACGTCATCAGGC
Organism: Brachyistius frenatus; assembly: GCF_029030835.1. Lineage (NCBI taxonomy): Eukaryota > Metazoa > Chordata > Actinopteri > Embiotocidae > Brachyistius > Brachyistius frenatus. The sequence goes on along the minus strand of NW_027210634.1, from coordinate 1,533,098 downwards.
ACCACGTTTTTAAGCTTCTTTTTAACAAATAACTTTGAGTTTTAGCGGATTGGGAAATATAATGAAAACGCTGAAATATTCGCGAAAGCTCATCGAGGCGTAAAATAAACAAACAATCGAGGAATCCGCCAAGTCAGCTTAACCCGACAGCGTTTTTGTAAACGAGAAGAATTAGCCTTTGTTCGGGGCTTCCGCTTCGGAGCATGCAGGAAGCAACAGGAGCTTTAAATGCCGTTGTGTGCTGTCCATAACTTTACCAAATATACTGGCGATGTCACTTCACTGCTCAAACTCCAAAGCAGCTTTGGTTCAATTTTAAGTTTGGACCTCTTTCCACGTGTTCAGGTGCTGTCTGACGGGATCCACTCCACTCCCCTCAACATGGCCGTGTACTGGAAGTGCACGCCGAGCACGACGGACCTGCGGGTGGACTACCGCTACAACCCGGAGTCCATGGACACGCCTGGCCCGCTCACCAACCTGCAGATCTTAGTGCCCGTGGACGGCGGAGTCACCGGCGTGCAGTCGCTGCCCAACTCCGTATGGTGAGACGCGGTGCTCTCGCAACAAACCCCTCCAACCCCCGTACGACCGTGCAGGTGGATGGTTCCTACCTTCGAATACGACCCGCAGCAGGGTTTTTTTTCTAAACTGGAGATCCCGCTTAGGGTTTAGGCAATAAAAAAAAAAAAAAAAAGACTTGGCTCGAGAAAAGATGATTGTACGTTAAACTCACTGCTTCCTCAATGTAATGCAACCTTCATCGTCACGGCAACAGTAAATGTAGTAAAAAAAAAAATCTCTCGAAGTCTTGCACCCGAGTCCGCTGTCGTACCGAGCCCTCCGCCCGACCTTCATCCCCCTCCACACGAGTGGAAAAAAAAAAACAACTCATGAAATTCACATCATCTGAACTGAGTCACCTCTCCGAGACACCAGATTGTCATTATTTATGCAACCGCTCGAGGTCGCTTAAAGGTCGGCCCACACCAAAGATGTGTGACGCGATGATTTGAAACCGTCTCGTCTAGTTGCTCCGGTGTAAACTGTCAGGTTTTTAAAATGTTGCAGACAAACTGCGAGTAGTTATGTCTCCACCTCGGCGACGCTCTGTCCTTAACTGCTTTATTGTGGCCGATATAAATTTGTGGCGCCACAACGCACGAATGAGGACAGTGATCGTGAGTGACTTGCGACAGTTGCACTTTTAGTGGTGATGAAACGACAAAAACTGACTTTGCTACGAGCCGATTGGCTGTTGAAAGACGTGAAGTGCTTTTCGTTCTAAAACCGCCCACTGGTGACTTTACAAGTTGAGTTTGCAGGCGACACCGTCAGATGGTCTTAGGCTCACACTGCTGCAATAATCGAAAACAGTTTTGGTCTTGAATGTTTGGTCTGAACCGGGTTTCATATTAAAACCGTGGGTCGTAATTAGCTGCACAAGAGACCTGTGTGGTTGCTTTCTCTTTTTAAATGAAATAGACTAACCCTAAAGTGTTATTTCATTCTTTTAATTTAGGAATTCAGAGCAGAATAAGTGTCTTTGGAAGCTGACTGACATCTCAGAAAAATCAGAAAATGAAGGTAAGGGTTTTAATTCTCATAAAAGTCTTTTTTTTTTTTTTTATGAACGTTTTTCTCCAAATCTTACCGTGAGAGCTGGATCGTCTCCCGGCGAGCGATTAATAGCCGTCTGCGTCCGACCTCCAGGCTCTGGGTCTCTGAGGGCCAAGTTCGACCTGTCAAGTGGTCCGTCGAACCCCTCCACTATGGCGGTGCAGTTCATGAGCGACGGGAGCACCCTGTCAGGAGTGGATATGGAGCTGCAGGGGAGCGGGTACAGACTCTCCCTCAACAAGAAGAGGTTTGCCACAGGTACGTAGTGCAGCTCGGTTCTTCTGTGTGCACCTGACACTGATCCGTCTACTGCGTCAACAACTCAAACTGCACCCCTTGTGTCTTCAGGACGTTATATGGCAGATTGCTGAGGCGACCACCCCGCCACTCTGGTTCTCACTTAAAAAAAAAAAAAAAAAAAAAGAAAAGAAAACCATGCTGGACACAAAACTTGCCACCAAGGCCTCCTGAACCTCTGGATCCATCCAAGCACAAGTGTCACAGTTTCAGCCAGGAAGCCAGAATCTCACTACGATAAAAAAAAGAAAAAAAAGAAAACAGCACTGAGTATTGAACACTGTTTAAAAAAAAAAATAATAATAATAATAATAATAATGAAAGAAAACTAAGATGAGCTTTCAGGAAATGTGTAGATATGAAGTCTAATAATGCTTTCTGATCAATCCATTTGTTTTGTATAGTCAGAAACAATTTATGAATTAGCTATAAATCTATTGTATTTGAAATCATAAAAACAAGAGAAAAAAAAAGTGCACTAACAATCTTACAGATGCTCTTTTTTTTTTTTTCCTCATATTCATTTTTCCACCAGCCTTATAAGGAATATAAAACAAAAAGAATCTCTGCGTGGATCTTGAATTGTAAATAATAACACTGAATATTCTGCTCGACCAGCTCTTGACTCTCAGATCAGCTCTGTTTACTGATTTCTTTTTTTTTTTTTTTTCCTCTATTCGATCATGTGCAATGAAGCAATGAAGGTAGAACCTGTCTTAAACAGTACTCGCACACTTATGGCACAAAGCATGATTTTAAAAAATGATATCAAAGTGCTTTAAAAAAAAAAAAAAAAAGAAAGAAAAATGCAAAAAAATAATCTGACCTCAGTGCCTCCTCTTGTACTGTGGAACAACAGGCAACACAAATGTTTTACCCAGATTTAAGCTACATGTCTCCGTGGTGAAATGCATCTTTGATCGTCCACTGCAGTCTGACCAGTGCGGTCTTTTAAAAAAAAAAAAAAAAAAAACATTTTTAAGCCCGTTTTAGTCTTCGTCAAAACTTGTTCTGACTGTAAAACATTGTCAAATATTAGATAAAAAAAATAAAACAAATCAACCAAATTTAAATGGCAGCCTTTTTATATATATATATATATATATATATATATATATATAGATATATATATATATATATATATATATAATACAAAAAAGAAAAAGTGGCATTTAAAAAAAAAAAAAAATTACAAAAATGTGTTATCAATGGAGAAACGTGCCTGAATCTTAACTTTTCTCTATTCCTTTTTATATACTACAGCACAATTAACGGAAAAAAAAAAGCACCAACAAAGTGGCAGTTATGTTTATTTTTGTTTTTTTACTCCTTTTATTTGGATATTGAAGGGAAACCCGTCTCCTCTTTTTTCTTTTTTATCCCCGCTGTCTTCCAGTAACGAGTCCGGTTCGCCTTCCGTGACAACGTTTGAACAACTCTTTTATAACGTTTTTTTTGGGGTCTTTTTCTACTCGAAGCTCGTCGGCCTCTCGTACTCTCACCACGCAGTCGTCGGCGTAAATGAACGGCGGGCCCAATTTAATGATTGAAATGCCTTATCGCAGCCGCTCGACACCGAGTAATCCGGTGTTGCTTCCTGTGGTTAGATATTGCGACAGTACTGCCAATTGCCCTGTGATAGAGTACTAATTTGCCTGTCCTGCCTCGGCTCCGGTGCATGCTGGGATACAACACATCCAGGGTTTCAGCACGTGGACGGGTGGAGAATTGCCACGTTTGACTTCTTTGGTGCTTCGTTCTTGTCTTTTACTAATCGAGGGGTGCTGCTTTAGACGCTGGTTTACTTCTTGATGGAGTATTTTTTTATCTTCTACGGGACTTCTTTTTTTTTTTTTTTAAACAACGTCCTCATCCTGAATTTGGTTGATGTGTTTAAGGATAAATTTCCTGAAAGCTGTGATTGAAAAATTGCTGGAACTTTTCAGGGTGAGGAGTTTCATACACTGTGCATCATGTGGCCAACTGACCTCTCAGATAATTAAGTTTTCATAACGCTTTTTTTTTTTTTAACTTTGTCCTCAGTACTTTAAAACATGACTTATTATAGTTTTTAACTGGTTTACACGTGATTTAGACTCCTAAATCTACTTAAGTGCCACTTAAAAACTCTTAGAAATAGAAGATGTTTTGGATTTCAGACATATTTGGCCAGCGTGAATACATGTAATCATCAGTTTTTGGTGTTTTATATGACTCTTTTAGTACCTGGTTAAAAACTCAAACCGTTAATATTAATTTAGGAGCAGACATTAATCCTAAATGGATTTAACTAACGAGCCAAACGTTTGAAGGCAGTTCAAATGAGTTTACATTAAATCCTCAAATTGTAGCACTGCATATGTGTACAGTGAGAAATCAACACGTCGCTCTGTGTTCTTTCTGAATTAATTATATTGTTGGTTTTGGTCAGACGAGGCATTTAAAAAAAAAAAAAAAAAGAGTACTCAGATTCTGTAATTGTTTTTCAGTATTAGCAAGCTGGTTCTTGCTGTCCCTTAAAAACAAAAAAAAAAACTTCTAAATAAATCTACAGGGCTCCTTTTACGGTCACCGTCTCTACTCACTCTCTTTCTTTCTACTTTTTATTTGTTGTATTAAACAGAGTTTAAAAAGAGCAACATTGTGTAAATGAATCTCATACATTTTTGCCAATATTTCAGCCACTTTTTGTCTATTTTATGATTTCTCATTGTGCCTGTATTAAATGTGTAATATATGAATATATACAAATATATGAAAATGACTACTTTAAGTGTGTTTTCGTGTGATTTCTTTGAGCTTTATCATTGAGTGAGAGTTATTTTTTGTCGTGCTGGTGGCACGACTGTGCAAGGAACTTAGTTTATCTACCACTTTGGTCCACACTGAACTGTCCCATAGCTATTGAGTGGACTGCCATGAGAGTTGGTCCTCAGAGGTGGAGCCACTGATTGATGATTCCCTGACATTTCCTGCAGTTACGCCGTTTCCTCCCATTTAGGGGAACATGAGAAAAAAAAAATGGAGACGACACACGACAACTGAAGAATTGAAAAAGACGAGACAAAAAGATTTTTTTTAGCATTTAGACTTTTTAAAATGTGGGGCACGATGGGACAGCGGTTGTTATGCTGAAAAAAAAAATTGAGATTAAAAATACAAAACTAGGCCTTACTAACAACCACATCTGAAAACAAGATATAAACAAAAAGTCCTAATTTCCTTTTCTCTAAAAACAAAAAAAACAAAACCACCAATACAAATACAGAAGTTGTAAAGGGCACTCTAACTTACTCATCATCCACAAAACGGTGAAACCAGGTCAAGCAGACTAAACAGAGCGAAGAGAGTGAACTCTTTTTATTGAGGGCCACAGACGATGATTGGCCAAACCGAAAGTCCAAGGGAACCAATGAGCAGCCAAGGCCCGACTACGCAGGTGGAAACCAATCATGTCGTTAAGCAGCTTTGATAGAAATCAGGTGCGGGGAGAAAAAGAAACGAGGAGGGAAGAAAACAAAAACAAAAACAAAAAAAAACAACACAACGGGCTCTTTGAGTCAGCCAGGCACAAAAACAGGTACCAACAACTTACACTGGACGTCTCCGGTTAATTATCTCAACATGTACTTGTTGGGTCAGCACAATGTTGTTGTTTTTTTTTTAACAGACATCGACGATTCCCAGTCGATATATAACCTGATCTCCCCTTAACGACCACGTACCTGAAAAACGAATTCTTCTTTATCTTTAGTGCTAACGAGCAAATATTTCCAATAATACCCCCTCCCCCCACCCCACCCCACCCCACTGCGCCTATCAGAGCTACTTGTGTGGCGGTAGCAGTGGCACCAATTATGCATTGTTACAAGTTAATTGATTCATAGATTAATTAATTTAGACATCGTTGACGGTGGTCAGATCGGGTAGGCCATATTTAAAGCTGTTTAAAATGAAGCATGTTTACATTTTATTTTTTTTTTTTTTAACTTGACCCGAGAGATAAATTTGTGACGGCAGTTTTTCCTCAAACATTTACCGGGCAGACGCTCTTACGGTCCACCATCCTATCATATCCACCAGAGTAGCTCGGCGACTCTACACGGCCAGGTCGTCATATCTTTCACAGAAAGCTGTGGTCAATATAGTGTCTTTTAGACAGTTTTGTGACCACGTGCTTCAGCAGCAAAAAAATATATATATATTTTAAGAGTCAGCAGTAATATCTCTTTCCAGAAAACAAAAACAAAAAATCAACCCTGTCCTCAAAGATAATCGACAAACCTTGCGTGCACACTTTATTTGTTTTGTGTAGAGACGGTTGGATGTGCTTTAGTACAGATGTGTGCTCAGTGTAAAGGTTGAAATATTTGAACAACACACTGCATTGACCTGAACCGATATGGGATAGAAGAAAAAAAAAAAAAGAAAAGAAAGAGATAATGCCTTAGACTGAACTGGCCTTTTAAAGCCCTCTAAACCCCCGCTCGCCCCCACCCCATTTAAAGATACTGATTTTACTGATGAAATATGTTTTCCTGGAAAAAGTCAAACGATTCAATATGACACGATAAAATTTTTTTTTTTTAAATCTGTATACTGTCTTTTGTGTGTGTGTGTGTGTGTGTGTGTGTGTGTGTGTGTGTGTGTGTGTGTGTGCGTGCGTGTGTGTGGAAATAATCCGCGTCAAAAGGTTTGTATTAAACTCTCCGTCTAAATGCGGGATGATAGAGCATGAAAACAAAGCTCGAAGACAGAGCGACATGTGTTACCAATGTACCGGTTGCACTGCGAGAACCTCGTGCGGTGCCTTTGCTGAGGAGGAGGGGGAGGAGGAGGAGGAGGAGGAGGAGGAGGAAGATGTATGCACGACCGTGCGCCCGCGCTCGGCGCTACATCAACACCTTGTGCGTATTTACACACTCAGTCATCCCCTCGTGTCTCTCTGCCCGAAGACCTCCCTCTCGCTGTTTGAAATCCACCCTGTGAGCGCGGCCTTCTTCACAGCCCACATGTGCGAGCCATCAGTGTTGACTCTACTTTCGTTTCCTCCCACCCCCCCCCCACCACCACCACCACCACCACCACCGTCTGCCTCGCTGAGACGAGGAGGGAAAGATCTTAGGGTCTCTTGTGTGTGATGTTATTCTCTGAAAAGGCCAAAGTGAGATATGTGAGACGAAATGGTATCCAAAAAGTGTGTTGGTCCACATGTGGACTCTTGTGTGTGGCCAGGCATTTCAGAAAAGGCTCCGAGAGGGGCGGGGGAATCGGGAGTGCGTGGGCTTGGTACAGGTAAGACGACGGCGAGTGCGAGAGGATGAAAGAAAAAAAGAAAAAAAAAACGGGATATTTTTGGGGAAATGTGCTCAGACGATGGGCACGACTTTCGTATCTAAATACGCAGCCAGTTAGCTTAGCTCAGCACAAGACTGGAAACACGGCGAAACAGCTTACTACAGCAGTTTAAAGTTGAGAAAAGCTGGCTGTCATCGCATCTAAAGCCCACTAAATTACGCACTCTCTCTAATTTGTTTAATTTGTATTTCTGTAATTTGTGTTTTCCAATTTTTCTGTGTTTTATTTGCAGTCTTGACATCCAATAAGAAGATATTTTTGTGGTTTCGAGGACCCCAAACCAGCTTCTCTCTGAAGCTCTACCAAGAACGGGCTGTTTTGTGTCTGTGCCTTTAAGGCGCATTCATATCAATGACCCTCTTTTCTGATTGGCCGAGGCACGCCCAGGAAACCATAGGCTTTTTTTTCTGTCTTGGAGCTCGCCAGCTCCGCGGCAGAATGACCGCTCTCAGTTTTCTTCCATGTTGTAAAAATAGAAAGCGGGCCGTACCGAGGGCGGACGAGTGACATGAGCGTGGGTTTGTGACATCACAAGCCTACTGGAGTCCAAACGGCACAGTTGCTGAGTGCAGGCGGTGTGTATTTTTTAGCGGGCTGAGCCTCTTGACACTTTCACAGAATTTATACATCACCGAGACCTGCTATGCTATCAGGAAAGAAATGGATCTGAATTAATACAATATGGGACCTTTAAAAATATGCGTATTCACTTTGTTGCTGAGTTTGATCAGAAGATAGATTTTTTTTTTGTTTCCTGTGCAATAAAATATGAAGCTATAACTAGCCAGGTCCCTAAAATAGTGAAAACAGGGGACATTGTTGGGATTAGCATTCATTTAACCCTATGTGATGTGCTGAAAGTCTGTTCATCACTGTGATGCTGCAAGCTAAGCTGTGGCGAGTCGCTGCGCACAAACACCAAATTACTTGTGCATTTGGGAGCTGTAGAGATGCTGGTCCTGTCGAAGTATTTCTTAAAACCAGAGGAAACTCTGGGATGGTCGAGGTGTCCGTGTCTGGTATCGATTGAGAGAGCCTTAACGTCAGAGTCATCTCCGTGAAACAGCCCGAGCAGAGCGAGCATTCAGTCTTTATTGTCCCCCGTCACAGTTATGTTTGTCCAAAGGCCCGCCGGAGCCATATAGTTGAGTTATTCCAAAATCCAGAGAGCGAGACCCACATCAGTAACATTTATGGACGATTTATAATTGATGTGCCCATTTGATCTCCGTCTTCACCGCGAGGAAAACCATCTGAATAAACAAGCGTGGTGTAAGTTCATTGCATTAATATGGATTCCTCCGCTCTGCTTCTCCCGCTCACGCCGAAACCCAGAAGACCTCTTTAGAATAACTCAAACCCTGAGCATGTCAGACTCGCATCCAAGGGCATCTGTCACATTTTCCACTCAGCAAGCAGAGCTCTGTTGACTGTTTCCCCCTGGCGCGAGAACAGGAATTCAGCGTTAACAAATCTGACAGGAAAATGAGAGTGTAGATAAACTCCTTTTGTCCGGCTGACAACAGCAGATCATCAGCTTTAAAGCACATTCTTAGTCTCTTAATCTTTAGCAATAGGGCACATTTTACAGGAAATGAAAACCTTCTAATTACAGACATGAATGATTCGGAGGTGTGATGCCCCGCCCACTGCCGAGGAGGCGGTCCCGGAGCAAGCTGGCCGTGGAGGGAGGGAGGGTCGTCAGCTAATGCAGCTCACCTGGTCCCTCCAGGCCAGAGTATAAAAGCTTTCTCATGTGTTCACTCTGTTTCTTTCTTCCGTCCACCTGCCATCAACCATTTGTGTCTCCACCCTCAACAACTCTGCAGCAAATGTGACGCACGTCAGTTTGCTGTGTTCGTGCTGTTTGAAAAACACCATAGTTTCTTTGTTTTGTTTTTTTAATAAATCTAAATGAGTTTATTCCTATCGTGTGGTGCTTTAACAAAAACACCATCTACAGTCGAGCCCTTTCCAAATGAGTCCCCGCAATGCTGCTTAAACCTATCAACCAGATAAATCTCCCTGGATTTCACAGTGTACGGAGTTTTTAAATCCGGTGTCTCGTGAAACACTCGGGTGTCGGCCCGTGGGGTGAATGCAGACCGGGCACGCTCTGTGATAGAAGCAGGGCGTTTTGTTTCAGAGGCTTCTGTCGATCGAGCCCGGCTAACTTGAACGTGGATAAAACGATTCGATTCTGCAGGGTTTACCCAAACCCTAACCCCAACCTCAACCTCAACCCCAATCCAACCTAACCCTGAAATTACGCCCTGACCTTAAATGCCTAAACCTAACCCTCAACCCTAACTCAAACCCCTAACCTTAAGCCTTAAACACTAGCCCGAACCGCGAGTTTCCCCACATGCTTTTTGATACTTAGGGTTTCTCTAAGACAGCAGCGTTCCGTGACAAAAACGGTAATTTGGGACGCCTTGGGGAAACGAACGGGCAGCCCGGTGTTTACTGACCCAAATGAACTGCGTGACCCTGTTCGGGCGCTCGTCCTTAAAAAAATGCCCCCTTCGGGGATTAATAAAGTAACTACCTACCTACCTACCATGTGGGTTCTGTGTACACTCCGTAGGCAATCGTTTGCTGTCGTTGTAACCTATTGGGCGTAGAGCTCAGGTTAATTTTGAAGCGATTGGAGCGGCTTTATCCACCATTTTACCGGTGCAAACAGCGTCAACGGAGTTGACTATGTGCCAATAACATTAGCACACAGGTTGTTGTTTTTTAATTACTCTTACTATTAACCCTTCGGGATTACATAAATCTCTAGCGCGGGCTCCCTACTCACTTTATTTGAGACAGTTTGGTGACAGAGACCTGAAACTATGGAAGCTGAATATTTCTGAAGGTTTTTGGTTTAAGGTTAAGTCATCAGAGGCTTTAAATGTCACCCTTCGATCAGACTCGGAAAGCTTCTTTTTTTTTTACTTTTTTTTTTTTTATGGTCTACTCTATTTGTGGATAAAACCGTGCAGCGAAGCAGCCTGTTCATGGGAAAAGAAAAAAAAAATTTAATCTTTAAATATCCTTTGGACAGAGAAATTACTTTGCTTGGAGTTTTTCCTCCTCCAAAGTCTGTCCCCAAAGGAGAGTACCTTCCTTCAAACAGAGTGTCTTCATGTTTTCTGAAGTGTACCCAAACACAACCTGAATTTTACATTTAAAAGAATACATGAAAAAAAAAAAATAAATAAATAACTGGATGTCACTGGCTGGAAGTGATTAAATCAGTCTTTCTAAATGGCTGATTTCAGCATGACCAACTGTGCATCCTTTTGCCTCTTTTTCACATTAAGACGCTGAGTCATGTGAAATGTTAAACCCCCGGCGGTCAGGCAAAGATAATGAACTGCACAAATTGCGCCACTGCTACCTGGCAACTGCACACAGCAATGGAGATACTACCGTTGTCATTTCGCATGTGATTTTTTTTTTTTTTTTTTTTTTTTTTTTACTTGAGTGCTGCTAGAAAAAGGTGAAATGACTCAGTGGAAGTAAGATTCAGATTCAGTGAGGAGACGTTTGGGAGTCTACTGGCAGACTCTGCTGCCTTATTAGCCCTGGGGAAAGGGAGTGGACCCTTTCGTGCCATGTTCACAGAGGCACGTCACAGGCTATTTGTCATGGTAAGCGTGTGTGTGTGTGTGTGTGTGTGTGTGTTTGGGGGGGAGGGGATGACTGAAAAATGGTCACATCTTAATTCTTACACTGGACCTTTTGGTTCTAGTTTAGTGGTCCAACAGAATCTGACAGTGCAACTGCTTTGAGTATAATATTGAGGATAACAGATGACATTTAGTAAATATGTCAAGTCATATCAATTTTGTTTATATAAGCCAATGTCAGTATGACACACTGTGTCCTTAGACACTCAGCTCAGACAATAAAATACTCCCAGCGAAGCTTGTAACTGGGAAGGAAATGGAAGAAACCTTAGGAAGAGCAATAGAGGAGTGAACTGATTTTCTGGATGACTGATACTTTGCCACTTCTGCAACTACCTACGGCCCATGTCCACTGAAGTGTTTTTTTTAACAACGAACACGAACACGAGCAGCGTTTCCGGACTCGGTAAAGAAAACTGAAGCTGGTAGCGATAGTGTGGTGGAGCCAGGCTAGGCGCCATCTGCAGTGGAAAACGAAATCCAGCAAAAGTACCTGGTACCAAAAGCCAGTAGAGTAGAGCCAAGACCGGCTGTAGCCTCCTCTCCACCACGAAGGAAGAGAATAGATGACGCGTACAAACAAGAGGCAAGAAGGGAGGGAGGAGAAACCAAGGACTAATTTAACACGAGAGGAGAGAGAAACAAGATGTTTAGAGTGTCCGTTTTCTTCACAATCAAAACTTTCAGACTCCAGCAGATGAAACGAGGGTTGAATCTGGGATGATACTTGAACAAATGAGGGGGATGATTGAGGAGTTCTCCAAATCTGCAGACATGTTTTCCTTTGATTGTGTTTGAAACATTGTTTAAAAGAGTATTTTTACAACCTCTTTGTGACCGTTTCTGGTCAAATAAAAGACAGTAAACTGTACAGATGCTGGACAGAGTTGCTTCTAAAGGATGATGGCAGAGCTGAAGTGAAATGAAGCATAAGCCCAGGGGATCAATACACCCCAGAATGAGTCAACTGGAGAGACACACACACACACACACACACACACACACACACACACACACACACACACACACACACACACACAGGACTCTCCTTCCTTCCAGAGAGGAAATGTTCACTCCATAAATATTTGGAGTTTGCTAATTGAAAGAATCTGTGCAGTTTAAATTCTGGGAGGTTCTTTAAACACTGCGCTCATATGGATCCTTTGTATAGTTATCTGTTCCCTTGTTCAATAGTGCCAAGTGAAATGAGCTGCAGCTATACGGTAAACAGACACACACACACACACACACACACAGCCAGTGTGTGTGTGTGTGTGTGTGTGTGTGTGTGTGTGTGTGTGCGCGCGCGCGCGCGAGACGGTCGGTTGTTTTGCTTTGCCATAAAGTGACGCGTTATGCCGCTCTCTCCGATCAGCCGGCTGGACACATGCCAACACGACGTGGATGTGCTTTAAACGCAATGTAAGCTGCCCGCTGGGAGAAGAGCAGACGTGCTATGAAACGCAGCTGAAAAACATGTTTGCATGTCACAGTGTTTGCATTCAGAATTAAAATTTTATGAACGTATTTTTTTGTTTGTTTGTTTGTTTGTTTTTTGGATGCAGCACACACACGCACACGTGGAGTCACTCTGCCGCATCCGGTGGAGGATACTGGTGGAGTAAACCGGCACGCCTAACAAGACTCTTTGCTTTGTCACGCAGCCATAAAAGGAGGATGAAACTAAATGGATAACCGTGCAGAGACGTAAACAAAAGCTACTAAGAAAGAACTGGAATTTCCTTTTCACACCAAGTTGCCGAGCGGGTAAAATGACATCATCAGCTGTAACATTTAAGCACTTTGCTGCAGTTTCACAATCGATTACATAAAAAAAAAAAAAAAAAAAATCTTTCGCCTCAACAGGGTTTCATTCATAGTCAGCCCTCGGCAGACTGCACCGACGCCCCGGGAGTCGAGCGTAATGTGCGTGTTACGTGGTGTGTTTTTTTTTTTTTAATTTTATTTTTTTACTCCTGCGTGCAGCTCGTTTAGCCTGCGACAGTCTTAACACGTACAGCGTGATGTATTTTTTTTTTAAGCCCTTCCACTTAACATGCTGCGTTGATTGGTCAACCACTCCGCAGCACGAGCCGCCGCTGATACGTTACGCATAACGGCGCAGTCAGGAGACGCGTCCGTGTGAAACGACATGTGACAAGGCGGATTTCGGATCACGTTCGAGTGCGTGCAGGAATCTCTTCTTTAGTCCCGTTTCGCAGCCCTTAAACGCACCAGATCTTTTTTCTCATGGCCTTTCTAGAGGCTGATGACAAGCCTGATATCTGACCAAATTTTCCAACCCGACGCACAAGGGTTCGTGCATCCAGACATTTTTTTCCAACAGTGATCTTGTTGTCTGCGTGAGCTCTTTTACGCCAGCTAAAATAGAGAAGTTGCGGTCAAACACCCCCATGTTGTTGTGGTCAACGGGATTGAAGCGCAGGTTAGCTCATAACCTGTCCTCTTGGCCGGTGAGAGTTCCTCCGAGTTACTCAGTGATGATTTGGTTTACCGTCACTGAGAGAGGCAGTGTGATCCAATTAGAGTGTCACTTGTCGGACTCGTGCACCGACAACGACCCCGAAGGTTCCCGGACTAACATGGCGCCTGCGGCGGACACCGGCAATGCTCGACGTCCTGCGGCGGTCCTCAGTGACCCCACTCACCTGGCCCCGCCTGCTCCACGCCCCCGTCTGTCGGATGGTCTGCTGGACGGTGAGAAGACCAGAGTCACCCTGCTGCTGTCCGGAGTCTTCCTCGCTGTGGTGGGTGTCGCCTTCACCGCCGTGGGATGGCACCACTACCTGGCCGACCCCAGCTTCGAGTGGACCCAACTGCTGGGCCCCATCCTGATCTCGGTCGGAGGGACTTTCATTCTCACCGGCGTCTGCAAGTTCGGGAGCATCTGCTGCTGGCCCCGCAGGCAGCCGGAGGATGAGGTGTTTGTGATACCCGTGAGGGAGCAAACCTCCAGGGGACATCCTTTAGTGTTTTGTGGCGCGACTCGGCCAGTCGTGTTACCGGATGCCACAAGGATGCTTGGTATTCCGCCTGCGTGTAACTTCGTAAGCCAGGAAGTACGCCAGGCAGGCGCGTTGCAGCCCGGCCGCTCTGTGAACGACGTTCATGCGGCGCTTCCTCCATACGACGCTGTGTACTGTGTGGACAACGCAGGTTTTACTGAAGAAGGAGACGGCTCAGCTGGCAGCAGGTACGAAGCCACGGCAGACGTCTCTCCAACTTTATAGGAAAGCAGGAGCAGCGTTTTAGTCCTGCTGGGATCCCCCATTACTTAAACATGCTGTTATTGTGGTCGTACGGTTTGAGAGCCGGTAGGCCGAGTTTGATCTTAAAGCCCCAATGTGTAACGTTTACCTTAAAATAGGAGCTTTCGAATCTTTTTGAAAGTGCACTCACTTGTGATAAGGAGAGTGGCACCTCTTTAAATCCCACTCTGTGCCCCGAATGCCTGTTCTTGCACAATGTCACTTTGATTGAGTGGTTACGAGTTCGCTTTTCACAAGAAGCATCTTGTTGAGCTCTTCATTGTTGCGGACAGCCAGCTGCAGGAGACGGGGGACGATCCTGGTCTTGTTGTTGTCAGCTCCAGCACCTCAGCGGTCGGATATTTTAGCACCGCAGTGTCATGCACGAGAAGTCCAGCGCCGACAGGCTCCGTATAGTTACCCTTCCTCAGCCGCCTGAGGTACCGGCTGATGGGGAACTGAAACCCAGCAACGCAAAAAGGAATATAAAAGTGGACATAGCTTCTGGGACTGAAAAATGAAACTGCATAAGTGCCTTCAGCTGCAATACCAGGGTACCACTAAAGGTCGGCTCCAAAAAGCATCCGGCTCCATAGACTTCCATTCAATTTCTCTCATGAAATACGAAGTCAACACATTTTTCCCACAAGTTGTTTTGGTGTTGTTAGCTAAAGTCCCTTCTTCTTCTTAGTTTTCTGGCGGTCCATCTGAAAACAATGCCCTCATTAATTAGAAAATAAGCTTCAAAAAGACGTGTTTTTGGGGGCGTGTCTGTTTGATTGACAGGCTTGTGGTGCAGTCAGGTTACGACTGTCGGTGGGCGGGACGTAGTATCGTCACGTTTCCAATCAGATCGAGTCCGATCTACAGCTCGCTGTTCCCAAGTCTGTCCAAATATGTTCACTTCTGGCTCCGAACTGGCAAGATGGTGCCGGCCAAAATCGAAACCCGAGGCTTCATAATGGCCGTTGACAAACCAATGGGTGACGTCATTGTCTGTTGCCACTTGGTCTTGACCATAGTGATGGCTTTGCCCTCATCTGTATCTCGAGGGTCTTGTTTTTTCTTACTGGAAGTAGTAAAGGGACTGGTGCAGTGGTTGGCACTGTCTCTTCACAGAAAAAAAAGGTTCTGGGTTCAAACTGGTCCAAAGACATGTGTGCTTGGTTTATTGGGGTTTCTAAATTGGCGAATTGGTGAATGTTTGTCTGTGTTTCTGTGTCGGTTCTGTGATGGACTGGTGACCTGCGATAAACTAGGCAAACATAATGGCTTGACGAATGGATAAATAGCAGTAGAGAAGAACACTGGTTACGTACGTAACCCTGGATTCTATGAGTGTAGATGTAGCCACGGTGGTCCTGAGAGGGTCGCTGTTGGGTTTCTCCCTTCTTGCATGCTCAGTCGTGAAGTAGAAGTTAATGCACCGGAAACCTGTAATTACCACTTGCAACCACAGAGGCCGCTGTTGTCTCTTGTCAGAAAACGTTACACATTGTTGCTTTAAGTAAGATTTAAGTGAGTTAAAACTCAGAACTTCTCACAGTGCTCATTAAATCGAACATCGTGTACCAGAGTTCATTTTTTATTAACCACAAGATCACTTTTCACTTGGCCCGAAGAGTTTTTGGCCGTCATTGCACTCTCAGTCAATTATGGTCCACTTAATGTCTGAATGATAGTCGACACATTGGTGTTTTAAATTACTGTACTGCAAGCAATGTGGCACATAAGTACTGGTTATTGTCAGTCTGAAAATGTAACAAAATACTATAATATTTTCTTAGCATTTTCATAAAACAAAATTAGCCTTGTGTCAATAAAATGGGGATAATTACGATCAGAATTGCTCTTCATCTTTTAATATAATTACCCTATGAGGATTAAAATGTCATATCGAAGACATATTACAGTACATGTGCTTTTTTTTTTTTTTTAAGGAAAAGCACAAATGAAGCGAGAATGTTTAGGTCATATTTTCACACCTGTTCTTACCCAAAAAAAAAGTTTTTTCCTCTCATTGCAGGATCCCAATTATTTGAAATCCAATCGGATCTCCTCAGACCGACGTCCTGCTAAACACAAAACTGCCTTCCATTAGTGGAAAAAGTTACAAGATTTCACTTTCTTGTATTGGTTTTAGACGATTACTCCCAGCAGGTTTCCAGGAAAGAAATTGGCTTTAATAAAAGCAGACAGCAGCAATAATACAGTTAACCTAGGATGACAATAAACTGCTGCCCCAGATCATATAGGACCACATGCTTGTCTCGCAAGCTCGCTCATGTTGTCACGACTTCTGACCTGTTTTTAGCATGTTTCCAGGGATTATTGCCAAATAGAGGAATGATCAAGGGAGAAATTGCTCAACCTCTGTGTTTTCTCTTAAAGGGTAACCAATTGGGCCTGCAAACATTTGGATATCAGCCAGCTCTTTCTCGAACAGCCAGCCTGCCTGAGATCTGTTGTTTGATTTCTTATAGATTACAGAAGGCAGAGGATGTCGGCTCCACCTGCTCACCACCACCACCTGCGTACGAAGACATATACCCGACCTTTCACAAACACAATCCAACCTAAATATCTCATGTAATCTGTAAAGATTGTCATGTTTTCCTTCCGTGAAATTTTTCCCTTTTTCTTAAGGAGTTCAAAGATGCTTCGTCATAGTGATTCAACCGATCACAACCTGCAAAAATAAGTCTACAATATCCTTAATGTTTAACTCCGTTGCTCCTTGGCTTCGCCCCCACAGCTGTTGTCATGTAAAGTCACCATAATAATTATGTATGAAGTCATAAAACCCACAAAGATGAGACTCCCTGGAAGAAAACCTCATTAAACTGAAGACTTATGGGCAACCTCAGCTCCATCTGAGGGCTCTAAGGTTTTGGAAGCTGAAATGTTCAATTTCAATTCAGCGTGAAAACACACATTTGATCTTGAGCTTGTTGTCTCCCGTTTGCTACACAAACCACCGTACATGTCTATTAAATGCTGGCAGAGGAAATGCAGAAGACATCTACACAAACATGGAGATGAATAACCAGAGTTACTTAAAAGAGAGGATTTTTTTCTTCTTCTTCTTCCCCCTCCTTCCTTTTGATAATTCAATCCTGGCGAAAATTAACATTTAAAAAAAAGACATATTGGTCAGTTATCATTTGATTGTAATTGTTTGCATATTGCTCGCGTTTATACGTGCTGTCTAAAAAGAACAATGAACATCAAAAATATGATCGCCTCATAGTGAGCAGATCTCCCTTAAAATATCAGTCAATAAACATATTCCCATCCACATTGCTCCTACCAGTCCTAAATATTAATGATGCTCATAACAAGCACACGTTCAATCCACCCCATGCTTTCCTGCAGGATCATCACACTGAAGGCAGCCTGATAGTTGACTGAGGGGAGTTTTTGTCGTCCGTTGTGCCTGCAGGATAAACACGAGTGTCACTGCACCACACGGGGGCAGAAACACTGAGGAAATCAATACACCTCCATCCACCGGGTCAGGTCAGGTGGTTGTACCGGGATTATAGTGTTGACACCTACTGCTATTACTACTACGACTACTACTACTACTGATGCTATGAATAACAGTCATAACAATTTATTAAATTGAATAGGGAGTATACATTCATATTTGTCACTGCTGTGTAGCTGTAATTTGAATTTCCCTTTCATCCGTGTTTTATTACTTATCTTCTGCTTTTGTTTACTTTTGCATTAAACCTTATTTATATATCTTTTGCATTCGTTATGTCTCGCATCTCGTACCGCACTTTGTTTTCTTGTTGGGTGTGTCTAAATAGATTCGCCTAAAGTTTCGATCTGTGGGCGTTTATCTTAATTTGACACGCTAATTATATAAAATTATGAATAAATAAGGCTACATGGATGGATTTGTAGTTGGGTTTTTTTGGGGGGAGGGGGGTGGGCGGGGGTGGATTTTTTTTTTTTTTTTATTTTTTTTTAAACGTCTGAAACAGAAACCCGTTTGCAGACAACATGATCCCCTGCAGCCAGTGTTAAAATACGGATTAGTCAACACATTGAAAAATAAATAAATATATACATGTTTAGCCAATTTAAAAAAAAAAAATCTATTCATTATTTGTGACTGAATTTTAAGTTTTTAGAAAAAAAACAACAACTTTATAACCGTTTTTTTTTTTTTTTCCAATTCCTCTTAAAATGTTGCTCGTAAAATGACAAAACTGTCATATTTACAATACAAGCGATTATATCCTTGAGATTTGTGAGTGTATTTAGTGTCACGAGTTTGTACGTGTCGTTTGTGTCATTAATGGCGCCTCACGAATCACAGTCTGAGTCTCGGGCAGCAGGAAAAACTGTTTTAACGGAGTTAATCTGCTGTTTTTCTTTTGGAGGTGAGGTGACATGTCACTGCTCCGAGCTCGGGAAAATATGGATTTGATAACCAAAAATATATTTATATATTTCTTTGTTCCAACACTGGCTCAAAGTCTCTCTTCATTCACACTCGGCTTTGCTCCCACAAACACGCGTACAGCTGCACAATAACAACTTTCCACAAAAAAAAAAAAAAAAAAAAAAAAACAGAAAAATTCATCGCAATTTAGCAAACATCTCGGGACCTCCTTCAGACTTGTGCAGTTTGGCTGTGCAGCTCCGAAAACCGCAACGCAATATGACTTTCATTATTTTTACAGCACAGTAAAATGCGGGTGGCCGACAAGGCCCATTATTTCACCATTTTGGAGAATTGCAGACGATTTATGAAAGTATTACGGAACATGCTGAACGATAACAACTCCGTAATAAAAAAAAAAAATAAAATAAAAAAAGAGAAGCGAAAAAAAAAAAAAGTGGAAATATATTTGCCAAGAAAATCCCACGAGAAAGGAGCCCTGATATGATTTTATTTTTTGAAGGTTATGAATAGGTTATTATCAGTAATTTTATGGCTAATAATGAGGGAAACCACTTTTATTTATTCCATCTGGAGTTGTTTCAAAGCAAAACAACCAGTTATTCACAGTCATATACCCCCCCCCCCAAAAAAAAAAAAAAAAAATCAAAAAAAAAAAAAATGATGTGCTTGTTGAATTGATTTGGCAGCTTTAAACGTCCTAATGGGGCTACATGATGATTTATATAACGAGGTGGAAAAACCTTTCTGCATATTAAAGATACTCCTGGCTTTAATATTTAAAGCTCTCTGTGAATGCAACAGGTGTTTTTTTTTATTTATTTATTTATTTACCTCTGCTGCACTGGTGTCCAGACTCTAACTCCCAGTGTCTCTTTTGGTCACGTGTTTTTTTTGTGTGTTTTTTTTTTTTTCCGGGATGAGCGTGTATTGCGTGGCTACTAAAGCGGTCTGATTGTGCCGGAAGCCCCCCCTCCTCCTCCTCCTCCCCCAATCCACCCACCCCCACCCCCCTCCCTCCCTCCCTCCACCTTTCTCTCACTCTACCACATGTGCTCCCAGCAGCCAAACATTTGTGGATGGATTTGAGTTTGGCATTTTCCTTTTGAAATCAAAAATCCCAAAAAGGGGTCATATAATCCCTGTTAAATCACAATTGCACTTCCAGTAATTAGCGCCGACCTCGGAGGGAGAACTTCGTGTTTGCGTTGTTACGACATCGTCCTCCCATATGGACGCATGCGAAGAGCGGGCGCGGGGCTCAAGTCCGTGCAGCTCACAAACAGCTGAAGTTGGCGTTTGGACTGTAACTTGAGCTCATTGTGGAGGAAATTCTCTCGTAACGGTGCACTCAAGCAGCTTTTGTTGCGACTGATATAAAGCGACAGAGTACGCCGGACTGCAGAGAAAGCCACACAAACGGGTTGTTCGAATATCATAAACCAAATTTAACCTCTTACTGTACCGTTTTATTTTCCAATTTATGGAGCTTCGAGTATGATGAAATCCTTTGACAGTATCATATATTGTTTATTCTACACTTTACTGATGTTTACCAGTGACGAAAACAGCCAATATTCCATAGTTGTTGTGTTTTTTTTATTATTATATTTTTTTGCTCAAACTGTGCAAAATGTTCCATACTTCTTTCGCAAAGTTTTTTTTCTACATTGCCCCAAACTTTAGCTCGGCATATTTACAACTTTTGAAAACTTTTTCCAACAGGATTTAAAGTTAAGTTTGATACACGTTTGACAGCAAAAAGGGTTTAAATGGTGTCTTTATTGCTAATTAATCAACTGACTAATTAAAGCTGAAGTTATATAGCGTTATAGTTATATAAAGTAGGAATCAGTATTAAAATTATGCATTTATAAAAAAAAAAAAAAAATTGCATGATGTGGCCTAGTGTGCATTAAAGTTTTTTTTTTTTCACTCAAATTACAGATTTTCTTTCTCACTCACTGGTTCCCGGCTCCTTTTTGCTTTTGACCCCATGATGCAAAACACAACCTAAAGACTTTTCTATTAGTCCTTTTTTAAAATGTAGTTTGTCGTGAATGTGATAACTACAAAGAAAATTCAATTTACTACCAGTGTATAGAAATCTCAGACAGCTAAAATAAAAAACAAAAAACTTTCTTTACATCAGACATAAATCAGAAATGATGTCTTCTTGTATTTGAGCGCGTCTACCCTTTAAATGTCCGACCTGTGTGTGTGTGTGTGTGTGTGTGTGTGTGTGTGTGTGTGTGTGTGTGTGTGTGTGTGTGTGTGTGTGTGCCTACATGTGTGAGACTGGCTTGCATAGTGGCATAAAAGCACACAATCCTCTTGACAGGACATTTCATGTTATTTTGGCCAGAGACGCCGATCTGGTGAACCTCATTCACATTTCTCGTCTCGGAGTCCCCTCGGGATTATTTTTAGCAGCTGAAAGTGGCTGTTTTCAAAATAAGTTCCTGACCGTATATATCAAAAGATCCCAGTGCCACAGTGGTGGGCTCACTCTGTGTGCCTGCCTGTGTGTGTGTGTGTGTGTGTGTGTGTGTGTGTGTGTGTGTGTGTGTGTGTGTGTGTGTGTGTGTGTGTGTGTGTGTGTGTGTGTGTGTGCAACTACAGGGCACCGAGAGACTGGGGGGACAAATGGATTCCATGTTTGCAGGAAAACACGCTGCAGGCGCAGGAAAACTTTGTTGTTTATGAAGAACACGTGAAACCAATCAAATCTGAATTATCTTCCTGTTGTTCCAGCTTTTGTCGTTTGCAGTTTTTTAAAGTTCTGCTCGCCAGCGGTGTCACCACCCAGCGAGCAGGTCTGTGTGTGTGTGTGTGTGTGTGTGTGCATGAAAGGTAGAGAGACTGAGTTTACACACACACACACACACACACACACACACACACACACACACACACACACACACACACACACACACACACACACACACACACACGCTCTCCCACTGCACACATTGCATTTAGTGCTCTTTTCACTGCAGTCACCCTGAGAGTGACTTCACATGGTTTGCCACTTTCAGATTAAATGTCCCCACACTTTTTTTTATTGAGCTATTCCTGGTGGAGAAGGTGTTGAAAAATGCAAATTAACAGTTTGTTTATATCCTCAAGATGCAGGGAAAACACGTCTTCAATCTCCAGACACACACACACACACACACACACACACACACACACACACACACACACACACACACACACACACACACACACACACACACACACACACACACACACACACACACAAGTTTGCATGGGGACAAGCGTCTGAAAACCTCAAAGGGGATCTGATAAATAGTCAGCCCACAGGAAATGATTTGCAGATCTCCTCAGCATAATAACCCATTTACATCCTTGTATGGAGCTCCGAAACACACACACACACACACACACACACACACACACACACACACACACACACACACACACACACACACACACACACACACACACACACACACACACAGCTCCACTTCTGTCTAACACACACCACATGCACGGACAAAAAACGCACAGGTATACGTGCAAACAGCAACTAAACTGCACGGAAAACACACACAAAGAGACACACACACACACACACACACACACACACACACACACACACACACACACACACACACACACACACACACACACACACACACACACACACACACACACACACACACACACTTTTCTCCAGGCTCACATGACTGCATCTGTTTTCCAGAGCTACAGTGACAAAACTATGTCATTTTTCTTTTTCTTTATTGACTGTCAGCCAAACTACAGCATGCTGCCATGATAAACTCATTTTCTATGTCTCTCTCTCTCTAATAACTTCCCCATCACGTTTCTTTTTTTGTTTTTTTTTGTTTTTTTATGACCAACCGCTCCCTCTCCGCTGCACCTCGGAGAGCAGGTGTTCAGCTCATTCAGGGAGGGAGAGAGCACAGCGAGGTCAGCTTCATATTGGAAATAAATGTATACGAGGGCGACCGCAGTGGACGTGACTGTACTCTGAGTGCAATTACATGTGTCTTCTGTAAGGCACTTATTACATTCATGAAGTTTTCATTTTGTATACGAGATAAGATTTGAGCTTTAATTGTCCTTGAGAGGTTTTCTTTTTATTACTTCCATAATTATGAGGCTTTTACCATGACATTATTATATTTTGATGTCAGATGTGGGAGATTTTATGGTGTTCAGTTCCTGAAGTGTTAAAATGTAAAAAAAAAAAAAAAAAAAAAAAAAAAAGGTTGTGGGAAAATACAAGTATTCGTACAAGCAAGCAACTTTTTCATTTTTTTTTGTTTTGTTGTTCTTTCATTCATTGAAAAAAAACAAAAAACAATCAGTTTTACACTTTATTGTAATGGCTTCTCATTCAGAGTCTTGCTGAAATGTTATAATAATAAATACAATTACAGTAAATCCTCTCTTGGCCTCAGGATAAGTCGTTTTTGAGCTTTTTAGGCTTCAACTGAGTGTTCGTCATATGTTTACTCATTTGTGAGCGAAGCAACAGAAAAACACAGTATTGTAAAAGGGCGTCGGATGTAATAGTTTGCCAAGAAAACAATAATGAAACATTTGATCCTTTTTTATTAATAGCTGTAAAGCCTAAAGTATCTACCATAAGGCAGCGAATTAAAAACGAATAATAAAATCAAGAGGAAAAACGTATAACTAAACTCAGGGGATGTCCCATCAGATTCACAGACTTTGGACCTCTGTTTATGAAATTAGATTTTACTTTCTATTTATGTCACTATTTCAACTCCTCTTTTAACATGTCTGTCATAAAATGCTCCACAATGAAAAATGAAGGCAACAATTTTCTTTTAAAGGTGTTAGATACTGCAAATAAAACACAAGACTTTGGTATTTGCTCACACGGTGGCACTAAAACATGGAATGGTGCCAAATCAGGGGACTCAATAATATAAAGAGTGGAGATGAATTACACGAAACTGTGCTCAGGGGGAAAAAAATGACTGTCATCAAATGTGATGGTGTAACCCTCTCAATGATACGGTTATGTTTGCATTTGTACCTTGAATATGCAGAGGTGTCTCTCAGAGGGAGGTGTCAAAAAAGACATTTAACACAACTTTACAGTTATCGATCTGACAAACAGGCAAACAGTTAGAGTTAATACTTTACTTTCGCTCCGACAGAAATGTTTCACATTTTAACAAGCAGTCCAATATTATAGAGTATCTGCACTTCATCTCTGATTACACATCACCAGTCCTGTAACTGCAGTACTTTGGCAGTTGTAGTATAAGAAGCAGCAACATGGCTCTGCACCATAATACTAATACAACTATATAATAATACTATATTAGTTCTATATTTTTAGTTGCATGCTGTTCTATTGGTGGCTACTGTATATCATGGCATTCTCTTACATTCCTCTGCATTTCACGGTATTATATTATTACTGTGAATGGCTTATGTTGTATTTTCTGCATTAATATTATATATAACATCATCCCTGCCATGTATTGTTATATATAGGCCTATATTGTAGTTTTTCAATATGTACCTATATTTGTTGACTCCTGTTTGTTGTACTATTGGATTTCTTTCTTAAAGCATCATTTCTCTCTTTTTTTTTATTTTATACAACTATTTATTCATCTAATATGGTAATAAGTAACTGACTTATAAACAGTTTGAATAATGTTAAAAACAAAACGCGAAAATCTTAATTTAGTAGCAGAAAAATGTTAATTCAGTTGATCATCTTGCGTATTGGTAACAAAATGTAACTATTCGGATGGAAATGTGGGGGAAACTATCATAGTGGAACTTTATAAAGAATAATAAAACAGATTTTTAATGAGATGTGAAGCTTGTGCTCATGTTTTGGCCTTTTCCCCACAAACTGAACAAACTGCACAGGTTCTTAGTTTAATTTGTGGGGGAGTCGTGTTTCTCGATACTATTTGATACGGCGCAGGAAGAAACTGCACCACAACGCAAATAGTTAGGAATTATTAACGTTCCGTTTATTTACTGTTTGAGCGGTGATCAATCAGCGATTAAACCCAAACTCCGCAGATGGTGAAAGGAGCTTTCCTGGTCACGTGAGGTGAAAAACGAAAAGGACAGAGAGTCACTTATTTGGCTAAGCGATGCCCCCTTAAAGATCACTGTGGCGGTTCCCATGGTTTCCATCCCTCCCCCCCTTGTCAGTGAATACAACAGTAAGCATAACATTTCACACTAAGAGAAATTAGGAGCATGGAAGAAAAGTAAACATGGGAGAGTTTGGAAGCTGGATATTTTGGAAAAGAAATCCTGTGTTTGTATTAATATTTCACCTCTGGGAAAACTTCTGTCACTGACAATTTAAAGGGCACGCCGCCAACATTATGTCAATTTGCTGTTACGCTGGTATTTACGACTTTATTGAATTAGGGCAGAAAGTCTGCGGTGGGTCTAGATGTTTGGGGTGGTAGGAGAAGAAGAAGAAGAAGAAGAAGAAGAAGAAGAAGGAGGAAAAGGAGGAGGAGGAGGAAAAAAGAGAAAAAGAAAGCGGCCAGTTTGGAGTGAGAACGGAAAATCGTGACTTATTTTTGTTTCAAATGTGTTTCCGTCCACATATGGTCCTTGTTTTGGCCTGTATACTGAGGATCTCAGCGGTGACCCGTGACCCGGCTCCTCAGACTGACATGATTTTGGCTGTCTCACTCTGAGTCCTGTTCGACCCCGTGTCCCCCCGAAGATCAAGGGTCACCTCCAGGGAGCAGCAAATTAACCCAATGTGTCAAAGCTGGTATGACACCATGTTCAGCCGAGCTCTGCTCTTTAAATATTCGCCTCTTCTCCACTTGCATTTGATGTTAAGCTGTCTCTTGTCTTTTTTTCTTTTTTTTTTGGTGGGTTATTTTAAATTCTACCTCTCTTCAAAGTTTATGGTGTGTGACTAATTTCCCCCCTTTTAACCTCCTCCATCCATTTCTGCTGAAATCCCTCCCTACTACACAGCAATCACCCCCCCCCTCCTCTCTTCTGTCTCTTTTTCTTTCCCCCCAACATCTTCCTTCTTTTTCTTTTGGCCCAGGACCTTCTTCTTGTCTGATCTTCCTCACCGTTTCTCACTCTGTCTCTCTCTCTCTCTCTCTCTCTCTCTCTCTCTGCCCAAATCCTCCTCTCTCTCTCTCTGTTTCTCTCCCTGCGGTTAAAGACGTTTCAGTTCAGCTGTCACAAATTATGTTCGCCTGCCCAGCTGTCAAAACAGGGGGGTGTCCCTTTCATTCCACCTCACGTACTACGAAAGGAGATGGGAGGGGAGGAGGGCTTTAACGCTCGTGTTTGGACACAAGCAATTATCTCTAATTATTGTTTTTCTTTTCAGTTTCCCCGTCCCAATGGAGGTCCGAAGAGACGAACATGCAATAATCCGCTCCAGTCGTCCGGGATCAGTGGGCCTTCGGAGTCCGGGCTCGGTCCTGGGACTCCGTGGCTTTCATCTCAATGTGAGTCAGGAGTTGATTCAAACATGGAGTGATGGGAGAATTAACCCCTGAGACCCAGCTTTCAATGGGCTCAGCTAAGAGATTATATGTGTTGATGGCAGGCTTTTATATCCACCGGGCTTTCAGAACTTCAGCTGTTAAATCAAGGCACCGCAGTCGGGATTTTCACCTTTACGTCTTCGGTGGATGGACCCCCTCGTCCTCTCCTCCGGTACCTCGCGGCCCCGAAACTGTGCGAGAGGCTGAGAAAGATTTCCTCGGGACAAATTACACAAATTACAACCGTACGCGTTCGGAGCTGAAGGACTCTCATCAGACTGCCACTGGGAGTTTATATTCAATGTGTGGCTTCAGATTCCCGTGACCGTCTCTGAGCCTTTGGGATTCGAGCTCCGTTTTTTTTGTGAAGATATGCAGACTACTGCAGAAAAAGTAAATGCACACAAACGTGAGCAGGGGATCCGAAACATGCAGCCCATGTCAGAGATTGTAATTAATTTGCAGCCGACATCTTTGGTGGTCCGCGCAGGATACAGCGAGGAGGGAAAAAAAATACAAGGAAAATCCTGTCCGTCTTCGCAGACTCGTACAACATGTTGCATGCATCCTTTGGTTTCAACACGCGTGCCAAACCCAAAGGATGTTTTTGGGGAAACAAAAAGCCGCACGTCGCAAATATGACTGACGTGAGGGATGTCGGGCCACGCAAGGAAGAAAACAAAAGTCACTGTAGATAACACAGAACAGCATGCTAATTCAAAAATATCACGTACCTCGGTTTCACGCGGCGTTGAGACACTCTCCTTCAGCACGACTTGTCTGACACCCTGCAGAATCTCCTTGCAGAAACTGTTTATAATGAAAGCGCAACCACAACAGCGTTTGCATTTTTTTTTTTTTCAATTTTGTGGCGATAAAGTCACTTAAATGTAAACACTTGTGGGAGCAAAGTAAACGCATTTACATATTTTCACACCGAGCATGTTTCCGGTTCGCTGGTGTGTTAGCTTGTTAGCTCACCAGCTACAATACCTAAGCCGTGTCATTGCAGCTAAATTCTGCACCAGCGGCGGTCAAGTTTCCCCGACAAGTCTACGGCTGCACAATATGGTAGAAAAGAATCATTCAGATTACACACGGTTAACATTTTCTGATATTTGACACGTTGCCGACAATATTTGTGTCACAAATGCAAACGTCACCCATATCATTTTCCCTGATTAAACTAATCTGTTCCACTTTTATGCGCGCAAATCTAAAACTACGCCGCATGTGAAAAACAAAATCTTCGGCTACAAATTTGATCAGCATTTTATTTACAGCTGGCTTTTAAAATGAAACTTAATTGCGGAAATATCCATGATGCATTGCTCTTTCATATTTCATTAAAAAAAAAAAAAAAACACACAAAAAAAAAACACAAGAGGGACAGAATTAAAGTTAGTAATTTAACAGCTGAATATAAAGCTGGTGATCATGACAACCCCGAACCTCGTACTGTATTTGGTCAGCCTATAATATAAATCTCTAAATTAAATGTACAGACCACCAAGGTATAAGTATATGTGGTATATTCACACATGTAGGAGTTGCGCACTGCCTTTAGTGTGGAATCATTTTGCCTGTAAAAGTCATCCGTGTCACTGAAAACCACTAAAGCAAGCTCAACCTCATTGAGTTATGAGCTTTCCATGTGCTTGATGGACTGAGACCTAAATCCTTCCCTTGGGTTTTTCCACGCTGAGCCAAAATGACATTTGTGGAGCAAGTGGTAGTTATGAGGTAACAGATTAGTGAAAATGAAAAAGAAAAAAAACATATTTTTACTTTGGTCACGATTCACTTCCTCGTTGTTTTTTAGCCACTTAGGGCTGCTGGGATTTTTTTTCACCTAATTGGAATTTTCACCTAATTAAGTTGATATGCCAAACTTGTCAAACATTTACAGGCTTTTTAAATATCTAGCACATTTATTCGGTTCCATATAACTATTACCGTTTCAGCCTGGTGTCAGGCCCGCAGTGTAACACACCTCTGTGTCCACTGCATGGTATTGTGTCAGTGTCACGTTTTACCCTGCCCAGGCGTGAAATGTACACGCATGTTTGACCGGGGTCAAATAAGGAAGGCACCAACAATGATCTTTTCCTAAATCTAACCAAGTAAGTTTGTTGCCTAAATCTAACCAAAGTTTTACGGTGAAACATTTAACATAAAACATGACCTTTTCGTAACCTAACTTTGTGGTATTTGGTGCCCGAATCTTAATTACATTACTTTTCACGCAATATCGACACGGTGCCCTTTAATGGGCTGATGGGTGTTTTACATTCTTTGGCGTAATACCGGGTTGGCTGTTCAGTGCTTTTTTTTTGTTTTTTTGTTGCTGAAATAAGAATGAGCTAAAAGACGCCATAGATTTCTGTAGAGTTGAAGAAAACCGCAGCGTTGGGGGAAAATTCTCTGTGTTGATCGTAGCTGCTTTAACTCACAAAAGAAAAGTAAAGAGAAGCGAAGCGCTCTTATCTCTCTCTGGGCGATCATAATACCCCCCCCAGCCATGGCCATTCTCTAAGGTCATAGCTGACCCATGTGATTCTCCTGCTTCGCGCTGTTATATGTCTTCCCCCCCCCCATCTGCCCCTCCACCCCCTCCCCTATCCTCACATTGTCCCAAAGGTGGCACATCTTGGCCGGTGTCACATCCACCCCCCCCTCGCCGTCCCCTCCCCTAATTCCTCTCCCCTACGGTCTGATCCACTCCTTTTTTTGTGTCCCCAGTCTATAGCGGAGACATTACATGGCAGATCTCCATTGTCCGGCCCCGGGCTCTGTGTGTAATCTCTCTTGTCAAAGGGAATATTCAGCGATTAGCCCTCTGCAAATTACAAGGGGTGATCAGTGTGTCTGTTCAGCCCTCATTAACTGCTAACAGGGCTTCATCAGAACCACCCACACTACCGGGACCTTCAACCTCTCACCCCTGACACCTGGAACTTTCACATGACGGCTCCCAGAGCGTAGACGTCTTTCTTTATCGGACAAACTCTTCTTTTGGTGTCTCTCTGAGGCATCTGGGTGCGACGGGGTGATTAAACGGTTGCGGTTGGTAGCTTAAAAGACGATAAAAGATCCTTCCGCCAAAAGGTCCACATCCTTTCCAGTGACTGGTCTCAAAGTGGCGTCATGAAGTAATGAGCAGGTTGTCATTGCCCGCATGACGACACACTTGTCACATCGGTGGCCTCCAATCTATAAAACTGAATCGACGTTGAACGTGTCATTCAGCGACATGACACGCAGGCGCCGCGCCGTGTCATCTCAAGACCACCCATCTGTTGCATGTTGGACCAACAGAAGAGTCTCGAGGTGTAATATCAAGCAGATGGGGTTTGGCCCGGTGAAGAGGGCACGTGAGAACGAGGTCGTCTACGATGCTGGTCAACTGGTCATTTCTCCCAGCCCATTAACCACCTGGGCTCGCTGTGTTTTGTCAGCTTCTCCCCAGTTTTAGGTTTCATTCGCCGTGCTTTGAAATCAAACACGGTCGCCCCACACACGCCCAGAAACAAAGCTTTCTCTGACAAACACACATAAACACTTCCGCGTATGTGTGTGCGCGCACCGAGGTCTGATTCAACCGCCACACATATGCACATCCACACGCACGAATGGGCGACCCAGATATCGGAGAAAAACATTGGATTTTCGTGTCATTTTTTTGTTGCAAACTTTAAACTGCAATGCTTAAAACCAGTAACGCTGCAGTTAATAGGAAGAATTGCCATGAAATTTGGTGCAGATATCCATAATGCCCATCAAATGAATGACCTTTTCTTTTAAAAAAAAAAAAAAAAAAAAAAAAAATTTGAAGCTCTTCCAATTGATGTGGCCAAAAAAAATTTGGTTCAGATATTCATGGTTTTGTGAAGATGACTCATAATTACACCCTCTAACTTTCACTTGCTACATCCACACTAATGTGTTTTTGTTTTAAAGAGTATAACTTTGGCTACATTTATGCTTGCCGTCCGCACCACTTCAATGTATCTGAACCCCTAAAAACAGAGACTTTTGAATACCGTGACGGACAGACACTTCCTGATTGAGTCTTACCAGTCATGATGTGTCTTTCCCTGATTCGGCACGCCCCTATCACATGACCCTTTCCACAGGAACTACACCAGCATTGACTACCAGCGGTGAATTCAACATGGAAAACAAATAACAAGGCGTTGCTGACCTTGTTGTCTCTCCCAGGAGCTGTTGTGCAGTTAGGTCCTGCATTTTTTTAAGACTACTGCTGCCTACATGCACAGGAAGCAAGCTTATATTAGAGCGATTTGCGACAATTTCAACAGAAACACAGCATGTAATGGAGTTCCAGAAAAACACTGATGTATTCGGTCTAATCAGATGAGATTTTTCAGTCATCACCCAACAAATCTGTACGGCCACCACCGTCTTTTGGGTCCAGATTACATCTGAACGCTCAGCACTGAGCCCAAAGTGAGTCATCAGCTTCAACCAAACACAAGGTAAGACACAATATTGGGAGCAATTGACTGCACACACAGCAAGCTAAAAAAATAAATAAATAAAAAAAAAAGGCTCGCTAAATCCACAGAGTCAACAGAAGAGTGAAATATTCTTTTGAATGAGTGTGTGTAACTACAAGCACTGTTTAGTGGATGTTGTTGTTAGTAGTCCAGAAAGAGTGCTAAAAACATGTGCAGGCTCAGGATCATAACTTTGGTGACTCCAGTAATACTCTGCTTTATGGCCAAACGCCTGCTAAACTAAAGGCATTTCCCTTCCTGGTTGTGTTTAGTTTCAATTAGCATATAAGCATTGTCTCTGTCAACATGTTCAAAGTAGCCTTCAAGCATGAGCAGTTAGCTCAAAACACCACTGTGTCAGATTCAGAGAAATCTGCTTGCGTGGCTGTCAACGCTAACATTTGTCAAATCTTTGCGTTAAAAACTTTCCAAATGAGCAGCAAATGATCTGACTGCAAAGTTGCCAGTTTTCCTCCACAGGGAAATCACAGGGGAAAAAAAGCGTAACGTGGCATCTTGGATTTTAACTCAATATAAAGTGAATTAAGTGTCAGAACAAGCAGGTGCTGCACTTGTGATGTTTTTGGAGTGTGACTTTTTTTTTTCTGAATTTGAAGAAACACAAGAGAAAAATTGAGCTGGAAATTCAAAAGTTCACGAGGTCGGCATACGTCGGGCCAGACTGATCATCTTATGCTGCAAACCCTCGTACTTTAAAAACCCACATGTGAAGATCTTTTTGTGCTTTCGCCAGCACATTAAAAGGCTGTGGACAGATTTAAGTGATAAGTAGAGAAATCTTTCCGCATGAAAGAGGAGCTGTAGTTGCCACTCTCCTTTCCAAAAGCTGCATCAGCTGCAACATCTTAAAACTTCACCTTTCAGCCTGTGTCGTAGCAATCACCGCCGAGAGTTCGAGTACGATAAGACGTGAAAAATACAAAGGAAACCGATACTCTTCAGAGGTCTCATGGTGTCCAGACGCCACGAGGAAATGAAGCGTTCTATTCCCAAATGTTGAATACCAATTTTGTGGGGAGAAAAAAAAAAATGCTGATCATTATCAGATGTAGAAGAGACTGTTTTAAAACACGGTCAACCAAATATTGCTGTGTTTTTTACACTTACAAATTAAGTTGAAATTTGGGTTTTTGCTTTGTTCAACTTCCTTTTTGAAAGAACACATCACATTTTTAAGGTGTTTTGGGAAGAATTCTTCACAAAGCAAGTTGAGTCTGTACTTTATTAGATTGTGCTGCTTTGTATTGAACTGTCATTGATGAGTTAAAGCTGAGGCGGTGAAATTTAATTCATATTGTATGGTCCACTTGTAAAAAATAACCGCAAACAATACCATCAGTTCATATTTCAGTGCAGAAGATATTCATTAGACTGTCAGCGAGCCCGAGGCCTTGTTTCGCTGGTGCTTTATTACTTAATCATTGAAGAAGCCTCCTTCAGCATGTCCCTTTAATTATGGTTTTCTTTGTAGGGATGCGTTCAAAGTTACAGCGCAGATTAAACTGTTGGAGGGACGAGGAAATGACTTTTTACAAACAGGAAAATCATTCATTAAAATCCCTTGATTTATTTCTAACTGATTGGGATTTTCACACGCAACAGCATCTGATGGTGTGGGTGTTTTACTATGTATAATACTTATTACCTAACATACCACTTTTTGTTTGTTTTGGCCCTCATTGAATTTAAAGGTACACTCGGGAGACACTTTATTAAGTACACCTGCACGTTCATTATGTCTATAATAAGTTCTTTGGACGCTGTCACAAAGGTTTTACTTGAGTTTTACATTTTAGCTTGCGTTATAGTGTAAAACTGTTGTACTGGATTGCATTATATTCAGCGGTGCTTGTGACATTCTTCACCCTCATGAATGTAAATGAAAAGGACCAAAAAATTGTGACTAATAAACAAACTTAAATGTGCATATTTCGGAACATTAAAAACTTTGTGAGGGTAAAATTTACAGCAGGATTGTTGAATTGATTTTCAAGAGATTATGTGTACCTAATAAAGTGGCCACTTCTGAACAGTCGTTGGTCAAACGATTAAGAATTTCTTGTCACACCAGATTGAACCAGTCAGTACCAAACATATTATTTTTGGAGTTTGACTGATTTGGATTGTTCACCTATTCCCATTCGATTAATTTGATATAGTTTCACGTTGTTTTGTTCGTCCGTGATTATTGCTGCTCAGCCTTTCTGTCAATATGACGAGCTGAATTTTTGTGTGTGCTGCCTTCAGATTTAACACGAGTGATGGAGCTTTCGCTGTCGTCACGGGGACACACCCAGCCCTGTTGTGTTGCTTGACGACAAGCAAGTCTCCCGTTTCCATTGGTGGACTGAAATTCTGGATGGTCCGCATTAAAGTCAGTCTACTCTGATAACATGATAATAACCATCCGATGAAATCATCCTGATCTTTTCATGATCCACTTCAAAAGACTCCCGCCGTGCTCATTGATGCCTCTTGTTTGTATCACATGCAGTTGTGAAACACTTCACCGCCCTGATCACCAACAGTGTCGTCTTCTGGCTGTGAAACATCTTCCTCTTCATCACAGTCGCGCTGCAGAATGAGTGATGTCCCTTGTTGCCTCCTCTGGAGACCATTTTAAAAGCGCGTCTCTCAGAAACATGTTGCGCATAAAACATTTTAAAATACAGCTTCTGAAGTAGAAGAATTTATCACCGCTGATTCGCTTTACACACACACACACACACACACACACACACACACACACACACACACACACACACACACACACACACACACACACACACACACACACACACACACACACACACACACACACACCAGAAATCCAGCATCTGGATTTTCTCAAAATTGTTTTGCATTTACCGAGCATCACTGTCATCACCATAGCTATAGATCATATTCTCTCATGAAACAATGTGCGTCTGGATTTTTAGGCACATATATTTACTACAAAAAAACAGCTAAAACATTTATAACTGGAAAATAATCCATTTATTTCAATGCAGAGGTAACAGATGTAGGAAATCTGTAAGGAATCGTGAGCAAACTAACGCCCAATACTAATTTTCCCTAAATCAGCGGTGTCACTTTAAAAATCATTACGGTGACAAAATTATACACAAAAATAAATAAAGATATGATTAAACTTTTTGAAAAGGAATAAAAACTAGATGGGTTTCCACAAATCAAAAGGTATATACTTATGATTAAGATGTTGAAAACTTGACAAAATGTCACCATCAAGAGCTCCCCTTTTCTAAACCAGAAACTAAAACTATTCATCTACATGTGTGTGGTTGGGTTAAAAGATGATTGCAACATGTTGGCTTCTCTGCTCATGAGAAAATTCGCAGAGAACCATCGCCTCGCTGTCTGTAAGTCGCGACGAGGACCACACTCGAAGCCCTCGCCCCAACCCCAACATCCCCGCTCTGCTCCATATCGATTATTTCCATAAAATGTTATTATGAAGCTAATTGTGCTCCTGTACTTCACATCAGGTCTCTAGCATATGAAAGTCAATAAAAATGTGGTATTTGTGGGCTCGAGGATAAATCCACTTCAACCTAAATGATCTAACATCCCCCCCTCACTTATTAACTCGGCTGGATTTAAAAAATTTCAGCATGATTTGTGTGAACATTGCAAAACCTTCTGGCTGAGAAATGATCGATTTTACCCCCATAGCAAGGGCGTGTGAGAGTCTCTTTAAGCCAAATGCGTGCAGAGTAATGGTTATGGCGCAGCACAAGTAGTTAATGCTCACTTAACCGAGCGCGGTAAAAGTAGATAAAAGTGTCGATTACTAGAAGTATTATTTGAAAGGCAGCGTGCAAGGGCATAAGTGGATAAAAAAGAATAAAAGTTCTAATTCTGAAGAACCATTATCTGTTCTGATTAATGGTGAAAGTCAAGCGAGAAACTGGTGGAAGATTTTGAACAACATCCTTTGGTGAAGAAATGTTGGCGTAGAGGAGGCCAGCTGTGCCGCTCTGATGAAGATATTGCGCGGTAAACAGTTCCAGCCTCCTTCCATGGAGCTCGGGATTGTTGCAGTAAAAAAAAAAAAAATGGCACGGAGAATGTAAGCTGTGCGCGCCCCAGCTGAGAGCCACTGCTATCAGATGGAGGGGCGCAAACCGCAGAGTGTGGGACCATGTGGGGCAGACCACCCATGAGCGTGCCTTCCCCCCCCCCCCGCCCCCCATTTTTTTTTTTTTTTTTTTTTTTTCCCCCCTGGCTGCAGCTGGAAGAGACACAATGCTGGAGCATGGGAACCGAGCGGCAGCCATCAGCCGTGGAGCTGGTCCTTTTAAAACTGGGGGATATTTTTGGTTTAGTAACATGAAGATCGGTCTCACTTGACTTTCACACAGGGTTTTTTTTTTTTTTTTTTTTTTAAAGGCCTTCCTTCTGTCTAATGCTTTTCTGAGCCTTTATTTGTTTAAGAAAAGTCCTCTGAGGGTTTCTGACATGTGCTGTTGAAAGTGACGCAGCCCGGAAGTTAGATAGGAGATGTCGAGACAAGGATCGATGTCCGAGTGAAATCAAAGAATCTTCTTTCCCTTAAGACACTTTGAACAAGTCGAATTTTAATTTTAGTCGAAGTTGAAATCAATTTAATCTGTGCTTCACAGATTGAAATTTTTGATGTCCAATTTCTTAGAATTTTTCAGGTTCAGATTTAAACAAAATATGCGTCTCAAAAATCTTTGATCCAATCACCTTCCCAATTGTCGTTCGCATCAAAACTATCATCTGTCACTTTGTGTTGCTTTGAGCTACGTTATAAAAAAGACTTTTGTTAAAAACGTTGAAACCCAAAGCTGAGGCGTTCAGGCTGGGATGTTTGGGTTAAGTAACCCCCTGGGTTAATAAACTAAACAAAGGTAAACCATGCAAAATGGCCGCAATGAAATCCAGGCTAAGTAAACGAAGCAGAGTTTACAAGATACAAGCGGGCTGGGACTGCGTGCGTGAAACTTTAATGTGAAACAGGTGATGAGCGTGTTTTTTGCTCTAATAAAGAGGGAGGGAGAATCCCGGTACAGTAAAGATCATTTAAAAAAACAACAACATTACATTACAAACGCACGTGTCGGGATATTTTAATGCGCTCGTAGCGTATCAGCATGTCCCGTCCTGTCCTGATAATACAATAACAGCCTGTAGATGTTATCTGTGCCATATCATTTGATCAAATATCGCAGGTCTGGTGGAAGTCTGGGCTCATTTTGGGGGATTACATTATGTTAGGCCACTAAATTGTTCTGTGAGTCTTAAAGCACGAAGTCTGGCAGCCGCCTCCCGATAAAAGCCCGCAGCTCGTGTTTTCACCATTCTTGATTTATATCTTATCTGAGAGATTATCCACCGAGTCTTCCGAGAGGTTGTCTTCACTTTAGGTGAGTTACTGTGTTCAGGTTTTTTTTTTTTTTTTTTTTTTTCAATCTCAAGTCTGGGGAACAAACACGGTGCATGGAGCAACTCCAGAGAAAATATGAACCCCAAGAACAACAAAAGGGTTCTTTTTAACTTCTTCAAACCACATCTCCCAATAAAAGCTGAACAAACATACCCTGCCACTTGCGAGCGGCTGCTGTCCAGCGAGTTTCACAGAAAAAGGGCTCGCTTTCAAAAGGGGGGGCTTATGGGCCTAAGGAAAACTTCACCTTAACTGGAATAATAAAAAGCACACCACCCAAACACTGGCGATTTGTTCCTTTCCTGTCGTGTTTTCTCTGGGCCTCCGCTCGTCACTCTCGAAGCTTTGAGAAGTCGGCGCACATTTAAATGTTTTCATTTTAGCCTGTGTTTTGCGGTCTGTTGATCCTTTTCGGGGAGAATAATGTGATGTCAATTTAAAAGATGTCAAATGTGCTATGAACTACAGTAAACCACATTGTTGTTGGACGTCTGCAGCAAGAAAAACCTGACGGTTGCGAAGGGGGGGGGGGGTGGACTCGAGACCCCCGTCACAAAAGAAGGGACATCCATCCCCCGAGCGCCTCCCGGGGAAGACAAAGCGGGTTTAACGGTGGTATGAAACAGAGTGGCCTGTGAATGGTTACTGTTCAATTTGTATTTGGTTCCCCACTGGTCGCGGAGCTGAGATCAGAGCCGAAAGTGAAAACACATGGCGAGGGTCAGCAGGATCAGAGGACCGCCACACACAAGGCAGAAAGAAGGAAAAAGGCAATGGGAACTTGTGTGAAGAAATGGATTGAATAAACAGAGTCTGCAATCGCCTGCACCCTATTATCCTATAATTTACACTGCATGGGAGCTGGGAAATGCAGGCTGGCTAAATACGACCATTGGTTTTCACTGAAAAGTGTCGTTCCCCGCCTCACGCCAATCAAAAAGGCCGGCGTTATCGTCCGAGACAAGTTTTGAATTCTTTCAGGCCTAATGTGTTTGTTCTAAATATCCCAGGGAAATTATTACATCAGCAGCAAGCTATGTCTTCGGAAATAGCCCGCGCTTTGAAGTTTCCAGCAGCCAAACATACATTTAATTACATAATAACTTTGTAAAATTATGTTTGTACAATCAATAGCGAGGATTAAATGTGGAAATAAGAGATTGGGCTCAAAAATTGGCCGTACCATGACAAAACAAACTTCAGAGGGAGGAAAGGGCCAAGAAAATAACTAGAGATGAAGAATTAGACTGTTGGTTTGGCGCTGAGCTGAGCATCAACTCCCCCCCCCGAACCCCGTCACCCCCCGCTACAGTCCTGATGAATGTCAGCTCACTTCTTCCACCTCGCTTTAATTGCCGCTCGAACGCCAGCGAGCTCAACAGTAGTGAAAACATTTTTCCGATCTCTTTAAAAGACCTCCTATACGTTTCCAGAAGGATCCTGCTGCCAATTATTTATTGCACATCAAAGCGTTTTTTTTAATTTTTTTGTTACTCCAAATATGACCAAGGGTGCAGCCGTCCATCTGCTAACCAACAGCGATGCGGCCAAGATTATCACATCGCACGATGCTCTATAAGGCAGCGAGCGCCGACGTGACGTCAGTGTTTGTAAAGAAAACAGCTGATCTACTTTGATTGACTGTTGTCATTTAATTACACGGAGAGTATGAAAACCGTGTAGCTCAGCATTACAGTTCCTGTTTGACCCCGGTGAAAAAGCAAAGAGTGTCAGCGCTCCCAACAAAACATTATTAAAAGAAATGAAGGTGGAAACTCTTTAATGCGTTCTGTAAAATGTGAACAAGAGTTTCATTTCTTTTTCAGATTTCCACCAACTTCCCGCCGCGGATCCGGGACCGAAAGGCTAATTGGAGTCAGTGTTGTCCCATTTGAGAACGGAGCAGATTATTATGGCCTCTCATCTGTTTGGTTTGATGGGCACTGGCGGAGGTTATCCAGCCTTTGAATCTCTCTGCTTATTTATCCAACAGCTGGGCAAATACCCGCAGCCCTTCTGCATTAGAGTTCATTTTTAAACATTTAGAAAAGACAGGGTCCAGTGTTTATGCCTCCATCTTCCCTCACATCTGCACTTAATATTATTTTGCAGACTTTACGCAGAACAAGGGCTCAATCCTTTGTTATGACAGGAAGATATTTTGAACTTTTTGAGGATTAATACTGTTTGCTTTCCTGCTCACTCCCTTCAAAACAGCTCCGGGGTTCCAATAGGTTAAAGCTGAAATCCGTAACTGAATTTGGAAAGCCTAGTGCAGGGGGATATTGTTTT
Organism: Brachyistius frenatus; assembly: GCF_029030835.1. NCBI lineage: Eukaryota > Metazoa > Chordata > Actinopteri > Embiotocidae > Brachyistius > Brachyistius frenatus. The sequence continues at coordinate 1,494,658 of NW_027210634.1, read as the reverse complement.
CAATTCATCTGCCACTTGCATTACTCAGCTGGGATACATTGTCTCTTTTAACGATCACCCTTTTCCCTCATTTTCCCTCCATCACAGTTTTATTTTCCAGTTCATTTTCAGTGGAAATATGCATTGTTCCCCCACATAAGCAAATTTTGTCTCCATCCATGACAATAATGAAATCTACTTTATTTTTCATTCATAATTTGATCAATTTGTCGTTATAGTCTTAGTTTTTCTATAAAGTCATACTTCAGATGTTCATCTTAGATACAAATCCAGTGGCTGTTTTCTGGTCTAACTCACACAATGCACTGAAAGAGCTAAGGGAACAGAAATGATCACAGTGATGACAACTTTTGTACTGGAATTAATTGATAGATTTGGCAAAAAAGTTTTTTATTGGCGGGAAACGGGAAGAAAACTGCAGCTTATTGTGTTGAAGTCTGATGTTTGGTCGACCCGTCTATCCACCCTGACCTCATCCCTAAAGTTCCTCTAAAAAAAAAAACTAAAAAAACAACAACTCAAAAGTCATCTGTTTTAAAAATGACATATTTAGGAGGGGTTTTTTTCAAGAGAAAAAAAAATTCCCTACTGCCTTTAATTTGCTGAGATGTAATTCAGAAAACATGGAATTTGCAAATAGTCTCCGGTGATGTGGAAAGCCCCGCCCCCAAATTGACAGGATTGGTTCCTTAGGTATGTGATGTAAGAAACCCTACCTGTTTCAATCTGTGTTTTTGAGAAATGCCCAAGTCTTTGTTAACATTTTCTGCAAACCCTTCAGTATAAAATACATTTTCTTTAAAATACAGCTATGAAAGACAAACAAATCCATTGAATAAAAGATGTATCAGTGGCTGCTAAATGGATTTTTTTTTTTTTTTCAAAGAAGCTGCTCTAATCCACATATATGTATTAACAATGGATTAAATGACTGTATAATATGAAAGCGGTCACTTGTAGAGTCGTACTGGTTGGAGCTGTTTTGAGTGTGTGGTTTGGTGAACTGTCACTGCTCTGAGTGTCATTTCAAGCAGCAGCAAGCTGAAAGTTTCCATTTAAGAAAAAGCTCTAACCGACAGTGTGCTACCTGCCGAGCATCAACTGGCACACAAATTTAGCTGTGATTTACCAGCCAGCTGTTTCCCTCGGAAGTTCACAGAGAGCAAATCAAAGCTAACAGGAGAGTCAATATTAGACTTACATGGCACATAAAGTTAAAAGTGATGACATGTCAGAGTAATGTTTACAGGTTGTTGCTCCCAAGTGGCGGGAAAAGAAAATATTACGGGAAAAGTCAAAATTTTCATCCAACTGTTGCTGATTTACTTCAATAAATAAAAAAGTAATTGATGTAAATCTACGGATTAATTAAACTTTTTCTGTACATGTTACACTTTTAATATTCGCAAGATTACATTACGGACACACGGATACTTCCAAGTACATCATGAATACAGAATATTATCCACTGATTTTCATACTTTAATCAAAATACCAACAGGGAAGTGGTGTTTTCATCCATTTCCAAAACCAGATGAAATAAATGAACCGTCTTATTTCTTCACCGTGAGCCGATGCTGTGGTGGTTTGGAGTCAACTCTCCACCGTCAGTTTACAGTCTTATGGTGCATTAGACAGAATTGTAGTCAGTATTTGAGGTTTCTTTTTGTATTTCAGTTTGTTACTATAACCTCAGACACCGCGCGCTCTGATGTTGCTTTTTTCTTAAGTTATGAATGACATGTATGCGCTGGGTTCGCATGTATCTTCACAAGGCACCATGCAGAAACACCAACAGAGGCCGAAATGATTGGGAACAGACAACATTTGCCTCTGGTGGGAGACACCCAAGTCTTGATGTAACCTAGTGTTGTGTCGAATTCAAAGACGGTTGGCTTTTACGGGTCACTAGTCTTGATGGAGCGTTTCAAAACATGGCAACTCGGATTTAAATCTCATATCGGTCTGCGGCGGCTGCGGGGTTTGACTTTTTCAGCAGGGACCGATCAAACAGATTGTTGAGGACGTTTTCTGTTTGATATGATTAATTCAAAACATTGTTTAGCTGTAAAACTGGACCAAACAATTATCAGTTTTACTGAACTTTTATTCTTTGGTTTTAATGAGCGGGATTGGCTTCCATTTTGAGGTTGCACACTTAACATAAAAATTTTCAATTATTCTGTGGGGTAAAAAAGAATTTTTGGGGGGCAGAAAAAAAAGAGAAACCAATTTAAACACTTGGCTGGTGGAATCATGGCAGCTGCAACTAAACTCAATACATTGTCTTTCTAGAATTTAAAAAAAAGACTGGTTTAAATTTGTGTTTTATTGAATCCATGGACTACAGCAATGCAATTCATGGTGGGATGTTAATTTCCTTAATATGAAACAGACCATGTAGCAAAACTAATGGAACAAACCTGAAACAAATACAGCTCAGCTTTGGTCCTGATTGCTTGGCCCCGCCCACTCAGTCAAGGGATTAACCTCACCTGTGTGAGCGGGTATAGACACCTGCTTTTCTCCCAGTTCTGTTTGGCTGTTGGGGAGGCTTCTGTTGCCTGCTGGGTGTCTGTTTGGGTTTAGGTTGAAAGATGCAAATTGGGTGTCGTTTTTTTGTGGCCTTATGAGGCGGCTGGGGTGGTGACACAAGCTACAGCAGCGCTGATAAATACTGTGCTGAATGCACTAAGAGTGTTACATAAGGTGCCCAGAGTAACAGACCCCCAGAGAATTTTCACCTGACTCTGCAGCTCCCTTCTACACTATAGAGCATTGTAGCACCTTTTTTGAATTACAGTCCAACAAACCCCGCTCTCATCCCAGTTTCCAGACCTGCTCAGCACAAAACGGCTGATGACTTTAGCAACTTGATGGTGAACATAATGGAGCATTCAGCAGCTAAAGAATCAGATATCTCCCTCCGCTGTTAGAGAGCTAAAAGAAGACTTTGCAGCTTTGTACATGCCATAAACACAACTCTGAATGAGTGTTGTGCCTTGTCTGCTGGATGTGTAAATGAGCAGTCATTTGAATATGATCCTACACTGCAGTTAGAGAGATCTAAATGCAGTATTTTTACTTGTAATTGACCATTTTAAGATTATTAGGCAACTTTTATGAAAAGGATAAAGTTGGGGATTATTCAATATTTTTCTTATTGTCAACAAATCCCATGAAAAGACAAAAAACAACAACAATGGATTACCCTGTCTGTGTCACTCGGGTCAAAGCCTGTCAGTTCCCACTGAGGATCTTTTAAAATAGATGATATACTTTCATCTCTATAAAAGGCTGAATAATTTCTAAAGCAGCTGGACACTACAGTTTTAGCAAATGTTATTCAAACCAGAGGAGTTATGGGGGGATATTTTCAGCCAAGGATTTGATGTGGTTATTAAATTTTTATGGCAGCAGGACATTAGATGTGGGACTAACACAAAAAAATAAGAGTGCCCGAGTTCATTGTAACGAAGGAACATGTAGCCCTGCAGAGTGATGTGGCTAATTAACATGTTCCTAATTGTTTTTCTGACAACAATGGAGCTCTGCGCAAAAAAATGTATCGAGCAATTGGGTACACGGGAGTTATTTTTGCTCTTTTGAAGGGATTTGTGAACAATAACAGAAATATAGAACAATCAAAGCTAACCTATCATTAGACAACCCGGTATCCTGGCAAAACGTGAAATAGCCACGCTTTAGCCTGTCTAGGTGTGAAAGTTACACGTTATCCTGGAGTGCATGAAAATGACACCTACTGCATGTAATTTACAGGAAAATGAAACTTGTAGCTAAAACATGTGGTTTGGGTTTGGAGAAAGAACATGGTTGGGGTTAGTAAGCAAAAAACAACTCAACAAAAACTTTGTCACCTGCTGGATTTGAACCTCATTGTCTTGCATGGCAGTCTGTCACTACCTCCAAATACCACCAAAAAATGTCCTTGGTTGCCTCTATTGCAGGACCTTTGTCACATGATCTCACATGACATTGACGTGTGTGTGTAACTTTCGCGCCTTGACAGCCCAAAGAGTGACTATTTCACGTTGTGCTGTAGTGGACCGGCGTGTCTATTTCACGCTTTGCCGTGATACTCGGTCGAATTAGAGGTTATGAATATTTCTTACACCACCTGCAAAATTGAAGTCTTTCAGTTTGTTTGACTATTTTAATACAATATGAAGATCGTTTAGAGAGCGTATTGTAAGTTCAGGCTGCTCTTTTCACTGCTGACACGTCAATTGTACATGTGATGTAGACACAGTTTAAGTTGTAAGTGCGCATGTGTGGTTAATCATATTTTATGATTCGCATCACACGGAGAAAAAAAAAAATGACAACGTTGTCTCCCTCCGCCCTTTACAGTCATCTACTTTACTACTCAATTGACGGCGTCTTATACTGGCCACTACAGTACGTATGTGTGTGGCTTTATATGTGTGTGTGTGTGTGTGTGTGTGTGTGTGTGTGTTTTTGCAAGAGCAGACACAAAGATAGCCGGACAGACACACAGCGAATGAAGTGTACCGTAAACTTGCCACAAGTGATTTAGAGAGTCGTATTTTTTTTTTTTTTTTTTCCTGCCGTTGACCAGCAACATGTGGTGTTCATAGACAGCACATGAGGCGGGACGTAATGGATGCTTTTAGGATAGCTTTGTCGAGAGTGGTTCTTTCTTTCCTTTTTAAAAGTTAAAAACACACACACGCACAAAACATTTCCTTCACCATAATTCAGACGGACCACCAGCTAAGTCGAACGAGAGTGTGGCCCACGCTCGGTATTTAACTCGCACTGACGTGCCTCTTACATTATGAATTATAGCATCTGTCAAAAAGTGAAGGAAAGGAACCGAGAAGGCTTCTCCACCCATCGTAATGAGCATCATCCCCGCTTTTTCTAACCATAATTGGATGGGGCTAATGTCAGATAAGCATGTGCAGAAGAGAGATTGATCACGTTTAACATCTTGCTTGTGAACTCCGCAAGTAAAGAAAAAGGAAAAATGATTCATTTCCCTAAATGCTCTCCGCATTTGATGATGGTTTGTGTACAAGCTGTAAGGACTGAGCAGCGACTCTGAAGTTTTGATTCATTGGCTGTTTGTCCCCGCTGATCCAGCTGAGAGCGTCCCGTTCCTTTCTTCGACTGCTTCCACAGACTTCTGCAATCGATTTACTTCTGATCGTGTTTTAATCCTGTTTTATACTGTCGACGTGTTGCACTTGATTACATTTGATGAATTTTATTATTTGCGCTGAATCTTGAGGCAAACACCAGGCAGCTGATGAACATTACTGCTGGTTAACTTTGTCTTGCAAAACATTCATTTCCTACTTGTTTTCATATTTTCTAGTCATGACAGTGAACCATTAAAATTCATAAAAATATACAAAAGCACTTCCAGCTTTGGCACAATTTACTCATTACTTATAAGGGAAATGCCAGCAAGCTGTGTGTGTGCGTGTGTGTGTTGTAACGCCCCTCCCACTGTCTTGGAGGGTCGTCAGCTAATGCAGCTCACCTGGGCCTCTCAGGCTCCGAAAGCTGGCCTGTGTGTTCACTCATCTATGACATCAACCTACTTTTATGTTTGCGCCTTCAACAACTGACAAAATCACATGTAACACACATTTATTGCTCACTTTGCTGACTTCCACCCTTCACATTTGATTTGGGTAAATTTCTTTCCTACTTGTTGCATTCTTTGAGTCCGTTTTTTGACTGTGGATAAAGAAGAGTTCACTCTTCACAGGACAAAACTAACTCGACCTGACGGAGGCACAAGTATCTACATCTGGTTGCCGCATTCCCGCCTGACCTGAGATGAACGATGCATTACATTTGACCCTGGTTAACATAAATAAACCAGGTCTAAAGTAGTGTAATTTACTTGTATATTATTTGTCTGGGTACTAATCAGGGCGGGCAGTATAGCTGAAACAATATTTTTCCATATGATAGGTAGATAGAGAGAGTGAGAGAGCGAGAGATTACATATTTTAGAGAAAGACAGGTGTGTAACAAAGAGGCTTCTTTCGGCACCACCAATATGGCAACAACGTTTTATTTTAATTGGCTACTTGTGTATTTGAACATTTAGCAAACCATACAAAATATATATATTTTGAATTATTTTCCACCATTCATATCTAACTAACACTTGAAAGAAGCATGTTGTCCAGTCAACAAGTAATTTTCTTACTTAAAGTGTCAGTGTATTTTTTTTTTTTAAATTTTACTTGTCGTTTTATTCATTCAAATAAACCACCATCCTTCTTCTTGCGCTCCTAAAAACAACCAGACTTCTTGATTATTAATACATACGGCAGTTTGGGTTTTGAGACTCAACCCCTTTTTTTTCTGGGAACAAGCATTTTGTTGGATTTTTATGGTGAAAATAGTGTACAGCACATTGTGTTTCAACAAGTATGTGTCCCAATGGATAGAAAAATCATACAAACTCAAATTAAAAAGCAAGAAACTACTGTTGCTGTGGTATTCGTATCTTAAAGTGGTTCCCATTGTTTGAATTGTGAAGTTTTGAGCTTTCAAACGACGTATAGTTTTAAATTTGATTCACAGTGGGCCGATTCTGTTCGGGAAAAACAGCTGCAGAGCCTATAATAAGCGTTAAAGGGTTTTCAATTCCAAATAAAATCTGGTGAGAATACATCACAGAGGCTGTAGGTGACATATCAAACATGGGAAAAACTGCTTCTCTGTCGGTGGGGTCTGCAGAGTAGCCACCTCCCTGCTAAATTTGCTGCCGTGCGTACTATTAATATCACGCCGGTCTCATGCTGTTACATACTCTTGCACATGCTCCATGTAAAAGGGGGGAAACCACAACTTAAGGCCACTATCAGTGGGGTATAATTTTTCTAAATTGTTTTAAAAGCCACATAATGTTAAATGCTTGTATAAATCCAACCAGAACCAGACTCTGGGGGGAACAAGGAGGGGGGGGTTAGCACACAGGCCCCGGGCCCTGGGCCCTAATTATTATCTATCCGTGAGTGGGAAACCCCTGAGAACACCACCCGCATCGACTGCAAGCAAGAGTCATTTGCAGAGACGCAGGTTGTCTCGTCCTAATGAGAGGTGGGTGGGTGGACGGACTTGCGTGGCCTCCGTGGACGCGGGCCGCTGCACCCAAACTAAAGAGGTGGATGGTGGTCCCTGCCATCAGGAGACATTAGGCTCCAGCAGGGGAAGAATAAGCCGGCTGTGTCAGGTGTCGGCGGACACTGGGCAACCGTGGAGGTCAGCACGCAGACAACCGGAGTGGGTTAGATCCCTGCTTATCGGAGAGTAAGGGCTCCTCGGTCAGTGAGTCAGCCCAAAGAGTCACCCTGATCCAATTAGAGATGATTTTGTTTGCATTTGTGTGCGTGTGTGTGTGCGTGTGCGCGCGTATCTGTCTCTTTATTTTTGTAAGCTGCAAATCCCTTGTAGGCCTAAGGCTGTTATTTAACTTCATTTTCAAATAATCAAAGAACGGTCTCGTTGTTTCAGCTCGTGCTACAAGATTCAATGGGGAGGCAGTTTTTCACGGTTAAACAGGAAAATAACAAAAAATCACTCGTGTATACCGACTCGATTGAGCTCGGCGGGCTCCCAAGACGCATTTATTCCTCAAACCAATCCCTCTGTCAACGTGGAGTCGGTCCCACGGTAAAAGCCCCGCCAGATTTCCCTGTGTGTTCCTCTCATCAGATAACCACCTCAGTACCCCCGAACGTTCATGAATGAAGGGCCCAGATGTGCGCCATATGCAGATTCGTGGAGGGTGGGAAACATGTTGGAGTGAATGACGGGTGAGGGAACTGCACTGAACATGGAAACACGTCACTTCTGGCAGGGTGATTCTCGAAATGGCTAATGAGGCGACAGCAGCTGGCAAAAAGGAGAAATCTGGCAGCCGGGGTGGCCGAGCACCGCGGAGCCGATCCGTTTCAGGGACTGCTTCGGTTCTGTTTGCTGTAGGTTCCCCGGAAACAGAATTTATTTGGTGTTTTAAGCTGAAACAAATCAACATCTGTCGGCTGTTAAACGAGAAGTTTGATCTGCACTTTGTGATACAGAGGCTGCTTTACATGTAGGGTCTCATATCAGTCATTTAACCGAAGATATACCAGAAACAAAAACAACCTTGTACAGTAGCCTTGCTGCCAACTGGGGTATTTGGTTTCCAACTTGGCCGAAGGCCGAGTGTCACAGCAGTAGTTGTAAGATAACTAACAGGAAAGGAAAGTAGAAGAAGAAACTGTATGTTCGCCGGTTTACTTGTTATTAAACGACTGAAGAGGCGATAACACATCTGCCCCACAATCAAAGGCTAATACGAGCCTACTAAAAAAAAAAAAAAAAAAAATTAAAATCTAAATTTTAAAAATACTAAATCTACTGGCAAGAACAGAAGGCCGTTACCAGCGACACATATTGGACAGTATGCCAGCAACGGGCGTATCGGACCTTCATCGCCATGGTAACAACAATAAACATTGTGACACGGTCGCAGTTTTGGTTTAGGCATCCAAACTCATTGGGCCAGATTTAAGAAGCACGTTACTATAACAATGTTTCATAAACTAAATAAGTTAATGAGTTTTCACAGTGGAACAATCACTGGTCTCCTCCGTGAGAGGGATTCATTAGGACTAGTCCGTATATTTGGGACAGATGTGGGCCTATTTAATAGTCTGATAACTTTCAGATCGGGTGAACCTTCTTACTTCTGGATGGTGAGTCTCCGACAGGACTCAAGGCATTGTTTTTAACACACAACCTACAATGGTTGGAAAACGGTAAACAAAGGGATGTGTTGTTAAAAAAAATGTACTATCAACTCAGGGGATCTATTTTATTTAATTAAATTTAGCGCCAACTGTGAGCTGCCAATTGCTCTCCATTTTGACCCAAATTAACATCTTCTGCATTGGCCTGTTGTTGCTCTAAAGCCTCTTCTAAAACTGTTACAAATTCTGATCTGCGTCCTCCATAGTTATAGTTTGATATGGTTTAGAGACATGCTGTGTGTTCAAATATCCATACTAACATACTATTTAGTATGCCAGAGTAAATGGTGCATAGTACGTGAAACGTAGGATGCCAAAAGTATCGGCGTCCTACTACATCCGGTCGTATTTTGCAGTATGCACGCCGGCATGCTGCTCTGGGCTGTTCTGACCCACAACACCCTCGACCACCAACTGAGCCCCCGGGAGAGTTGGTGGCGCTAATGCTCCGCCCACAAAAGGAAGAAGAAGAAAGGTCATCAAAAGGAAGCGCACTCGATCCAAATTGCATCCTTTTTCTTTTTTAGTTCAAACGTACGCGACAGATATGCCCAAGAGGGTCAAAGTTCAAGGCCTATTCTAATGATGAAGTAGCATGTCCCAATTGTATATATACTACATGGAACAGTACTAAAAGTAAAAAGAACGTTGCACCGGTTATATCGCTTGCTTACGTTTAGGGAAAGATCACAGTCAAGATTTAAAGAAATGAGCACTGGCCGTTGATGGGGAAAAAGAATACAGACCACCAGCTTTGTGAGGGTATTATCAATAAGATGTTTTCATTTCCTCATACTCAATAGGCACAATGTAGACGACCACCAGAGGTAATAAAAGTAATTTTGAGGCTTGTTAATAAAAGATAAATGCTGCTGTTTTTCTCATGAGTACAGCATCCGATGATTTAAAGCAGGATTACATTCATCTTTGCTGCAGAGCGATACTGTGAGATCAGAGCCAACTCCAGATTCAAACCTGTCATTTATTTTAGGCTTTTCTGTTAAAATTTTGTTCCAAAGAAGTACCTCACCCAAGCCCTGCACCTCCTCATCCTGTTCAAGAAAACAAAGCCACAAAACAGAGCCAAGCACATTTTCTCTCGAAGTCCCTATTGTAATTTGAAACATACTTGAGAGCCCACCCCACCCTACACACACCCTCCAACCCCATGGCTTCCCTCCACACCCATTGTCAAATGCAGTGAGACAATTAAGACCACATTAGATCTTTTCAAGTACTTGTAATTTTATAAGAGAAGGCTTTTTTCCCCACTTTTTGAAAATGAAATGGGGGAAACCCACAGTTCCTCAAGAGCCACTTGGAAAAGATGGGAAACAGATATTAACCCTGCAAGTGATGGTTCTCCAAGAGGCCTCCTCACTGAAAGCCTCCCCACCTCCCCTCCCTCCTCCTCCATACTGCCTCCGCCATGGGACCACACACACACCGACACCTGCACCATTCGAAACGAACACACGCACTCGAATCCGGGACCCTACTTTCAAACAGAATGACACACACACTCCCTTTTCACTTAAAAAAAGGACCTGCGATGGAGGATTTTTGTGTCCTATGTTACTCAAGATGTAAGATGTAACCACAGACTGCACAGCAGAGTGGACGTAGCTTCCGGGTCTGAATCATTAGGTTGATGCGGAGGTTCCTTTAACTGCAATACCACCGAGTGCCACTAGAGGTTGGCTCCAAAAGGCATCCGGCTCCATAGACTCCCATTCAACTGGTCTCATAAAATTCGTTGTCAATAACATGTCTCCACCAGTTATCTCAGTGTTGTTAGCTAAAGTCGCTCCTTCTCATTAGTTTTCTGGCCGTGCATCTGAAAAAAATCCCGTCATTATTTCGAAAGTAAGCTTCAAAAAGCCGTGTTTTGTTTTTTGTTTTTTGTTTTTTTTTGGGGGGGGAGGCGTGTCTGTTTGATTGACAGGCCTGTGGTGCAGTCAGGTTACAGCTATCGGTGGACGGGAAGTCGAATCGACGGGTTTCCAATCAGATCAAGTCAGATCCACCACTCACTCAAATATGGTCACTACCGGCTCAAAAACGGCTACGAACCAGCAAGATGGTGGCAGCATAAAATCCAAACTCGAGGCTTCACAACAGTGACGTCACTGTTGGTTGCTGCTTGGCTGCAACTACAATTACCCCAATTATCTAAAAATAGTTTTTTATTTTTTAAATAATCATACAAAGTCTATATATTTCATACACTTTTGCTTCATTTTCTTTGGCTCCTCTGAAGATCTACCTTACCTCATTTTTGGTAACCTGGGCCTCTCCGTTTGGCCCCTTTCCACCATGTGAAATGTAAATGATGTATTGTCCTAATTACACGAGAAAATATGAGTAATCCTCCGAGCATGCTCCACTTCTGAGGGGGTTTATTATTCTAACCGAAGGTGCTACTCTGTTTTATTTACTTTGATCTTTTTGCATGTTTCGGACTTTTTTGGTAATCAGAGGCAGAAAGTCATTACGTTGTTATCACAACTGCAGCCGCGCCGGCCCGAAGCTTGACACAAGACGTTAACCCGTCTGTAATGGAGAGGCCTTCGCTTGCTCAGCGGCTCGGCCCACACGGCCCGCCGCCTCGGAGGCACATACATCAGAGAAAGGGGCGAGGGCTTCGTCACATCCCCCCTCCCCCCCCCCCACCCCCTCCCCGCCCAAAAAGGAGACCAGAGGTGTGGAGAGTCGGACTCTGTGGGGGGACCCGAGGGGAAAAGGATAGAGGGGGGGGGTGGGTCAAAGGAGCGGCCTTTTGAGGATTGAGCCCCTGGAAATCAAAAGCGAATGAGTGATGGGTGTGATTTGAAGCCAGTCCTCCTCCTTCAGCAGTAATCACCACTTTAAATCAACGCGTTTAAAAAAAAAAAAAAAAATGTGCCCAGGGATTTTCAGGGCCACACATTTCATTAGGGAGCCCTTCCTAAACGAGTGGAAAAGTCGCCCGAGCTTTGTTTGTTTTCTCGGCGCGTTCTGTCAATCTACTTTCCTTTCTCCTCCCCTCCCCCTCCCACCCCCTCACACCATCTTAAGAGTGGCATTGCGTGAGTGGCAGCCATTTCACCTTGACCTGCCTGATTGACCCCTGGCGATGGTGCTGGAAAAAAAAAAAGAAGAAAATCTCATCAGTGTGAAATGTTGCCATGGTTTCGGCTGAGCTATAAGACCCCCTGGCTGCGGTGTAACGGGACTGTGGGGATTTTTTTTTTTTTTTTTTTTTACACCCCTCCCCTCCGCCTGCTTCTCTCTCTCTCTCTCTCTCTCTCTCCCCCCCCTCTCCCTCTTCCGTGGCTTCATGCCACAGCCATGTGGGGCTGCATCACGTCTGCCGGCCCTCTCACACGATCCCAGCACTATTGCGTGCAGAGGCTGCACTGAGAGCATAGCATTTTCACCCCACTACCTTACGCATGAGTAGGCCTGGGAGGGGCTGAGTGACGGAGGGAGAGGGGTGGAGGGGGTGGGAGAAGGGGGCGATGATGTGAACTGATGGCGGAGGATGAGACAGGGAACAAAGGTCATGTTAACTAGGTGAATATTAGAAAAACAGGCGGGTGATTGAAAGATTGGAGGTTCAGATGAGCGAGAGGAGGCGAGAAGAAGAAATGAAGAAGAAAAAGAGGAGGAGGAGGAGGAGGAGGGAGAGAGAGGGAGAGAGAGAGAGAGGGGAAGGGAATCTCCTGATGCATTATTCAGTTCATACACAGACAGTAGAGCACTCTCTGAGGTATTACACACACTCACTCAGGCACACACACACACAGTGAGAGAATAGTCTGGGCATTCAAACCACAGACAAAACACTGAGAGTACACACATGCTTCCCCTCTGTGCTATGAAGGTACACTCAGCTCACCGCCCACACAAACACGGTTATTTAGCCCTTTCAGCTCACCAGGAAGCCCCAACTGACAGCTAAGAAATGTACGTTGCTGATGCCACTGCCTGATTGCATGTTTCCAATTTTGCATTCAGAAATCTGGGATTTAATAAATGTAAATGACAATTAATTTATGACATATGTACAGCATAGCCGGCCAATAAAACTACTATTAAGCAGATTGTGAAGTTATTTTTCTAATAAATATAGTAGATTTTAAATTGAAATGTAATTTCATATAACAAACTTTTATTTTTGGCCCACAACCCTCCATTTAGATTCATTTTTGGCCCTTCATAGGAAAGAATTTTGTCTGCTCTGGTCTATAGTGTGTGTGTGTGTGTGATGGTTTAGAATGAATGAACACACCATGTATTTGAGTTCTCGAGCTTGTGTTTTGGACCTCGTGGGCTTACATGACCAGTAGCAAAGGTCACAGGAAACATACTCAAACACTGAAGTATCTTTGATGTAATTGTGAATTTCCTTCATTACTTTTTTTTCTGTCTAATCAGATGGGAGAGGTGACATGTTTTGTTCCGCCCACCTTATTATGTGGCACATGAAGTTTAACAATTTTTACGGTGGCCGATTTCACAGAAAATTCACAGTTTCTTCTCCGATTGCTCACAGAGGGGAAACGGAAGACAGCTTGTGGGTACAAGCCAATAAAGAGCAGAGGAGTGGAGCTGACGTTAGCCTAAGGGTATGACGTTTTAGTATCAGCTATTAGCAGTTCACACACTCGCACACACACACCAAAAGCTTTAACCAACATAACTGGTTACCCCACAAAACAATGACATTTTAGTTAATGAATGCTCCTTGGGAAAAAAAGAGCACAGTAAAGTAGCATTAGCTGGACATGTTAGCAGTTCAGAGATCTTATTGGTGATAGAAAAAGTGCTAACCACTCAAACTGGGGTAAAGAGTTTCTTGTCACGACAGCCTCATGCACACCTCGTCAGGATGTGGTGAAAGCATGACAGGCCTGCCAAGCCAAGTTATGGGTGCAAAGGTTGATTATTTCATTATCTGCTCTTTCAATTCATCTCATAGACAAAAAAAAATAAAATAAAAAACAATGTAGAAAACAAGAGCAGGGAAATCAACTACAGGCTATCAGATATTGGAATTAAATTGAGTTTATGGGATGAATTTAGGAATTTGAGAAGAGATAACGAACTGTTCTCGACCACATTTTGCTGTCCAGGTGTGACAATTGCAGTGATGTAGACAACACCTACCAAACATCTAAACAAAAGTTCTTCAGCTGACTCATGTTCGGCACCACATGACCTCCGCGCTGGAGAAAGAGAGACGGGCGTTACGTTGCTTTAATCATCAGCGTAAATGAAACGCCAGTAATTTGGCAGCGAGTTAGAAAGTGTGGTTTCTTACATGTCCGAACCTTCTCTCTTTCTCTCACACACACATTCTTTTTTTTTTTTTTCTTCTTCCTCTTAAGTGTTTTTTTCCACCATTGGTACCACTTTCACCCCTTTAGAATAACATTATTATCACGAGCATGAAGAGCACCACAATTATTCACAGCCCGTTCTTTCTCAAGTTAGGAAATCGCCTTGAAAATTGGGCAGGCCTGCAGAGTGTTCACCACTTAAGTCTCCTGGTCCTGTGCTTTTCTGAGGTGTGTGTGTGTGTGTGTGTGTGTGTGTGTGTGTGTGTGTGTGTGTGTGTGTGTGTGTGTGTGTGTACACATGGAAACTCCACACCGTGCACGCTGTCAGATCTCAGACCGTAACGTAAACCAATTTCCAACAGTGTTTCTCCTTTAATCGTGTTAAGTAACAATAACAACAATTTAAGAGAAAGAAAATAAAGGTATTAATAATTTAAGGGACCAAATGGGGTAAAAAAAAACAAATCCAGCTGGCATACATTCTTTGTTTAAATCATAAAATTATGAAAATGACTGTAGGCCCCTTTACAAGACATCTTAAAGTGGATGAGATATAGAATTACAAACAAAAAAAATCCTAATTGGATTTTATTGAAGTGGCAATTACTTAAAGTGTTCGTTGTGATTTTAAGATCATAACTTCTAGAGTTCGGTCAGAGGCTCAACTCCTTTTAAAACATAAAAAAATCTGCACTGCAGCCTCGTTCTGGCCACCCAGGTGTCCACAGAAATAAAAGGTCCACAGGTGATGTGACCTTTACTTTGAAAAACCTGCCCGAGAGTCACGGAGCAGCAAAAAATAATCACATCACATCTCGCCTTATTTGAACTTCTTCAATTTGACACCACTGAATCTTCAGTTTCTTGTTTGTGATTTTGTGTTTTATTATGCAGCACATGCTCAGAAAAAACCCCATATAAGTAGTGATGGAGCCATCACTTATAACTCAGCTGTATCTGTTGTGACGTTTTCCACTTTATAGAGCTTCAGTGACCTTATTCAAACCTTTTCTCCTTACTTCTCTGCGGTACTCATCTATATTTCACTTTTTTTCGCGTTTTTTTTTATTAAGGCTGTATGTGACTCTACTTTCATGTGAGTACTGCATGAAAAGCTTCTGGTCTTTTTATGTATTTTATGTATTTTTTGTGTATTTTAATGTTTATTTTCTGTGCTGGATTAAGAAAAAAATCTTCACTTTCATGTTCTACCTTTTACTCCAATATAAGTGGATTTCTGCTCTTTCTTTCTGCTCTAAGCTCACCGGTGACTTTCATTTTCCCCACCAGCCACACCAACCCAGTATCACGGCAAAGCGTAAAATAGACTGGCCGGACCACCACAGCAAAACGTGAGATAGCCACGCTTTGGCCTTGCCGACCGTGACAGTTTCACCTTTTGAAAACGTGAAACTTACAAACCCCCCCACCCTCCCAACCATGTGTTTTTCCTGTAAATCACATGGCTGTATGCATGCAGTATGTTTCATTTTCATCCACTGCAGGAAAATGTGAAACTGTCACGTCTAGAAAGCGCAGCTATTTCACGGGGTTTTTTTTTTGGGGTCACGCAGTCCTGTGACGATGTTCTTTAAACCTCATTTATATATCAAATACACAAATGAAAGGCTCCTGCGCTGACCTCACTGTACAAAGCAACTGTAATGATTCCACACATTTGACATGACCAGGCCTCAATCTAAATGGGAGTAACAACCATCCAGACCCCTGTGCCTTTCTGTATAATCGGAGAAATAATCGTTTGCGGGCTTGATGGATGAAGCTTTAAATGTTTGAGTCTAAAAACAATAAAGTATAATCAATAACGCTCTCTTGCCCTCTTTGGCTTTACCTAATGGACTTCTGAAAAACACTCACACACCGATAAACACATTCGAGAGGCTGTCGCTCAGAAGAATTTGTTTGACTTTCCATATATGCAACAAAAAAAAACACACAAAAAAAGGAGCCTTTTCCCACCTGACATGTCCACAGAGGCTGCTGAGAGTGAGCCGGGCCTCTCATTGTTTAGAGTTGGGAGTGAAGTTTGGTCCTTTAACTTCACTTCACTTCAGATTCAAAGCAGAAACAGGTCCTAACAAAGAGGAAATGATGTCATGCTACACGGAGAAGGGGGTCAACTCTAAAATCAGGGGGAGGATCTGAACCGGTTATTTGTTGACAAATCATAAAACAGAAGAAAGAAAGCAGAAATGGTCTGACACACACACACACACACACACACACACACACACACACAAAACGATGCAGTAATGGGTCGCAGCACGGTGAGCATACAGAGCCCAGATGACTCCTCCATGTTTGTGCTTTTTTGCTGTGCGTTTACTGGGCAACGGCATCTGCTGCTGCAAAGTTTAATCAAAAGTGTTTAGTCGGAGGACGGACAGTTGGATCAATATTATCCTTCAGAGAGCATTTTTCACTTTTTTTTAACAGAACCCATTCAGTTGAAGGACATTTACGGTGTTTCCGTTCAATTGCCAGTTTATATTATTAGTTTTTAATTGCATTTCAAACACCCGTAAAAGTTCAAACAAACAGCGGATCTCGTGCATCATCCGGGCGCATGTTCAGTGTCCCGTGTGACACTTTTGTCGAAAAAAAAAAAAACGTTTCTGTAATATCGGAAATTACTGCCACAGATCTATGAAGCTTATGCCAGAGGGTAACTGAAAGAAATGCTCATTAATAAGAGTCTACGGTCGTGCTAGCAGCTCAGTCAGGCTGTAGAGGCACACTGGTGCTTTGAGCTAAATTCTAATATGCTAACAATGACAATACTACGATACCATACGATATACTTTGTTGTCGCCACGGGGACATTTTTCTTTGGTAAATGTTGCTGCATTTTATAGAATTCTGCATTTTAAACGCAACTAAAAGGAAACGACACTTCCCAACACTTAAGACATACTGCACAAATAAGACAACATTTAAAAAAAAAAACAGCAACGTATACAAACTTAAAAGCAAATGACACAGCCACTCTATGTATAGTTCGACATGTGGCGTAGTCTAAAAAATACATTCAACTTCTCAGGTATTCCTCCTAAAGCATGATCATAGCGCACCATTAAGGTCTACACTTAAGACAAAGGGGTATAAAGGAGTTTTTGAAACGACTGAGTCAGCACTTTTTTTTTAATCGTCTGCCTCAGAGTAGAAACTCGCGCTCGGAGTGGAGAACATGGTGCACATTAATGCTGATTCATCAGGCCATATCGATCACATTCACCATCTTAGATGAGCTTGTTGGCACGCAAACATGTGACAATTAGCATTAAACACAAAATATAACAGAGCCTGAAGGGAATTAAGTTATTTTTTTATATATATATATATATATATATATTTTGTTATCAACTGAAGTATTAGACATATAGCTGGGTGAAAAGGTTAATACAATTTACATGAACGTGGGCACCAAGTTGCACGACCTCAAGAGTTAAGGAGCCGGAGGCCGACTGCAAGAAGTGAAACTTAAATGAAAACTTTCTAACAAACTGTCTGATGATGAAATACGTTTTTTGCAGCCACCAGTTGCTTTTTGAAACACTATAAAATGTCTCCTACTTAAAGCTTAATGGGCTGCATTTTTTTTTTTTTTATTGATGCTTTAATTCACATTGTAAAGTCTCCTGCAAACATTTAGCCTCTTAAAAAAGTGACACACATTTTGTTGCCTTTTGTTTTGAACAAAATTCAATGTGTTTTCGTGCATCAGTGAGATAAAAAAAAAAAAAAAAAAAAAACTCTTTGAACTGTGACCAGAGACGAGCAATGAAATCATTAATGGATGTCCTCCTGCTGTGTCAATGATTTCAGACTAATTCTGTCTGTCTGTGTGTGTGTGTGTGTGTGTGTGTGTGTGTGTGTGTGTGTGTGTGTGTGTGCAACAACACACACACGAACACGCATTTAATTTTGTGGAAGGAATCAAAGCCTTTTGTAAGAAATAGACACAAATGAACTGCTTTAGACACACACACACACACACGCGCACAAATGTTTACACACACACATGCACACACACTCTCACACACACTTAAACACACATTGTTCCTTTGGGATCTGAGCTCATTCATGAGTCTTATTATGCCCCGGTTTTCAGGTTTTTTTCCCCCTTTTGATGTGTCATTGTGTTTCTCGAGCCTTTTAGGTGGTTTTCTTCTTTTCTGAGTAACGTTTTAAGAATACCCCCCCCCCCCCACACACACACACACACACACACACACACACACACACACACACACAAAACCTACCCTCTCTCCCTCTCTCCACCACCCTCCAAACACCCACTTCACCTCCAGCATCCCTTTTGGCACTAATGATGCCATGTTGTGCATTTGTCTCATTTTTTGTGTGTGTGTGTGTGTGTGTGTCTGAAACATTCCTCGGCCTCTGGACCCGAGTGGTCGCTCCGGCAGGTTTTTTCTTTACGTTTCTCCGAGCTGACTGGTTCCAGATTTTTTTTTGTGTGAAGATGAATCACGGTCAGGTTGTGCGTGAGAAGAGAGAGCAGTTTGTTAATTTTTTTCGAGGTTTGTTTGTCTTACTCATCCGTGTGTGTTTGTGTGCGAGGGGAGCAGCTGAATCTGAACAGCATGTGTGTGTTGTATAAATCCGCCGGTTAATAGTAGATGTTGAACACGTTTCTTTTGAATCTACACAACGAGTTCAACCTATAGATTGATTTGACATCCATTTCCTCCCCCGTGGGTTCTTTCAAAAAAGCTTTTATTTTGAAAGAACTAAGACATACTGACTGATTTTTGCCATGAAATGTGATTCATTTATAACTTTTGCACAATTTCTTGGCATCATTCAGACTTTTTGAACTCAATTAACCCCCCCCTCCCCCTCCTCTCACAGTGCACTGCCACCGACATGGCTCTACACCCCACAGCATCGGTTTAAATCAAAGCCCAAACACTTTCAGCCTATTGATTCACACGTTGCACTCAATCCGAGTTTCGAATCCCACTTCCCCGATTCTCCCCTTCCAAGATGCATATGCAGATTGCACATGAGCTCTTGTGAAAATAAAGGCACTCGTGGTGAAGGGTCTGAAAAGTCTCCTGAAGTGGCAGACTCTGCGGGCCTAATTAACATGCCATAGGTGTTAATTGGCAGCTGGCATCAGTCAAAGCATGTAGCAGGTGAGCACTGGCGCTTGTTGAACTTAGATGCACTGAATAGCACGAGGAGTCACTGGAGGTTTACATGGCAGCGATTTGCAAATCAATGCCCACGGCTGGAGGTTAATTTGGATGTGGAGAACGTCTGACATCATGTTTCCAACCTCATTCAGGAGGTTAAAGCACCAGTTTTACCCCCCCCCTTTTTTTTTTTTTGTGCCCAGAGAATGTGATTTAACATTTTAATCTGATCATTTTACTATTTTATTCTGAACACATTGACGTGTGAGAGCTTTTATAATCACATTTTTAATTAATTAAATATGAAAATCTTTATTCTTTTAATGTGTAAAAGTGGCGCAATGTGAACAAAAAATGAGTCATTTTGAAGCAAATCACTCAAATAAAGTTGATTTTGGATTTAATTCACCGGCAAAGAACGACATGAAAGGCATTAAAAGCCCTTCTTTGCAGCATGACTGACGGTGCAGTGAAGAGACAGCAGAGGATTACTGGTCCAATATAAGAAATGCGTGTGGATTACTGTAAATGCGACTTTGCTTTCGATAAATACACACCCATCTGCTATTAAATCCAGCCAACACACCAGATTCCCACATTACTGAACTGGCCTGCAGGAAAGGGAAAAACGGCAGCATCCTCCTTTAAGAAAAAAAAAAAAAAAAAAAAAAAGCATATTATTGATTGATAGCTCCGTGATTTAATGGGTATTATTGTCTGAAATTGTGCAAATGAACTTCAAAAAAAAGTCAATCAAAATGTCACTAATTAGTCTACACCCTTGCAGCACTGAAATTACGAGGTTATTCACCCATCTTTCAGTTTGTATCGGCGTCAGTTTTTTTTTTTTATTAAATTATCGTCCGTGTTTTAATTGCTAAGGAGCTCTGAGGTCCCAAACTTTTCTTCCGGCGGGAGAGCAGACGAGGCTTCAGTTGTGCCTCTCGGTCTCCTCCCCACGGCCCTCGGGCGGAGCTGTGGCCCACATTCGCAGCCTCCCCGCGGACACTGCAGCTATAAGAACCTGACCAGTCAATTAGGAGAGAAAACAACAAAACCAACAAAAAAAAAACAACAAATAAAAAAAAAAAAGGAGCTGCGACCGAACACTGCTTATCGCGTGCAGTCCCAGCTCTGAGCCAATAAGAACACGCGGGCATGCGTGACACGGAGCCCGCAACCGAGGTTTACCTTTGGTCATGGCTGCTCCATTACTCCCTATTAGTTTCTCACTTTATTTTCGGTTCCTGTTTGCACATCATTTATTTATTTATTTTTTTTTTATTGATTTTATTCTTTCTTAACTATACTTCTCTGTCTCGGTATCTAAGTAGTCTGAGTTTATTAGCACCACACATAAAACAATACGTTTTAAAGAGTTCATTTCAGGCTAATAATGTGTGTTAAGTGATTTTTTATTTTTTTTAATTTTTTTAAAGTTTGATCAACTCCTCTTTCTCTTCAGATGTACTTGGGTTTTTTGGGGTTTTTTTTTTTCTTCAAAACTTTCTTCATTACTAGACAGGAGGCGTGTCCTGCATCACTGAAAACATCCTTCTCCGATTTGTGCAAGAAGTGTCACGTTTCCACAGTTTTGCAAACTTGGGACGAAAATTGGCCACCGAACAAATTCGTGTTCATAATTAGAGGGTCTTAAATTTTGATTTAAGAGAAACTTCAGTGTCAGATCTCTGCGCACACGTCATTCCGCACCCGAACGAAGCTAATAACAAACTGTTTCAATAATTTCCAAAAACAGCTAATACATTTGAAACGTATAGCGCATGTATTTTTTTTTTTTTTTTTTTTTAGCCTATTTGTTTTCCACGTCACCTCATGCACACAAACAAACATTAAGTGGGCTTAATTCAAGTAAATAAGTTATTATATTTAAAACTATTTCGAAGACAACAACAACAAAAAAACACCAAAAAGCCGCTGACGGGCTCCAAAAATGTGTCAAAAATGTCTTTTTTTTTTCCAAGTCTGAAATCCCGGAGGTGTTTGTTTTTCCAGACCTTTTTTTTTTTTTTTTTTTTTGTGAGCCTTTGATCTGACGCACAAAATATGAGTCGCATGTAAGCGCGTTTGGCGGTGAAGTAAAAAAAAAAAAAAAAAAAAAAAAAAAAGAAGCAGGAAACAGCTTCCTTAGCTTTGGGGTAAAACACGCTCGTCTCTTTCATCAATTAGCCGATACCTCCCACCACGACGCAGCAAAACTAAACATCCATTTTTAAACAGATTTTTCATCAACTTGACTGTTCGGCATTAATATTTTACTTGCGACGGTAAAGCCAAGCAACACAGTTTAGACCTGTGAATCGGATGTTTGTTTTTTGTTTGTTTGTTGTTGCCGCACCAGCTTATATGAATGAGCCTGAAAAGAAAGGAGGAAGTAATAAAGCCCTTCACTCATTTCGTCAATTTATTAAATTACAACATTTTGCCAATCCCCTTCCACTAAGAGCATTGTTTCTTCTCTCTCCCTCCCTCCCTCCCTCCCTCTCCCTCTCTCTGCAGGGCATTATGAATAATTAGAGGCCAAACACACAATCCTGATTAAGGGACACCGGGAAAGACCTTCTCCGCTTGCTGAGGAGCTTGTGCCATTGCCCGAACCATAAACCATAAAGCAGCTGTGAGCGATCAATAATTAATATATAGGCTACGGCTGGTTCGCGCATGGGCGACGCCGACTACTTCCTGGATGGTTGCTTTCCCCGGGTGAAAGCCTCTGACAACACGAGCAGTGACGGCGGAAGTAGTCAGACCCTTTAAATTTAGAGTAATATCCCACCGTGCAAAAACTCAATTAAGTTCATGAATTGAAATTATTAACAAGAAAATTCCCTCAAAAGTAAGTGTTCAAAAGGAGTGTGATATTTTATGTATTGTTCTGATTTGTTCAGGACCTTTTTTTTTTTTTTTTTTTTTTTTATCATGTTTTGTACGGAAAAAGTTGCACTTACTACAGCTAAATAAAGTGGAATAAATAGTAGAGTATTTCTAATTGAATTGAAGTATAAAGTACCATGAAATGAAATACTCGAGTAGAGTACAAGTACCTCAAAAGTGCAGTACTGGAGTCAAATTTACTTTACTCCACCACTGAAAACGCCATTAAAACCATGAGGGATGAGCTGCTTTAGTGTTGCATAGAAATACATTAAAAAAAATAAAAAAAAAAAATTTTTTTTTTAAAATCTGCAACGTGACACTTGTTTTTGACGATGCACGGTCAAAAATAAATAAAATAAAGTTATTAAATTGCAAGTTTTGGTACTAAAACTGACATGACTATTTAAAGAGGTTGTTTTATTTAAGGACAAAACATTATCAGCGGATTTCCCCATTAAAAAAAATTAACAAATACATATTTTTCATGATTTTTACCCTCTCACGTCCTGCTAAAAATCATTTTTTTTTTTTTTTTTTTTTTTTCCAAAGGAACCGTAATTTTTTGCAAACTTAGGCAACATCCTTCAATCAGGAGTAATAAAGGCATCACAACTCGTTTGGCTCCGCTCCCCTAAAGAACTTCTAAACTCCTGCTAATCAGGCCAGTTTGCAGAGTTTGAACTGGAAAGGCTCCAGTCAGCAGGTTTACCTCAGCTGAACCAGCTCTGCGTGTCCAGCAGCACAACTGGGACTGCTGCGCCTCTGGAGAAGATTCAATCGATAACGTGATCTGAAGTTGCACGTGCACACGTCGTGAAAACGGTGACAATCACAGGTAGGCTGCGGGGAATTAAAAACACCGACGACAATGTGTGTGTCCCTTGGGAAGGACTCCGTACGAACCGAAGTTTTAATTATGCAGCTAAATGAAACTCAAGTCACGTATACGTGCGTGTGTCGCTGCAGGTACAATCAGCATATTAAGCCGTAGAACATAATAAGAAAAATAATGAAAGCCTTGTCTTTGACATTTTCAGCTTGTTAGGCGGTTGAATTTAGAATAAAGTCTTAAAAGTTGTCTGTAATTGCACGCTTTGGTAATTTGGAAAAGAGCGGAGGCCACTGAGCCTCTTGGAAGTGCCACCGGGTGTTTCCTGACAGAAGTCAGTTCATGTGTCTGTTTTTCACTCATTTGTCCGACACTTGTTTCTAATTTCTGAAACACATAAAATGACAGCAGCAACTATCACTTGCTGGATTTTTTTTTTTTTTCTTTGTCTTAAACAAAGGTTTTAGAGGTTGAAATAACTCGTAAAGTAAGCAGGTTTTTATTTATTTTTTTTCCTGGTGCGCGCACACCCGCAGAAACTCAGGCCCAGTTTTTTTTTTTTTTTTTTTTTTAAAGTAGCGCGCATGGAGATGTTGGGTTGAAGGTTGAGACAAAAGCTTAAAGGAAATTCCCCAGTGGGAGCCCAAAGGGTGCCCGCTCACAGGAGCGATCTGTTCCCAAGATTGTTATCGGTGAAACGATCCAGTCGGTGCAGCCCCGGTTTAACAGATGACTTCATGCTATCAGATATATACATTTCTTTTGTTGTTTTTTTTGTGTGTTTTGTTTTAAATGCCGGCTATTCCGACTGCAAAGATAAGGTGCGTTTGGGAAATGTTTGTTTCTGTGTTTAGTCACATTTAATGACAACATAAACTTATCTTGAAAACCATAATGAATGGCCATTAGAACTACAAAGGTTTCCAACTGGTGCGCGTTCAAGGGAATATTTTAGTGTCATATCAAAATTACAACTCGAGTAAACCAATTTTCTCCACACAGGAATAAACACAGACTCAAGTGAACCGCAGAGATCAAGCTCGGGGAATATCACAAAGTGTTTTTCGAACTGCTGCAGACTTCTCGAGCAATTATGAGCGCTCGGCTTTGAATGGTAAAAGGAAATAGCTTTCCTTGCTGTTAAATGTCACCAGAAACGCGCCTGGGGCATAAAGTGACCACTTTGTTTTTGTTTTGTGTGCTTAAATCCCTCTCAGTTACAGCGAGGGTGATATGAAGGGGAGCGCGAGGGAGTTTGGGGCCAAACCAAATACTTTATAATATAGTTAATTGAATTAATCAACATTAGCTGACTCCAGGCGCGCACTGCACGTTTTTCACAAATGTTCAAATTTTTTTTTTCTTCTTCTACCTTTGACAGTCATTTATTTTAATCATTTAATGAGATTAAAGCATCAAATTATCATTTTTGTTTGCACAACAAAACTAAATTATTTGAACTTTGACCCAGAGGGCAAAGCGTTCCCTTTTTTCACCCCCCCCCCCCTTAGTACTGACTTTATGGGAATACTTATGACTATAAAAAAAATTTTTTTTAAAAACACAGATGTAAGATTTGGCCTGTGCTGACTGTCTAAAGTGAAAAATTGTGTATTACACCACAAAATTGCGTGGCAACAAGCCACACAGGAAATTCAGATGATGTAAACTGTCACTAAAAGTGATTTTTAAAGTTGTTTTTTTTGTTCTCTATATTAAAAATAATAAAAAATTCAATTTGGGATTGGAATTAGACAGACACTGCATAAATATTAACAGTATTTTTAGATTTCAGTGTCTCGTAGCCGCAAAAAATGGAAGTTTTTATTTGTTTAT
The DNA here is from genome assembly GCF_029030835.1 of Brachyistius frenatus. Taxonomy (NCBI): domain Eukaryota; kingdom Metazoa; phylum Chordata; class Actinopteri; family Embiotocidae; genus Brachyistius; species Brachyistius frenatus. Next base: position 1,469,784 of record NW_027210634.1, on the reverse strand, counting down.
TTTGCACCTCCATGTTTTTGCATTTTCTCTTTTGGTGTTAATAAAGAGCTGAAAACTACTTTTTGCTACTGAATTCACTGATTTGCGGCATTTTGATGGAACCTGCTTCTTTTTCTGCTTCTTCTTCTGCTCTTCTTTTTGTTTTTATTTTTATTTTTTTTTTATTTTTTTTTACACCCGTTTAGCTTGTAACAAACTCGGGTCACGAGTGCTCAGAGCGGTGTCTGCAGGAATTCCCTCAGGTCAGGGAGAAAGCTGTGTTTTGAGGACCTTCTTAGCAGCCTTTGCCTCACTGGCCTTTGACCCCAGCCAACCCTCTTTAGCGAAGGAGCATAATCCACCTAACATGGATTTAAACAAACAGTGTAATCCATAACACTCCAGCTACACCATCTCGTTTCGGGGGTTATGGGCACTGCTGCTGCTGTTGCTTTTTTTTTTTTTTTTTTTTTTTTTTTTTTTTGAGTGGGGGATTTGTCTCTGGGACTTTATTGTCACTTTTTGGAGTTCTCGCTGTAATTTTTCACGTGTTCATTTCCCCCTGCAGTGGCACCCAAATCTGAACGAGCCATCTGTATCTGTGGAAAACGTCGATCCAAATGTTGAAAAATGTGACCGTGAAACTAGTTTTTTTTTATGTTGTTTTTTTTCCCACTAGCCCGGCATGGCTCATGTTTGCTCCCAGTACAGCTGTGTTTGCGGCCCTCGCACCTCTGCCCTCGCTTGCCTCCGTCCCGTCCCCCTCCACCGCCTCCCGCCGCTTCAAGCCTCACTGCTCTCGCTCCCCTCCCCTCCTTCCTTAAAAAAGTTCATCAATATTTTGCTTGACCTTTGACTTGACCCGCACAATTAAACAATGGGATTTTGGGTACACTAAATGGCCTGGCTTTGCTACAGAGGGCAGACTAATGAGAGGATGTCGTCTTGAGTTTATAGTTCAGTCCAGAGCGCAGCGGAGCGGAAAAACAACCCGACGTTCCGTTAAGCTGCCTCACGCAAACTTTCAAAGCATGGGGCACTTGGACTCAGGCTGTGGATTTCCAGTGTCATTTACCTCCATTCATGCAGCCCGTCCCCCTCCGACCTCTCCATCCGCTTCACCTCGATCTTTATCTCAGTTTTACCTTTTTGTCCAAAAGAAACAAATATATTGCTGGTTTGCGTAAAAAACGAGGAGTGTTTGTGGGGCATGTGCAGCCTCAGTCAATGTGTGTGTGTGTGTGTGTGTGTGTGTGTGTGTGTGTGTGTGTGTGTGTTTGTGTGTGTGTGTGAGAGAGAGGGCAATCGACCGAGGCTGTTTTTTGTATGTTTAGCTGTGTTATTGATGTACTTTTCCCTCGGTCTTGCCGGTGTTGCTTTTTCAGTCTCTCAGCTGGAGTAACAACTGACTGCTGAGACACTTTTTTTTTTTTTTTTTTTTTTTTCATATTGAAAAATCCAACTGTGGTTTCGTCTCGACCAGCAGACACACAGGTGAAAAACCTCAAGTGGAATGAAACCGAGCACATTTACTAAAGTAATGTCCTGTTAGAGGTACTTTTACTTTCATTTTATGGTACTTTATGTACATACTCCATCATATTTGCATGGTACTTTTTACTCCACTACATTTATTTGACATCTAAAGTTGCTAGTACACTTTGAAGATTTTATGTAAAAAGTCATGTATGAGCTCATACAATATGATGTATAGTTGGAGGTTAAACCCCTGGTTTCCCAAACATTTTGGTCCCTGGACATTTTTTTGAGCCGTTTTTTTTGTTGTGATTTTTAAACACTATTATTGAACTTTTTACTGCTGTTTTTTTTTTCATGAAATACACAATTGAAACCCTTTGATTTCTTTCATAACTCTTTATTTACTGGGAAAAGTATCTAAAGTTTTGAGGGGCCGCTTTGGGAGCCCTGAACCAAAGGTTGGGAACCACATAAAGTCAGCACCAACTCATCAAAATGCTGCAAACGCATGAATACATCGGTAATGATTATGCAATAATATAATAAGTCACGGGGTGGTTCTGCATGACGAGGACTCCAAAGAGAAAAATAAAGTCATGTTACTGCAAGTTTTTTTGCTAAAATTAGGATCAGGAATAGGATTTTTTTTGGCCACGCGGCAAAACATCTGCAAACAGACAAACAACAACAAATTCAAAATCTGTGAATATAAAAATCTAAACCACAAGTTTAACTACTGGACACAAGATGTCTCTGCTCAGTGTGTGTGCACTGGAAGTTTTAAGTTTATGTTGGACCAAACCTGCCTTTACAAAACTAGTTATGATGTCACAAAACAGGCTTGTAACGCCACGTCTTAAACCGAGAGTTAAAGTGAACGCATTCAACTTTTATCCTTTAAAAGATGAACGTAAAAACCGTTCTCTAGAGCCAAACTCTGCCTACAGGCTTTATCATTTTTGGACCGTGAAGGTCAAACATCCAAGTACGAATAAGCAAAATACATTTTTGAGAAAAGAAGGGGTTTAAATTGAACACAATTTAGGTACAAAAAAACATATGAATATAATTATTTTTCAAAACTTAACTCTGGTGAATCTGGAGAGTGCTTTGGAATCTAGTGCAGTACTTTACAAAACCTGAATAGTTAAATAAATTTTAAAAAAATAAATTTGAAAACTCATATTTTTACTTTTCCTATGTATTTTTTTGTTGTTGTTGTTTTTTTGGAGGACAATTTTTTTTTTTTTTTTTTTTTTTTCCTGAAAGTAATGGTGTTAAAAAAAAAACAACCCAGTGATGCAGTTGAAGGTTCTGCACTCTGACGGTTTTCAAGAGTGAAGCTGAGCAGGCGCAGCTCTGCACTTCAGTGATTTATTAGTGCATCAGCTCCGTGTTTACGCAGCGTAATGTCACCGAATCTATCACTGCCTTAGTATTGTCACAGTGGAAACATGTGTGTTAGCTGTTATATATCTGAACGCCAGTAATATTATTACTAGAGCCCCTCCCCCTCCGTATATATAAATACACACACACACACACGCGCGCACGCACACACACACACACACACACTTTAACCCTATGGTGCACATGGCTCCGTCTCCATCCGCTGGCGTAGTCTTTCGAGGAACCTCCTCCCGGAGAGACAGACTCGATATCTTTCGCTCTAATAACCTCTCACAAACGTTGCGTGTGGCTTTAGTGTCCCTGTGTGCTCTCCGCACGAGATCGTTTCATGTGGGGGGGGCCCTCACCGTAACGACCACGCAGACAAACAAACAACACTGTACGCACACATAAACGTCGCTCCAGATACGGATGCACTCTACGCACAATCGCCCCCGACATGCTCACAATTAGCTCTTTCGTGATATCCAGCAAATGCAGATACTCATCTTCCTCTCGGGTCTGAAGGTGCTTTGCTTTGTTCACATCGCGATAAAAGCCCCCCCCCCTGAAATATCACCTGATGTTTTCACCGAGGGGACGGACAGCATGAGAAATAGCCGCGACAAAAGGAGTGAGATGAATGGATTTTTTTTTTTTTTTTTTGGTGGAGGAGGACCCGCCGTCTCGCAGAGCAGAAGGGAGGAGGGCTTGGTGTCACGGACACGGCGTGTGTTTGGAGATGAAAATAGACAAAACACATTATGGGTATTATGTGATTTAAAAAAAAAAAAAAAAATGCATTTGCTTTTTGCATTAATGGGAGGTTAGACCTGGCTGTCTTGGGGTGAAGGGGAGAAGGGGAGCTGACTCATGAGCTCCCTGCACAGTGAGAGGAATTTTACATCTGTCTCCAACAGAGAGTGGATGTCCAGCAACATAGTCGACAGATTCCCTAAAGATATAAAAAAGACCGGAATAATTAAATATTTTATATAAAACATGCTGTAAAAGTGAGGAAAAGTGTCTTTTTTTTTTTTTTTTTTTTTTTGGCTCATTGGGACGTTCGGGGCTTTTTCAGAGTGGGCTATTTGCTGGTGGCTCTGTGCTCACTGGCACTCTGCCTGAGCAGCGGGTTCATTTCCACTGAATCAGTTACAGCAGACTGACACCCAGACTTCAACTCACACACTGATGAGACTGCCCCCCCCTCTCCCTCCCTCCTTCCCTACCTCCTCCTCCTCTGTGCCAAGATGCTTTGAAACCTCCCCTTTGTGAATCAGGCGGCTCGCAGTGCTGTCACCTCCGAGGAAGGAAAAAAAAAAACACCTAAACTTGCTCTTAGTTTTTTGTTTTGTGGGTTTTTTTTTGCTCTATCCACCTAATTTAAACAGGACTGCAAATTGTAAAATAGTCACGCTTTGCGCCGTCTAGGCGTGACAGTTACACGTTTCCCTGTAGTGCACAAAAATGAAACCTGCAGCTTGCGTTTAGCCATGTGATTTACAGGAAAATTTTACTTAAAGCTAAAACACGTGGCAGGGGTTAATAAATGAGGGGGGAAAAAAACAAAACAGAACTGAAGAATGGATTCAAACCTCTGCCTCGCATGTGGCAGTCCTTGATTCATGCCACCAGGCCACTCATTCAACCTCCTAATACCACAGAGAAAATGTCCTTTGCATTGGGTCACATGTTCTTTCCTGACGTGAGATATAAATGTAAAACTGTCACGCATAGAGAGGCCAAAGCGTGGTTATCTCATGATTTTCCGTAGTGGACGGGTGTGATTATTTTAACGCTGAATTGTCTGTAATTTTATCAGAAAATGTATTCCAGATTTGGGACAATACACTCACTCCGCTCTCTTGAAGCATTATAAGAAAATGAGAACCACTTGTGTGTCTGTGTTAAAGTGTAAAATGCCGTTTAACACAGGGTTAAGAGCCAGACTATTTCTTGGCCGGGACGAGTAACTCCCTGGAGTTACTTGCCGGTTGGCTCGCTGGTTGACGACTGCTCGGAGCCAAGAAATAGTCTGGCACGCGTTGAGTTTTGTTTGGATTGAACAAAACAAGATGCACAGTCTTAAATAGAGGGTTTCAGATGTGCTATTAGGTGTAATGTTGTTACCTTTGGACAGCGGGCAGCTGCTTTCCCCTGTTTCCAGCTTTGTGCTAAGCTAAGCTGCAGGTGTTAGTATCATATTTATTGCACTTACGTGAGAGCGTTTTCGATGCTTAATTTAACTCACAGCAAGAAATGAAAGGCAGGTATTTCCCTTTACTTTTACATGAAATAAATGGCCCAATAAGATGTGCAAAATTCACCTTACTGTTAAAAAACTGCGGTAGAATTTACCTCAAAATAATCTCTCATAAATGAAAACATGTGCAGCCGGCCCTTTAGAGGGAAAAATGATTGAGAGCCCCAATTGAAAGAGGAAGTAAAGAAGGTCAAAAAGTGATCTTTATTTTCTTAAGCATCCTTACCTCTGCTATTAGCCGGTGGTAGTTTCTTAACCTTTTTGGTCTTGAATCAAGGGCCTGCTCAGTCGAGTTTGCTTCCCCCCCCCCTCTTCAAAATGGAATTTGACTAAAATTACAGCATGAGGTCATGGATCCCTGGCAATGATCCTCGACAAAAAGAAAGGGTTAGCAAAAAAGATTTGAAACCTTTGAAGAGCCTGGTTTGGTATAGAAATAATCATAAAAAAATAAAAGAAATTGTATTTACTGAAGTATGTCCGAGCACGTTAAAGCCAGAAACCTCAAAGTGGGAGGACTGTAGCAGGAGTTTTATGGAAGCGGCCTGTTTCGGCATTCTTGTGATATTCCCAAGGAACTAAAGATAGCAGAGCTGTAAAGTACACAGAAGTGCCTGTGTGCGACGAAGACATCCACATACTGCTTTAAAGTTTGTTCAGATAGGTGCCTAAAATATCAGATCCCTGACATTGTTTTTACACCGACGGCCACTCGCCCTTCTAATTACGTGATCTCGCAAAATGATCGTGGTTTTGGATAAATTGTATACTGTGAGGACGGGAGTGAGAAGTACGAAGCGCCGGAGAGGAGAAGCAGCGTATGGCGGCGGGAGGACGTGTTTGTTCTTCGTGCTGCGGCCGGTTTTTAACAGCATTAAAGTGCAGGCTTCTTTGCTTTGCTTGTGGTTTTGTCTTCGTCCGACAGTCTCACTTATGGGGACTTTAAAGCAAACATCCCGGGGCATCACTCACCACGGCACCTTCATACGCAGAGGACTCCGTGGAGAGCAGCGTTGGGGAGGAACTAGTTACACGGGACAGAGTTTTTCTATTAAATTACAAATTCAATGTAACTGTAATCCGTTAGAGTTACTAAGAATTTTTTTTTTTTTAATTAAATTAGTTACTTTTCAAAATCTTGGTGAATACAAAGGGGTTACATCTGAATATATTATTTTCAGTCGAACGTTTATATGTAGAATCTAACATGTATTCTGTCACTTTGTATCTTTTCAACAGGCTCCATTCATTTAGCAGTATGAACTCAAATTTTGAGGCTGGTTTTTGATTGGTTCTTCACACTGAAATTGCCCCACCTCTCATCTGTCAATCAAATCAGTGAGCCTCACTATAAGCAACCACACCAAAGTGGTTTGCAGTCACTCAGCATGTTGACCTGTTTGAACGTAAACCTGGTTTGAGGTCATTGGAACATTTGTCCTTCACCGAAATCATTTGTAATCGTCATACTTGTGATTTGTTTTGGTGGTTGTATTTTAAAATCGAAATACTCCAAACTTAATTTAAGTTATATTGAAGAACTTTCAATTAGAGTTTGACTGAAATCAGTGTTGAGCTGTTGGAAGGTTTGAGCTGTGTAGTTTATAATTTAGTTTTTGAACTGTCCAGTTTTCTTGCCCAGTTCAAGACATTTATTTAAAAAAAGTAATCAAATGTAATATGTTGTTACTTTGATGAAGTAATCAAAATAGTTACATTACTCATTACATTTTGCACAGAGTAACTATTAATCTGTAACCTATTACATTTCCCAACACCGCTGGAGACTGATGAAGTCCTTCACTTACTTTTAAGAGCCAAAGTTGGATGTGACAGTCGGAAACAACCACAATTGTTTACTTCGCTGAAATGACCTCAGTCTGCATCGTCTCAGCAGAAATACATGTTTTTCTTCAGTTTTGAGGAAGATTGTATCTGCTTAGTTGTATGATGAGTGTTGTATGATGACTCACGCGGAGCTGTGCAACTTCTGGGTGGCAGGATGTTTTTTTGTTTTTTGTAATGCTGCAACGAGCATATCTCCCCCGCGCCATGCCAGACCTGGAGAACGATCAGGCTGCCGGTATTAGAGGGAAAATGTTCTGGCTCGTATCTTTAAACCAATCTCTTCGTGTCGGGCAGCGCTAGATGTGAGCTCCCGCAAAGTACTGTCGGAGGTAACTTGTTTTGGTGGAACATTTGCACCTAAAGGGGTGAACCCCTGCATAAAAATGCTAAATCCCAGCAAAAGACTGGAAAGAACCAAGCAGGCCTGCCTTCATGTATGATCCAAATCTTTGTCAAAACTTTAGCGTTCAGGTCGCTCGCACGAAGGATGTTGCTGTTTCTCGTTGCGACGGGGATTTTTGAAAACGGTAAGGAGAATGGCGGGTGAAATAGTTGACCAATGGCAGATTTACACCAACAATCGACATCCAGCGAGTCCGACTAATGCTGCGACCACACGGCAACATGTCTACGACAACAAATACTACTGTATCTAATGAGAGGAATATCATTATCATCTATATTGGGTCAAATTGACACAAAAAAGAAGTAGAAAATGACAGTAAATAAAGGTTAAGACAAATCGTCCAAGGTACCACACAGAATTTTAACATAAACTGTTTCAGAGTTTAATGGGTACAACTGCGAAGGTCTAGTCTCGTTTAAAATTTAAGTTCAGTCGGTGAGACAGTTTGGAGACCTTCGTCAGGTGACCACAGACAAAATGTTCTGTGGGGCTTTGCTGAGTCATGGTAATTAAAGCAATTTAAAAACTGATTTTAAAAGCAAAGTGGGAGTCGGTGTAATGAGGCTGAGTAACGTGAGCAGGATCTGTTCTGGTGTTTGTTTGGAGTCTTCTGTTCAAGGAGGGCAACACTCTGCAGAACACACACGCACACACGCACACACACACACGCACACACACACACACACACACACACACACACACACACACACACACACACACACACACACACACACACACACACACCAGAAAAACAACCTCCACGAAGGATGAACTCAAAAGAATCCATTACAGCATGTCCTTACAGCAATGGCGCTCACACTGTACCGGACCGGATATGAGTCAGAGTAAAACAGTATGCTTTTTCAATGAAAGCAATTTACAAGTTTTAGCTCATTACAATTGAAGTGAATGCTTTAATAACTAAAGATGAGACATTACCGTCCATAACACAAATGGATCCCGGCTCCGTAGACTCCCATTCAACTTGTCCCATAAAATTCCGTGTCAATAAAATTTCTCCACGAGTTATTTCGGTGTTGTTAGCTAAAGTCACTCCTCGTCATTCGCTTTTTGGCCGTCCGTCTAAAAATAATCCCGTCGTTAACTAGAAAATAAGCCTAAAGAAACCAGTGTTTTTTTTTTTTTTGGGGGGCCTGTTTGATTGACAGGCCTGTGGTGAAGTCAGGTTACAGCTATCGGTGGGCGGGACGTAGTATCGCCAGGTTTCCAATCAGATCGAGTCAGATCACGAGCTCGTCCGAATATGGTCGCTTCCTGCTCTAAGCCGCTCCGAACTAGCAAGATGGCGACGTCAAAAATCCGAATTTAAGCAATAGCAAATGTACTTTTGCCCATCCGAGCACTGAGAAGCCTGTTTGTCTTTAAAATGAGGTGCGTTCAGGTGCTTCGTTGGTGCACTGCTGTCCAGAGGCAGCGGAGAGCCGATCTGTTAATGATCGAGTCAATGACGCAGTAGTTTACTGCTATTTTAAGGGTGAATTATCGGGATAGTAAAATGCACCTATACACAGACAGGTGCACAATGCACTTCCACTCAACATGCAAAAGATTCAAAATAGAAAGATTTCAATGTGAAAAGATTATAATTGTGTACATTAATATAAGGAAAATAAGGAGAGGATGCAAAACATGTCCTGTAATGCAGAAACAAATGAGGAAGTGAAGAAGTATGATCTACTCCCCCCCCACCTCCCTCCAAAAAAAACCCACTGAGCCATCTTTGATGAGCTGGAAAACACATCAGTGATGATGCTTCAGGATTAATTATCGGCTCTGGTGTAATTAGATTCAACATCATATTTAGACGCATCCATTATGATAACAGTGTTAAAAGAGTAGGAGGTCGACAGACTAGACGAAGCATGTTGCGTGCGTGCAGACGATGCACGTTGGTTTTGTTCACTTGCACTGCAATGTCATGAGTTTGCAAATTCTTTCCTACGAGTCCGTTTTAAGACATCACCAACCGTGTTCTGCTCTTTGTCTAATCCTGCACGTACAACTTTAATGAGCTCAGCTGTAAAAACAGAGCGAGTACGCATCTCCTCCTCCTCCTCCTCCTCTTCCTCCTGCTCGCCCTGTCCTACGGCAGGTCCCCGGAGACCCGTGTTGGGGGGGTGGTGGTGGTGGTGGTGGTGGTGGTGGTGGGGGTCTTTCTTTTTTTTTTCTCTTCTTCTTCTTTTTTTTCCAGATGCTCGGTTTTGAAGGAAGCTAAATAACTTCAAGGTTCACTTGGTTAAGCGCCGTAAGACATACTTCAACACTTCCTTCACTTTCTCCCTCCCGCTCTCGGCGGGGCGCGCCTCCGCTGTATGTTTGTCTAAGGGCAGTGTGAGAGAGCGAAAGTTTGTGTTATTCTTCAGAGCATATCAACCCTTCTACATGTAAGCAGCCCAAAAAGGTGCTCTTGGAAGAAAAAAAAAAAAAAAAAAAAGGAGAAGAACGTTATCAGGAATCAGATGCGTTTTAATGCCATGTTGAGGGCACGCACGGAGAAGCGGAAAGCAAACACGCAGTAAAAAGGGGGCTGAGTAGAAATGTTATTGTGTGTGAGTGTGAGCGGAGTAGTTAAATGCTTCCATTGCTGCTGCAGGCTCCATAAAATGGCAGTGGATAGCGGGGCCCGTCCCTGCGGAGCATCACCAGGATAAACACGCACTCATGAATGGCCCGCATTGAGCCGGAGGTTGGAAGGGGATGCTGACGGGGGGGGGGGGGATACAGGGGTCAACGGCGGACCTCTCCTACCGGGAGGGGAGCAGGGAGGGGGGGGGGGAGGGCACTTCACTTACCGCCCTCATCGCAGCCGCCATAGCAGAAAAAGCCAAAGATAAGGAGGATAAAAATCTCTTTCTGGCGGACCTCCTTTTCTCTCCTCCCTGCTCCTGATCATCAAGGCCTCGTCCTTCCTCCGTCCCTCCCTCCCTACAGAGAGAATTGATAGCCTCATGAATCCCCCCCTCACACACACACACACACAAACACACACACACACACACACACACACACAGCCCCCTGCTCTGCTACTGAGAGACTGATTATTTGTTTAGACTGGGAAAGTCATTAAGTATTAACGAGAGAGTATCAATCTGTCAGGCTGTTTAACTGCTAAGCTTGTGCTACTTCCAACAACAGCGGAAAGCACTCTTATAAGTAAACGTGGAGGTAAATAAAGTGTGTTTTCGCTTATTAAGGCCGCAGTGTGAGAACGAACTGCAACTCTTTGCCGAAGCGTGACAGAAGACGATTTGAGAGCCCACATTTCTGATTTATTTTGTCTTGTTTACGTATTTTCCTGGTTTAGCTTGGATGGAACCACCACTTAAGTTTTTCTGCCACTTGACGGCATCGGAAAAAACTATACTGACAAAAGACTCGTTTGAACATTTTTGGAAAGTAATAAGCTTGTTGGCTTTCTTGCTGAGAGTTCGATGAGAAGACTGATACCGCTTCTCATCCGTACAGACGTGGGAGTGCACCAGACTGATATCGCTGTTTTAACTGATGAGCTCCAGAGGTGCTGGGAGGATTTATTTTTTATCTTTAGGGAGGGAACAAGCACCCCCCCCTGCTCCAAGTCAACACTGAGCCAAGGTTAACACAGAGTGGAAATACATTTGAATCAATCTAAAAAAATTATTACCTGGTGATCTTTTTATCATAATCTAAGATGTTCTGGAGCTATTTTAAAGACTCTTCTAAGAATTTGGATGAAAATAATTCCCTTTTCCCAAAGCCAGTAAGGACAAATGTTATTTCTGGACACTTGAAGTAGAAAACACAGGTGCAGCTTTGGAATGGGGTAAAATAAAAAAACACAAAAAAACAAAGAATGAAGCGGAGGTAACCTGAGCTTAACTGCCTGTTGGCTCCAGCTACATATTTACCACATAGACACGAGCGGTGGTTCCAACCTTTTGATGTATCTCGGACCACCCTCACGTCAAAATATGTAATAGCTCACTATCTGGCTCTAAAAGTACGAGATGAGATGTCAAACTACTACAAGCAGATGGGCTCCATCTTTTTACGACGCTTCAAAAATTTGCCAACAACGGATAAAAGAGATGTTCAACACGCAACAAATTGATTTCTCATCTTCCAGTTCAATTTTTCTCAGCCGGGCATAAAAATAGAGCCTTTTTATTTCTATTTTCCATAAAATCTTGCGAAACCAGCCATTTAAAAGTTTTTGTTTGTTTGTTTGTTTTTTAATGAACTAATGGATATCGTGACACTCCTCCCACTCTGTTTGTACCTCCTTGGGTGCTTTTTCTCCTGCTCCTGTGTGGGAGGCGATGTGAGTTGCACAGGTGTGTCCGGAGAACGAGCCGCACCTGAATCAACTCCTCCTGATTACATACACTTCCTGTGCCGGAGAGGTCAGGTTGCTTTTGTCTCCTCCATGCTAGGCAGTAGTTTTGTTTGGTTGTGTTTTGGGGTCTATTGGGTTGGATTTTTTTTTTTTTTTTTTTTTACTTTACAGTTTTGCTTGCACTCCACTAGAGTTTTACTCAAATCCGTGCTCATCTGCGTGGTCCCTCTAGTTTTGGTTGAGCATGAAGCTGCTTCGTGACAATTTCCATAAACTCAGGATCAAAGTTTTTATTAAACTGCCCTTTTAAAACTGCACGATGACACATGGAAAGGGCATTCATACGTAGAAAAAAAAAAAAAGAAAAAAAATCCCCCTTAAAAATGAACCAATTTAGGAGTTTCAAAAGGAAGGTGGGAGAAAAGTATGAGGTAAACGAGGGAAGAAAAGTTCCAGAGCTGACGAATGACCAAACGTTGAGATGCCTCAGATTTACGTGTTTGCTCTGTGACATCCTCGCACCACCCGACCACTCATCAGCGCAGAGTAACACTATCCCCTCCGGTGACGGGCAGAGAAATGGAAACACGCTGATCTGTGTAACACATGTGCTTTCACCCTGGACCGAGACCGCGTCCCGGACCCCCTACCCTCCACGTTCTACCTGAGTGCAGAGTGACGAGGAAGGATGGCGAGATGATGAAGAAGAAGAAGAAGAGGAGGAAGAAGACACCGGTGCAGCCAGTGAACCAATTAGGCTGCAGAGAAGTTGTTGGAGTTGCTTGCGATCTTTTCAAAGCTCCTTTTTCCCGCCCCTCCAATAAGCTGTTTTACTTATTGTCACAATTCAAAACTATGTTTATCTGGCACCTAATTTCTTTGCTTTCATAGCGAGAAACTCAGTGTAATCCGGTTTTGTTGAAAGTTCCTCAAATGTATTATTCCACCGTGTTTGAGTTGGCCATTTTCGAGCTGCAGTGCCGCACATGAATCAGTAGAAAATAAACAGCATCGTCTGAGAAACCGCCACGGCTACAGAAACAAATACAGACGTTAAAACAAATTTAGATTTTTTTTTTGTTTTCTTAGGCTTCACATATAATAAGGCTTAATTAGTGAAGCGGTTACGCATGTGTTTCGCCCGAAATATTAAAAGATGAGGACACGTCACGATGTTTTGGATGCTACGTGACTGTCGAGTGCAGGTTTTAATTCATTTGGATTTTTGGCTGCTTAAAAGAAAAGAAACAAGAGCTGCACGAGTGTGAGGGCAACACCTGACCAAACACGGCACATAAAAGGTCGTAGATGACCTCTGGAGTTGTTCTCATTATGTTTCATTGGACTTATATGGACCAGGTGCTCGGTCTCTTTTAAAAAGGATACAAGAACAGACCGGGTCATCATCAGGTTTTTAGAAACAATGAGGTCACAGATCTAAATTCCTCAAGTGCCAACAAACCCCTAAAAGGAATTTTTTTTTGTTCAACTTCTAATACATTCATTTAAAATGATTTATACATTCTACTTCAAAGCCTCTTCTCGAAGGCCAGAACTGCAAATCTGTGAGATGAAATATGAACAGAGCATCAAATTCAGATGTGAAAATGTAACTTTTTCACGTGTAATAATTTCATGTGGAAAAACACATATGTAGCCACAGGTGAATTTCACACGTTTCAAATGTGCAATACTCCATATTATGACATGAGTTACACATTTTTGGCAAAGATATATATGAAATTACTAAAATATGCACTTAGATTTCATATTTAACATGAAAAACAGTCAAATTTAAAGATATTTAGACAAAAAAAAAGTGTTAGTATCTAACTTTTTCAGGTTGTTAAAGAGAACCAAAAACAGTAAAAACGTGACCTCAGTGTCCTCTAATGCTAAAGTGGTGTAAATGTCTGCCTTATGTAATTATTATTATTGATATCATTAACTTTTTGTGTGTTCACTGTAAATACGAAATAAATGAAGACCACACAGCTGGCTGCTCCTTTGACCGGTGGCCACATCATCATCATCATCATCCTCATCATCATCATCATCCTTTCACATACTGACTAACACCACTGATTCCTGGTAAAACAGATATTTTGCTGTTTGGAGGAGACCTGCATGCATAATGATCGCACTGAATTACCATTATGGGATGGTGGTAATTAGTCTTGGTGTTCACGTTTTAAAGAGTGTGTGTGTGCACTGAGGGTATGTGGGTGTGTAAAAGCCACTTTTCCAGCTTAGTCGTGTACGAGAGGGCAAAAATGGAAGCATAAGTGAGGCACTCTAAGCTTTGGAGATGACACATGTGAACCCCCCCCCCCCCCCTTCCCCCTTCCCACCACCAACCAGAGTAACTGTCGATTCAACTGGAACACGTGGAGCAAGTTCACATTATGGTAATTCAGTAAACACACAAGTTGGACCTCTTTACCGCCGCGTCAACCGTCGCAGTTTGTGTGAATTGCGGCGCTGCGCAGTCGAAGTCCATTTACGCGAACAGTACAATTACATTAAGAATTCGTCCGGTAAATTTTAGCCTGCGCTAACGTCGGCGCTAAAGGCTACGTTTCAGCGGGGCGTCGTGCACCCTGCCGCGCTCTGAATATGTATCCTGTTACCTGCCAGTGGAGCCACTTCACATATCCAACAGAGGTCCGTTCAGAAACGGCGGGCTTGACCACCCTGAAGCACTGGGGCCGCTGGACGCCCCCGCCCCCACCCCCCGCAGCGAAGTTAAACTTTCACAGAGGCCCCTGAAAATGTTGTGACAGGGCACAGGAAGTGCTTACTGCCCTGGGAGGAAGTATCAAATAAAAATGCATCTTTTTTTTTCTCTCTCTCTTTGGTGAGAACCTTTTGCCAGTTCGATGTTTTTTAACACTGGCACTCGGGACAAAAAAAAAAAAAAAAGTAGGCTTTCAGCAGGATATACAGTGTTTTTACAGTTTCATTGCCCCCCCCCCCTTTGAGAGAGTCAACATTGTTGTTGCACACTAGGTGTACTGCTTCCTTTCACCAAACCTTTGGAGGAAAAGGACGGGAATGGAGACAGGGTTGGTAAAAACTTGTCCTTGACATCTGTCGATCTCCAGAAAATTCCTCTAAGATGACACACGAGATAAACTGCAGAGCTGTTCCTGTGAATGTTTGAAAATCAACTATAACATTGCTGCTTCACTCTTTTCCTCACGCAAATATCATGAATCCATCCTCTGTTCACGCGTTATGACTCAGTTGGTCACTTAAAAAAAGTGCCATTCTAAGGGCTTTTCTTCGCCGCGATAATGTCACGAACGACCAGCAGTGACGTCGCCCGTTGGTTTGTGAACTTCCATTGTGAAGCCTGGAGTTCGGATTTTACGCCGGCACCATCTAGTTCGGAGCGATTTGGAGCCAGAAGTGACCATATTTGGACGAGCTGGGAGATCTGACTAGTTCAGATTGGAAACCGGGCGATACTACGCCCCGCCCACCGATAGCCGTAAACTGACTTCCACCACTGGCCCTGTCAATCGAAAAGACATTATTATTTCGAAAATAAGCTCCAAAAAGTAGAGATTATTTTCAGATGGACCACCAGAAAACGAATAAGAAGGAGAAACTTTAGCTGACAACACCGAGATTAACTCGTGGAGAAAGTTTATTGACTTCGAATTTTACGAGAGAAATGGAATGGGAGTCTACGGAGGCTTTTTTGGAGCCAACCCTCTCGTGGCACTGGGTGGTTTTGCAGTTTAAGGCACTTCTGCAGCGGCCTCATTTTTCAGACCCGGAAGCTACGTCTACTTTTAGTCATACATAACAACACGATGTGTGTGATCAGGAAATCATAGCCCAGATTCTTAATATGCTGCAGGGAATCATATTTTAATCTTTTATGTGGTTGCACATTTTGGCAAAGGCCACGACTGGCAGTGCTTGTGTGTGTGTTTTCCCTACAATCTCTGGATCTAATTGTGCTGTCAAATAACCGAGACGACATTTTTGGGCCAACTTCCGAAAAAAACCCTGAGAAGACACGGGGACACAGAAAGAGAGGTGTCCCCCCCCCCCCTCCCAAAAAGAAACGCAACCACTTAAACGCTCCGTTCCAACGTCTTCCTGTTCCTTTTAGAGATCCGAGTCATCTGCCATAGACACTTTGTGGTCGAGTCAATGAGGCGGAGAGGAGGAGGAGGAGGAGGATATTTTGGGAAGGAGTGAATGGGGGCCTACATGGGTGGCTTCTAGTGGGGATCCATTTTTATGTTGTTGTTTTGCAGTTTGAGTGACACGGCCGTCGTCACGGTAGAAACTGATGACATAACGCAGAAGGATGCAGGCTACTTTACAACTTTGAAGCTGAGCGGGGAAGCCGGAGTTTAAAGTAACCCCTCCACCCATTCACGTACACAAACAGACCTTTACATCTCTACGGTCCCGGATTCGTACTCTTATATTTTGGAGTGTTTGTCTGTCTAGCTCGCTGGGCCTGTGTTTAGAGGGCCGGTCCCGCTCGGAGGAAATGTTTGGGTCTCTGCCTTGTGTCAGCAGCAGCCCCTCGGTGTGGATTACCTGTGTGGGTGTCACCATGATGAACGGGCTGCTGGAGCTCGATGAAGTGTTTATGACCGAGAGGCGTTGTTGCATGTAACTAATCAGGCCTTGAAGCCGGTAGGCGAGCGGCAGCCTCGCCGAGCGGCAAGGCAACGATGCTTAACGACGTGGAGGACGCAAACAGTCAGCGGATGTTGCCGTGACATCACACAGCTGCCGGCCCCCAGAAGCCTTTTCGGAGGGACCAGGATTTTTTTGGCGGACTTTCCCGGGCCGAGATGCCGCGGCCTTCCTGCAGCCAATTTGCGTTGTATTTATTGTTGTAACCTAAGTAGTAGATGTCTAGCTAACCTCTGTACTCTGTTTCAAGTGGACAGAATAATAAATCCTGCTGCAACAAATGGTTTGTTTCAAGCCGCCTGTTATTTTATCATCACATTCTGCACAAGCGTGATGGATAAGCTACGGGCCCCGGTTGTTTGTATGAGCGGATAGCATGCCAAAGCAAACACGTGCAGGGCTAAAAAAGTGAAAAATGTGGTGAGAGGCAGCAACATAATTCTGCAGCAGATCCCGGATCTGCGGGTTCACACCGAGGTGAGACAGGCAAGATGTAGAACAAATAAAAACACCCCCGAAAGTCTTCAGCTAAATAAATTATGTGCAAGGACGCGTATGGGCTCACGAAGTGGTGAAAAGCGTGGGGTTTCTCCCTCGGCCCGTCTGGAGCGAGGTGGTCCGGAGCCAGAGGCTTTAATTCCTCTGTCAAACAGCACTTCATGCATCTCCATAGGTGTTGCTGCAAGTCTCACAATGTGTGCTCATCACTGCTGCACGCTGAGGCTAAGGACTTTCAACACTGTCACTGGTGTCTGTAAGATCGGATCAAAAGAGCTAAAACAATGATGAAAGATTTGTTTTAGGTTTTGAGAAAGAAAGAAGGAAAGCAGGTGAAGATGAAAGAAAGAAAGAAAGAAAGACAGACAGAAAGAAAGAAAGACAGAAAGAAAGAAAGAAAGAAAGAAAGAAAGAAAGAAAGAAAGAAAGAAAGAAAGAAGACAGACAGACAGACAGGACAGAAAGAAAGAAAGAAAGAAAGAAAGAAAGAAACAGAAACAGACAGACAGACAGAAAGAGAAGAGGGGAAAAAAAGGGAAAAAAGAAGTGAGGGAAGAAGAGAAAGATAGAAAGAAAAGAAAGAAAGAAGGAAAGAGAAAGGGGAAAAAAAGGGAAAATAAAATTAGAAATCAGAGAGAAAGAAAGAAAGAAAGAAAGAAAGAAAGAAAGAAAGAAAGAAAGAAAGAAAGAAAGAAAGAAAGAAAGAAAGAAAGAAAGAAAGAAAGAAAGAAAATTGTAATGGGTCAGAAAAAGGGAGAGCAGAACGATGGCATTACAAAAGGGGAAAAGCAGAGTCTCTCTTGTGTAGCAGGTCCTTGCAGTTGTGAGCAGCCTCTAATTAGGCCAGTATTCAGGGGTGGCATTAGTTCCCAAACTTTTTAATGGGGTGGAAAGCGGAGCTCCTTTTAGAGAGAGGGGATAAGTGTAGCGACTGTTCCATACACTGAATAGCAGATGGAGAGATTCTGCACCTCCCTGGGAGGTATTCACTCTTTTTTTGTAAAAAAAAATTTCATTCCTTGTACTCCCCCCTTTTCCAATTGCTCTCTTTTTCTTACATCTCTCCTCTGGTTTCCACACACC
This sequence comes from Brachyistius frenatus, assembly GCF_029030835.1. Lineage (NCBI taxonomy): Eukaryota > Metazoa > Chordata > Actinopteri > Embiotocidae > Brachyistius > Brachyistius frenatus. The sequence goes on along the minus strand of NW_027210634.1, from coordinate 1,451,832 downwards.
TCACATCTCAAGAGGTTTAGACACATTTGTGTTTTCAGTTTTAAAAAACTGATCCAAGAAACAGCAGAAATTCTGTCTTTTAACAATTACAGTCCTGGTGATCAATGCCAGGCATCATGCCAGGCATCGTGCCTTTCAAAATATAATCAATTATTTCATAGATGCATAAAACTGACTTAAAACTTTATTTTATTTTATTTATTTTTTTCCCTTCATAAGGATCAGACATGAGTGGATAAAAATACATTCCCGATTGGCAAAACTTACTTATTAAAAGTAATATTTGTATCAATGTAACCTTTTTTTTTTTTCTATTTTGCTTTTATTTAAGATCCTGTAATGTATCTGAATCATTTAAGATATCTTTCTTAAACTATTTATTCCTTAGTGTTTTGTTGGTGTTTTATTTTTTTTTTTATCAAAGTTTGCCAATATGTACTTTACTTTTTTTAGGGGGTTAAAATGTCATTAAATAACTTTTTAGGATTTATGATATAAATAAAAAATATTATGATGATTGTGGTTATTGTTATCTTTTATTGTTTTATGCAAAAGATATTATAAATATCTTAGTTCACCTTACAGAGGACTTCCAGTTACACTACATGCACTGCACGTGTAATAATTTATCGGTTTACAGAGGTATGTGACTAGAAACAAAATATTTTATCATTCCAGTTTTGTAAAACGTTTTTAGAGAGACAAAAATTGAGCTTTAACAATTTCACAACTTAGCCTGCATTTATTATACAATAAATGGTTTTATTTTTTGTTTTGTTTTTAACTTTAACTCATGTTCTTATCAACTTAGTCTAATTTCCACATTTACATTCAGTCACATTTGTTGTGACTTTTTCCATATGAATAAAGTTTGATTGACTGATTGGTTAAAAGTTGGCGTCTTTATGATGGTGTTTGGAACCTTATTTGACTCAGAAATTATTTTCATCAAAGGGGAAGGAAATCTTATTACCAAAATCCCATTTCACATAAATAACCGCCCCATAAACAATAAAACTAATGTTGATCAAATATTTCTAAGCACTTGTGTGTGTGTATATATCCTGTCAGTTTTATTTTTATAGCCGAACACATTGAAAGCCAGAAGACTGTAACTGATCTTATTTTCCACAAAAGTGTCTTTTACACTTTAAATCCAGTCAGTATGACCATCAGATTTGTTCCAAGAAGCTGTTTTCTATCTTAAAACAAACTTCTGCTGCTTTACATCCAGTGATGACCAAAGCACCTGCGGCCAGCCTGAAACTTTTCGTCCAATAAATCTATATCAAAGTTTAAAAGTGTCCAAAGGTTGGCAGAATAACCAGTTTACTGGTCTGCATGCTTTAAACAAAAAGCAGTCATGTTTTTTACGACTCCCTTTGAAATATAGATTATTCTTACAGTCTTGAATGCCGTTACACTTTTTTTTTACCCAAAGCCCAAAGTGTCTTTTATGAGCTGAGTGTTGTGCTTTATCCCCTCTCCTCATGAACTGTGACCCAGCAGGATAAACTGCTAACTGAGCTTCAGTCATGCTCAAGAAGGCTGATGCCCACATGATCCGTGACATTGCATGAAAAGCTACCCTCTTTTTTTTTTCTTTTTTTTTAAACTGCAGGTCCTCCATATATGCTGTTGCTGCTGCTGCTACAACTCATGACAAAACATTTATTAGAGTTAAATTCTGCAGCCACTTGATCACTTCAGACTTTTTAATATGAGGTTTAGAAAACCTACATGTCTTCTTTCATTTTCTTATTCAACATAAGCAGCACTTTTTAAATGTTTCCTGTGTTTTAGGCCTATTTTAAACTGTCAGTGACGTTTTATTTTACTTCAGAGTTTGATTGGTTGATTAAAAAAAAAAAAAAAAAAAACTATTTCGGGGTGTTTTGAACAAAAATATAAATAATGTCACAATAATAATAATAGCCCTAATAATAATAATAAGGATGATAATAATATTCTTTTAAATGAACAACCGTGTTTGTCACTACACCACTTAAATTAACCAAACAAGTGCAGATAGATAGATAGATAGATAGATAGATAGATAGATAGATAGATAGATAGATAGATAGATAGATAGATAGATAGATAGATAGATAGATAGATAGATAGATAGATAGATAGATAGATAGATAGATAGATAGATAGATAGATAGATGCGCGCGCACTGCGTCTTTCTTTTTTCTTTTTTTTTTAAACCTTGTCTCGCGTCTTTATTTATAAAGCCGCCTCACTATATCTTTGACAGGACAAAGAAAACAGCCTGATGGTTAAAATGGCAGCGGGGGGGGGGGGGGCTACAGTCTACACAGAGTAACTTAAATATATAATAATGTACAAACACAAATTGTGCTGAATGTGGCGTTTAAATGCTCGTTTCCAAATGGAGTATGACTTACTCCGACCCCCCCCCCACCCCACCCCATCATCCCCCCCCCCCCTTGTGTGCCAAGCCTGGAAACTAGCATGAACAGCCTCCAACTTCTCCTGTTTATGGGTTATTGTCAGAGCATTTACGCGGAGACAATGGGTGAAAAAGGGCTGCTAAACTGACTCTAAATGTAGTAGAACCCACAAGACGTCACAGCACCCGAAACACGCTCTACGATCCCACACAGAGAGAGAGAGAGAGAGAGAGATGATAGAAATGTCTCAAGAGAAGACCACCATCAGATGTGATAAAAACACACAACAGACTGCAGGACAACGAGAGAGGTCGTACTCATAACGAATACGCACAGGTAACAACGCACTGTTGGGCGTATCAAACTGATATATAAATAGAGATATGGCTACCAAAAAAACAAAACAACAAAAAAGCACTACAGGCCTGAATTATAAACCACTGCTAACAGACACAATATAAATCCTCAGAACTCTTGGAAATCGTTATTATTGCAGATATTCATCGCCTTCTCCTCGTTTCGCCTATTTGTAAACAAGTCCATACAGTACAACTGACCTCCTTCCCTGCCGCTCTCCCTACTCCCCGGTTATGTGTAGGCCGGCGTGCGTGCGCGCGTATACGTGTGTGTGTGTGTGTGTGTGTGTGTGTGTGTGTGTGTGTGTGTGTGTGTGTGTGTGCGCGCGCGCGCGCGCGTCCCCCCTGTCTCTCGTTGCGTGTTACATCATCACGCAATCGCTGTCCTCTCGTGGCCTAGTGAACTGGCTCTAAGCGCTGCACCAATTTAGCCATCTACTCCACACACACACACACACACACACACACACACACACACACACACACACACACACACACACACAGACGCACGCGCGCGCGCACACACGTTGCTTTGAATCAGGGGAGGCAGACACACGCAGTCGACGGGCGCACACATCCAGTCACGGAAAGCAAGCCCCCCGTACAGTATATATATGGGCGACATATACACAGCTGATGAATAATTGAAAATAGGAGGGTCTGACCCCACGCAGCATCGCACGACAACGCAGGTGGCTGCAAAAGCCCCGAGATCCACGGTTCCACTTTATAAAAAAATAATAATAATAATAATAATAATAAAAAAAGGTTATCGGGTTTTTGGGGGTGTTTTTAAACGCGTAAAAAAATATATATATACTACGTCGTTTGGCGTTTTATTCCAACGGTTTCCTGCATGGTAGAATTTCCATAAAGCCCCAAAACTTAAATGAGTGGATGAAGGTGATTTTTTTTTTTAACCTCCCCAATATACATCCTCATCCACGAGCCTCCCCCGTTGACCCGGAGGCGAAGACTTTACAGCAGCGACGTTATTTTTCTCTGACTGAGGGGATGGAGGGAGGAAAAGGGGGTAGGGAGGGGGGGGAGACTGTGTCGAATAAGAGCAGATAATGAAATATTATGACGAGGAGTGTTTTCTCAAGAGGTGGCCAGCTGTCGACATCGGCACCGGTGTAATCACCGACCTGAAGCAGGCAAAAAAAAATAAAAAAAATACAGCCCCTGTTTCAACCCCTCTGACACCCACCCGTCCGCTCCGCGTAATTACGAGGATGAGTGTGAGAGAGGTCAGATGGACACACAGGAACCCGTGTGCGCATGTTCCAAAGTGTGCAACGTTGACATGAGAGCGTGCAAACATCTGAGCAAACAGTTTGATCACTGTAAATATTTTTGCGGCCCCTGACGGACACACACACACACACACACACACACACACACACACACACACACACACACACACACACACACACACACACACACACACACACGTGCGTTGTTGTTTTATAAAGGGGTGAAATCGTTTTTTAGCCTCCACTCAAAGCCATACAGCTGTTCTCCTCTCTATTTAGACTCATTCATTAACACAACAACAGTGTAAAGACACAATAACACCATTAACATGCCCATCTTTTGGTGTGTTGTTTTTTTTGTTGTTTTTTTTGGCACCACGGTTTAACCTCAGCACCCTGGAGTAGCAGTAAAGGCCCCCCCCCCAGGAAAGGGGTCGACATGAATTAATAAATTTATGCCCAAACAAATTAGCTTTTTTTTTTTTTCTTTTTTTTTGTAAAACGAAATTTATTCTTGTTGAAAAACAAACTGTGTAAAAATATCACACTTCAATTACACAATACTTGCCAAAAAAATGTACAATGTTTTATTACTGAAATAAACACACACTGCATATTATTATAAATGTATGACTTTGCTCTGTTTTCTTTTTTTTTCTTCTTCTTAATACAAAGTTTAAACCAAAACCTTCAAAACCTTGTTTTGATTTGTCAATAGAAAAAACATGGATGTGTTTGACACAAATACATTATTAGCCTATTTCAAACATGTGATCATTTATAACCTGTCCATTAAAGTCGTTATATCCTGAGACGCCCTAAACAGTGACTGAAAACGAATCACTTCATGGAAAATACAAGGAGTTCAAAAGTCTGATTCAAAAAAAACAAAACAAAAAAATTAACATAAATATATCTTCATAGACAGCATGAATATAGGCACAAATAGTGTTTTTTGTATGTCCATCATTCAGCTGCGTGCTATCAAACAAACATACAAAAATAATCCTACCTTCAAAGAGGGGCGTTTTTTTGTTTTTGTTGCTGTTTCTTTTTTTTTTCTCTCTTTTTTTTTGTTTTTGTTTTTGTTAAGTTTCTTGGAAAGTTTGTAGTTAAGACATTTTAACAAGCGCTCGTGCCGCTGACAACTCTGCTTGCAAAGTTTTCAGCCGGGTGTAAAACGGCTCCGGGATGCACGCTCTGCAGCTGGCTGGCCGCTGGAGGCCCCAAAGCGGACGGTAAGACCGGGACAACGACCGGGGAAGTCCTGGAAGGGCTCGGCGACCCTCCGATGATACTCTCTATGGAGAAGGGGGACCGCTGCACCGGGGAGCCCGACTTCTGCACCGGGGACGCAGCCTGCACGCTGGCTGAGCCCAGACTGGAGCTCAACTGGGGATAAAACCTACTCCTGGCTAAGTCCGTGGTGCTGGCCATCAAAGACGGCGAGGGGATAATGGTTCCCGTGTGTGAATGTGAATGCCTGGAGTGCTGCTGCTGCTGCTGCTGCTGCTGCTGCTGCTGCTGCTGCTGGAAGGCAAAAAGCGCAGAGTGTGTGTGGTAGGACTGGAGCTGGATGCCGTATCCTCCGCAGCCGTACGGTCCGTAGCCATACGCGGCGGCGGCGGCGGCGGGGATAAAACTGTTATGTTCCCGCAGTAAGTCCTGCGTCTGCTGCCGCTTGAAGCGTTTCCTCCGCCTCAGAAAGCTCCCGTTGTCGAACATATCGGCCGACTCCGGGTCCAAGGTCCAGTAGTTGCCTTTCCCGGGGTTCCCGGGCTCCCTCGGTATCTTAACGAAGCAGTCATTGAGGGATAAGTTGTGTCTGATGGAGTTCTGCCAGGCCGGGAACTTCTCCCTGTAGTACGGGAAGCGGTTGCTGATGAAGTCGCAGATCTCGCTCAGGGTGAGACGCTTTTTGGGGCTCTGCAGGATGGCCATGGTGATTAAGGCGATGTAGGAGTACGGGGGCTTCACCAGGGTGTTCTTGCCCGCCGGCTTGTAGGTATCCCTCGAGGAGGTGGAGCCGTCCAGGCACGGAGGAGGAGAGCCGGCCAGGAGGATGCCGTCGTGCATCTGCACCACCTCGTCCACGTAGGAGCGCGTCCGGTTGTCCCCATCCTCGCCCTCGCCGACCACGTCTATGTCGGTCTCTTCCGAAAGGATGGAGGCATCCGACATCTCTGAGCTCAGAGTCATGGCTCTACACACACGGCTGTGCCCCTCCGACAGACGAGGAAGGACGATGAGATGCACGAGCTGCCCTGGCCCTCCCTCTTCAAAAACTCATATGAGGAGGGTGGAGAGGAGAGGAGCACGTGTCGCCGCCGCAGAGAAATGTCCCCCTGTTTCTTCCGCGCTATTTCCATATGTTTTCAGGTTTTTAATCGCCGACTGAAGGAGCGACCCCGTCGATGCCGGGCTGAGAACTGAGCCGGGGGAACCTGCAAAAGGGCCAAACCTTGAATCACACAGGGGGGGGGGGCGGATCCTCTCTCGGCCTTTATACCACCGGTGGCGGTCACATGGTGAGGAAACGTCACCGAGACAAATGAAAAGGGAGAAAAAAAAAAAAAAAAAAAATTAAATAACACACAAAAAAAAAAGGTCTTTGAAAATTAACTGCGAGTGGTTTTTGGAAAAAAGTTTGGTGTGGCCCACATCCTTTCTAGTGGTCATTCATGGTGGCCTGCAGTCCACAAATGACTAATCTGAAGCTTTTATTCCACGCGATGTTTTGCGCAAAAATAGAATTTTTTTTTTTTTTTTTTTTTAAGAAACAAAAAAAAAGGTCTTTAGGAAAGTGTAATTGCCGGTGTGGTCACTGCTAAGAACGAAGCGGATATTTTGACAAGCTTTTTATTTATTTATTTATTTAGGCTTCTAATGCGATGCATGAAGGAAGCGCGTGCACCTCTTTATTTTATTATTATTATGTTTAATTTGCAGAAACATACCCCCCCCCTCCTCCCCAAAGCACTTGGATAAAATACAAAATAAAGTTATGACGAAAATGGACTAATTTACATAAATATAATTTTGCGCGATATCATTTTATATTTAATAGGAACGCCTTATGAAATACTGACGGGGACTGGTGCACCATATCCAGGCAGCTCAGTTTGCGTGATCCGGTAGTTATCTAGATTATCCGCGAGCCATTTGTAATGGAAAAGAGTCAGCTGTTAACTCGAATCAGTCACGGGTCACGCAGAGCATGCAAGCCCCAGATATAAGGCCTCTGCGGTGCGTCTGGAGCATCATGCTGCGTGTGTGCGTGTGTGTGTGTGTGTGTGTGTGTGTGTGTGTGTGTGTGTGTGTGTGTGTGTGTGTGTGTGTGTGTGTCTGTGTATGGATGTAGCCTATCTGTTAATTTCAATTTATTTTACTGGGTCAACGGATAGACTATTTTCATCGTGGTTCTTTAAAAAGTCACGAAAAACGACAATGAGTTTTGCAGTAAACACACAGGAGAAAAAAAAATAGTGTTAAGAAAGTGTTCATCTAATGTCAAGTGGAAATTGCACAACTTGTGTAAACCCATTAAAAAGCTTGATAATATATAATCGTCCGGGTTGAATATGACTTTAAATAACACACGTGTTCCTTGATTTAAAACAAAATAGTTGTATGGTTCACAAAATTGAGAGTAAGTGAGGTATTAAAGTATGAATCTAGATTATGATTTATTCAGTTTTACCTCTGGGCGACCATCTTTCTGCAGCTCAGCCCTCAAATATGACAGTTTCACTCCTTGTCACTCTTTCCCCATTTCTGTTAAAAAAAAGGGATTACAGCAGATGGTGCTCCCGAATTTTTTTTTTTGACGAAATACATCGAACCAAGCAAACAAAATGATCAAAACACTGAGTTTAATCAACTTATTCATGAAGCAAAAAAATAAACTTTTGTTCATTTTAAATCTAAATTTTTCTGTCCTAAGAATTAGAAGTCACCTTTAATAAATCCAGTTGGCCCCCAAAACACGTTTCGACGTATGATAGTCATATCAGACTGATGGATGTGTTAGTTAGGTGCTCTGTGTTCCCCTCTTTCCGGAGGTTCCCATTAGTCCAGCGCCATCTAGTGGCGAAATTACATCACGATTACCAAAAACACGTCTGGTCCATTAAAAATAGAAGCTGTTCCAGCTGTTGTGTCACAGCCAGAAACATGTAGCTAACTTTCCTTAAACTAACATTGTTTTAGAGAATAGAGGTTAGAGAGTATCGTGCTGGCATAAAACTATTCAAACAAACTCATCATTTATTTTTATACAAATAAGCACCAGAGATGTTTGGCGGGAAAAAAAAAAAAAGGCCAACAGAATATAATTATTTATTCGGCTATTTATCGTGTCTGTCTCTACTATCACCAAATCAGCAGAAGAAGAAGAGGATGAAGAAAAATATAAACAAAGAAAGTTAAATACACACACACACACACACACACACACACACACACACACACACACACACACACACACACACACACACACACACACACACACACACACTCCTAGGCAAGTACTGCATAAATTATTATCTAAAATAATGAATCACTGTTGTTTATAAATGCAGAGAAGAGTTAAGCTGTTATTGTAAAAAAAAAAAAAAACTAATACTGGTTAATGCTGACTGAAGCTTTTTTTTTAGTTGATTTTTCAGCAATTTTCCTCATATGTTACCATTACCTCAATAATCACCTTACAGTTCAGAAGAATTGTGCCATGATTTCGTTTTGTATTTCATCCTGAATGATAAACGTTCCAAGTTATCAATTAAAACACCATTAATAAAGCGTTCATGTGCCTGTTTTGTACAACTTTGAGAGGGATTTTTTTTTTTGTTCTTCTATTCAATCATTCCGTTTCGGCTACGTTTGTCCTCTTATATCATTCCTCAGATTTTTAACGGACTCTCCAACGTTTGGAAACCCCCAAAACTTAACATCAGCAGATACGTTTTTCTGATGTTTTGCACCGGGAGACAGTTCATCTGTGGAACTTATCCAAAAATTCCACAAGTGGATTCCAAAACCCAATAATTACCAAAAAAAAAACAACAACATACATTTATTCACGTTGGTAATCAACCCTCAGTGAGTTAATTGCCTCACACTATCAGAAAAGAAAATTAAAAAAAAAAATAATAACAACTCAGCATTAAATAAATGAGGACTGGCCTGTTTTATTACTTGACCCGAGGCTTTCCAACAGCAGCCCTCGTATGTGGTAAACCACCTCCAAAGCGCGCCGACGGTGTCTCCGTGCCACGGGGTACCAAGAAACGCGATGCCCTGCCTACCTGGCTGCTCTGACAACCCCTCCCTCCCCGAGTGTCACCACAACGGTCAGCCTGAGAGAGAGAGAGAGAGAGAGAGGGCATGTGATCAGCTAATTAATCAATTAATTCCGCATGTGATTCACGTCACAAGCAGAAAAAAAAAAAAAAAAAAAAAAAAAAGGCGAGATAACTGAGCAGCAAAAGGTAATACTGCGCGTGGGGTGGACAGGAAGGAAGACGAGGAACATCAGAGTCAAACAGAATTAAATAAATAAAATACTTTTTTTTTTTTTCATTAGTAAATCTAAATGGCAATGTTTTCAAATATTATTTCACTCAAAAAAAAGATACAAACCGAATTTTATTTCCAACACCTATGCCAGTGGGGTTCAATATCTCCTGACTGTGGGGAAGTTATAGTCGTGGGGGGGGGGGGGGTCATGTGATTATCATGGGGATGCACGAAGAAAACAGAAGCTAAGATGAATTAATATGTCAATTATTGCATTGTATTTACGAATAAACATTTATGCTATACTGTCTGTTTAATTGGATTAGGTGAAAGTCTTCTATTTCCACCTATGCATGTTTGTTTTTTATTGTTATATATTGCTGGAATTCAGTGTTGGAGTGTGTGTGTGTGTGTGTGTGTGTGTGTGTGTGTGTGTGTGTGTGTGTGTGTGTGTGTGTGTGTGTGTGTGTGTGTGTGTGTGTGTGTGTGTGTGTGTGTGTGTGTGGGCGGGGGGGGTGTTGAAGGCTGTAAGTACATCAGCAAAAACAGGGAAACATTTAATTTAGCAATTGTTATGCTTGTAAGAGGTGTATTGTGGTAATTTATTCCTGATTTATTTTGTTGTTGTTTTTTCACAGAATATGTTTAAACGTGTGTAACTTTATTAAACAGCTCTTGCTTTACATTTTGCGTTACCGGTGTTGTGATATCGTGTTTACAGGCCATAACTTGATGACAAAAATCCTTCGTCGCAGTTGTGTCGATTTGTAAAACCATCTTACAGACAGATCTTCAGAACCACGATTCAGAGCGGACAGTTGGATAAGACACAGGGTTTGTGATTTAAGAAAAAGATCCAAGTCTTCCCCAACTTACCTCTCCCTCCTCTGTGTTCGAGGTGTCCGCCTGCTGGTCATCGGTTGAACCCTGTTGAGGGCCTCGAGCCGAAAGGTCTGAAATTAAAGTTGTTCCACATACTGCGAGTGTTGGCAGAGTTTCCTTCTCTGCGTGTACTTCGGCAGTAGGTGAAGTTGTGTCACGAAAGTCTGCCCGGGAGATCCGATCACCACCTGAAAGACAAACACGCAACTAAATGAAACACTTACTCGCACATTCACACACAAAAGAAAAAGCTGACAAAGCAACTCTGCGGTGAAATGAATGAGTAAAACGATGTGAGGTCAAATCATGCCCGTCTGTTTGACTCATCAGCAGAAGAAAGTCTTTTCATTCAGACATGTTTACTTCCCACCATAGCAAACATGAGAGCTTGGACTGAATGATGAGAGCTGGAAGGATTGCATGAAGGGGAAAGTTTTTTAACGAGATGACCAGTGTGCACATTTGGACGTGATGGACATAAGTTGATTTTATGTCCTAATGTAGTTTATGGAAAACAGAGCATAGGGATAATGATTAATTTGAGCTGTTTGGGATCACGACTCATCATGTCAGAAGCTACTAAAGGCGAACATGTATGTCTGTACTCTTGTTTTTTTTCTGCCATGAAAAAAATACTGTATTGGAAAGTGGCTTGATAATTTAGGGTCTACCCGGAGTCGTTCCAATTCAATTAATATCGAGCATCTCCAAAAATAACTTTTTGTTGCCGTAATTTAGCATATTTATGCAGGCAACGTGTCAACACTGCATTGCTCGATGCAAATACACTTTTCTCGAAATAAAAATTGCTACTTCACTTGCAGGTGCCTCGCATCTTCCCGTCTGATGCCACATAGTGTCTCTGAAACAAACTGGCTCACCTACTTTTACCCAAAAAACCCCCACAAACGAACAAGATGGTGGGAAGATTTCTCAGTGGTTTCTTTCTGATTCGCTCTTCCTTTGAAGAATGCCTGTAGACAGACTTGAGACCTTTTTAAATCATAGCCTTGTCATTTAACGAAGGGAGATGTTTTTCTCCCACAAAGGCAACTTTAAAAAAAACCATAAAAAACAACTGTGAATTTTTAATCAGGATCCGGTGGTCGGTCGGTCGGTCGGTCGGTCGGTCGGTCCCTCCCTCCCTCCAGAGGGTCAATGCCTTCAGTTGACTCTCTGGTGTATTTGGGTGGAATTGTGTGTTTGATGTGTAAACTTTTTTAAAAAATTTTTATTCCTTTAATGCAACAGTGTGAAAGGTTGCTCCATCAAGTTCCTTTTCTGTTCCCAGTGACTCCCAACTTGATTTTTTTTTTTTTTTTGCCATTTCTTGTTTTCTATCATTTTAATTGACTTAGTAGTGACTTTCCAGTCTCCAGAGGGCCCTACTTTTTTTTTTTGCTTTATTTTTTTGGCATCGCATGCAGGGCTTCTTCTTGGTTTTCCAACTAGTGACCCCTATTTACCAGGTTTTGTGTTTTTTGGGAATGTAACATCCCCCTAAAAAAAAAAAAAAATAAAGATAAAACTTCTGCTCTGATAACCGTGCCATTAACTGATTTATGTCTATGGCCTAGAGGACCTCGACTCCCCATGTTTTCCTTGAGTGCACTACTTACAGGCTTGTCTTACTGCCCCAAGGTGTCCACCAATTAGCATCTCCCACTTTGAGGAATTTCTCCTTCAAGGTTGCAACTAATCCTGAACCAATTAATGGATCTTAAGCAGCAGTTTGGTTGTAATCCCTCATCTTTGTCTATCCATTGCAATGACCTGACAGCAGAAAATAACCTAAAGATTTACTTTAGCCAAGCAATCAGCTCCCTTTTGAGGTTATCTCAAACATTTACGTACACTGCATCTGCTTCAGAGTACAAGACTTTTATCCTTAAAGGTGGAAAATCTGAGAAAAAGTCATAAATTCAGTGAGGAGGACTCACTCGGAGGCTGTGAGGCAGCTGAATGATATTGGTGGCCGTATAATGACAAAGGCATGAATGTTTCTTGGTAAATCTAAATCAGATTGTTCTGCTTTTAGGTCATTAAATCAATCTGTCAGACTGATGCACAGTAAGGACACATACACAAAGTCCAGTGAAGTTACAGTCCATTTTAGTCTTTCAAATTATGCAGATAAATTTAAAAACATACATTTTTGACCCAGAGGGAACGTTAAAATATCCATTGACTTATACGACAATGACAAAAACATAAGCAAACACAAGAAAAAAGTGCATTCAAATGAAGCTCGGTGAGCAACCATGTCTCATTTGCTAAAAAAAAAATCCTCTCCTCCCATTTCTGTTTGTGTTTTTGTGCTTACTATATTTGTGATATGAGATCTGATCACAAGTGGTCACTCGAGACGCATGTGGAGACCATTGACTGTATATAAAAGTGGACGTAGCTTCCAGGTCCGAAAAATGAGGTCAATGTGGAAAAGCCTTAAACTGCAATACCACGATGGCCACTAGAGGTTGGCTCCAAAAAGCCTCCAGCTCCATTGACTCCCATTCAAATTGTCTCATGAAATACAAAGTTCTTGTGATGTTGTTAGCTAAAGTCTCTCTTTCTTTTTAGTTTTTCAGCAGTCCATCTGAAAATAATCCCATTATTAATAGGAAAATAGGCCCCTTTTTTGGGGGGAGGAGGGGTCGTGTGTTTGATTGACAGGCTCGTGGTGCAGTTAGGTTTATGCTATCGGTCGGCGGGACTTAATATCATTGGGTTTCCAATCAGATTGAGTCAGATCCACCGCTCGTCCAAATATGGTGACTTGTGGCCCGAAACTGCTCCAAGCTATGCCGGCAGCCAAAATCCGAAAACTCCAGGCCTCATAACGATAGTTCACAAACCAACGGGGTCAGCTTGGTGGAGACTCGCAAACGCCCGGTGCGATCAGATCACACCCACCGGGACAGATTGGTCATGCCAGGCGGTCTTATTGACACGCGTTTGTTTGATGAAACACCAAACGGATCTTAAGTGCGTCCCAGCGGTGCCATGAACCCAAAGTGAAGACAAATATCTTTAAATAAAAAGTGGCAAACCGCGGCCGGTGACTTGACAGTCCGGCTGCCCGGCGATACAGTAAATATTGCACATTTTTAATAAATAAATAAATAAATACCAGATTAAAACAATTCTCTCATCTTGAGCTCTCGTGTTTTAGTTTAAGGTGGCGAAAGCGTTGCCTGCCAAGCCAAACTCAGGGCAAAGAAGAAAAAAAAAAAAAAAAAACCCAACAACCCAAAACTCGCTGCACTTTCTCGCCCTACGTCACTTCCTCCCTCCCTCTCCGCGCTTCCATCTTGCTTCCCCGCATGTTGTCTGCTGTTAAGTGTACAGGTCAGTGAAGAGCTTTAAATACCTTTCTTCCCTTGCACTGTTTCCCCCCCCCCCCACCCTCCCCGCACACCCTTCCTTCCCCCCCCCCTCCCGGTCCGACGGCGAGAGGTAAAACGAAAGCCTTTTTTTTTTTTTTTTTTTTTTTTTTTTTTTCTGATTAAGACGGCCGAAATCCGCCGAGGTGTGACCCTTAAAAACGCTCGCTGACTGGGTTTGGGTGTGTGGCAAGTTGTTGGGGGGGGGGGGGGGGAGGCTTGTTGAGTGACAGGCCGTGCTCTGCACAGGGCTTCCCTGTTAGCTCGGGAGCTAAAGCCTTGAAGTTAGCCTGCAAAGTTGTTGCACGAAAAAAGCTGAACCACGCCTCGTCTCGTCTGGGGGGGGGGGGGAAATTAAAGCGATCCGGCGCCAGCTGAGGTGCATTTTTTTTTTTTTTTGGGGGGGGGGGGTTCGCTTCTTATGTGTTATTAATATAGATATCAGATAAGGAGAGCCGTTCTCTTGCGATAGCTGATGCACATATAAACTGAGCACCGTTTACTGACACTCTCCCATAATGACTTTTTTTATTTATTTATTATTATTTTTTTCCCCCCCTATTTAAATGTCTGTTTATCGTTTTGAGTAAGATCTTGACGCCTATTACCACACCCTCACTGAAACTGCTGCTCCCTGCTTGTGTGTGTGTGTGTGTGTGTGTGTGCGTCTTTAAACTTCCGTTTTATCTTCTGCATCGTTTGGACGCAATAAGCTTTTTTGCGAGTTTTTAAGCCAAATTCCACACTCGCATATTGTCTGGATGTACATATTTTGCGAGCTGGTCATATTTAACTGGTAGCAGTAGTCGTCGGTCAGATAGGGATTCATATTAAATGAAAGGTAATATATATATATGTGTTTTTGCTTCAATTCCCGGGGAAGCAGGTGTGTTAATGTGGTAGCAAATTAACTGCAAAGTTAAAGGCTGCAAATAGCGATTATTTTCACCATCAGTTAATGTGTCAATCATTTTTTTTTGGGGGGGGGGGGGATATTCCCCAAATCTCAAAGGTGCAGCCTAAAGTGTTTTTTTTTTGTTTTTTTTTGTCGGCATAATATTCAGTTTATCACAGAGGACTCGAGGAACGGCAGCATATTTACATTTTAAAAGCTGGAATAAGAGAATTTGCATCGTTGTTTTCCTCAAATAAATGACTCAAAACAGTTTTTGAAATAACTTCAGAAGAGATGCTGGTGGGGTTGGATATCCTGCTGGCAGTTATTAGTAGACATACATTTTGTGTGTGCTTGTTGTTTATTTTCTGTGAAAAGTATTCCAGCATCGTAGTTTGAATGCATATTGGTTGGCGAGTTTTAGAGTCTCCAGTCGGTGCACGGGGGGGAAAAAAAAACACACACACAAAAAAAAACAGCTGTGCACCAGAAAGTTACCTTGTAAATAGCCGGGCAGATAAAAACCTTCAAAATTTTCAGGGACACAATTTTTCTGTTTTAAAGATTATACATGACGGTTTCCGCGAGGTGTGTAACAATGCGGCTTTGCGCGGTGGTGATATAGAGGCGATCACTTTGATTATAATCTGGGTCCAATGTCAACTCGCACAATAGGTTGTAATTGTTTCTAATTTGTTAAGATAACAATTTTGGAATTGGTACAAATGGGCACAAAGGTCCGACCATGTTGTCTCCTCAGCTGCGTGGTGTGCTTCGTGTCTCTGTGCCTGCTTTGTTTGTGTTGTTTTTGGCAACCACATTTGCTTTTTTAATAATATTAAATATGTACATTTAAAAAAAAAAAATAAAGTGTTTTGACGTTGTTTGTGTGAAGATCAGCTGTTAAGGTGTCGTCACCAACATAACCGTATGTAATATTCTTTCTTTCTGCAGATGAAAGAAGCAATTATGAATCAAGAAAAACTCGCTAAACTACAAGCGCAAGTCCGCATCGGCGGAAAGGTAACTGGCAAAATGAACTGCTAGATTTTTTTTTTGCAAAGACCTTCCTCTGTGTTTTAAGACGCAATGCATCCGCATCAACTATCCTCACAGTGACGCCACTCCATACTTTAATCCACTCAAATAAATATGCAAATTATTGGCACAAAAAAAAAAAAAAAAAAAAGAAGAAAGTGTGTAAACATCTTTTCTATTGCTGGTCTCTATGACAACAAGCCATGGTATTGATGCATAGCAGCAGTAATTACAGGCAACGGAGCACTTTTGGGTCTTTTCAAAAGTCCCACATTCAACCTGCAAGGTTATGTTGGCTTCCAGAAAGCGACGCGTTGTCACCAAGAACTGAAGTTTTAATGCCGAAACATGTTCGCACGAATGTCGCCGCAGGGCACCGCTCGCAGAAAGAAGAAGGTCGTCCACAGAACGGCGACCGCAGACGACAAGAAGCTCCAGTTCTCCCTAAAGAAACTCGGCGTCAACAACATCTCTGGCATCGAGGAGGTAGGCGCGACGCTTCGTCTCCGACTTTGGCGCCGCCGCGATTCCAGGAGTCTAACCGCGTCGTCAA
Source organism: Brachyistius frenatus (assembly GCF_029030835.1). Taxonomy (NCBI): domain Eukaryota; kingdom Metazoa; phylum Chordata; class Actinopteri; family Embiotocidae; genus Brachyistius; species Brachyistius frenatus. The sequence goes on along the minus strand of NW_027210634.1, from coordinate 1,435,535 downwards.
CGCCGTGTGAATTTGGTCTCTTCCAGGTCAACATGTTTACAAATCAAGGGACGGTCATCCACTTCAACAATCCCAAAGTGCAGGCCTCGCTCGCGGCCAACACCTTCACCATCACCGGCCACGCCGAGACCAAGCAGCTGACGGAGATGCTGCCGGGCATCCTGAACCAGCTGGGAGCCGACAGCCTGACGAGCCTCCGGAGACTCGCCGAGGCGCTGCCCAAACAGGGTCGGTCACCTCAACGCCGTAGATTTAAAAAAAAAAAAACAACAACAAAAAAAAAAACAACCTGACTTCCAGAGATGACGTTTTGACTCCAGGATCATTGGGATTGTTTTTCTGGCCACTTCAAGCTTCTCACATCTTTTTCCGTTCTTACAGTTGCGGATGGAAAAGCGCCGATTGCGACAGTAGAAGAAGAAGACGACGACGTTCCAGGTGGGTGCGCCGCCATTCAAAATGAGATCACTTCAACGTTTCGGAGGGGGGGGGGGAATCGAGCCGTCTCGCGTGGAACTCGTTTTTGCCGCCTCATTTGGAAATTCTCCCGACACTTTTGTTCCCCTGCCTCTCCGTTAAATAACCGTTTGCTTTTCGTTCGGCCTGTTGAAGAGGAGTCACGCGAGGGGGATTCGTCAGCTCCATTTGATGATGGTGCAACGCTGGGATTTTATTTTGTTTTAAATTCTCATGTTCATTGTTTATAAGATTGTAAGATTCGGTTTGCTTTTCTTTGCGAAGAAAACGGACCGACCACATGAGGTTGCCATTAGAATAATCTCATCTTTTCCCAGGCCTTCCCTCCCCCTCCGTCTGGCCCCCCGAGCTCTCGCTAATGTAACAAACGATTACACATGTATTTGGCACTTGGAGCAGTTGAAGCCTGATGGCACCGAGGTTAAAAGCCACTGCCATCACATTGTTATTGGAGTTAAGTTTCCTTTTTGTTCTCCCACTGAAGGAACACGATTGCCCAGACCTTTCCAATTGTTTCCATTCTAACCCCCCGACCCCTCACTCGGATGGGACGATTTCTCACATTTCATGGCGTAATTGAAGCCAATTTCTTTTTTTTTTTTTTTTTTTTTTCATTTTTACAGCTGCTTTGTGTGTGTGTGTGTGTGGGGGGGGGGGGTGGTCCTCATATGTTGAGCACATTGGAGCGGGAGAGATGAGCAAAGACTCGCATTACAGCTCGGATCGCGTTTCGGATAAACACACTTTTCCTGAATTGCGCTCCGGCACCTCTGAGAGTCATTTGCGCTGATGGACGTGCCTTTCTCTTTCGCCACTCCATCAATTCACCGCTCCTGTCTTTTTTCTTTTTTTTTTGTTTGTTGTTTCAGATCTGGTGGAGAACTTTGACGAGGCATCCAAGGACGAGGCCAACTAGAGGGAAAATGGGGACTTCCCTGGAGTTTGACAGGACCACAAGGGGCACAAGATGCTGTAATGTCTATTTCAAGAGGTGGAAAGTGTAACAGTTTAAAGTACCCGAGAAGATGAATAGTGCGTCAACTTTTCTTTGGCTGTGAGCATCCGTGATACGTGACACCTGAACAAAAGTACTTGCATACTCTTAAGTGAGTTATTTGCGAGTAATTTTCTAGAATAGTGCTCTGATGTATTTAAGTGGAAGGTATTTTAGTACTCGTTCCACCTCTTCTTTTCCACCAGACTCTCCCAAATGCTTCGTTGTGCTCTGTGTGTCCAGTTAAGAGTGATTGTGAGAGATTGTGTGAAATGTGGTGTTTAAAGCTCCTGCTGTGCATCTGTTTCCTCCATGTTACTGAACCTTAATTCTGTTGCCTCCAAAAAAACAAAAAAAACAAAATACCCAATCTGGAAATAAAACCTTTGCTACTGTCAACAAACAGCGAAAATCTTGTTTTTTGGGGTTTTAATACCAATTCCACGTTAAAATACCTATAAATTAGCTAAAAAGTAAGCAGGTTCATCTTTTTGTAAGATTGGTTTCCTCATCACAGCCTAATTACAGGAGAAAGAAAATTAGACACTATTTTCCTTAAGTGCGTCACGCTAAGATTTGCTGACATAGTATATTGTTAAGATTAAGTATTCTGCATTAAATAAGATCATATATTTTAGTAATAACAAAATATATTATTTCATAATCAACAAATTTGTTGTAGGAAAAGAATACTTTTTTTTTTTTGCCAGTCTATCCAGACTGAAATATCTAAAAAAAAAAAAACAAGTTGGATTGCTATGAAATTTTCTACAGACAAACTACTGACTGGTGATCCTGACTTTTAATCTACTGCAGTCATGTCTCAAAAAACAAACTGCTGGACTGTGTTTAATGATTACATACCTGGAAAAACCAGGTATGTAATCCGTGTTTCAACTGGCTGCATTTTTTTTTGTAGTTGTCGTAGCCAGTATTGCAACGCTAACACTGCTAAACAAAGACGAACATGATGACCTTACATCAGCATCTTAGCATTTGGCTCAAACACCGCTGATGCTGCTGGCGTGGCGGTAAACTCTTAGCTGAAACACGGTCCATAAAATGTTTTTTTTTTTAAATCATACTTTTTCCTCACAGTAGCAATTTCTGCAAGTCATTTTTAGTTCAATCCAGCAGCTTTTATCATAAAATGGTGTTTTGCAGTTAGCGATTGGCTGTTGCTGCACTCTGCGTGAGCAACTTTAGAAATTAAGACATTTTGGGGGGGGAAACGAGCTGCTGAAACGAAATAAAAAATAATTGTAGCTATAAAGTCAATTTTGTGAAAATATCCCTGGTGAAATACCATTAATGATTTGAGTTTTTAAAAGATTTTTGGGATTATTTTCCAGCTTGGTTAAATGTTGCAGCTGAATTTAATCATAATGTTTTATTTAAAAAAAAAAATGAACCATTTACCTGTGTAGGTAGTTCCTCCAAGAATTATGGTCAGTGGAGCACAGAAATATTTCCCTGCTATTGAAAGAAAAAAACGTATTTGATTCTTGGCTCACAACGTAATCTTAAGTGTTTCTCCCATAAATATGCTGTTGAATGCGATGTAAAACGACCGATCATTTAATTGAACAGCTTAATTTCAATGATTATAATCAGAAGTCTTACACTCGCAAACAGATAAATATCTGTACAGTTACATGACTGTCAATATCATTTTCTTGATACACCACTTCTTATGACACGAGGTAAAAAAAACAAAAAACACAAGCACCTTCATACACAATATCCGTGTGGGGATATTTAATTGCGATTTGAGGTCTTTTAAAATTCAAAACACATCTGGACATTTATCAATACACAGACACACAAAACGGACTTCATAACAGTGTAAATGATTTAAATAAATAAATCCAGTACAATAAACGAGCTTGGCGACCTCATAAAATCACAGTCTGCCTCAACGACTGTGCTCACGATGAAGACCAAACGGCATGGACACGAGGCAATTCAACAATTTACATTAAAATTATTTTACTCTTCAAACCGGTTTGTTATTTATAATAGGTCGGGTTTTCTTTTTTTTTTTTTTTTAAACCACAATAATTGGAAGAGGATATTAAATTATTACAACGTTAAAAAGACAAAACCTCCATGCTTAGTTCAAGCAAAATCAAGTCCAAACTTCACTGCATTGTTTGGCAGCTTCTTACAGGTGGAGTGCAGTGTGTGCTGGGTTGTAGTGAAACATCTATGAAAACCAGTCACTGTGTCCTGATTAGATTTGCTACTCCACAATGTAAAAAGAAAAAAAAAAAAAGTGCAGAGTATAAGCTTCAAAAGGGTTAAAATTGAAAAATGAACACAGCAAGAAAAAGCATTAGGCCCTCAAAATAAAATAAATAATATGTAATGCATTTGAAATGTCTCTTTTTTTTTAAAAAGGAGCATAATTCACCTGTCGGCCGACAGCTTGGGCATGCTACATGATTGTCCCAGTACCCAGCAACATCCCTCCAGTATTTGTTCTCCTCAAGTGCGACGCTTCACTCTCGGATTCCCATCAGTAACTTCAGTAGGTGTGCCTCCATCACCTGTTGAACTAAACAGAGAAACACTGTGTGTTATTCAACACAGCTGAAGTGTTTCTGGAGAGAAACACATTGTGCACGGTCTACGCTCACTCAGGCATTACAATTGAATATTAATCCAAATATTTACATTCCCACTTGGCCATCTTTCACTCTTGAAAATGGAGAAGGGGGCGGGGGGGGGGGGGGAGGAGGGACTTGCCAGGAAAAGCAACACTCTGTTTATCTTAGCAGCACTTTTTTTTTTGGACTTTTCTTGAAAGCACCAGCACTGTCGACGCTCTCCGACTCAGAGGTGTTGTTTTTAAAGGACTGGAGTTTGTCCCGTCTCACTTCATCGTGATCCGAGTTCAGCAGCAGGACAAAATGTCATTTTTGACAGGTTCATGTGATGATCTATAGATCTAAATACATATCCTCCAAGTGTGTCACTGCTGTCTTTAAGTTGTTATTCATTTAAACATCATCTGAAACATTTGTCTCTTTCCGATCTTTGATCGGACCTTCCGCCTTGATGACGCGAGGGAATGTTTCTGCACGATTCTCAGCCCGTTTGTCCCTACGTCTCTTTTAGCTCTAAAAGAAGGCATATACCAATTTTACGTATTTGTTGCGCACCATTTCGATGGCCCATAGCCACAGCCATGTCCATTGCATTGAAACCAGAATCTGACTCTATGGTGGGATCGGCGCCGCTCTCTGGAAGACGTAAAAACATATCATTACTGTCAGACAGCACTTCCTCGACACAATGGCTGTGTTTATCCTTTAAGAAATATTTAAACAGGTTTCTGACAAGTCGAAAGATTTACTCTCACCTAACAAGATTTCGACACAGCGCACGTGGTTGCCATGCACAGCGTAGAGCAAAGGGGCTCCTCCGTTCTGAAACCCACAGAGGTGACATCACTTCATACCAACGTTAATCCTCCGGAGTCAAAAAAAAACAAATCTCTTTAAGAACAAATTAATTTTCCCGACATATTTTTAGTTAACTTTAAACAACAGCTTCGTATTCCTACCCAGTCATATTCATTGACGTCCACTCCGCAGTCAATCAGCATCTTCACGATATCTGTGTATCCCTTGCTGCAGGCCAACGACAACGCACTTTCCCTCCCTTTGGCCAGGAGGTTGGGGTCGGCACCCTGCGGTGAAAAGTGACGCAGAATGACTAACAATAAATTAACAAATAAAGAAGGCTTACTCCACTGTAATAAATTAATCGAGTAAACGACACAGTACATTTTGGAGCAGAAACTCAACGACGGCGATTTGTCCGTGCGCAGCGGCCCACATCAAGGGGGTAAAGCCCTCCTCGTCTTGGAGATTGATTACAGTCTCTAATATAAAAGAAGGATGTAAAACTCAATTATCCTTTGACGAGTCGAGCACGAAATCGGTCAAGTCACTGAAAACTGAAATATTTGAAATGCAGCGGAGACAAATATTTCACAACTGCGTAACTATAAAGAACTTGGAACGCCTACCTTGTTCAATCCTGCTGGCCAAAAACACCATTTCTCCTTGTGCTGCCAGCTGGTGAATGGACAAAGCTGAAAGGGGAGGAATTTGTTGTTTTTTTTAAATATTTTTGCACGAGTTACAATTACAATGCGAATATTTATTTAAACATTTAATTTTTAACTTTAAAAAAAACAACAACAACAACAAAACAAAACACGGTGGTACTTACAATGGACCAAAAGAGGCGTGGAAGACACCTCGTTGCCGCGGTGTTTATTGGTGAGTGTGGTGGACTGTTTGATGGGGGAGAAATGTTTGGTGGTGGACGGCGTGTACACGTGGCGCACCTGTATGCCCGGTGACGGCGAAGTCTGGATGTTGCACTCGGCTGAAACGAGGAAAAACAAAATTTGACGAACAGGGGGCGTCCGTTCCCCTTCCGCGAGGTATTATCACGGGAGCCGGTCGGGCGGTCGGTCGCTTCAGAATAAACACGGATTCCGCCCCTTTCTCACCTTTGAACAAAACGGAAGCCACCTCCAGGTCGGAGTTCACCTGGTCCTGGATGTTCTTGCTGTCCTCCTCGTTGAGCGACTTGACGAACCTGGAGCAGACGTTCATGTCGAAACGGTTGGGCAGGATGAACTTGATGCCCATGGCCACGTTCTGGGTGCCCGTGTTGTCCGGGCTCACGCCCATCGACTGCTCGGTCTTGACGGCGCTCAGGTCGGGCATTACGCAGATCCCCTCCATCTCCTCGGAGACCGGAGGACACTCCGCGGGCCCCTCCGAGGTTGCCATGGTAACGTTGTTCATCTTCCAGTCGCGCTCACTGTCCCGCTGAGGTTACGCTGACGTCACTGCGCTCCTGAAAAAAAAAAAAAAAAAAAAAAATGTAACGACAATTTGAAATTGAAATCACAAACTGATATAAAAAAATTTTTTTTAAAAACTGAATTTTGAAACCGTCGTCATCTTTATTTAACTTTGCCGGTGGACTTATTAGACACGTAAAATGGTAAACAAAAAAAACCAAAAAAAAACAAAGAAGGTGCAAAATGTTACATGTTCAAGAACGACTGGCTGTTAGCCGCCAGGTAGCATGCTAGCTATTGTTATCGTAACCTTCCCGTTTGTCACACTAACTGTCTGTGGACGTGAAATTGTTGACACGGAAACACATTAAACGTTAATAAATGACAATTCACCAAAAACAACAGTTTCTTACTCCATAGAACATAGTTTTACGAGAATAATCTCATAAAATCATCCCTCTTCTATCGGTGTTTTGATATACTCGCACATGCGCACTCGCTCGTGTTTGCAACATCGGGTGCATCCACTATCAACCTCCCCGTTTTTGGTTCCGGCCCAGTGTCACGCCGAGTTCTGCTTGCCCACCAGGTGAACCGCATGCACCTTACATCTCTGTCAAGCATTTGCACTGTGATTTTATTTTTTTCTGGAAATCTGCGACTCGTATCATTTTTATCATCACATACATTTGGCCATTTACTCAGTAAATGAATTCCATGCATTTTATAATAATCTAAGATGAAATAATTGGGGATGTATTACATTACATTTCATTTAGCTGACGCTTTGATCCAAAGCGACTTACAATTAAGTGCATTTCAACCACGAGGGTACAAATTCAGAACAACAACAATCAAGAAAGTACAATTTCTTCAAGAAAGCCAAACTTCAAAGTGCAATAAGTAAGTGCTACTAAAGTGCTACCTGTTCAAGGTATAGTCGGAAGAGGTGTGTTTTTAGTTTGGGGCGGAAGATGTATAGACTTTCTGCTGTCCTGATGTCATTGGGGAGCTCATTCCACCATTTAGGAGCCAGGACAGCAAACAGTCGTGATTTTGTTGAGTGTTTAGCTCGCAGTGAGGGAGCGACAAGCCGATTGGCAGATGCAGAGGCGAGTGAACGGGCTGGACCCGATCTGTTCACAGTATTACTCTGCAGCAACAATAAATTCCTCCAAATCATGTATGCACACCCACCCAACTAAGTAAAGACATTTTTAATCAAAGTTTGATGGGAATGAAATAGTTTTATCAGCGCACACTTTCCTTGATAAACTTTAACAGAGTAAATATTACACCCCAAATTCACCTCAAACTCTATTAATTCTTTCCATTTATTTTCAACAAGTTACATTAATTTTGCAGTCATTTTGTACCGCTAACTCTTTCAAGTGTTTTAGGAATATTAATTTATACATTTGGCATAACTTGAAGATGTCTTACCTGCAAAGTAAACAATCCAGTCTGTCTGTCCAGCGAGTGCTCCTCCTAAGGGGGTCTATGAAGTCAGTTTTTAACAAGTACATTTTACAACAGTGTTCCTCTAAGTTGCTCAGTACTCCAATGATTCAGTTTTCAAAGCCATCCAAAGGTTCAGCTTTCCAGTTTTTGTATAAGATCAGTTCCCGTCAAGTCCAAGTGCAAATGAGAAATTTGACAATTCTGCAGGTTTTTTTTGTATCTCCATGATCAAACGTTCCTTCTGTTAGCCAGTGAGAGAATACATATAGATCATATCTATTGTCGAACTTATGTGTGTATACAGATTTGTGATATCTGTAATTTTCAACTGGTTCTGCAGATTTTCAGAAACATTTTTAGCACTTGATGCGCTTATTATGATAAACACGCATCGCCAGACCATTGCAATTCACACCATCTTCACCCAGAGTACAAAAAGGGTTTGCATCTAAAAAATGTACCATCCACCCTGCAGCTCTGATGTAACTGGGGGACCTTGAAAATAAAAAAAATCTTCCAGGTCAGTAGCATCCAGGAAGTTACCTCGTTCTGTTGAATTCAAGATGGCATGCAGCTCTGGTCTCCATGTGAGCCTCTGTGTGTCAAACCTTACCCATTTTGCAATTCATTTAAGATATTTAAAACGATGCATGTGGAATAATATTTGAAAATCCTCCACATAGGGGCAGTATTGTAAGTTTATTTACTTTTAAATTACTTCTAAACGTTTGCCAACAGATGGCGCCGTCGTCTCATCAGTTATAGTTACAGTACTGGAAGTATTGTAGTTTTTATTCCTCTCCCGAATAGACTGTAATCCTTTCATCTTCCTAATTAAGCAAGAAAACACTTTCTGGTGGAAGTAGTAAAGTTAAGTGGGGTTGCTGACGGTGTTAAAAGTAAGTCTGCATTGTTGGATGTAGCCTGCCTGCTGTGACCTCCTTTCATTTAATCCATAGCTCATTATCACTCAGTGGGATAAGTCTGGCAGAGAAATGGTGAGAAAGTCTTCTTTTTGTTACTCATTATTGTAATTTATCTGTGAACGTCAGTCTTCTGTGTGTTTGACTCTGTGGATGAACTCCAACTGAAAAATGAAGGATGTTTATATAATGGAAGGGAATTGGGAAGTAAAGAATCACATGCAAATGTAACGCTGATATGAAACAGATATGCTTACTGCACTGCAGTTCTTTGTTTGAATTGAAAACCCTCATTCCAACATTTATGATCCTAATTCAAATTATATCCTTAGCATCATACCTTCATGTTATAGGTCACAAAAACTCCACATTTGCTGATGTAGTGATATCAGTTTTGAAAATACTTGATACCTTACCGTAAGGTCACTATTGATTGCTGCTGAATGCCCCCACATAGTAACATTTATAATGGCATAATGATTAATGCTAAAATAGTTTAGTTAAAATAGAGAAGAATCATAAGGTCAGCAAACTAACTCAGGACTATACAGCAGTATATCTTAAATGTCCAAGCGGTAACTAACAAACACATAAATAGATACTTTTATTGAATTTTGAATATTTTATTTACAAAAAAAAAAACAGTTTTCATTTATCTCGACATTTACTTGTGGTACTATAGCACAAAAAAAAAAAAGAAAAAAAAAGAAAACAAGATAATTCAATTGTTCTTTGAGGTGGATAAACGATGATTCTGCATGTAGCCTACCAGAAATGTCAAAATAATACAGTCGCCTATATACTGTAGATCTTTAAAACACTTGTAATGTACTCCCAAACGTATTAGACAAACAACAGAAATACTGTAATGAATGAAAATAATTGTAAAATTGCAGATTTTAATTAGTTACTAGTTTACTAAACTAGCCAGCGAAACTAGCAAACTAGAAACAGGTTAAAATTGGTTAGATGAAATAGTAACGCCTGTAAAGCTATATTTTACTTTTAGTGGCAAAGCACATGATGCACTGGACTGTGATGATGCAACATAAAATAGCATTTGCAGTAAATTGCAGGGCTTGCGACATCCCGTCGTCCTGTGGGTATAAATAGGTTTGGGATGCGTGACACATAAATTGTCAAAGAGTTTGTAGTGTGAGGAGCCTTTAAAAAAAAAAAAAAAAAAAAATAGACTAAATGAGCAAGCTACAACTGTAGGGGCCTGTCGTCAACGAGCAAAAACACCTGAGGCAGGTAACCTCAGTACATACTGGTGCCATTTCTGTAAGTACGCTGTTTATTTAATGCTGGCTGACTTTATGATTCTATCAAATATTCATACACGTTTTCGAAACTACTTCAATGGTTCGTGTTACTTCTAAACTCCCAAGGTGATTTGATAAAATGGCTGAAGTTAGTCTGCAGCAACTTCTTCATCTCGTGGCGGGAGGTTATTGCGCCACCTACCTTCCCGGAGTGTGTAACGCAATGGCTTTTTATTATTATTATTTTGTATTTTTAAATAGAAGTTCTCTTCTGGATATTAACCCCGTTTCGATTAAATATCTGAATGGAGCCCTGTTAACCTGTGATTGTTTGTTCCCTGTCTTGGAGCCCTTTGGTGCTCCAACTCCCTTCCAACAACTACCACTCTTCAGTCTTTCTCCTTTATAATGAAATTCCTACAATCTATTACCACACAATCAACAGTTTTTTTTTTTTTGCAGTTAACCCTCGTGTTGTCCTCGGGTCAAAATGACCCGCAGCTGTGTTCAACCAAGTTCTATTTTATTTCTATATTTTTTATATTTTTTTGGGATCATTGTTCATCATTCTTTAGAAACCCTCACAGCCTCCTTGTCACCAATGATCCCCAAAAATATGAAAATAAAATAGAACTTGTTTGAACACAGCTGCGGGTCATTTTGATCCAAGGACAACACAAGGGTTAAAAATCTCACATTTGTCTGCCCCTGACCTTTTTCCTTTTTTACAATGTATATAGTAACATTGAGTCGGTCTTCTTCATCTTTTGTGCACAACTTTATTGCAGGTGGCAATCAGCTTCTTCAGGGTGCATTACCACACCTACTATGGAGTGTGGATCAGAATTACCCAGAAATACTTGATAATAGTGATACAGTGGGTACAGAAAGCATTCAGACCCCTTTAAATTTTTCACTCTTTGTTTCATTGCAGCCATTTGCTAAAATCAAAAAAGTTCATTTTATTTCTCATTAATGTACACTCAGCACCCCATCTTGACAGAAAAGAACAGAAATGTAGAAATTTGTGCAAATTTATTAAAAAAGAAAAACTGAAATATCACATGGTCATAAGTATTCAGACCCTTTTGAGCTAGTACAGCCATGAGTCTTCTTGGGAATGATGCAACAAGCTTTTCACACCTGGATTTGGGGATCCTCTGCCATTCTTCCTTGCAGATCCTCTCCAGTTCCGTCAGGTTGGATGGTGAACGTTGGTGGACAGCCATTTTCAGGTCTCTCCAGAGATGCTCAATTGGGTTTAGGTCAGGGCTCTGGCTGGGCCAGTCAAGAATGGTCACAGAGTTGTTCCGAAGCCACTCCTTTGTTATTTTAGCTGTGTGCTTAGGGTCATTGTCTTGTTGGAAGGTGAACCTTCGGCCCAATCTGAGGTCCAGAGCACTCTGGAAGAGGTTTTCTTCCAGGATATCTCTGTACTTGGGCGCATTCATCTTTCCTTCAATTGCAACCAGTCGTCCTGTCCCTGCAGCTGAAAAACACCCCCATAGCATGATGCTGCCACCACCATGTTTCACTGTTGGGATTGTATTGGGCAGGTGATGAGCAGTGCCTGGTTTTCTCCACACATACCGCTTAGAATTAACGCCAAAAAGTTCAATCTTGGTCTCATCAGACCAGAGAATCTTATTTCTCATAGTCTGGGAGTCCTTCATGTGTTTTTTTGGCAAACTCTATGCGGGCTTTCATATGTCTTGCACTGAGGAGAGGCTTCCGTCGGGCCACTCTGCCATAAAGCCCCGACTGGCGGAGGGCTGCAGTGATAGTTGACTTTGTGGAACTTTCTCCCATCTCCCTACTGCATCTCTGGAGCTCAGCCACAGTGATCTTTGGGTTCTTCTTTACCTCTCTCAACAAGGCTCTTCTCCCACGATTGCTCAGTTTGGCTGGACGGCCAGGTCTAGGAAGAGTTCTGGTCGTCCCAAACTTCTTCCATTTAAGGGTTATGGAGGCCACTGTGCTCTTGAGTGCTGCAGAAATTATTTTGTAACCTTGGCCAGATCTGTGCCTTGCCACAATTCTGTCTCTGAGCTCCTTGGACAGTTCCTTCGACCTCATGATTCTCATTTGCTCTGACATGCACTGTGAGCTGTACGGTCTTATATAGACAGGTGTGTGCCTTTCCTAATCAAGTCCAATCAGTTTAATTAAACACAGCTGGACTCCAATGAAGGAGTAGAACCATCTCAAGGAGGATCAGAAGAAATGGACAGCATGTGAGTTAAATATGAGTGTCACAGCAAAGGGTCTGTATACTTATGACCATGTGATATTTCAGTTTGTCTTTTTTAATAAATTTGCACAAATTTCTACATTTCTGTTTTTTTCTGTCAAGATGGGGTGCTGAGTGTACATTAATGAGAAATAAAATGAACTTTTTTGATTTTAGCAAATGGCCGCAATGAAACAAAGAGTGAAAAATGTAAAGGGGTCTGAATACTTTCCGTACCCACTGTATATTTCACTGAGCACTAAATTCTTTTGACCAGGCCAATTTCTTTCAGATACTGGAATAGACTCCCCAACCTGGTGGTAAATATTTTTTTAGACTCGGTTCTTCCTGTCCAAGCATACGGATTTCCCTCTTTAATGTTTCTCATTTTCATTTTGTCATTGAAACATTACATGCGCCACTGATTCTTCTGTTGAACAGTGCAGTATTTTTTTGTTTTGCATGTCCTGTCCTGAGCCTCGTTAAAGTGTTCTCCTTTTTGGTGCTCCTTTTAACACTCCTCGCTGTGCCCACTTCTCATTTTATTGCATGAAGGAGTTGTCCTGTGTTTAAATGATGCGACTTCCTGTATCTTGTAAAAGCTAGTGTTTTATACAAGGTCCCGCCATGAACTAAATTTTGGCCTTGACACGTTTTCCCCTTGATTAAATAAACTGGTTGTGAACATAATCAAGAAAAAAAAACAAACTAAAGTAACTAAAGTAGCTGAGCTGAATATTATTACATCTGCTGTATTGTTGGGTTGTTGTAATTGTTTAGCTTTATTGACAATAATATTCAACTTCTACTGTTGCTCCTGTTGTTTACACAGTCCACCAACCTCAACAAGAAGGCACACCGTGTCCAACATTCGGATATGAAATAATAAGACTTTAAAAAAAAAAAAAAAGTAAAAAGCTGCAACTAAATTCAAATACCTTCAGTACTCTGTAATAATGCAGAACATTTTAATTTTTGATCAAACGTTCTGCCTGTAAAATTTTAAACCGCAAAATGTTACGCATATGTAAATGTGCGAAGTAGCCTACAGATTGTGGAAAAAGAACTACAATATTTCTCACCAGTGCAGCCGTAGTACCTGAAATGTCTACTTGAGTACTTGAGCAAATGTGCTTTCCACCCCAGTGCTATTTGTTTGTATACAAACAAAGCCAACGCCACAGAGCGCGGGTCAGTGACGTCACTCCAGTTTTGTCTCCGATTTGGAGGAAATTTAAATTACAACGGACCCGTGTTACAGCCGAACCTGTAATTAGGTACGCAGCTGTTACGCAGTAAATATAAACCAACGGTGGGGGGGGGGGTGGGGGAATGGTATGTTTAACGCATTAAATGTAAACGTAAGCTCACAATCCCGTGGACATAATGAATAATTTGGGCATGTGTCCGCGTCACGAGACCGGTCCTGCCTCCCTGACAGGCTTTTCAGCAGCCCCGGTGTGTGAGGGGGCTGGACCAGAAGGGCAGACCGCAGAGGAGAAACAAACTCCAGGCGACACCTGCAAATAAACTCCCAGCCGACTCTCTCTCGCGGAGCACAGGGGAGCGGGGGAAGCTGAAAACGAACTCCTGCGGAATAAGGGGCGAGACAAGTGCCGTAAGTGCCGCTGCTGAGCAAGCGAGAAACATTTGAACGGAAAAAAAAAAAAAAAAAAAAAAAGTCGCGGGACCGAGCGCTGATCGCCGAGAGACGACAGCAGGTAATGGCAAGCTGGTTCATCCTCAGTGGGGGGAAAAGTTCCGCTAATAAACCGCTTTTAATGATATCTTTTAAGAGGGCTACGCTTTGCAGTCCGTTATATTGTCGCCGTCACGCGCGCTTAGACTTGATTTAATTGATTTACAGATGGATCAAAATTGCTGGTGCGTTCACAGGTAAAACGTAAAAAAAAAAAAAAAAAACGTGGCAAGAATTTTTGGTCTTCAGCCCCGAACTCATAACATGTTGTTGTTGTTTCAGTCTCCGTGTCGCAGTTGTGATCTTGCAAACATCTTTTTTTTTTAAATTTTTTTTTTAATGTATTTTCAGCTCCGATGCATTTAGGGACTGTATTTGATTGTTGCATGCGGTGGTTTCACTTCCCCGTGAGAGCATTAGAGGTCATTTATCGTTCCTGAAGGATACGTTTGAGGGCTGATAGCGTGAGTATTACTTGCCTCTTTGTGTGACCAGTGCTTCCAGCGAGGTTATTCCTTTAAATCCTAATGACAGGGTATGAAAAATGTAGCTGTAATCTATTGTTTACCTTTTGATTAAAGCCTTTTTTTTTTTTTTCCAAGGAAACTCTGTAATTGCTATTATAGGTTGTCTGAAAGGAAATATTCATACCGTTGCATCACATGTAGTTACAGTGGCACAGCTGAAAGGATGCAATGCTTAGTGGGATCTTTTTTTTTTTTTTTTTTTAGGTTTCCTGGGTGCATTGAGCATTTTCTCCTTGAAATGTGTGTAAAATGTACAGTAATGCATCTTCTCATCCAGTCTATGATTGCAGTTTGTCATGTGAGAGGAATTAGATTATTCAATCTCATGCATCACCTGACAAAAATCTACGGACAGCAGGATGTGCCTGCTCACGTCTGTGAACATGTGCCTACTGTGTGTAGATGTCAAAGTGTTTCCCAAATGCTTTTTGACAGCGTGCGTTCTCTTGTTATGCGTAATCTCTTTTCTCACGCTCTGTTCTGGATCGCGTGGCCACGAGCCAGGTCAGGTTGTTCCTTCACACCGAACATGTCAGCATCTGAAGTCAGGCTGAGGACAATGAGTGACACAAATTCTTTGCGGGACTATAAAAACTAGGCTATTAAAAACCTCCGATTTAACGTTCATCATCACAGGTGCTCTCGTCTCTGTTTGGTTTCCTGATGGCAGTATCTGTATTATATCTCTATTGTAACTGACTAATCACAAGTTGTTTTTGATCTCAAGAAGTTCAAGTCCAGACGGATCTCGATTGTTTCTACGTGTGTGTGCTCGGATTATGTGTTTCAACCTTTTCATAAAGGAGAGACAAGCACAATATTCACATTTGTTGACCTAGTGGGGCGCGACCTGCCGACCTGGGACAATGTTTACTTTCCAGCATGGCACGTAAACCTGCTCCAGTTTCACACCACAATAGTGTAACCCCATTGATACAAGCGGGATTAAAAGCAGATAGACGCCCAGGCCTGTGGTGCTACGCTCTTCTTTTGATAACGTGTCCTTTGGACACAATGTTACAGTGTGCGAGTGTGATAAGTGATATTACCGTGAGATAAACCCTCCGGACATCTGTCACTGTGTTACTGTATAATGTAACTGGACCTGCTGTTAGGACATTTGATGGTCTGGTTGTTGAGTTTTTTTTTTTGGTGTACTTTCACAGGTTTATTTTCACATAATAACATAAAGTAATCTTTGCGTTTGACACCGATTCCGAGCAAAGTGCACTCTGCTATTAGAAGGATGATTTTACATTTCCTTGACTATTCATTTACATATAACTTATTTTTCGCCCCAGTGTGTAATACACCCGCCAGGCCACCAGAAGGTACTCTGTGACGTTGCTATGTGCTTTTTCGGACACAATTTGCTGTATTAGACTGACGTGTGTACTACGCACTAACGCGTGATAGCTGGTTCTATTGTTGTTTGTTTGTGTGGTCGGCACAAACCACTGAAGGTTTTTCCCTAGTTGCGGAATAATCGATTAGATTGACTTTATCAGGGTTAGCGCTAAAGCGATTAGTCCAATAATCGACTCGTAACTCGACAGAAAATGAATTCAACGCTTTTTATATAACTTAATTACCTCTATTATTAAACATTCTGTTATACCTGCTTCTCCTTTGTGTGGATTTTATGCTCATAATTGTGAGAAGATAAAAACTTTTGGGGGATTTTGGACTGTTGGTCAAAAAACGAAACATTTCAGGACATCATCCTGAGCTATGAGAAAATGTGATGGGCACTAAATGATTTATCAATTAATATAGGAAATTATTTATTGCTTGTTATTAGTTCCTAACTGGAACCTCGAAGATGAAAGAACATTCTTTTGCAGTAACTGTGTCCAGTATACGCGCAAAACAAACACGTAAACAAAAAGCAACCCGCTGGGCCGCAGCGTGAAGCCGTAATGGCTTGTTGGAGTGATGCCGGCTGATGCCGTCTAGACAAAGTGAGTCCTGCAGAGTTGACGCTGCCGTGCAGCTTTGAAGTCATGCACTATTCACAGCTGAGGGCGAAGTCCACGGCGGATCAAGTGTGCACTGATGATACAGTTACTCTTCCCACCGCTGCGGCGTGCTGCCTCGAGAGCTGGACTGCATGTACCTACTTGCGGCTTCATCCGCACAGGCGGTTAATCCCAGTGACCGAAAGGCTGTGAGCAGAGCGTCATTTACAGATTACACATCGCATCAGTTCAGGGAAAGTTAAAAGACAATGATAAGAACTGCTTGACTTTCTATGACAGATGCGAGTAGTGTGAGCTTCATCGATTTGAAAATGCATACAGAAAAGGAAAAAAAAAAAAAGTGCACATGCTGCCAAATCTGTCATGATACAAAATGTGTGTGTTGAGGCACAGTTTGTTTTTGTTCACATGCAAGTAGATTAGCTGGTTTGGGTGGAGCTCAGCTACGTGAGTAAATTTTTATTAAACATGAGTAACATTCAGAGGGGGAAAAAAAAAAAAAAGGTTAGAGACGCCTAGTTTACACCAAGCTGTCCAAGGCCTAATAAAGCAAAAAAAACAAAAAAAAACATTAAATCAATGATTGTGTTTGTGTTTACTAATTACAGCACGGTTATAGATTAGAACACGTGTGTGAGCCACCCACTGGTGTTGTTGTTGACCTGCACATTGTCGTAACATGCCTACTTCCTGTCCAGGTATCTGATGGATGGAGAGAACATGGAGGTGAACAGAAGAGAGGTGCCTTTATATGTAAGTGACAGCATACGTCTTCTTTTTTTTTTTTTTTTTTGCTCTACTCTCTCAAGTGCCTGATGTGTAGGTGGTCTGGTACAGCTGCTGATCTGTTTGGATGTTGTGGTTTTTTGTGTTTTTTTTTTAGTTTTCTTAGAGGAAATAGAGTGCTCTAGCCTTCCTCTCGCTCTCTCTCTCTCTCTCTCTCTCTCAGTCCTGACTCTCCCTCTGTGCACTGGTTGACTGGTGAGCCTTGTGTCGCAGGTGAAACCCAAGCCAGGAGCATTTCAGTCCCCGGGGGAAGCCAGGCCTTTACACAGCCTGCTCACCAAAATGACAAGGGCCTCTGAAAGCATGGCCTCCACACTGCAGTGAACATGGGAGCTAAAACAGGAGAACCCGTTTGGTTGTTGGCCTTTTTATTTTTCAGGATTATACACGCCCCATTTAGTTAAAAAAATACACATTTTTCTTTATGAAATGCAGGGTGTGTTTGGATTTATGTTTTTGACATTTTAGAACGTTTGGTTCTCTCAACTGCTTTCATTTCTTCCATCTGTCTTCCTTTTCCTTGTCCGTCATCTCTCTCTCTCTCTCTCTCTCTCTCTCTCTCTCCATCTTTCTGGCTCTCTCTTGCCCCTATTCTCCCATGTGTGTGTCAAAGCCTGGGTGGGCCAGGCACCGAAGCGTTGCCAGATTTCTAGTAAGCAGAGTGTCTGCTTGTTTTTGCTGTGTCACCAGTTTCAGAGGTGGGGGGGGGAGGGGAGGATGAGAGGAAGGGGGGGGGGGCTCGCTCCCAACCCCCCCCCCGCTTTTCTTTTCTTTTCCTCGACTCGCTCGTATAGAGGCCGATGGATGGAGGACCGCTCTGAAAACCCAGACATGTGAATCATTACGAGCTCTACCACTCACACATACACCTCTCCATTGAGAGGAAGCGGCGACTCCACCCTCTAAGGTCACAGCTCAACAGCAGCAACTCTCGCTGCTGAATGAGATCCAGATTTCAATGCCGGGCTTTGTGCGGACAAGCTGTGGCACACTGCTGTGATTATAAAGGCTGCTATTGTAACACGGCTGGTAAACTTTTATGGTGCACCCTCCGCGCATGCAACATGGCGCGTCAGGCCCACAGCAGATACTGTTTGGCAAGATCAATGGATAAATGGCTGCATTGAAAGTGTTGGCGGTCCTGTGTTTAAGGAGGTTGTTTTAAGCAGTAGTGCCAGACTTCGTGTCGGAGGGATGTTGTTCGTCCAGGTGTGTGTGAGTGAGAAAAACAAATGCCTCAAACTATCAAGTGGGATGCCATGAAATGTCCCTATAGAATTTCATGGTTCCCAGAGGATGAATCAAAATTTCCCTCTAGTGCCAGTAGGTTGAAATTTGTTTTGTTTTTTTTTAGATTGAAAAATTCTGCTGTTGCAACTATTGAATAGATTACTCAAAATTTGGTTCAAACATTTGGGTTTCTCAAAGGATGAATTGTAATCTAACATTTGGTGAGCTATTAAACTTTCAGACAAAAGTTTTAGCTCATTCAATATTGTAAACCCAAATGGTGAGCACAATAAACATTTATACTTGCTCCACATCAGAATTAGGAAGGCCATCATGAGCATGTTAACACCATAGACTGTATATAAAAGTGGATGTAGCCTCTGGGTCGGAAAAGTGAAGCCAACGTAGAAGTGCCTTAAAGTGCAATACCGCTGTGGGCCGCTAGGGCCTGGCTCACAAAACAAACCTTTGGCTCTATTAACTTCTATTTAAAAAGCATCAACTTCTCTCACAAAATACAAAGTCAGTTAATTATATTTACAAATAATACAATAAATGATGGTGTCATTTGCTAAGTGTACTCTTTCTGATCTGTGGTTTGGTCGCCGTTCTAAACATAATTCCATCATTAATTAAATGTTAGGCGTCAAAGAGAGGAATGTTTTCAGGCTTGTCTGGTTTAATGAACATACCTACAGTGCAGCCAGGTTTTCCGTATAAGTGGGCGGGACTAGTGTCCTTGGGTTCCCGGTGAGATCCACCCATTGCTCCTCCCATGTTCGTCCAAATATGGTCATCTTTTGGCTAATAAAAAAAAAAAAAAAACAGAACAAAAATGCCAGACTTCTCGGTGGGTGGCCACTTTGTTAGCAGGCTGATGTTGGCATTCAGAGTGAAAAGGTTGTATCCAAGTACAGTCTCCTACAGAAGCAAAGCAGCACAGCTCCAGATAGATGAGGTTGTGTCCTTTGCTGCGCTGTTTGTTGAGTTGCTAATAGGGTTTGATAGTGTTGGCTGTCTCCGTTCTCTTTCAGCGGGCGGATATCTCTTGTGCTGTGGTTATGACTTTTTATTCCCTCTAAGTGCTGCAGTGGTGATTGTGTTTATCAGTGTAGCGTCAGCCATAAAAGAGGAAAAACATCTTTTGCTCGGGCAAATAGACGTGTCCTCTCATCAGCGCATATTTCTCAAACGTCGCAGACTTCAAATAACAACACGAGTCTCGATTTAAAAAGAAAAAAAGGTCAGAACACGTACTTGTTGATATTATTATGTAACATTTAGGCAGCACACGGTACTTGTGGCACCGCAGCAGTTTTACTCAGCCATATCTGACATGTGGACGAGTTATTAGTATCCCATTTGCACAGCAGATTGAATCGGAGGTATGCGTCTCAGCTGAGTCTGAGAAAAGGACTGCAGCACAGAGCTCGCTGTCAGCCTCGAAAAACTCCAGTTAAATCTCAGTTTGTTTTAGTTCAGAGCTGAACAGCATAATCACTGTGACATATCTGAAAATGTTTACGCTTTGAAACTCTCTTTCGAGTTTGACAAATGCTTTGCTTGATGTGTTTGTGGAATTATTAGAGCATGTGGAAGTTAGCAGGCCGGTCCAAGCATGCAGCTTTTATCGGTCCTCTGTTGTATTTTTTTTTTTTTTTTTGATCAAAGCAAAACCATTAAGTTACGATGATCTATAGTGACTGGAGCTGAATTCTTTTTTTCTTTTTTGGGAATTTCATATGAGGATTATGGAAAACTTCGTTGTGTTGCTTAATGAGACCAAATGACATTTGGATCTTCACTGAAATACTATCCTGCGAAAAGCTTGACGTCAGCAGGCTGTCTCCTCATTAAAGAGAACTGGCTGTTATTGGAGCTGTTTTTGTTGTCGCGGTGGCTCTGATCTCCCCTGACGTCACCTGCGCGTCGCACTCAGGAGATCGCGGCAAAGAGGTGGAGAGCCGACGACCGCCGGTTTCCTGGAGACAGGGGCCAGCGGATCTGATGTTGTTTTCCTCACTGAACGGACAACAATACGTGGAGGTTATAAAATCGGGTCAACGGTGTGTCCCTGGACATCGTGTTATAAAACAAACAATTATTTAACAGAATACCCACCAGTTATGCCACATTTTTAGATTCGTATCATGTTCGGACTGCATATGTAAAAAAACAAAAAAACAAAAACCCTCCTCATGCTTATAATCCATAATTACACTCTGCCTAACCCCAAAACGGCCCATATGGGAGGCCTGAGGTAAAACTACAAGGTGTTTAATATTTCATTGTTACAGGATCAGGCTGTGTCACGATAACACTGCAGAGTAAAGGCCACAGATCACATCAGTCTGTCGTCGTATCGCCGCTCTCCCTTCCTCCTTCTTCTTCCCCAAAGGCTCACAGGGGTGCAGTTTGGATCCAGCAAATTCTGTCTGATCCAATTGTGCCTGTGTAAAGCAATAATATCTGAGGCTGCTGCAGACGGTTGGGGGAACAAAAAAAACATGTCGAAACTATGGCCTCTGTGGAGAAGTGAAAACAAAGTCAAAAATATATAAGAAAGAAGCGTTAACATGCACTATGCTCCTGTGTTTTTTTTTTAAACGAATACCTGCAAGACAGTTAAAAAAAATATGGATAAAACTCTTTGATCTTTATATAATTAATCAGTATATGACCCGTCTAATAATGATACTCGGGAAGAAAATGAAACGGGTCTGTATCCAAATGAATGCAAATACACAGCAGAAGAAATCCCACCAATGCCAAACGGTATTAAGTTATCATATATTGAACACGTTTAAAAAAATATCCCATCCCCATTAAATACATATCAAATTCTACATTTACTTTCCTGAATCGTTATTAACGCCATGCGCCCATCTAGCCTTGTAAGGACTCGGGGAAACCTGCGCAAACCTCAGGCCGACGTCTTATCTTTTCTTTCTTACGTGGAAAAACAATTAGCGATAACGTAACTGTGCGCTAAGTGGTACTGCAGCTGACCACTTAGCGCACACAACAAGCTGTGAAACTGCAGCGTGAGTCATACCTCTTTATCAGTCCAAACCAACAGCCTTGCCAACAGGGAGGTCGTTTACATTTCAACCCTCCGAACCGCGATGGACGATGGGCTCAAGTGTCCGGAAACCTTCCAAGAGTTTAGGGGCAAAAAAAAAAAAAAAAAAAGGGTAAATACAAGGAGACTTTTTGTAGTTTTTTTATTTTTTTTTTTATTGACCGGTCCATCTAAATAAGCAATCCTTTACCTGTAATTCAGGTGAATTAAGCTTCTCCTCCTAAAATGGTTTAAGACTAAGCGTGGCTCAGGGAAAGGCCATAAAAGCAGCGTCACGGCCTGAGACGGGGAAAAAAAAAGAAGACACTTTTAGTGTTAAATTAAGCTGATGCCAGCACTAAAAATACATTAAAACGTGATTGATGCCCGAGCCAAAAGTATAACGATAACAAAAAAAATAAAGGATACCCCCCCCCCCCCCCATCAATCACGAGATAAAATCCGAGGCCTTTGCAAAAGAAAACAGAAGATAAGGATATTGCACAAGCTTGGAACTTAAAATATGTGATCCCAGATTGGCTGCGCGTTAACCCTCTTTCAAAGGTCAATCACTGCTGAAAAATAATACAGTGCAGATTAACTAAGCGATGGGATTTTTCAGTGTTTAGCGATCTATATTGATACTGAGGACAGTGTCCGCGATGAAGAAGACCCAACAGTCGCTCTTTCAGCACATTTTCTTTTTGGTTCCTAGCTGATTTGGTGTCATCGCATCGCTGGTTAAATGCTGCAGAAGAGCCACTCTGTGAGAGTGATGGGGAGAAACTCTTGTTGTTTTGTTGTCTGTGGTTGTGTCTGTGTGTACACACACACACACACACACACACACACACACACACACACACACACACAGTGAGCTTTTATGCACTTAAATCTCTTTTGGGGTGATGGAGAAGAAAAAAACAAAAACAGAGTGTAGTTGAGGTGAATGGTGCAAAATAAATAATGGATCTCATTGTGACGGTGGATTGCAAAATCGCTCCTCAGTAGGGTGCAGTTCGCTCCCACTGTGCGAGAATAACTGGTGTCCTTCTTCCTGCTTTTTTTTTTTCTTTTTTTTTTTTTTTTGGCGTGCTGCCCCGTTTCTCCTTCTGCTATTCAGCGCAGCGAGTGCAGTGAACTTTGTGCAATTGACCTGAAGTTGTCTGCAGTGATCAAGAAAATTACCCATTTTCCCTCCACTGAAAGGGTGTTTTATATTTCAGGGCTCTTACAGTGGAAGTAATTCTGCCTGGTATCACGCCAAAGCTTTCGACGCACCCGTCCAGTCCACTAGATCATACCGCGTCGTCGTCACGTTTTTCTTCGCCGAAGGCGTGAAAAGTACAAATTTATAATGCGGACGTTCAAAGGTGGAGGTCATGTGACAAAGTACAAGGAGTGATAAAAGAGGATTAGAGCATCCGGTGGGACTGATGGGTGTATTACCCGCTTCGACCTCCTAATACAGGGAGTTACACCGAGAGTGAGAAATAAAAAATAAAAATAAAAAAGGCCTCAATTCTGTTATCAATCACATATTACGGGTGTGTTGTAAAAGAGGTTTTATTTTTCTCATCTCAGGGACAAGTGGAGGCCCACGTGAGCTTACAAGCCAGAGCTCCCGAAGATGCGGAGTTTTACGTCATCGTGCAAGGGTCAAGACTTGCACATGTGACCGCAGCCAAACGAGGCGAAGACGGGCTGACGCTCGGCTTCACAGTTCCAGGTGGGTCCTTCAGTCGACTTAGCAGCATCTCTCAGATCTCAGAGTCTTTTCCTGTCATTGTCTCTCAAACATTTTAATGATGTTTTTTTTCCTTTCTTCTGTCTCCCGCAGGCCATGACCTTGTGGAAGTTGTCTCTGTCACACCCTACTTTTACAAAGAGGACCAAGTCGTGCCATGCGAGGGTGAAGCATCTCTTGAGTACCGCGGGGACGTTGCCCAGGAAGCCGCAGAGTATCTGAGTGCAAACAGGGACCAGCTCGGCCCGCGGAGCTACCAAGAAGTCCTGAAGAGGTTTCCTACGTGGGCGGCTGATGAGGAGCTCCGTGCGGACTGCGGCGAGCAGGAGGCGGGGCTCCGACAGAGCTCGGGCCATGAAGCCGGTCTGAGGCCGCTGGATGAGAAGATCACACAGGCTCTGGCTAACATAGATCACCCTCAGCAGTGGAAAAACACCGACAGCGAGCCGAGAGAAGGTAATGAAACAGGAAATGGGTGTGTAAATCATGAGCTGGGGTATTTTTTTTTTTTTTTTTTTTTTAACAGAGTAAGTTTGTGGACCCTTCAGTCGCTGCCTGCCTGTCATTGATGCTTCGTGACACCTTTAAAGCACAACGGAGCTCATTCAGGAGGTCGACGTCTGTGGGGATTAAAGTCAGTCTCTCAGAAGAGTCGAGCATGTTTAGCCTCAAAATCCAGGAAGCCCTCAACCGGTCTCAACTCTCATGACCCAGTTTATGCTCTCCTACATCCTGGATCATCCGCAGAGGTCAAATGTCAGGGAATCCCCTCTGCTCAGCAGATGTGAGTTTTTGCATTTAGATGCAAAACTCTGCGACTCCTCGAGTTCCCAAGGATGTCAAAAATGTTACGAGGATGCTTTTTAAAGAGGCATCTCAAAAGGTTTGTTCACCCAAATACAAAAAAAAAAAAAAAAAGCAGATGATTTTCTAACTTGACTTTAATCATACTTTTGGTTTTATTTTCCCATGTTTTTAGATATTTGTTTTCATGTCGACTATTTCTTTAGTAGAAAGTGTCTGCGTCAACCAACGATGCACAAGTACTTGAGACAAAAGACCAAGGTGAAAAAAAAAGTAGTAAAATCATACTTTTTTTCATTAATAATAAATATATACTACGCTACCTTCATTGATGTTACTCAAACTAATTATGGATTTCTTCACCAGTGCTATTTAAAGTCTGTAACGTGTCATTTTCATCATCAAACTATCACAACAGAGTCCATCTCCGCACGTTATGCTACTTAGCTTCAAAGCTAAGCTACTTGTATCGATAGATAGAAGCTGATGTTGCTCAGCTGTTTGATGATAATTTGATTGGAATAGCAGATTTACTTTATCAGATGCTAGTTTCAGTCGGTGATGTAAATCTTTCGGAGGTGAAAATATACCTTTAGATATCAGATGCATCTGCACGAGTGAGGCGTAATGCCGTGTTCGGATGTGGCCCACAGTAAAAACTCGATACGGTAAACGCCTGACAAAAAGCATGCCTATTATTTTTCAACAAGAAATCTCAGACATGCAAAAAGCCTGAGCAGACTAAAACTATCTTACTAGCTTGAATATCAGGACAGTTAAAAGTGAGAAAAATAAATACGATTATTTGGCATTTTGATTGACTTTTAACAAAAAGCAGCAGTCCCTCAGGTTAATGCCGTTGCTATGGTGCTGTGGTGTTCAGTAATTTCAAACCCGATTCGATCTGACTGTGCAGCACAGCTCTCTCTCATCACATGACACACAGGACCAGCCAGCCGGGCAGAGGCCCGTGTGCTCCAAAAGACGGAGCAATTACTGCCATTATTCCTCTTCGGTCAGATTAGAGTTGTCTTTGCAGACCTCTGTGTCCTCCGACTCCCCTCCCACACAGTCCTCCTCTGCACCACACTGCTTCACTCCACTGCTGTGTTTGAGTTGTTTCTGGCTTCTTGCCTCAGATTTAGTTATTTATGACATTTCATTATTTTAAAGCCGTAAACGCTCCCTGTTGTTGTTATTATTAAGAAAGTGGGTGAAAAGAAAACACTCAACAGTGTGACAAGGTACAAATTTAAGAGCTATCTTAATATGGGAAAGTACAGTGAGCTGATGGAGTCGGTGCAGATGCTTCACGTTCTCCTTACAATCCCAGACTGTTTGTATATTCAGCATGGGCAGAGAAAAAGGAAATGACACTGCAGACAGACCGGAGCCAACAAATTCGCATGTCCTGCCGAAGTCCACGAACAGTCTCGGTGTGCGTCCTCTCATTTAGACGGCGGCGTATGTATCGTCGTGGGTTTGCTTAGGGAAAAAAAAAAAAAAAAAGGCAAATGTCCATGCAAAAAAAATAATTAAAAAAAATTACGTGGCAAGGTGCAAATGCAAAGTAGCTGCAGGGCCCGAGGCCCTATGCGCAATAACAATAATTTTGACAATGACATTCTTGTTTGGGGAACTTTGCACGAAGAGTATGTTCGGCATTCTGCTCCCCTCCGTTTGCTGAAAGTGGGTCACAATTAATGGCGCCATTGTGGAGGTGGCGGGGTGCGCGAGGTCACGTCGGGGCACAATTCAGAGGGGAAAAGTACGCGTTGGATTCTTCTGCGCATTATTTCTGGACGGGAACGATGGCACTTAGGCAGAACACCCAAGGATAAAGTACCTCCGGTCCTTCGTAAAACAGACTTTGTCCCGCTGCTTTCCAACGCAACGACGACGTAAATGGAAGAATATTGATCCGCAGAAAAGCGTTGCAGCTGCTTTCCAGTCAACGGAGCGTACGCTGAAGCATCATTCAGAGTCACAGAGGAGAAGGATGGTTGATAGGCCTCCTTATACTTTACTGTTTACACTCCTTTATACTCCAGTGAACACGAAGGAAGGAGGCAGCAGCCGTTTCCCAGCAGGTGTTGGTTAAGTGAAACATCCAGTTGTTTGAGGTTGTAATATCGTTGATATACTGCGAACCGTGCATAACTCGGGAGTCCTTCATTCCTCCATGTGCACCGTGTGCTGCTGCTGCTGCTGCTGCTGCACATTCCATACATACAGCAGATGAATGTGTTCACCTGCACAGAGCTAGAGGTAGCATGTGGAGAACATCACCTCACGAGCTACTTGAAGGTTGAAAGTTTACACAAGTGAAGAGTAGCAGGACCAAATCCGGATTTTCGAGGCTGATACTGATCTTGGTATTTGGGTGTTTTCATATGATGATAAAGTGAAAGTAACTTTCTTGTATAAACAACAATGTTGGAAGACACAAACTAAGAAAGCTATTTTACACTTGAAAAGTTATTTTGCTCGTGATGTTTGGACAAACTATATCGGTCAATCAATCAGACTTTATCTTCAGCGAACTTTTCATAGAAATACAATGCAACACAAACTGATTTACAATAATAATAATAAAAAAACTGAACTGTACCTCCCCCTCCCCATTTACACTAAAACAGGAAACTACTATTTAAAAAAAAATATGTTATAGATAAGACTCAATAAAACGGGAGCAGAGAAACTCAGGAAATGCCATAAATCGCACACATTAGCAATGAGGAAACATCAGAGGAAAATAAGAGTAAAAGGATATACTAAGAAGTAAAAGCAACTAAAATGTATAAATAGACAATTAATTAAATAAATAAAATACATATTGGTGACTCTTTTTCTTCTACATCAAACTCAGTTAGGTATTTCTGAACTGAAATGGCTCGTTAATAACACGTCTAAAAAGGTATTAAAATGTATTAATGTCAAATTTTGTTCAGGTAAACCGGCAGTTTTCAGTTTGTCTCTCCCGGCACGTGATTCCCTCCCTCATCCTTTTGTCTCTTTCTCTCCAGCTGACGAGCATCAGCCCAGAGAAACCCTCCTCCACCTCGCGGTGCGCTTGGGTTTGGTCCACCTCGCCCGCTTCTTGATCCACCAGCCGAGAGGTCAAAGGGCGTTGACCTCACCCAATCAGGAGGGAGACACGCCGCTCCAGCTGGCTCAGAAAGACGGACAGCATGCCATGTTCAGGGCGCTGGCAGCGTAAGTCTTGTGATTTTATCGGAAGCGCCGTAATCGCTTACATGCGAGAGCATTACCGCAAAAGCGACATTCATATCACAATATGTTCTTCTGTGGTTACTTGCACAAACACTTTTAATTGCTTCCAGCAGCCATTTTAAAGGAAAATTCTCAAACCTTTTAGGGAGTTTAAAGGCTTTCTGGAAGTTGATGCACTTAATTCCTCATTTGATGCTGGAATCAACACGCTGTTGATACATGAAGTAAAATCTTGTTTGTCATGGCTTCAATATTATTATTATTATTATTAGTGCAGGGATTTCTCCATTATGTCTCCACATAGAAAATATAACAGCTGAAAGTTCAGTGAGCACATGCTCATTCAAACATGTCTGTGTTATGACTTGATAAGAACCATTTCTCCTATGTAAATATTCCATTGGTAAATAACGGTATTGTATTATAATATTTTTCCATACTACTGAAATCTACTCATAACATACTGTTTGTAGACCACACTCTAAATTTCTTCACATTACAAAGTATTATAGCTACCATTTGAAGATAACATGAGCTGCATGTAAATCGTTAATAAAGGAGGAAATAGACACAAACTACTGATGCATTAAATGTGAAGAATCTGTGTGATGCACGATCCACCTGCAGTCGTAAAGTTGTACCAATAAAGCTCGGTGGAGACGACACATACCAGTGAAGTAACAACTGGAGCACATGAAGACCAAAAAAAAAATACAGAGCGATTAAATGGGGAGGCTCCATCTTGTTCTCATTAAATTCCCTTCCGTCAACAGCGTCAGCGTCACACAGTGTCTCTTCCTCCCCATCAGTCCTCCAGGTCCCGCGCTCGGCCCGGTTCCCGGCGTGCGGCGCCTCTGGTCTGACAGCTCCCGCATGCTGACGTTCTGTCCCGGGACGGATTCTGTGACCTTCACGGTGCGGCAGGTTTCCGGTTGCTTCCCCCAGGACGGCGTCGCGGCCCTTCGAGAAAGACTAGGAGACCACAGCGTCCTCGAACAGGTGGGCTCAAACCACTGGGGAACAAAAACATCTTTTAATACGGTCATATCTGTTGCAAAAAAATACCTAAAGAATATTCCCGTAGGTCTTTTGCATATCATGTAATGCGTCATTGCTGTTGAGATATTTGCATAGGTTATGTTTGGGCTTTAGCGTGCGATCAGATATTTAGCTGAGCAAGTAACAGTTAAACACACCTTTGCAAATAATGCAGCAAGTAAACGGACAGGTCAAGTTGTCGTGATATTAGCATGTGCACAATGCATGATGTTATTTCAATGTTTCAACAACCATGCAATTCAAAATACTCTACATAAAAATGTTAAAAGCGTTAAAACATCGAGCGAAAGAAACACACCATAAAAGACATTTACATTTTTTTTTAAACAGCGATTTAAACATGACGATAAAAGAAACAAAAACAAGCTCAAATGGTCTAAAAGTTCAATTGCAGTAAGATGTATATATCTATAATACAGAAATAAGTAGCAAGAAATTCATCAAGATCCTCAAATGTGGGTTCAATGAAAAGCAAACGGAGAAGTTAGTCAGCAAATAATTGCATCGCATGTATTGTTTTGAACATGACGGTTTTAACATAAATCAAACGTCCGTTTCCGATTTAAGATCAATGTGCTCCGGGCCGACGCCGAGGTAGACGAGAGAGACAAAGAAGAAGGCCCCCCCCCGATCGATGAAGGTAAGGCGACGTTACGAAGTCTGTCTAACATGTTAGAACTGGAGATTTGAATTCATGCTTATTTCCCTTCAGACATTTGAAAACATGCGACGTTGATTAACTGCAACGCTCCATCCAAACTTGTCAGATTAGAGTCGCCGCTTTTTAAAGAGAAAGATTCCCGAAGCAGGTACTTTGATTCACGCTTAATCATAAGTAAGTATTTGTACCGGTTGCGATCGAGCGTCTGTTTACCCGTGACGCCGCTGCATCAGGGACGGATGAGCTCGATCCGGACACGTGAGCTATCGACGTCTGTCCCTCAGGTGCCGCATGCTACCTCTCACACGGACGCTCCAGCTGTGTAACACGAGCTGAGAAAAACAAAAGCAAAGTCGCACGTGTGCCTAAAAACAAAACACGGAGACCTGAGTGCACATGAACTCGCAGGAAAAACATAAAAATCAACTGCTGATTAAATGAGAATCGGTTCATATTTGTTATCATTTGTGAAGCAGTTATTTTTTTTTTTGGTGTCGCTCAGTGTTGTTTATGTTCTGACCGTTTTCTCAAACAAAACTTCTAATTCAAACACTTCACCTGAAGTTGTGGGAAAATATTCTTTTTCAAACTTTTCTGAAACCTTAAAAGTCGACGTGATTATTGGATTCGGCAAAAATAATAATCAACGCCTTACGCGATAACACAAATGATCATTTTATCCAGCTTTCCGGTATCGCCATCGCACTGGTCTGTGCACAGACAGCTCGTACCGTATGTGTTGTGTGCGTGTGTGTGTGCGTGCGTGTGAGAGACTTTACTGTGGAGCAGTGGAAAAATGAACCTCCGCAGATTGTCTTGAGCAAACACTGCTATGGTCCGACATCCATCACGTCCAACCTAAAGAGACAAGAAAAACACTTCCAAGAGACTCCATAAAAGGCCCAACGCTCCTCTACATGACTGTTTGTTCTTCCTTTGAGACTACAGAGAAAACTGAAGGAGCAGATTGGTTGTTTTTTTTGCGTGTCCCCCCCCCCCCTCCCCTGGGTGACATGCTGGGGCTGGCATGCAACCACACACAGACTCGGTGGCAGCATTGAAGATCTGCAAAGATCTTTCTCTCTCGTGTTCAGACCGCGGGCGAATCGGATTTATTTCGTCCTCAAATCAGATCTTTGGGACGGACTGGATAGATCGGATTTGGTTTGACGCATCCGGACATCACCAGTCCTTTCTGCGTGGGTCGCTGTGGCAACGACGTTACGAAAAAGCGACACTTCCTGATAGCGCTCTGTTAGCGGCAGCGTAGATTCTGCTCACTCTGTCTCTCCGAAAATGACGTTGTCGCCGTTTGTTCGCGTTGATGTGACGCAAAAAAAAAAAATCCGATCCGAACCAGGAGAGCTGTAAAACAAGATCTGATTGGAATCGCATTTCAAAAACCGCCTGCGAATGTGGTTTGGATCCGGAATGCAAAAATCGCATTTCATGTTTTTTTTTTTACATTTTTTTTTTTTATGCTGTTCAGATAAAAAAAATAAATACACAAAAATCTGGATTTGACTAAAAATCGGATTTGGGCTGGCAATAAGTCTCTGGGTCTCCTCCTCACACGCTCACGTTTTGTATCTCTCACCCAACCTGTGGCCACTCTTCTTGGTTACCATAGAGATGGCAGAAGGCAGTATCGACTCATAAAGGGAAGCAGGAAGTGTGCCTCAGTGTTGACCTTAACCCTGTCCCGACTTCAGCAGTCGTCCATTAGTCCTCTGGAGCTTCCCAGTAGGGAGCGTGTTGCTCTTTCTCTGGACCTGTTGCTTTGGACGAGCGCAGCGTCTGATTGGTTAATTTTCCATTCCTGGAGAGCAACAGTCCCATCCAGAGAACCTGATGTCGTGCTGTCCACACAACTCTCCGCTGGAGGAGGAGGAGGCGGAGGAGGAGGAGGAGGGTGTTACTGTGTCATGCGTCAACTTTTGGTTAAGTATTTTTCCTCCGCACAGGCGTCAGCAAGCAGCTCCATGTGGAAGAGCATCTGCTGGTGGACAACGTGAGTATTCTACAGATCTACGTGTTGTGTGCTGCAATGGTTTATAGATTCGCCTCTCACGTATTTGTATTTGTGTTGTTTTCAAGGAAACCGTACTGAATCTTATTAAAAAAGGGTGCTTGCTTTGTGCGTTTTCTCTGGATTGTTTCAAGGTTTTTGAAGAACAGCTCGTTCTGTCTTTGGATGATGATGAAGAAGAGTACCCATCCTCATTATCTGGTAATGCTCCTGTCATGTCTTCTCTTGTCTCTTTTTCTCTTCTCTTCTCTTCTCTTCTCTTCTCTTCTCTTCTCTTCTCTTCTCTTCTCTTCTCTTCTCTTCTCTTCTCTTCTCTTCTCTTCTCTTCTCTTCTCTTCTCTTCTCTTCTCTTCTCTTCTTTTCTCCTGTCTTTTCTTTCTCTTCTTATTTCTCCTCTCCTCTCCTCTCCTCTCCTCTCCTCTCCTCTCCTCTCCTCTCCTCTCCTCTCCTCTCCTCTCCTCTCCTCTCCTCTCCCCTCCTCTCCTCTCCTCTCCTCTCCTCTCCTCAATGAAGGATTTATTTTGCTCAGCAATCTGGCTCGGCAAACACAATAGCAACTCATCCAGACCAAAATACTTCTTTTCCATTTTAATATTATGGCAATAATACTCTGGCGGCTGGCTTCAATGATGAATGTGTAATCCATTAAAAAAACAAAACACAATAACATATTTGTGGCTGCCCTGAACAGCGGGGTGTGGGAACAACACGACACATAATATAAGCTGTTTCTCATGCTGCACTGGCTCCATATGCAAAGCCATATTTTGAATCACATCATTGGAAATCAATAGAGTTACTGCTTCACGGACACAAGACAGGGATGCACCTCTCAGTTTGCGGTACAGGGGCAGTTCTTTTTTCTTTTTTCTTTTATTAAATGGAGGTATTAACCTTCAGGTCCTTGCCTCCACAATGACTCAGTCCAGGAGTCCAGGAATCTGCCCTGTCACGGGGACAAAGACAGGAATGGGGTCAGGCTCGTCCCACTCAAACTCTGTCTGAGATGATGCCCCCAAACTGGCTAGCCGCCCTGCCGTCCCCTCCCCCCTGCCCGATTCCTTCCCCCCCCCCCCCACCTCTGGGTCAGACAGTGGCGCTGTGTACTTGAAGCAGAAGAGATGGAATGTTAACAAGCTAAAACGTTGCGGGCTTACAAAAGTTGACATTTTAGACGAGACGCATGCATTAACCTTGAATTTCTTTTTCTTTCTTTTTTTTTTTCCTTTTTCTTTTTTTAAACACACCGGCGTGCACGCGAGACTGTATAAGCTTAGCGAGCGCAAACACTCACTGGCCAGTTAAAAAAAAAAAAAAAACTTTGAGGAGGATGCTCGAATGTTTCAGGTGTTGCCACGGTTACGGTGAATGTTAATTTCCTGTGTGTTGTCGTGGAAGAATGAAGAGTTTGTTGTAAACTCTAGAGAGACTCCAGTGGCGGTGAATGGAGCTCGTAAACAGCTGTATCTATAAACTGAAGTGTGTGTGTGTGTGCGCGTGTGTGAGTGTGTATGTATATCGTGAATGGGCGCGGATCTCTTCTGTATTGCTCAAATTATCAAGCTCATTGCTGGGCTGAATACTTGTGCTGTGATGACAGCGTCTCGAGGCCGCTGTGGTCAAAAGACAAAAAAAAAAAAAAAAAAAATAATGTCATCCAGAGTTATTGTTTTTTCCAAATCTGTTGAAATGATCATAATAGTCTCTGGTTCCACTGACATAACTCACCAGTGTCAGTTATTGTTGGAGCTAGCCGGTGTGACAATTAGTCTAGCAGCTGACACTGGTGCTGCATCAATCTGTCACCACCCTTCAAGTTATCGTAAATACAGCTTTTCTACATCTGTGTGTGCAAACTTTGAGTTGACCAAATAAGATAAAAGGAGGCAGATAGAGACATGTAGAGAAGAACAAGATAAAAGAAATAAATGGGTATTCAAATTTTTTTTTTTTTTTTTTTTTAAAGTCCATGCTTGGAGCTCCACCGTAACGTCTTCGCTGTGTGAGAGCGAGCAGAGAGGAAATGCCTCTGTGATGCCCAGGATTTCCCTTAACATTAGTGCAGCCGTGGCCGGTCCAGACATCAAAGTCTGGGTGGAAAGTGCACTCATCAAGGGAGGCAATTTTCCACATTGTCATAGCAGAAATAGCGTCCACCACTCCCATAGATATGCCCCAGGGACAAGCAGCAAGGTACATGCTGGATATACTGTACACTTCCCACTCGAGCAGTTTGTCTTTGTGAAAGTAGATTGCCTTTACTTTATGGTACTTCTTCATGGTGTTTACGATGTGTTACTTTACAGATTTAAGATTTTATTCATGTCATAATATTTATAATGCATCGCTTTGGACGCACCCATCTCTACATAAAGGAGTTAAACCTCAGTCAGCTGCGACATTTAAAAATGACTGCATTATTCCATATCGTGACATATTGTGTCGGCTTTTTAACACGAAGGAGATTAAGTTTCGCAAGCCAACATGTTAATTGCAGCAACTTTTTTTTTACCACGTTCATCAACTTTCTTTTATGCTAATATTCGATGATTAACACTAAACACAAGGTTTAGATAAAGCACCTGGGAATATCATTAGTTTTGTAGTTATTTGGTTAAAACCTAAAGTACTGGAATTAGTGAAATTTTGACACGATAAAGCTATTCAGCTAGTTTGGCTAAAAAAAAAAAAAAAATACGATTCTGGGCTGAAGGTTTCTCCGTGATAATGATAAACACTAACTTTTTTTTTTTTTTTTAAAGAGTTCAAACCTGAAAGTGTTTAAATCATGGACAATAGCCCATGAAAGCGAGAATACGACTCGACGTCGATAATCCACTCTTTCCCTGAAAACAGGCAGACAGCCTGCTGGTAACTGTGAAATGTGAGGGTTTCTACGAAAAACAAATCTTTTGAAAGGTCAAACATGAGTAGGTATGCAGTATCTCATCACATTTTCCTTTTTTACCACTCTAAGCTTTGACATTCGGGCTATAAAAGATGAATTACTAGAATGAAGTGGGAGAGAGCGAAGTAAATACGACTTGCCAGTCCGATATGATGACATGTTTGGTCATCCGTTTCCTTTTTTTTTTTAATTTTTTTATTTTTACATTTTTTGGCATGTCACTGTGAAACTTTCTCGATTAATTTTTTTTATTATAGGCTGTGTTATGAAATGTGTTGTCTGGATAAGTCGTCTGATTGTTTTACGCTCCTCTGAAAGCCGCTCTCTTTGTTCGCCCGGACGTTTAAGTATCTGGTTGATGCTGGGGATGAATTATGGTAATCACTAGTGGCTTCTCGCTGTGCTCCGTGACAGTAAATCATTTCGTGGTAAGGCGGGGGTGGTGGTAGAAGTAGTCTGTTTGACTTATTATAAACTATAGTGAAGCCATCCTGAGATCGCGGTGTGTGTTTATCACAGTAAATGGGCATCCCATGCCGTCCAGCGGAGTCCAGAGCCCGTCCACGCAGCAAGCTACGGATCCTGTGATGATCAACGGCGGCGATCGGACGGTCACGCAGCCAACGCAGGTCAGGCATCGTTTTATTTAAACCGAGACGAGTCCGTTTTTCTTTTTGACTTTTTAAATGTTCGACTTCTTTTTCCGTTTTGTAATTTTCACCACAGGCGGACGATCTCGACTTCAAGTACAGAGTCAGTGGAGCGGCGCGGGGCAGCACGGGGACGGACGGCGGTTTGTGGGACATAGTGGACACGGAGGATCTTCTGCTAGCCACCGACACTCCTCCACCATACTCGGAAGGCTTCTACCCTCCCTCCGTGCCCTGCTCTCCCCAACTCTCCCCCGTTGACCGGGCCCTCACCAGGCTGAACGGCCCTGCCTCCTCCGAGCGGACCAATCAGAGAGACAGTCCGCCGATGGACACCTGCGACCTCAGGTACTAAATATCTTCAGCGAGGTTTCTCCTGCGAGTTCTCGGCCCCCATTGTGTGTCTAACTAACTCGTTATTTATTCCTCCAGTCCCAGTCTGGTGGCTCTGGAAGTGGACAGTGAAGACGAGAGCGCTGAATCAAAGCCTCCACTTTCCCCGCTCTCCTCGGATGTGGAGAAAAGTGAAGACAAGAGGGAAACCTTTCCGGATCTCACCTGCATTCGCAGCCAGTCGGCCTCAGCCTGTGAACCCGCCTCAAAAGTACAATACCATCTCAGTTGTCACGTACCCTCATTAGCTCTCTATTGTCTCCAGACTATTTCTCTCCGCTCTGTTGCATATTATATATGTACGGATTCCCTCAGAGAACCAAGATTACAATGTAACCACATTACACGTCCACTTTTCCTTCGAATTATTTTATGAAGTCTTTTACTTTCAATTCTGTTTTGTCCTCGTGTAGGAATCGGGCGACCAGGGGATTCGACTGCGCTCCTATTCCTACTCGTCCTCCAAAATCAGTTTGCGTCCTGCTCGTTTCACGCCGGACAACCACTCTTCAGACGTCAACCCTGGTCAGTAGCACTCAAGACTGTTAACTACCTCGCATCGCTAGAAATCCACGCGACTTAACAGCGTTTCCAACTAACTTTACCAGTGTTGTCTGTCACTAATGGCGTAACCTCACGTAACCGGTTGGAGCGTATTTTATGGTCTTTAATTAATAAACTAGCTTTCAACTGTCAGTAGCCTTTCTACTAATATAAAGTACAGTCAACTCCAAGTAAATGTTGCATTAGTGGTTTGACTTTCAGGGAAAATAGGTCCCTCAGTCCATCACATCAACTGTTTCAGAAAACCACAGCTTACCAATTTTAAATAGTTATTTTTGTGTGGATTAAACAAAATTAGATGGATTTTTTTGTTCATTTTGAATAGAGCCATTCTTGCCGTTTCCTGTATATGCTAAAACTACGCTTACTGGCTGCTTGCTCCAGCTTCATACTAAAGGGACAGACATGAGCTCAGTTAACAGCCAAGAAAGCAAACAAGCATAGTTTCCAAAATGTGAATTATTCCTTTAGCAGTTGTCTTCAAATAGGGAGGGTTTCTAGTTTTATTTTATTCAATTTTGTATTCCCAATAACAGCCGTTTAGCAGCTCTCGGCTCGGAGTTGACTGTACTTGGTGATAGTTTGCAGCCTCTGTAGCCGATGCGTGAGCAGCCCTGTGTCCACTGTGCCCCGTAGATGCCGCTCTCCACAGTGTCAGCCACAGCCGATCTCTCCTTCAGGCCCTCTCTCTGTCTAAATCTCTGTCTCTGCTCCACCCTGGTAGTAAGTACTGGATACCTGCCGCCGTCACACTGCGCTCTCAGGCCCAGCACACCCGGCACGCCACTGTCACTGTCAGCGCTAATGTGTGTGTGTGTGTGTGTGTGTGTCAAGGTTATTATTGTAAACTGATTCATCTGTTTAAAAAAAAATTGGAA
This sequence comes from Brachyistius frenatus, assembly GCF_029030835.1. Classification (NCBI taxonomy): domain Eukaryota; kingdom Metazoa; phylum Chordata; class Actinopteri; family Embiotocidae; genus Brachyistius; species Brachyistius frenatus. Next base: position 1,399,148 of record NW_027210634.1, on the reverse strand, counting down.
GTCGAATCAAATCCAAAATCTATGTTTTCCATCTCATGGCTATTCGTAATGAGGGAACTGTTGCCCGTAGTGACAGAGACTCGCCCACCTCTGCGGTTACTCTCAGCATTATGGAGCTCTATAGCACATTTTAGCAGATTGTTTTTTTGTTTTTTTTTAAACTTAATTTCCAGCTTTCTTTTTTTTTTTTTTTTTTTTTGTGAAGAAAAAGATCTGATGAACACACTGACGCCACCTTACCGGTGCTACACAGCAGACACGCAAAGTTAGCAACTAACTAGTAAACCCAGGGAAGCATTAGGGCGTTAATGAGCAAAATATTTTCTTCAGAAGTTGGTGGAGACCAAAACAGACCTGGAATGAGGCCGAATATTGGACTTCCATTCATCGTGTGGACAGAAATACAACTTTAAGATCATGCTGATGTTGCTTTTGTGTCTGCCGAATATGTAAATAAACAAGCCGGCTCGCCACGGCCATTGTTCCTCTAGTGGTCTTTAATGGAAATCGTGACTTTCTAAGTGGGGGAAAATGGCTCATGATAAAGAAAAGTGAAAGCTAAAAAATTTTTTTAAATAGAAAGGAGAATTGAAACTCCTGATGTAAGAACGAAATGAGAATCGCAAAACCGTAATAACCTTGGCATGTCCTTATATGGCTTACCTAATCGTGACTCGGCTTTATTGGATGAAATCAGCTTTGCATTGATGAAAGGAAACGTTAACTGATTGCCTTGCAGCCTGTGACACCATGTGAGGAGTCTCTGAGGGGTCATCGCTGTGTTTCTGTCTACGCTGCTGCTTTCATACGTATCGTCCTGCCCTCATTATTACCGTCTCTGTCACTTTGCATATGATTTGTGGTCGTATGCAGATGTCATCATATCAGCCTGTTCAGAGGGGAAAACAGCTCCTCTGGCATGTAAATGAAACCTGTTCAGGCTTTTTCTATATTCTCTTTAAATCTCGTTCCCTTTTCTGATTGAATTGTCTTCCTTCTGCTTCCTTTCTTCTTCATCTCAAAGGAAGTCATCTTTCATGTACTTCTCCTTTCCTTATTAAGCAATTACGTCACCAACATTTTCCTATTCTTTTTTTATCTTCACAGAGCAAAGAGCCTCCGGTATATCAGATCAGTCCCACGAAAAAAGGTATTTATTCTTTACAAGTAATTAATTCAAGTGTTATCTTTTTTTCTCTCTCTCTCTCTCTCTCTCTCTCTCTCTCTCTCTCTCTCTCTCTCTCTCTCTCTCTCTCTCTCTCTCTTTCCAGTATCTCGGGGGTTTTCGCTCTTAATTAAAATCACTGTATGTTTCATCAGACAGATAATCGCTAGTGCCAAGGGTAACATATGTGGGGTATCCACGGTGACCAGGTTGCTTGGTGACAGCTGGCCTTCTCTGAAGTTTTCTGTTCTTTTTTTTTTTTTTTTTTTTATGAGGCTGTTTAGTCGTGATGCAGAGCTGTTTTTTGTTTGTTTGTGTTACTGGTGTTTTGATCCTCCCCCCTCCCCCAGAGACAACAGAGGTAGTGACAGATATCAATATTACCCTGTTATTTTGGTATTGAACAAGGATTTCACCCTGTTTTTCATCTCGGGCTCATCATGCCTCTGTGTTCCTTGTTTTCAAATATGACGTGCTTTATCACGGACACGGACGCATGTTGATGCATATTTTGTGATTTGAATGAAAAACACGTCCGTGTTGGAGGTTTTATGTGGCCTCCGTCTTCCTCTAAGAAGTGGCAAGGATATTGTTTCCCCTTCCTGCTCCACTCCTGCTATTTTCGCTCTTGTTCTTTTAGGAACTAGAACAGCACTCAGAAAGCGCTGACCTCTGCCAAAACCAACAGTCCCTTCTTCTATGATATCCACATCTGCAACTGCTTCCCATTATGCTCGTTCCAAAAACTCTTGCCTCGCTTAAACCTCACATCTCAGCTGTGAAACCGTGGATCCCAGGTGCTCCATAACGACTGCTTCCAGTAATAAGTTTGAAAAAAAAAAGTACATGTTTGTGCGCCAGCTTGTGTCTCATCAACGAATGGTAGGTGATAAAATGGTCTGCACTTCTGTATCGTGCCTTTTTACCTTAGTGGACTTTACAATTTGCCTCCTATTCACACACACATTCACACACCAATGGCTCGCCACTTAACTTTGGGTTCAGCGTCTTGCCCGTGGACATTTTGGCATGTTGACAGGAGGAAGTCGGGATTTGAACTGCCAACCTTACGATGAGTGGATAACCCGCTCTACCATCTGAATCACAGCCGATATGGAGTCTCGGCCTTTCTGTTATGGCCTGTGTTTTTCCTGCTATTGAACTTCACGACCATCTACTGAATTTTAAAGATGTATGGCATTTGTAAGGCCGAATGCTGTATCTCGCATGTTAAGGCGAATGAAAAATAATTACTGGGCCGATCCACTTCATTATTTATTGGGTTCTTCCTTGACCCATGCTACACACTTCTGCCAAGTTTCCTTCTAATCCGACCGGTCATTTTTCTGTAACCCTGCCAACAAACACGAAATCAAACCGCAGTAAAAAAATAAAATAAACACATCCCCCTTGGCGGAGGTAATGCTATTTGGCATCATTACCTCCGCCAAGGAGGTTATGTTTATTCTTTTTCATCTGGTTATTCCTCCATTGAACTGCCACATCTCAGCAGCTCCCCCTTGTGGAAGATACCCGACAGCGTCCGGGCTGAAAAAGAATCGCGGAAAAAGCTGAAACGGCTAGCGGCGTTTCTTATTATTTCCCATTGATTGAGTTGAGCATTTGATGTTTGTTTTGTTGTGTGTTGGTTGAACAAGCAGACATTTATGGCTTCCCGTCTGTGATAAAACAGTGTGTTTGTGTGTGCGCGCTGTTCTTTCCAGGGAGATTAAGTTCCGTAAGCGCGCCCAGTCAGCTGATGAAGAGGGCAGCATGGAGCTGGCCGAGTCCCTCCAACATCTCACCCTGTCTGAGTTTCTCAAAGAGTACGTGGGGGCGTGGGGGGGATTGACCTTTTCCAAGCTACCCCTGACTGTCCGGTCCAAACGAACTAACCCGAAACAAAACTTGCGGCACGATTCCCTCCTCACAAACCTTCCCGCAGCTCCTCTAACAGCAGAACGATATCGTTTCGGCATGTCTGTTGCGTCTAACAATTTCATGAATTTTGACTTGCTTTCACAGCGCAGAGTTGCAGAGAACAAACACCGGTTTTTTGTTGTTGTTGTTTTTTTTTGCACCGTTTTAGCGACTAACAAAGAATCTTTATGATCACAATTTTGATTTCAGTTGCTTCCCCTTAACATTTTATGTTTTAGCAAAAACAACCAGCTGCAGATGAAATTATAATTCTTGGTAAACTGTTGCGGTTTGAACTAACCACATTGTGAATCACTCACTGTATGTTTGTGTACTGTAAGTGTGTAAGAATACACAGCTGTGTACTCGTACTCACATGGACGCGCCGCCTGCGCCTTCCACAAGCCTGTTGCTTTGTTGTCTTGTCCGACTCGCCGAGAAGAAAATCAGGATGTTGTGACTAATGCCTGTCTGCAAACCCGACTGCTATTGTTTTAAGCGCACGAATCCGAAAGTAACAAAATGCCGCTGATGATTTCAAATTTTCACAGAATTGAAGAGGAGGAGTTGGATAAGTACAACATCCCGACCAAGGCAGAGTCGGAGAAGTACAAAGTCATTCGCACCTTCAGTTTTCTCAAGAGCAGGATGTCCAGTACACGCAACAAGACCAAGGTAAACCCAGACTACAAACAGTCCAGTCCTTAGCTGCTGCACCTATCAATGAAACTCAGAAATAAAAGTAGAATATAAGGAATAACTGGTCTAACTTCATCTTGTTGTGAACAAATCTAGCAAAAAAAAAAACAACAACAACTAAGCTTTAAATCAGCTATAAAGACTTTCAACCTAATTTAATAACTTCAAAATACATTTCCAAATGTGTGCTCTATAGGTACAGGTGTGCTGATGCATATAAAGTTCAATTTAGCTATTCATTCCCGTAGAAGTATTAATAATGTCGGACATTTAGAGACACTTTTTGGAAGGCCGAGACTCAGGTATGAAGTACGTGACTCCTTCTCTGCCTTCTGGGACACACAACCAGGAAAATGTTTCTGGGAATAACTCAAGGTCGCGGTGACAGACCAAACATGGTGTCTGGCCTCTTTCCTTTTTTAATGATTAATTCCCCCCCGCCTTCGTTGTTGAGTCAGCACAGAGACCGACCGGGAGCCCTCCCCGACATGCATCTGTTATTTACGCTACGCTCCCATTTCCGTGTCAGTGGACTTTCTTACGGTTAGGGGATAGAGGGGGAGGGGGGGGGGAAGGCAGGCGCTCCTTTCACACTCATTTATCTACTTGAATGCGGGAAAGTTTGCTGCGCAAATAGAAGCTTTACAAAGATCTGGTTAATAGAAGTCTGAACTGAGGCTTGTGTTGACCGGAGTTCAGCTGTCAAACAGCTGTTTTTTTTGTTTTTTTGTGTTCATATGGCCTCTTTGCTAACGCCAATGTCTCTGGCGTGGTTTTCAAAGGGGAAAGGGAAGGACAGGGAAGCCAAGGACAGGCAGCTGAATGGACACCGGTTTGCGACAGGTTCCTGTTTAGGCCCTACAATGTGTGTCGTGTGTGACAAACCGGCGTCTGGAAAGGACCTTCTGCACTGCTCGGGTAAGTAAAAGTTTACATTTATAGTTCTTGGAACAAATCCATTAAATACAACTTTAAAAAAAAAAAAAGATATGCCTCTGTCCCAGGTTGCACTGCCATTGTCCACAAGGGCTGTAAGGAATCTCTCCCCCCGTGTTTGAAGGTGAGTCTTGCTCGTCTCGACTGGACTCCGTCCCCGCGTCTTGTTGTTTGTGCTCTAACCAGACGCTCTCATTTGTATTACTTAGAAACTTCAGGACAAATATGCCGTGACCATGGTGAAGAACAGAACAGCATCCCTCCCACAGAGTGAGTTTAAAAAAAGTCAGGTCGCCGACGATTAAGGTCACATCGCGCGAGAAGTTTCCTGTTTGTTCCGTTTTTCACTGCGGCAGCACCGGACGGGGCGATTAATCGTCTCTTTTGTTTTTGCCTCAAGACTTCACAGTGAGAGACAGTCCGCCTCAGTCTGCGAGCCCCATCTCTACCTCTCTGCCCATCGCGACCCCTAAAGAGAGGAGGGACGCCGGGACGCAGTCGCTCTCTCTCTCTGGAAGTTTCCCCAACAGTGACGGGTCATTAAGAACTTTAAAAAAAAAAAAAAAAACATAATGTGGTGTGAGGATATTGGTCACAATCGGTGTAATGATGGCGTGTGTTTCTCGATGATACAGCCGCCTCAGTGAGAGTTCAGAGACGGAGTCTGATGCCCTGAAGTCGACCAGCCAATCGGAAGAGCTCCTCCCGACCCCAGTGTCCTCCACCTCCACTGACTCATCCTTCGGAGAGGGTATGAGATGTTGTTATTAAAATACCCCAAAAAGAAACAAATCAGTTAGTCAAATATTACGCAGATTTGAATATCCCCCATGTGGCCAAATGTTGTGTTCCTGCTATGAGAAGATGCTGATGAATGTGGCTTATATGGTCATCTTGGGATAAAATTGTCCAGAAATAGAAAAGTGGAGAGGAAATGTAAATCAGCTGCAGAGTAGAGATCATAGTCCCACAGTCCTGTCAGTTACAAAACAGGAAATGGTTGAAAAGAAAATTCCCTTTTCCCCTTTTTTCTCAGATTATATTCAAATTATTTTTTAATGGATTTCATCTTTTTAACTCTCCAAACAGACTTTTTAAAAAAAAATAAGGAATTCTATTTTGTGAACTTACTAGTGACAAATGAGACGCAAATTCAAACAAAATTTACAAATGTGTTAAAAAATAACTTGTGTGTAATAATAATCAATGTAAAAACACTATTTTGAATGTTGATCCAAGAGTTTGATCAAAAGGAAACTGAGCTATTGTATGTTTTGGGAAAAAAAAAACCTTATCTACTTTGACATTCCACAAGAATTCGGTGGGAAAAAAACAGACATCTGAGTTTTCCACCAGCACTTGAATGCAACATGTTTGTGGATCATAGACTGCAAAAAAAACAACTTAAATGTTACCCAGTCCAGCCACGTATAAATAGTTTACAAATATGTCTAGACTTTAATATGCACAATAAATGATACTGCGAATCTGAAGTAGAAAACCGACTTTTAAGTTGTTTGTATTCATTTAAAAAAAAAAAAAGGTTTAAAATTTATTAAAACATGATTTTTGAGTTTGAGGAGTGAAAAAAAACAAATTTCTAAAAACCATAAACGGCTCTCAAATGTTTACAACATATTTGTAAATCTTCTTTTCGTTTGTGCGAGATGAAATATGTGCTTTGGCACCTCTCTCTCTCTCTCTCTCTCTCTCTCTCTCTCTCTCTCTCTCTCTCTCTCTCTCTCTCTCTCTCTCTCCCCCCCCCCCCGCAGACTGCGTGGACTCGTATATCCACGCCGACATCTCGGCTGATTCTGTGGATTACGAGGCCGAGTCGTGGAGTCTGACGGTGGAGCACAAGTTCTGCAAGAAGCAAGACAAGCGAGCTGTCAAGAGGCAGGATGTTATCTACGGTGAGCAGATGTGTGTGTGTGTGTGTGTGTGTGTGTGTGTGTGTGTGTGTGTGTGTGTGTGTGTGTGTGTGTGTGTGTGTGAAAGACAACCACTGGAATGTGTCGTTTCCAGCAAGTCTCACTGTGATTAAAAAAAAAAATGACTCACCGGATAGCAATTTTAAAAAACAATTATAAGATTGAATAACAGCTGATAAAATGCGTGTCTTTTTTTTTTAATGCGACGCACTAATTTGAGTGTCTTTTATCGCCGGCGCAGAGCTGATGCAGACGGAGCTCCACCACCTGCAGACGCTGCACATCATGGCCGAGGTTTTCCGGCGCGGCATGAAAGAAGACGTGCAGCTGGACACCGACGCGGTGGAGCGGGTCTTCCCCTGTCTGGACCAGCTGCTCCTCTTCCACCACGCCTTCTTCGCCGCCATGAAGGAGCGGCGACACGGCTCGGCCCAGCCGCCGGGACACCGGAACTACCTCATCCGGCGGATAGGAGACGTCTTGCTCCAACAGGTGAGCCGGGACTTCTACTTTGATCTTTTTTGGGGCGGAAAACAAACGACTCTCTCCGTAGACTTCAACGTAAAAAAATAGCGTTACAAAACCAATGCGTTTTAAAACACCGGATCGAAATGACTTTAGAAATGACCACCATGTCTCGGGGTTGTATTTCCACTCTGCCTGCCACAGAACACGCTGGACAGATGCAAAAAAAAATGTTGTCCCACGTCTATCGAGTGGTGCCATAGAGCCCTTCTATCAGGATCTTTTTTCTTTTTTTTTTCACATCATTGTTGGTCCAACTAACTACACAGCAAACTCTTCGACGTGGCGTTATTGTTTAAACCGGTTAGTTTAAAGCAGACGTTTGGAGTGGGAGAAATCACCTGAGCACCTGTCGAACTGGGAATTTCCCAGTCGGAAAGTGTGAGTTTATTGAGAGCTCGGAGAAGTCCGTCTGACTTCCACATGGCAACATCATGGGTGAAAGGTGGAGATACACTTGTTCAGCCCAAAAATAAGTCACTTCCTGGTTTATTTAGGTTATGAAATAATAATGACTCCATTTCGTCCCTGCGATGGTCTACATCTGTGATGACGAGGTTGTTTGTCACTCTTCTGTATTCAGAAAGCAGATAGCGCAGATTTCCTGGAGGCTGCCACGTTGCCCCTTTTTGTTGTTGTCGTGTAAACGCTCTCAACCGGGAAGTCGGAGGTTACCAAATCGGAACTTTCCCCGCTAAGTACAAGTACAGGAATCTGGTGCGGTTGTGATTCACAGTTTTTTTTTTTTTCTGCAGTTTTCAGACGAGAACGGAGACAAAATGAAGCAGGTGTACGGAGACTTCTGCAGTCGTCATAACGAAGCGGTCAGCTTTTTCAAAGAGCTGCAGCAGCACAACAAGAGATTTCAGAGCTTCATTAAGGTATTTTAACCTTTTGTATAAAGATTTTTTTTTTTTTTTTTAGATGCGAGCATTGCAACCGTTCTGCAGCGTAACTATTCATCTTACTTTTTCAAGCTACAAGGTAATAATTCTTTGGTGCGACGGAGGGAGATCCCAGAGTGCATCTTGCTGGTAACCCAGAGGATTACAAAGTACCCAGTGCTGCTGGAGAGGATCCTTCAATACACTCAAGGTCAGTCGTCTGCTGCCCTCTGCTGGCGGTTGCAAAAAACAGCCCAATAAAAACACAGGAAATATACAAAGTGAAACAAAATATCCGTTTCAGTTTTCTTATATTTTTTTCCCCCCTCAGAGGAAACACAGGAGCACGCCGACCTTTCCAAGGCCCTGGCCCAGATCCGAGAGGCGATAGCAGCCGTGGACCTGAGGGTCAGCGAGTACGAGCAGCACCAGCGGCTACAGGAGGTGTGGAACCGCATGGAGAACCGCACCTCCGCCAAGCTGAAGAACGGACACACCTTCCGCAAGCAGGACATGATGGGGCCGGGCCAAACGCTCAAACACCAGGGCCTGCTTCTGTGGAAGACGGCCACCGGTCGACTCAAAGGTGCCACTTTATAGCATCTTTTTTTAAATTATTTTTTTTTAACAAAGGAAACAAACGATCAAGACCAGTGATGTAACCGTTTCCCTTCTTCTTTCTGACTTCCACAGACGTCCTGGCTCTCCTTCTCACAGACGCACTCATCTTCCTTCAGGAAAAAGACCAGAAGTATACATTTGCTGCTGTGGTAGGCATTCAGTGATCAATCATACAGGTACTCGGGTGTAGCAGTAATCGGCAAGTGAGACAGATGTGGTTGTTGTTTTTTTTAAACGCCCTTCAGGACCAGAAGCCGCCCGTCATCGCCCTGCAGAAGCTAATCGTTCGTGAAGTGGCAAACGAAGAGAGAGGGATGTTTCTGATCAGCGCCTCGGCCGCCGGGCCGGAAATGTACGAAGTCCACACGTCGTCCAAAGAGGAGCGAAACACCTGGATGAGGCTCATCAGAGAGGCTGTAGAGAGGTGCGTGTATACGTCTGTGTTTTCTGGGTATTCTGAGGAAAAGGAGGCTGTTGACGGCTGAATATTCCGATTTTATCGCGTGCAAACATTTCTGCTGGATACAATTTTGCCACGTTACTATTTTTACATAATTTTTCCATTGTTGGGATTATATTTGTCTTCCACCTACTGGCACTTTTTGCACTTAATTGTCCTTAAATATAGCTCTTCTTGTGTGTCTAGCTTTGGGATCAACATTATTGACATCAGTTGCTGATAAATATAATGTTATGAGATTTTACGAGCCTCCCTTCGTCCAAAGGGGCGTGCCCTTTTCAGGTGGACTCGTGCTGAATCATTGCTGATTGGACATTTTGTCTCTATACAGCCTGTCATTTCCACATGTGTTGTTAACGCTGATGATGGCTTGTGGCTGAAAGGAGTCTGTTTTTTTTTTTTGCCCACAATAAAGTAATAACAATAAAGAGTTGCCGCTATTCTACAGTTTTTTTCATTCTCGTCTTAAACCGTGCTCCCGTCTTGTTTCCCGACTTGTGAGTTGTTGCGTGCCAATTCTCGACAAACACTTCTCTAACCTCCGTTCACCGTTCAGCTGTCCGGAGGAAGAGGAGGAATACACAAGTGAATCTGAAGAGGAGAGGCGAGCTGCCGAGGCCCGTTTCCAGAAGATCCACAAGCTACAAGGTCATTCATCTATTTATATTTCCATCATTGTCTCTCTATTATTTAGACTGTTTTATAAAATAGAATGTTTATAACCTGAGAGTTAACGCTGTCCAATCCCCGGGTCTATGTCAACGTGCGCATCAGAGATTCTGATGAATCGGGACCAGCAGATCTGCACCAGCCTGGAGGAGAAGCTGCACATCTACGCCGAGCTCTCGGCCATGAGCTGGAGGACGGACGCGGCGCTGGTCGAACCGCGTCTGCTGGTCCAGCCGCACTCGGAGGAGCTGCCGCAGGCCGCCCTGCTGCTGGCTGCCGCTCTGCAAGAGGGTGAGCGGTTTAATAAGATGACAGAATAGATATAGATGTCTCTCCGAGATCTTTTGCGGTTTGTCGTCATCAAAAATGTCTGAATATTCTGCAGATTTTCTCAAAGACACTTCAATTCGCCGAAATTCAACAGAATTGCAAGCTGTTGCTTCGATTAGTTCAATTTGCATGAAGTATTGCAATCGCAAGATGTAGTTCCAGAATTCTGGAGGGACTGACATAGTAAATGCTGTTGTAAGCGGGCATTTACGTATTGATGGACGATGTTAGTCAAACATTGATAACTTCTCCTATGACGACATATTTTCAAGAGTTACAAGGTTTGAACTTCTTTTAAAACTGCTTAGTTTTTTTTTTTTTTTTTTTTTTTTTCGTAGCCGATAAGCTGAAAGCCACGCTGTCATCCAAGCCCGACTCTCCATGGAGTCCCGGCCAGGGCTCCGACACGGACTCCGTGTTTCCCGTCAGCCCTGCTGCACCCGTAGAGTCCGGCTCGGACTCCTCTGAGGCCTCGCCTGAAAACCCCGAGGCCAGCGAGGGGAGCTGTTCTGCCTCTTTTCTACCGCAGCTCCTTTCAGCTGACTTGCAAAAAAACAATACCAGTGACGTCGACTTCAAGGTACATATTCTTGGCAATTACAAAAAAGAAAGAAAAAAAGGGGAGATTGTAAATTAAATGGATTTTCAAGTTAAATATTGATGCAGCTATATGGTGTAATACTTTCCCGTAGCTGTTGTGGTGGAGGTCCAGATGTATTTCCCGCGAGTTATAGCATCTGAATGTCACCTCTTCACAGATGTGCGGCTCATGATTGCCAACAGTTGTTTTAATAATTCAGCGCGGCCTATTAGGATTACATTTCGGCCTTAATGCAATGAATCATTGATAAGACCATAATAAAGGAAGTCCATTTAGTTCCCAAAGGTACTGCAGCATTAAAAATGGATATGGAGACTTATTCAATTTACCATGCCACAGCCGTGCCTCCTGTTTGCAGCACTTTGTGGACCTGTGAGGTAAATTACTCCGATAAGAGAAGAGTCATTTTCTCATCAGCTGCTGTGTTAATTGAACCCGAAACAGTGTTATAGAGAAGCAAGCGGCCTCCAGGGGGCGCAAATGTTGCACGAGTGCAAGCTCAAATGTGGATTTTCCACTCCGCTCAATAACAGGAAAATACTCTAATTATTTAGCTGTAAAATTTGTGCATTTACATGCAAAGCATGCACGAAAAACACAGGAAATATATGTAATCGATATTTTGTTTGTGATTTTTCTCCATTTACAGGTCGCTCAAAGTGTCCAAAACCTGACTCGGTTGCTGTTCAGTCTGCAGGTAAGTGAGAGCACCGCAGCCCCTCGTCTGTGTTAAGTCATCAAACAAAACAAGCCTCGCCTGTTCTCGGTACGAACAGATACATGCTGCATCGGTTGCAGACTCAGCTGGGATGCCGGCTTTAATATGTCTGCACACTTCAGCTTGCGTAAACAGAGAAGCGGCGCTCTGCTCGGCTGTTTGAAGCCGAAGGTAGCGAAACGCAGGAGCTCGTCCTACTGATCTTGCCTGCCGAGAGACACGGAAAGGCCTTTTGTTTCGCTCTTCGTTGGTATAAAATGTAAATTTGCGTGAGGAAAAACGTAATGTATGCGTATTTGCATACGGCAGGTGTGTATGTGCAGGTGTGCGGGTGCTCATATTCAAACTTTTTTTTGTATTCGTTCCACCGTTAGCGTTTGGATCCTTTAAAAAAAAAAAAAAAAAAAATCAGGTCGGCCGTTGAGCCCAATCGTGATTTCCGTCCCATTTTGTAGCTTTTTTTTTTTTTTTTTTTTTTTTTGCGATGATACACGTGGTGGTGAAAATGTGTCCCCTCTCTCCCTGTCTGCGGCCAGGCTGCGGTGACCATCCAGGACAGCAGCTACGAAGTCCAGAGGCTCCTCCTCCACGAGAGCGGGCGCCCGTCTCCCCGCGCCCAGCGGCCGCACCCGCCCAGCGTCCGCGGCAACACCTTGCAGGAGCAGGAAAAGCAGCGCAACCTGGAGAAGCGGAAGGAGGAGGTGGCGGCGGCGCAGCGGCTCCAGGACCGGCTGCGGCAGGAGAAGGAGCGCTGGGAGCGGCAGTGCCAGGCCAGGGAGAGCCAGCAGGGGGAGCAGGAGAGCCGGCTGGAGGAGAGGGAGCGGCAGTGCCAGCTGGCGGCGGAGAGGCTGAGGCGCGAGCGGGAGGCGCTGGACGAACAGCTGGAGGAGTACCAGCAGAGCCTGGAGCGGCTCAGGGAGGGCCAGAGGAGCGTGGAGAGGGAGCGCGAGCGTCTGGAGAACCAGCAGAAGCTGCTCCAGACCTGGAGGCACGGCCGGCAGAGCAGCCTGCCCGCGGTGATCCCTCACATGGTCATCCCTCTAGACGGACAGCAGGTAAGGGGGGCGGAGCTCAAGTGATAACCGTTTTCTTCTGCCGGTGGATTTCAAAATAGTCTCCTCTGTGGAATCAGAGGGTTCGATAACGCTCCTCACCGAAGCTCTTGACCCCGACGGACGCGCAGTGTTTATGGAGTATTTCTCTGCTAAAATAATTAACTAGAAGCTTCTTTTTTTTTTTTTTTCTTCCCTCGGACAGCGCTGAGCCCGAGTTACGCCGGTCCACTCATTTACACCGAGCAGTTCAATCCCCTCTTGATGTACAACCTGCGATAATGAGAGCAATTCCAGCGTCATTTGTCTTGGTGCTCCAGCAGCTTCGCTCACCAATAAACATCTTCATGATTGATGATAATTAAAGCGCCCGCAAATAAAAGCCCCAACAAAATAATTAAAACCAGAGGCACTTGTCCCGAGGAGCCGATCAATCGTGCCGGAAAGGACTTAAATTATCGACACTTTGTTTGGAAAAGCACTACAGTGAAATGTCGTCTCACCCTCTCAACCCCACCCCCACCCCCACCCCCACCCCCCGCAGCTGCACGTAGGATAAAGGGTGCACTGTTCTCCGTGCCCTTTAAGTCCCCGATGTAAATCACAGGGAGCAGCAGCAGCAGCAGCAAACGGTGAAACTAATACAGCAGAAACATCCATGTGCCGGTTTGTGCTGCTCGGTTCAGCAGGTGTGACCGTTCAAAAGACACCCCCGAACGGACGGACAAATGAGCCGACTCATGTTACCCTCCCTCCCTCATTAATTTACAACACCACCTTAGGGTTTTTTTTTTTTTTTTCTTTCCTGGCCAGACGTGATGAGTCTCTCCTGGCCTTTTCAGACTTATTTATTTCCATTCATCTATTTCAGTCGGTGTGGAGGCTGCTTTAATAATATGACAAAAGCGTGCGGAGGAGGCAGTGGAGGTCCTAATGTTTCCCCTGGTAATGTTTTGGCCAGAGGCAGCAGTTCACGGGGTCAGACACAGATCGAATGATGCACGCACGCACGCGCGCAAACACGCACACACACACACACACACACACACACACACACACACACACACACACACACACACACACACACACCAGCTCTGAGGTCGTTTCTAATTAGCTGTGCTGCCTCCTCTCAGTAGAGGAAAGGCCGTGTTGATGTGAAGACGGGACGTGAGAGAAGAGGGGTGGGAGGAGGGTCTCTAAGCAACCTGCGTTGACAACTTTATCATACGTTAAAGGCCCAGTTCACCCAAACGACTCCTAAAATTTGACGTACTTCACTCGAGTTAAATCTGCCCCTTATTTATTTATTTATTTTTCTTAGTTTGTGGTCGTATTAAGAGTTTGAGATATCTTTCTCTGCTCCTGAATTAAGAACCACCAATAAACCATTGCACTGTTCTCTCAGTGTTCTTTTTTTTTTTTTTTTTTTTTCAGAAACGGCCTCCATTTTAGGGACAAACTACAGAAGACACTGGGAAGAGTTTTCATGGAAACTGCTCTCCATTAAAGAAATAATCAACAAAAAAACCCAACTCGCTGTAAATTCTTTATAATATCCAGAATACGTATTTCTTGGGTGTTGTGAGCCTCAAAAATGAAATTTCATCCACTTCTGTTATATTGAGGAAGAGGCTAATATCTCCAAACTTACCTGTACATTTACTACAGATAAGTGGGGGGAAATAGATTTTTGTGCGACTCACCTTTATTATTCTCTCTTTTAAAAAAAATTAAATTAAACACAAAACAAAACATCTCCTGAAAAGCAACAAATGCGGTAATACAATTTAAAACAAATCCATAACATCAAACACAAACACATATATACACGTGCATCTCATCAAATCAAGCCTAGTGTTGTAATAATACTAAAAAAAAGTATCATACTAAATCAAATTTAATGCCACAGCTTAAAGAAAATAGAAAAAAATGATTTCATATGGATGTCAGAAATAATCATAACTCAGTGTCCCAAGTCTTAAATATTTTCAACCCGAGTTCTTTGAGGAGAAATTCATTATGAAAGGTAAACCAATGTAATCATGTTTAAGATATAGAATAAAGGAGTCCACAGCCGACTTTTTTTGAGGAGTTGAATATGTGGAACCTTTGTTATTCTTTTCAAGGGTTTGATCTCAAAAAAAGATCGTTATAATTCAGTGTTATACTTTTTGTCAGGTAAACCATGTTTGACTGCTGTGTTTCCTGATCCCACATGCAAATGCCTGAGTGCATTTCAAAGGTGCATCGTTGAAAGGTTTCACAGGTGTGGACACCACCCAACCATCAACATCCTTCCGCCGAATGGCTGCTCTCGCCGCTCTTGATATCCATCTCGCAGGCCTGAATGTTAAAGCGTGTGACGTTTCGCTCTCTGTCTCTCTTCCTCTTGAAGGACTCGGCTCCCAGCCCGTCCAGAGACCACGGCGGTAACGGCTCCGTGTTCGTGAACGAGGCTGCGTTCGCCAGCGCCACCATCAACAACCGCCACGTCCACCACAAAAGAAACGACCCCAGCGCCCACAACTGTCTGAACACGCTGCTGGCCAGAACCAGCAGCAGGCAGCCTCCCGTGGCTAAGGCTCCCCACGGCCAGCGCTCGGACTCCCAGGGATGGGTGATGGGGACCGGATACTTCTACAGCCCTGCAGGACGGCTCGGCCTGCAGCACACAGCCAGCGGTAACGATTACGTCGCTTCCCCCCCCCCCCCAAAAAAAAAAAAAAAAATAGAGGCAAAACTATGAGATATTGCGACCCAATAGCTCTTTTTCACAGCAGTCATTTTAACAGCAGGGAAAGGACCGGTGTGTTGATGATGGCTCAGCTCCTTTAAGCGTCCCCAGGAAGCAATGACGGTGAGCCAGCATGCACAAAAACAGGACCTCCCATTTAATGGAAGGCGGCCATCATAACCACATCTATGCTTTCCTTACCGGGAGAATTCAAAATGTCTGCGGTGAAAGATCCTCCTGTTGGGATAAACTAAAAATAAGAGCAAACATTACATTTTGTGTCAAACTCTGAAAAATCCAATTATGGCCCTTGAAATGCTTCCGAAAATCTACAGCAGCAAAAATAATGAGCCGGTCAAACTGCCCCTAAAATGAGGATGCATTCAAAACAGAGGGTCAACGTTCAAGACGGACCCCGACAGAAAAAGCATGAGTTTCCCACATATGACACGTTTACCACATGTTGGAACACATGATAACGTGGGGAAGATTATGTAGGAAAGTTTTCACATGAGAATCTGCATGAAGCTTCACCCATTGCACCATGAAAATGTTCCAAAACCACATGTTTTCCAATGAGCAAAATACATGTTTCTCGTGCACGATCACAAGAGTTTTTTTGCACATGCGAAATTCATGTTGTTGGGTTTTTTTTCTGGAAGTGGAAGAAGGCGCATCAGGTCAGGAGGGCAAGCAGGTGGATTTTGCAGGTTTGTGCACCATGAATTCGTCCCCCCAGAGTCAGACTGTCAACACCGAGTTCTACTGTGTCGCTCGGAGGTGTCTGAGGGGGAGGGGAACACATTATTTTTGGCGTGATGACACTTTGGTTCCACACCGTGACAACGGGGTCGGTTACAGCGCTTTGAAAAATGTGCGAATTTCTCGCCAACAACAACACAGTCGCCGCCCCCACCCCACCCCACCCCACTCCAACCCTATCTGCCGGATTTAGCTCCTCGTGACATCTTTCGGTTTCCGCCCCAAAAATTTGACACAAATTGTGAATGTGTGCTCTCTGCTCAAGTCTCAGATCCATTATGAAATGAGACCAGTGGTCACAAATAACGCTTTGCAGCACGGGTGCTTCTGTTGATGTTTTTCCTTGAAAAATCACATTAACATTTAAGTTATTATCAAGGTTTTTTTTTTTTTTTCCGTTTTTTTTTTAAAGCTGGAAACCGAAGCTGCAGAGTGAAGGATCTGATTCGATCTCGGGAGTATTTTCTCAGGTCCATTAAGCAGCTCAATTACTACATATCACTCCGACTAATGTTTTAGTATGTTCTAGTATTTATCTAATGTGTGCTAATGGCAGTAACGTGCTGCCTCATCGTGCTGTGAATGCAAATGAGAAATCTGCTACCTGTGAGAATGTAAACAAACTCTGCGCCTGCACTGGTTTCACCCCCCCCCCATGTGTGTGTGTGTGTGTGTGTGTGTGTGTGTGTGTGTGTGTGTGTGTGTGTGTGTGTGTGTGTGTGCACTGTACACACAAGCCCGCTCTGCTCTCATGGCCATCTCCCTGGTGAGGCCTTGTCTGTCCTTCCTCTCAACCCTCCCTCCTCCTCCGCCTCCACCTGCACCACCACCAGGCGAGCGAGCCGGGGGCCCCTTTCGCCCCCGTCAAAGGAAAAAAAGAAAATCGATGGTTTCCCTATCTATTGACCGGAGGCGTAGACAACAGCATGTGAATCACAGTTCACAGGCGATGGCTGACTGATTGGGACATCGATCTAAAAAAAAAAAAAAAAAAAAAAAATCTTTACAAAACTCATTACAGCATGACTTGCCATGGCTTAAAAAAAAAAAAAAAAGTGTGTGTGCGGAGTAACGAGCGACGCAGACGCGAATGAATCCGTGGTTCACTCGGGAGGTGTCTTGTGCGTTCTCACAATTTCGCCCATCCCCATTCCTGATCCACTCATGCAGCAGCTCTCGCTCGTATTTTACAGCAGGTGTGTGTGTGTGTGTGTGTGTGTGTGTGTGTGTGTGTGTGTGTGTGTGTGTGTGTGTGTGTGTGTGGGAAAGGGTGGGGCAGTGAATAAAATGTCCTATCTTCACATAATTTCCTGCTTTCATTTTAGCCCCGACAAAGAGTCATGTTCATATTTTATGCGCAGATCTAAAGAGCTCCTGTGCGACCTCATAACGGATCACCGGCACCTGCTCTCTCTCTCTCTCTCTCTCTCTCTCTCTCTCTCTCTCTCTCTCTCTCATAAAACACAATACAAAGAGGAATCTCTTTTCAAATGCAAATTCTCCAGTCAGTCAGTCACACAGATCAAAAAATATCATCTCATTTCTTTTCCTCACCTGAGCATGTGAACATTTCTTCTTGTGCACACACACCAACGCACACACACTTTTTTTTTTTTCTTTCTTTTCTAATCAGCGGATTTCCATAATTTGTCCCCGCACAATGTAATCTCGGGGAACCAGTTGGATGTAATTTTTTTTTTTTTTTTACTGAAGTGACGCTTCATCTGATGAGTCACATCAGTTTTTTTTTTTGTGTGTGCGTTTTTGTTGCCCGCCTTTTCATACGAGGGATGAGAGCATTGCGAGTAGGCTGCAGATGTATCCGCCGCACTTTACGGTACGCGGACAAATTGGAAACCGCTTTTCTGATGCGCGGCGTGATGCACAAACCTGCTTCGCGAGTTTCCAACAAAGCCTCGGGGTGGACGAGTAATGGCCGAGTGATACTAAAGAATATAAGGAAAGCAAATGTGTGAGACTCGGGTGAGTCATCGACAGCGTATGCGCAAAAGAAATGAAATCTCCCTTCGCGGTGACTTTTTACTGTTGTTGTGTATGTATGTTTACCCCCCCCCCCCAAAAAAAAGATTCAAAGTGAAGGAGACGTTCGCTGTCATCATCGACCAAGCTTTCCTGGACACAATACTGTTTTACAGACGATACATCCTCATACTGAAACATCGGCAGACGGCGATTTCCACTGACTCCCAAAATGACATGCGCGCGCGTTTTAAGCGCCCCCTACAGGAAAGACAATGTCTCTCGTCCAGAGACATGTTTCACGTATATAACGAGACTATTTGACCCAACAAACATAAACGAATACGAAATCGCATATTACATCAGACGTAAAAAATTCAGTTGAAGGGACCTTCCCTGACCTCGGTCTGCTGCGTGTGTCTTGGTGCCGTTTTAAATTGTTCATCTCGAGTACAACAACGCTGCGCAAGTGCAACGCCAAATCGGTTAACAGTTTATATATCGACTGATTATGACCCACAATTTTTTTGTTGACGCTAATTGGCGGGGAATCCCAGTTCTCACAGAACGGTCCAACTAAAAGTCACATCATCATCATCATCATTTTGAAACAGCTCGCTTCTCCCTGTAGGTGCATTTCGCTGGTGTAGACAGAAAATAATAATTGCCTGTAAAAACAAACAAACAAAAAAACAACCTTTTTTTTTCTTTTTTTTTTTTTGCTCTTCAGATGTTTAACAGCCCTAATTTTGTGTTGCCTTTCTATAAATAGCTTGCATTAGCATTTGTGTTGAAACGCCTTGTTAATGCTAAAATGGCGTTACCTCTCGGATGAAGCTCCGCGACGGAGAGATGGAGTGTTTTATATCGTCTGGCTGCACGCTCGGCGTTTCATCCATCAGAGGTCCGGGGCCTGTGCGGTGGCTAACAGAGCCACTCCGACAGACTCTTATATAATTAATCAAACGGAGACACTTTCCTACAGGGACACAATGAGGCAATTTATAGTTCGTGCCATCTGTTACCATGACAGCACACCTGCCCTGAGACGAGACGGCGCCCGCCGTGCACACGGATGTACGAATGCGAGCAACGCCGCGCACACTCGGCTGTGCACCACCCGCAGGAGCACGCTCTCTCTAACATCTTATTTAAATGGCTGATAATGTCATCGATCCTTGAAAGGTGGGGGGCGGGTGGGGGGGGGGGGGGGTGGCGGCGTGCCGCGGCCTGGTGGGGATACACGCTGCGTGCTACCCTGGGCTGTTCCGACCCACAATCCTCTGCTTCGTCCTCTTCCACTTCTTCTTCTTCTTCTTCTTCTGCTTTTTCCTTCTTCTTCGTCTCCTCCTTCTTCCTTCTTCCTTTTGCGGGCGGGGCATTATCGCAAAGGATTGTGGGTCGGAACGGTCCGACGTAGCATGCTGACCTGCAGACTGCCCCCCCAAAAAAAAAAAAAAAAACGACCAGATGAAAGCAGGACAATCCTGGTAGTTTTGGCGTCCTACGTAAATCATTTTCTGGCACACTAAATAATGTGGTGATGCGGATTTAGTTCTCTTCTCGTCAAATAGGACGTACGACCTAGAGGGGTCAAAGTTCAAGGCATTTCATTTTTATGATGAAGTAGAATATCCTAGTTGTGTACATACTACACGCAACAGGACATCATTTGTAAGTGTAGCTGCAGTACGTACCTAAAAGCAGAAAGAAACGGTTTGCGGACCGTAACGCAGGGAAAATATTAGGTTTTTTTGTTGTTGTTGTTTTTTTTACGAAACACTTCAGCCGATCATATCTTCGCCGACTGGAGGGCCCGAATCTTCGTTCCCGTCTCGGTCGTTCTTCATCTCAAATTTTTTTTTTTCCCGGCCGCTCGTTTTCCTCATCTCTTCAGCTGTCAAGTGTGTGCGTGTGTGTGTGTGTGTGTGCGTGTGTGTGTGTGTGTGTGAGTGAGTGAGTGAGTGGGTGGAGGCAGGGGCCGTTTGAATCCTGACAATTGATTATGTTGACAAATAATAATGATAAAAGTGACACCCTTAATGTATTGTGTGTGGGGGGAGGGGGGGGGGTCGATGGATAGCTTGAAATTCATTTTTTTTGTTGTTTTGTTTGTTTTCCGCCTCGTGCTCGGGCGCAGGGAGGGAAGGAGGGAGGCAGCAGGCTGATCTGTACGCTGTTAGTGATTTAGATAAGTGGGCTGAACAATTAGATGGAGCTCATTAAACGTGTGGCTACGCGTCCCATCCTGGTGATTTATTTATCAGCAAACGATGAAAGTGTCTTCGGTGGATACATGGTCTGTATTTCTTCTTCATAAAATGGAAATGTTTTCATTTTGTTGTTGTTGTTGTTTTTTTTTTTTTTTCAGATCACAGCTACGACCGGGAGACGTGGTCGTCGACGGCGACCGGCGCCGGCCCGTATCCCGTGCTCCCGCTTCCCGGTGACCCCCGGCTGGACCTCAGTGCGCTGGTTTCCCTGGAGACGGACAGCGGCGGGGAGGAGGGCGGCGAGGAAACCATTGTGTACCTCTGAATGTTGATGAATTTCTGACTCCGGGGGGGGGGGGGGGGCCGACGCGGAACGACACTAATGGATCCCCGGCGTCGTCGCCGGATCGTCTTTCGTCATGTCTTTTTGTATTTTTGAAAGGTTGTTTCTGTTTTTGGTCTCTTTTCTTTTTTTGTTGTTGTTGTTGTTGTTGTTGTTGTGGTAAGGAGTTGCTGGAAACGTGGAGAGATAAAAAAAAAAAAAAAAACTGTCTCGCATACATCATGCACCTTAGCTTCAGGCACCTCCGGGTGTTCAGTGTCTTTTCTCTTTCTCTTTCTGTCTGTGTGGTCGTATATTGACTGTCTGGTTCCCTGCATCCCCCCCCCCCCGCCCCCACCCTCACCTCTCCCTCCTCCCTCCCCCCCTCTCATCTCCCACATATCTCACCCCCTTAACTTATATTAAATCGGCCACCGAGGGAGGAAAAAGCCCTCCCACCTTTTACAGCGGTGACGCATCTCCCCGGCGGCTGATTGTCTCTTGGTAAACCTGCTTTATCGTGGGTTAAAAGAAATAAGCACCAGATACGTTTCCCATCGTGTTAACGTGTCCGTTTGGTGATGGAGTGGAGATTTTCAAAAGCCCCCGGGGGAAAAAAAAAAAAAAAAAATCCTTTGAGAATTTATGACCATAAAATGAAGTTGTCGTCGTTTCATCGCGGCCCCCGACGACGATCAGCTGGTCGATGAGTCCGAGCCCCCTTTTGATCCCGCTTAAAATATCCTAAAAACGTGTTACTATATACTATTAAATTTGATTAAAAAAAACCAACAACAAACACTTACCGTCCCCCGAGGATTTCAAATCCCCTCGTGAAATTCGAGGTCGCGAATGAGACGTCTCGACGGCTACGGGATGGATCGCCATTGACATTTCGGTACAAACATGAATCGTCCCCTCGGGGTGGAGGGTGGGGTGGGGGGGGGTAAATCGTAATGAGTGTGGTGGTCCTTTGTTCGGGTCACGCGTTTCATTTGTCCCAATAATTTAGTTTGTGAACAAATCCAATCAAAAAGAAAAAAAGCAAAACAACCAAAAACGGTGACATTCCCATTAACTTTGCCTGTAATTGATGTTTAATGCTAATTTGCTGACTTGCCGAGACACTAAAGCAAGGCGACAAACATGGTCGACATTGTACCTGCTCAAACATCCCCGTGTTTGCGTGGCGTTTTAGCATATTCGCATTTCGCTTAAAAGTCACAGCGCTGCTAGCGTTTTTGATTTTATTTGCTTATCTTCTGCTTTAAAAAAAAGAAAAAGCCTCAAAAGGCGGGAAATGTCTTGAGAACATCCTCGCGAGCGCCCAGGGCAACACAAAATTGCCTCACCGACGCCTTAGCGCTTAATGCTGAACTATTAAACGTGAATATTCATGAAGCGTATTTGCATATTATCCCTCCTAAGCATCCCCCTCCCCCCCCGTTCGTAGATCGCCGTGCCAACGCTTTAGGTTTAGCATCCACAGATGCTGCAAAAGAAAGATCTGTTTTTTTTTAATTACTCTCGTAGTTTCCCTAATAGGACAATAAGGCGGCGGCAGTATTTCGATGCGACTTCAGTCCCGTGTACATACGAGTTCGTTCGTGCTTTTATTTATTTATTACAAAAGAGATTTCAAGTTTTTTTTTGTGGGTTTTTTTTGTGGTTTTTTTCTCGTACTTTGTGAAGGGTTGTGTTGTACATAGAAGTGTGTAAACGGATAAACAGGTGTGTTTTCTCGTCGTGAGCTCGTGTTATATATGCAGACATTTACTGAATTCATAAAACTACCTTCGATGCACTTGAAACTGCTGGTTTTTGTTTTTGTGTGTGTTTTGCGATATAAAATTGGGCTTTTTTTTTTTTTTTTTTTTTTTTTTGGAAGGAGTTTAACACAAACACAAATTTCACCTCCGGTACAAACGTCACACTTCGGGGTTTTGACGCCCTCGCTCCGAATGCGCGGCGTCTCGTAGCGGCGTAAGCAGATGCGTGAGCGAGCCGCTCGGTCGGCGACAGGTGGCGCGACCAGGTGCGTGACCGTCAATGACTTCCTGTCTGAATCGGAATTGTTAAAAAACAACAAAAAAACAACATCATCGGTGTCTGGAAGAATGCTTTTTTTTTTTTTTTTTTTTTTTAAACGTCCTCGTTTGCGACAAACATCGCACGTCTGGGGCGAGACTTTTTTTTTTTGTAATGGGCGTAAAAGATTCAAAAATGCTTTGGACGGGAGGTGCCGGGCGTTCCCTGACAGCGGTAATGTATTTTCTGCGTCTCTGCTGCTGTCTCAAAATTGTTTTCAACACAAGGAGCAGATGCCAGGGATCAACAAGGTCCACTGCTTTTTCACCCTCCCCCCCCTCCAATATGCGTCTTATTATTTCATGGAATATATATATATATATATATATAAATAAATAAAAAACGCCCACTCTGTTCCCCGTCAGCTCCCGAGTCTCCTTTCTGGATGATCGAATGTTGCTTTCATTAAACATAACCGCCGGGAATGCCGGTGCGATTCGCGGTAATATTACAACGTGCATCGATTACAATGTATTAATTTGAATTAAACTCGAAACCTTAATTGGATCTTATTCTGATTTCATTAACTCCTTGCGAATACAATCTCATGAATCAGGTTAGACTGAGTGAGATGAAATAGACGAGCAGTTTTCAAAAAAAGAAAATTAATTTGTTATCTATCTTTCATTTGTTTAAACTTTTTGCTTCATTCACGATGAATATTTTCTGCATATTTTAGGGTTATGTACGTCTACTGGACACACTCGATCCAGCGCAACCGCTCTGCCACAGGTTTTTACCTTTTTAAGAAGCTTAAAATGCCTTCAGCTATAAGTTTATCACTGCGGTCGTAGTTTGCGGTACTCGGCCGGTGGAGTTGTGCTCGACCGGTGGAGTTGTGCTCGACCGCGTTCTGAAATAAGTTTTTTAATATTATTCTTTCTTCGGTTTTGTAAATGGGGTCTGGCAAAAACACCAAATACGACCAATATTAATGCAGTCCAGTTCGACAAGACTGCAAACCGCGACGTCATATTCAAAAATACAGAACATCAAAACATTATGAAGTTCAAATTAATGCACGAGTTGTCGTATAAGACTTTTTTTTAGGTGTACCCGATGAGGCGGGAAGTGGATTTGCCTATTTCTTGGACATGAAGAATAGTTAAGATTTGTTCATCGTAATACAAAAATCCACAAGCCTTCGGTTTGGAAAATATAGCGAGAATTAATTAGTAAAGTTTTCTATTAATATAATTTGGCGGGATGGACTCCGGTTATTGTGTTTTTCCACCCTACAATCAGATTTATTATAAATCCATATAACTCTTGATTGACTTAATAGCAATTTTTTATTTTTTATTATTTTTTTAAAGGACTTGCAGCCGTTACTCGTCATTCTCCAGTTTAAGGTTAGCGGCTGGTTGAATAGGTTTTTAATGCCGGCGAAGGCTTCCGACATGCGCAACGTCGAGTGCGCGCGTTAGAAAAACAACAATGTGAAATGATGTCATTTAGAGCACTTTAAACAAATGCGTGCGCGAAATACAATAACCGAAACGCTTTTCGGTGCTCGTGTCACTTTTTGTTTGAATTTAATTTACGAAGCGGGAAATCACGACAGGAAGTCGTCTCAAGGCGTTTTAACACGGCGAAGTCTCTTACCGCGTCGCAGAGCGAGCAATTGAGCGACGTCTGGTTGACGACCGCAGACCGGAAACGTGCGGCTCCGGAGATACCCGCGTGTAAAAGAGCGCAAAACTACACGAGCAAAAAAAAAAAAACAAACAACAACAACAAAAAAAACAACTGCACGGAGAGATAACGAACCGTGCTCCAAACTAAGGGAAATGAGAGTTAGTCGGATGCATCGGTTATGAATGCGTGGAGACTGAAAGAAACGGGGAAGAGGAGAGCAGCTCGGTGCGTCACCCCCCCCCCACCCCCCTCTATCCTCCCCCCTCCCCTGGCAGAATGGGCCTTTAAGCAACATCACTAAACAGGTTGACTCGGGGTCACCTTGAAAGCAGCACTAACTAAACACTCCGTCAAATAGTACCGTTTTTGAAGCCTGATCTTAAAAAGTAGAGAGAGAGGGAGTAAAGGCTCTGCCTTCCCCCTCCCCCCTTTGCAAACCCCCCCCCCCCCCAAAAAAAAAAAAAAACCTGCAAAACTTTGATCTGCTTCGGTGTTACAACCTCTTGCAGGTCGCCTGGGACTGCTTTGACTCCCGAGGTTTAAAGTGAAATGTAGTGAAGCCGCCTTTTTAATTTCTTCCCACCACAAATCTGGAGAAAGTTACTGCAGAAAACTTTTTTTTTTTTTTTGGTTTTCTTCTAATCTCGCCTCTTCTAAATCGATATGTTTCTGCTTCAAACGGTAAAAGCAACAACAACAAAAAACCCACCGATTTTGAAAGGTAAGTTAACTGTTTGTTCGCCGCGTAGATGAACACGCTGGCTTTTATGTTTATATTTAACGTTGAACTCACTTTATTTAAACCAAATACGGTTTATTTTACTCAACCTGCTGGCTGTACGGCCCGACCCCAGTGGAAAATGGTTGGTGATAATTGTCATTTTTCTTTAATCATATAATTATTAGAACTTGTAAAAAAACAACAAAAAAGTGTTGCCTTGAGCTGGCTGAGCTTGGCAAAGATGTGTGCACGTGATCAGGATCGTACCACCCTGGAAAAAAAAAACACCCCTGGTTTTCCTCCTACTTTGTTAAATTTAGGCGTGTTCCCCGATACGTTGTAAGCTCTCGGCGTTGCCTCGACTCTTTCACTCTGACCTTTAGCAGACAACATCTGGAGATGCGGTCGGACCCGCGTTTTAATTCTGCTTCCAGCGGCCCGTCGAGGATCCGTTGTGCTCATCACCTCTGCTGTTAAAATGGAGATTAGACTCGCTTCCATCAGGTCTGTTGGAAAACATCCCCCTTTAATCACTTTTGAAACCACTTAACACGCCTCAGTGAGCCGTGGCTTCCTCCCCCTCCTCCCCCACACGCACTCCAATCATTTAATGGACCGCATACCGTCGTTTGCGTTGCCTCTGATCCAGATGTTAAATGTGCTCCGGTTTGAAGGAAACCTGAACAGCTGTTTTGAGGAGTGTGTGTGTGTGTAAGATGGTAGAAAAGGTGTGGAAAAAGATAGCAGGGAGTGTTATTGTACTGTGTAGCATGTTTGTAATATGCGTGTCACGGAGACGTGCCCGTGTACGCACCTGCCTGTTCCGTGTTTGACAGCCGCTCTTCGCTCGTGCGGCCGCATGTGCCGTCGCTGTGATATAAATGTCATGTCAGCCGTCTGTCAACTGACAAGTCTCCGATATTAATCGCTGATAACAATACAAAGGCTTTTCATTTCCTGTGGATACTTTAAAAAAATAAAAAAATAAAAAAAATTATTATTACAAACTTAACTGATCCTGATGTCTTAAAAAAACAAAACAAAACAAAAAAAACAAAGTTGGAATATCCTGAAGTGCATTTTGTCCTCCATCAAACCTCAACCGAAATAGCGCTAAATACTTAATCGGTCTTTCGTGGCTTTGCTCCCTCGGGCTTCTCTTCTGTGTGGATTCAATAATTAAAAGTTGCTCTTTCATCGCTACACTGTAAAGAAACCCCGCTACGTGGCCGCTGTCGGTCTCCCTTAGTTGCTTTTTAATGACCCCTGTGGAAGGTGACCAATAACACCAAAGGGGGGGGAAAAAAAAAAAAGATGTAGGTGTGGGGTGGGGTAGGGGGGGGTATTATCGTTGAGTTATCTGACCGAGTGAAACAGGCGTCGCTACGGGGGGTGGGGGTGGTGGGGGAGGAGGAGGGTGTATAATGATTTCTGTAGGCGCGCAGAATAAACCTGCCCGGCCACAAATATAAATAATGGCCATTAAAGCTTATCCCAGTGAGGCATGCTTTTATGAGAAACCTGAACAATATACAGCATATATACAGGTTATTAGATTTCTCCTGGGCTGAAATATGACGACAGGCCATGACTCAATATATATATATACAGACGGCTCACAAGCACGCCTCGAGGGGGGAATCTACAACCGTTACAACCTAATGTGTATTTGTTTGACTTTCAATGCTTCTTCAGGTGTTCTTTTTTTTTTTCTTTTTTTCTCGGTCTCCCTGTCTATCAGTATTAAATTCAACCGTTTCTCTGTGCAACCATTTTTGCACTCATTGCAAAGAATGAAATGTTATGGTTTTTTTCTTTTGAAGTGGCTTTTTGAAAGTGGCACATTTCTCTGATCTTTTTACTCTTGACCCTGTTTTTTTTTTTTTTTTATTTTATTTTTTAAATTGGTCGCGCTCATCACGTCCCTTTTTTAAAGTCACGCTCGTCTCCCGCAGCCGCTTCAAAGCCGGTGGCGACGCTGCTTGACCCCAAAATAAATGTTAATTACGGCACTGACATATAAAACAGCTTCAATGTCACAGCTGCAAGTCCAGAGCCTCAAAGGAAAGGGCCGGCGGGTCAGGTGTGGCCCCGGTTTATAACGTCGATTTGGACTACAGCAGCTAAAGTTAAATCCTTTATTTACTTTTGAGCAACTTGAGTCAGAAAATTCTTTACTCTTAAATACATTTTTTTGCACTTCCTGGTGGCTCTAAAATGATATTATAAGTTGGGTTCTTGGTATAGTTTGACTGGTTTCACAAAAAAATGTTGATAAATTGAAATTTGTCCGGAAATGAGTAGTTTTTCAAGCATTGAAGCTCTTCTGACAGTATTTTAGTCTGAAGTGATTGTGTGAAGGCAAAGAATTAGGAAAAGAGGAAATTTCATCTTTTTTAAAAAAATATTTTTTATTTTTTAAAGCTATTTGTTTGCTTCTTTGGTCATTTCCATATTATGCAAAGCCAGGTGTGATAAGTCAGAGCTTTCAGACCAAAAAAAAAAGCATTCATCGGATGGCCACAGTTACGACTTGGCTGTCGGTTTTATGAGCTGGAAAATGGTGAACGTGTTCCTGCCGTGTGACGTGACCGCAGCCTTCAGCAGGCTCGCCAGCATTGTGATCGGGCGGACCCCTTTGCCAATTTCTCGCATCCTACATGAGGCTCATCAGCAGTTTGTTTTCTTCTTCTTCTTCTTCTTCTTCTTCTTCTTCTTCTTCTTCTTCTTCTTCTTCTTCTTCTTCTTCTCCATCCAGGCCCACCTCTGAACTCCACGCTCATCCGCGCAGTATTTAACCATCATCTGCTCTAAAGAGACCGCCAGCAATTATCTGACAATACCGACGAGGCGCTTTTTCGGCCACATCTGAGGCACATCTGCGTCTGCTCTCCCAGACTGAGGTGGGACGGGCCCGCCGGTTGAAAGACGATGATGCGACACGGCGGAGAGAGGCGAAACGCAAACGCGTGTCCTCCCTCGCTGAGAAACAAAACGCAATCGCGAGCAACACGACTCCCTTTTCCGCGAGACAAACTCGATATGGTGTTTACAGTGACTGGTTTTTGTCATCTACCCGTCAGGCAGATGTGGAGCGACGTTGGCATTCGTTGTATTGATCCTCATTTTAGCTCTGATTTGGTGTCCACCAGCGCCTGAAGGAAATATATTTCTCTTTTGCTCTTAAATGCTCCACAATTTTCACAAGCTCGTCACTAGCTTTGTGTTTTTGTCATTTGTTGCTGTGTAGGCGGTACACACTCGGGAGCTTTTTTTTTTTTTATTATTATTATTTTTTTTTTTTATTAGAAACGGCTTTTTATTGAGGTTGTAAAACGCAGTACGAGTGCGGCGAGACGCGCAACATTCTCAGGGTTGAAAAACAAAGCAGTTATAATTATAATATTAGTAATGAACTTAATTTATACAGGACCTTTCATACAAAAAAAATGCAGCTCAAAAGTGCTTTACAGCCAGAAAATAACATGCAGCGTTTCACATAAAAACAGATATAAAAGGAACATAAAAACTAAAAGTAAATTAAAAGTATAAAAAAAAAAGACATAAATGCATGACGGATCAAATTTAACACAAGGAAATTTATTATTGACGTTAATATGATAGAAGGGAAAGTGTGAGAGAATTTTTAGGCGTAGCTAGTTAAAGGCTGAAGTAAATAGATGTGTTTTGAGTTTTCTTTTCAAAGTGTTTACTGAGTTTCAGCATCTTTTAGTCCACTGAACGTAGCAATCAGCAACCCACATGATCTCAGCCACTGTTAATATGACATTATTGATTATAGATCATTTTGTAAAACCTGCTGTTTGTTTCCTTTTTCACATTAATTTGCATTAAATCTGTACATTCACTTTACAAGTTAACAGACAAGTACAGGGGATGACAGTTATAGTTTATGATACCGTGCAGCCATTTTTGTGTGTTTGAGGTCTCGACGCTGTCCGTTAGCCGTTCCTGGGGCTACACTCGCCTTGTAGTTGCCAGGTAACTGTTGCGGTAACTCCGCCCTCTTCAGTCCCCGCCCTTTTCTTTGCCACCGTGCGGCAGCGCTGACGTCCTGGCGGTAGGTTCCTGGCACGGTGGGTCAGTGCATTGATGTGGTGTACGCAGCTTGATGTCATGCATGTCTATAGGAGGTGACAGTCGAGTCACACTGCTTCTGCGTCTGCATCCACTCTTTGCACTGATGCTGCTGAGGAGGGTTGAGGAACAGCTGGGCATCACTCCGGCATGTGCTGCACTTGTTTGGTGACTCGGTGTCGGCGTCCGGTGCCGTTCTCCACAGCTGGACGGAGTTGTTGATGAAGGTTGTCGGCGTCCTGTTGGTCCTGTGCGGTGCCAAACACGCCAGCGTCCGTGTGTGACTCGGAGGCTTCCTCTCTCGACCCGCGGTCGGGTGCCATCTGGCTCTGCGACACTGCGCTCAGTATCTCCGGGCTGCTCGGTGGCGTTGTACTCTGCTGATGTCGGAGTCCTGGTTCCCCAACATCTGGACCTCGGCTTGTGCGGCATCAAGGGTCAAAGTCAGGTGACCCTCGCCAAAGGCTTTGACCTCCCTCGATCTGCTGATCGACCAGCTGCTGTACATGAGCTGTGTGTGCGTGTGCGTGTGTGCGCGCGTGCGCGTATTTTCTTATCGAAGTGTTAATAATGAAGAGAATATTGACACTGTGATTTCTCCGCTTCATCGGAGCTAAATCTGGAGCTTGTTTCCGACATTTGTGATTGGTGGTGCCGCGATAGATAAAGCCCAACGGAAGCCCAAAATTGAGTTATTAATGGACAAACGTCGACCTCAAACATCGTCGAATCAGAGGAAGTAATCAGAAGCTGTGCCGTAACGTTCATTTTGTTGAAATTGAATGTTATCAAAACGATTCATCTCGATTCTTTTCTGCATTTTGTCACGTCATCAAAAATATCGTTGTCGCAAATATATCCAGACGTATCGTGATATTTTATATTATCGCCCACCTCTACTTCACGCAGTACTCCCGCTTGTCTACCCCGGCTTGCTAAGATGAGCAAAATGCTCACCGCGTATACGACTAGTTTATACCGTATACTTTATGATTTTTTTTTGTTTGTTTTTGTTTTTCAAATCGAGACACTCTCTGCCAGCACACGCAGCGTCTGTCGCGTCACCTGTCGGAGGCGTGTGCTCGGTCGCGGAGCATCGGCCTCGCCCGCGGCGTTTTCCAAACATAAAACTCACAAAAGAAACTGAGCGGCTGTTGTCGTTTTTGTTTTTTGTTTTTTGTTTTTTTTTCCAAATCGTGACGTGAGAGATAACGGACATTTTTAAAACGCCTCTTGTCGGTTGTTGTCTCGGTGGTTTCGCACCCGGGACGGAGGGGAGCGATGATTCTGTCGGGCGTACCGTGACACGCCAGAGGCCCCGCCCCCCGGCCCCCCTTCCCGTACCTGTCAGCGCTCGATGAGTGCGAGACACGCATGGCGTTGCCGTTTCGTGAGAAGAGCTGTTCACTGCGATCCTGCACCGTGACAGCGCGGCCACTCCCAAACAATAGGCTCACTCATTAGGTCGACCCACCCAGCCGCCTCTCAATAGGACCCTCATTTTCCGTCTTTGTCCTGCTAAATTACAGAGGACTGTCAGGTGTCCGCGTGTCATGAGCATGAGTAAGAGCCAGTGTAATTATTGGGCAATGGATAATGGATAAGTAGGGTGTTGTGTGGGGTGGTAACCCATAGGATGATTAAATGTAGCTTAGCCTGTGGTCACGGATTAGTAAGGAGACACCAGTGTGATCTCCAGGATGTGTTGGAACCCTTCACGGATTTGAATAGTCGTCTGACTTTGTTCTTTTGGGAGGAATTATTTAAATGGAACTGCAAAAAAATGTTTTGAATAGAAGATCCTTCATCTTGCAATATTTTTTTTTGGTCTCGACCTTTGACTGTACATAAAAGTAGATGTAGCTTGTGGCTCTAAAAAGAATAAGGCCAATGCGAAAGTGACCTTAAACTGCAATACCACCGAGTGCCACTAGAGGGCCGGCTCCAAAAAGCCCCCGGCTCCATGGACTCCCATTCGACTTAACTCATGAAATACAGTTATTTCGGTGTTTTTAGCTGAAGTCGCTCCATCTTATTCGATTTCTGGTGGTCCATTTGAAAATAATCCCATCGTTGATTCGAAAATAAGCCTCAAAAAGATGTGGGGTTTTTTTTTAGGGGCATGTCTGTTTGATTGACAGGCCTGTGGTGCAGTCAGGTGTCCGCTTTAGGACTGTCACGTTTTTCCAAAAGTGACTTTCAAACGAATATCGACTGACGCGTTATTCGTTTAAATGAATTAAGTCATGAATACAACGGAAACTTAAAATTGTGACAACGCCGCAATGACATGAATGCAGCACATAATTAAACCAGGGGTTCTGGGAACTGTTCACAACTGACTGTCCGGGTTTTCATTTTACTGTTAAATTTGACTATCGCAATGTTTTGTGATCATTACTTTTTACGGCGCACATTGACAATTATTATTTTTATGATGATTGTCCAAAATTATGTGGAAATGAATCGTTTTTAAACTAACCCAGGTTTAAATTGACAGCAATAATACCTGGTTCACCTGAATGCACACGCATACGCACAGTCTCTTCTGTCCCTGAAGGAGTATCTATTTTTTTTTTTGTCCAGTGGACCGTGAGCTCACTTCTCGGTGTCGGTCTTTCCCTCTGCTTCCCTTTGATAACGTTCCTCCCGACATCAGAGGTGGCAGCGGTTAGCAGACCCTCCTCGATGGACGCCCGGCCATTAACACGAGGTGAAAGCCAGGTCAGCACGCACCTCCATCTGGCCGCGCACAAAGAGGAACGCACAATTCGAGCTTTTCAGGCCTCGTTTGCTTTCGGCCACGGGCGCTTCGTCCTCGTCATTGTGTTTATGTCGAACACGGTTTTTGTTCGCTCCTCTGCTGCGGTCAGCGCTCGGCATGAATCCTTCTTTACTTTGTTTGTTTTTCCAAGTATTATTCCAAGCGGCCATCGCCTTCAGAGCTCGGTGCATCCCGCGTTGCATTTAGCTGTATGTCGCGTCATCACCAAACAACAGCCCTAATGGCAGGGCAGCGGTGCAAACGCACTCTTAAATCTTTCAAGTTAAATTAAAAGCCATATTCTTCATTTCAGGATGGGGGAGGAAAAAAAAAAAAAAAAAGAGCAAAGCGGGAGAAATCGCGGCCTTTCATTCCGATTTTCCAGCAACATCGTACCGTCACTTAAGCTCAGGCAGCCATTGCTCAACAGGTCGCTTGCATGTTGGTTGTATTGCAAACCAAGTGGAGCGATGTAATGCTTTGTTTAAGCAAATGACTCTTTTAGCTGACCTGCTTCTCACTCGGTCGTGAAACAAGGATTCACAGACGACGTGTTAGTGGTTGGACGGCTTTAGAAACTGAAGTGATAAACGATGATCGGCTCGTTCCAGCGTGGAGAACTGGTTCCCAGACTGATCCGGGTTACCTGCTGTTTATTCTCTGGGGACCCTTAATCTCTGTTCGTTTGCAAAGGTAATTAGTTAAAACCAGTAATGTCAAAAGTGTGACTTGGCATACTGTATTGTATTGGATCCATGAATGTTGGCGCTAAACTTTGAGCCAGTCTAGCGAGATCATTATTTTTAGTTTTTGGGAATCGATCTTTACAAAACGTATGACATTTTGGGACTCTCGTGTCACCTCGCGGTGGCGCTAGAGGAAAAAAAAATCGAACGGCAATCCATCCATTATCCGTTGAAATATTTTGTCGTCAACCCACGTAGTCGACTCACCGACCGACAAATGGATGGCGTTGGTAAAAAAAAAAGTTTTTATTGACGTTTACATACATAGTTGTATCGCCATTGATGACGCATTATCAATATTACTCCGGTTTACAGTCACCGAAACATCTGCTTTCCCGTCTCCTCAGGAAATTCCACTCCATAATAATAATAATAATAATAATAATGATAAAATCTATTTGGATCGCAGTTTTCAAAACGGAGTTAAAATGTTTTGGTTTTTTTTAGCTCGAAACTTGATAAAATAGTACAAACGATCAAAATAGAGCATAAATAACAATGTGACGACAGATTTACTTTTTTTTTTTTTTTTAAAGCCTTCATTTTAAAGTCAGTTTTGAGGAGTGATGTGAAAGAAGGTGTCGCGTTAAGTCACCACAGTCACAATTGTGGGGCTCCGACAGGAAATCCCTGGTTTTCTTTGGTAGTGAGTTGAGGGAACGGTTAACTCTTCTGTGTGGAAAAAAGGTAAAACAAACATTGCCTTGTTGTGAAGCTGTTTGCTCGCCGAGCACAGACCAACTGCCAAAGAGTGTGTCTCTGTGTGCGTGTGTGCGTGTGTGTGTGTGTGTGTGTGTGTGTGTGTGTGTGTGTGTGTGTGTGTGTGTGTGTGTGTTTGTGTTCAGGCTAACTGACGCCCGTTAAATAATTTTGGACGCTTCCTCTGTGGAACAGTTATTTTAGTTGTCGGCACTCTATTTACTGTTGCAGTAAGATTAAATAGCTTGTTATTAATGAAGCACGCCGGCCTGGGAACATGGCGTATAAAAAAAAATACAAAATACAAAATACAAAATCTTAAACTACAACTTATTCAGATTTTATATCCTGGCGGCAGTGTGGTCAGCGTTTTACATGCGGGACCGGGGATGTGGCTTAGTGGAAGCTCAAAGGTTGTCCAGGTGCAATATGGTGGACACAACGGGTTTTTTTTTTTTTTTTTTTTTTTAAGAGCTCAGCTGCAAGTGTAGCATTAATAATGTTGTGTTGGTCGTGGGAGATAATACTCAATAATGCTCCTCGTTTTCAGTCTTTTGATGTTTTTGGATTTGATTTCTCTTCCAGAAAAGATGACGGGAGGGGTGGGGGGGGGGAAAGTGCACAGTACACACACACACACACACACACACACACACACACACACACACACACACACAAACACAAACACAGTTCTATCCATAACTCTGGCAGTTAGGGCACGAGTTGAAAGGATTTGGTCTCATTAAAACATTTTGGGGGATACGGAGGAAGCGGGATCAGATTTTTATTGGATGGCCCCGGGGGGGGGGTGTTGGGGAGCAGAGTGCTTCAGTCGCAGAACAATCGCTTTCAAACTCGCTGCCTTTTCTTTCTGTGTTTGCTTTGCCCTCCCCGCAGCTAAACTGCTGAGGCGCGATGTGCGTTTGTTGTTCACGCTGCCATCGATGATTGATGCCGGTGTGGTACGCTCCGAGGCCGTAATCAAATGTAATTTCTCTGAAATTAAAGACACATTTGAGAGCTTTAAAGCGCTGGAAGTGGTATTTATTCGTCAGTCAGCTGGCAGCGGTTGTTTAGATGCACTCCACGATGATGACCGGCGTCATAAATCTTTATAGTTTTACTGTTTATGAAGATTTGAATGTTTCATCTGGCACATCTACGGGGAGTTTAGTTAATGATCGGTGGGAAGAAATCATTACAGCATTGTATTGTCGCATTTTGCGTGGCAATATTGTATCAATGTTTAATTATATAATACAAAATACGTTTGTCACTTGCATGTAACATTTATGACTGGTTTTATGAGAGTGCTGGTCTGCTTCACAATCCCATTT
Organism: Brachyistius frenatus; assembly: GCF_029030835.1. Taxonomy (NCBI): domain Eukaryota; kingdom Metazoa; phylum Chordata; class Actinopteri; family Embiotocidae; genus Brachyistius; species Brachyistius frenatus. Next base: position 1,364,535 of record NW_027210634.1, on the reverse strand, counting down.
AGTCGCAATAAAATTGATTAAAATGAGATAAACAGAGTGAAAAAAAAAAAAAAATTGGGAGAAAACGGATGCTAACAAAGGTTTTTGTTAATGGGGACATACGTTAAAAAAAAAAAAAAAAAAAAAAGGTAATACTGTAAATCACTATCACAACAGACATCATCGCAATAGCATATTGGAAAATGTTTAAAATTGCAATAATATCATTTTGTTATTTAGGTGTCATGACAATATAACATAACATAAACATAATATAAACATGTATAACATAATGTAGGTCTCTACAGGTTTGTTATTTTCAGATTTGATCATTGAAAACTATTTTTTTTTAACTAGGTTGTATGTTTGGTTATATTTTCTAACCCATTAATTCAAATTTATGTCATTAGGATTTATAAATTACCCATATTTTCATGCAGAAAGTTCTCGTTATATTCCTAATTTTGCTCAAAAAGAATATTGATTCCAGAAAAGAATTAGAGATTCAAGATTCTCTTAAATTGCCATGCAGAAAATGCATATTGGTCATTTTTGACCCACTTAGAGAACATTAGGGTAGTGATATTAAGCTCATGGATTTTGCAGGAGTGGGTTAGTGGGTCTTTTTTTGTGATTAAAAAAAAAAAAATCCCCACAGAGTGTTTTGATGACCACCTCACCCTCAACAGTTTTAGTTTAGTGGAACTTGGGCGGCTACCCGTGTTTAAAAAAAAAAAAAACCCAACCACAAGCTCACATTGTTCCATTTCTGTTAAATATACAAAGCCAGTTCTATACTCGCCTGCAGCCATTTGATTGAAAACTTTATCTTTAATCGAAACAAAATGTTGTTTCAGACGCTCCAAAACCTGCCCGGCTACACGGAGGGGGAAGAAAATGACTAAGAGAATTTACAATGGCCGGCTTTGTTTCCCCGACAAGTGCGAAGGCCAGAATAAATAGTAAACCTAAGCTTTGGCTTCAGCAGTAGATGAACAGCTAACAGGATGCGAGCGTTACTCAACTGACCCGAGGACTGTGAGAATCCTTTTTTCAGGGTTGACGTGGACAAACGGGGGCTGATACTGAAACCCAGAGACAACAACTTGATCATGTTTAATCCGTTTTAAAGAATTTAGTCCAAAAAAAACAAATCTAAACTAAGATGAAGTCAGGATTGTCCACCTCTGCAGGGCCCTGACAGATTTGGTACTTTAGGCTGTTTATATTTTTAAATTATGAAAGTAAAGCACGAGAGCAAAAATTGAAAGTGTTAAATGTAGAACATTGGGGAAACATGTTGACTGTTGTATTTGATGTTTTTTTTGTGTGTGTTTGTGTGTGTGTCCATTTTCTACCTCAATTAAATTGATTAAAAACCCCTCTCAACAGCAAATTTCCTGTTGTTTTATAGTTGACAGGTATTAGTTTGATTATTTCACAGGTTTGAAGTCGACAGAGCTTGTTTCAGTGTCCCAACGCAGCATGTTTTTCCCCACAGGCCCACTTGGACAGTAGATGAGAGTTGTTGTGTTTTTTTTTCCACTGCCACTGCAGCAAAAAAAAACAAAAAAAATAAAACAATCCTTTCTTCTTTTTTTTTTTTCTTTTCTCCATCATTTTGGTGATTTATTATACATAACATGCACCACGGTGACAACTCATTTGCGAGACATTGTTGTGAAGGCTGCAAATGCAACCTAACAGACTAAGAAGAATTGATTACACACACGCACACGCGCACACACACACACACACACACACACACACACACACACACACACACACACACACACACACACACACACACACACATTCGAGATGAAATGACAGCATGAATAACAGCACTGTTTTTGGATCGGCCATGTTCTAAGTCAAGTTGGTAAGTAAGTCTTGTTTGTTTTTCGCAGACCGTTAAGGACGGTTAGGCTGACACGCCCATCCCATAATGCATTTCGTCGTCCTCGCTGTATTTCCTCTTAAAAAAAAAAAACCTATCTTGAAAACAATGACATCATCTAAAAACACGCCCGTCACTCGCCAGTAACTCCTGTGAATACGCCTGCAGATAAATTGTGTTTTTGGTGTCACGCTTGCATCCAAAACATGGACATCATCTTCACGGTTAAAAGAAACCAGCCTCTTGTTGGAAGCCGCCTTTCTGTTTACGCCCACAGATTTAAAAAAAAAAAAAGTTCTAACCATGTGTCTGCAAAAAGTCTTCTGCATCAACCACTTCGCTGCAGAGCACAGTCATCATTTGCACATTCAAAGGATGTCGCTTTCCGGTGAAAAACGTGTGAACAAATGACAAATGGTGCTGTATTTCTGGAAATGATGCTGCAGATTGCCTGCTGCTTATTATTCATAAAAGGCCGGGACGTTTCGGTTTGATCCCCGTCTCCTCCTGTGTCTTGACACTGATCCCGAATTGTTGTTACCGGCCGGGCCTGATTCTTGTGTCGCAGCCTCCATCGCCGCTGTTGTATGAATATAGAAACGAGAGGGAATTTGCAAAGTTAGAAATGTGCCACGTACGTATGATTGCCGCGATCCAAAAGTGCTTGATTTTTGCGGCGGATTTTCTCCCCCAAAAAACTTTTGTTTTAAGGGAGTTGTTTTGTTTTTTTCCAGTAAATTTGCGGAAATTGTTTTCGTTTTTCTTCAAACGAGTACCTTACAAAGAGTAATATGGAATCACTTCCCATGATAATAAGCACGCGGCGTATCGCAGACATCATAGAACGATGGGGCTCAGAGTTGCAGAAAAATCCATAAAAGTGACGTAGCTTTGCAAAATAGACCGTCCGTGACTGTAATGAGAATACAAAGGCTACGTCTGCTGTCAAAATAAGAGCTTTAAATGACGCTTAATTAACATTAATTCCACACTTAGGCCTATTGCATGCATGTACTAAAACAAAGTGCAATCTCTTACGACTGGAGGTGTCTATAAAACCGATCTAACGTGCAGAGTTCCTCATTTTAATCGTAAGACCGCGTTTCCCGCGAACGCCCCCGTCACCTCGGTTTCGTCCTCTTTTTCCGGGTAGCGACCGAAAGTTACGAAAGACAACTTCTTTATGCCGTAATACGTTCATCAGATCTTCTGTTTGGGACATTTGTTTTGCGGAAAAATTGCAAGCTCGGGAAAATATTGAGGCGATTGCTTGAATTTGAATTCATTTACTAATCAGTGAATAAGTCTAATTATCATTAACCCGTGTACAACAAGTCTCCACATGGCAGACGCCCCCCCCCCCACACACACACACACAGCCACTACCAATTATTTCTAAGAGAAGGAATGCAGCAAAAATCTATTTACATGGTTTGCTGCATTATCAATAGCCAGTGATTTCTCTTGGAGAGGAAGTGAATGCTCTGCTGCTGCTGACGCTTCAAGATGGATCCTGAGAGAACCCCGCATCCCCCCGGCCCCCCCCCCCCCTCTCTGAGACCACCTCCCCTTCCCCTCCCGCCCCCGATACTCCCATGTGTGCATCCACCCTCACATGGACACACTCCCTAACCCCCCTGAGCCCCGATGAATTTTAATTTCAGGAGGGTCGAGCAGTGAAGTGCAAATTCCGACGCAACGCCGACAATTACCGGGCCTCGCGGCGGTTTTCAGGGGCCCAATTAGTCGCAGAGAGAGCGGCTTTCTCTCCGCTAACAAGTGGCGTGCGACAAAGGTGAAAGAGCTCGCAACGGAGCCTCCTTTTGGATAATTAATCTGACGGTTCAAAAATGCGCGATGCAGGAAAGCTGCTTCCGTCTCTTACAGTCATCTCATAAAAACAACAACAACAAAAGAACACGATGAATTTTTAATGGTAACGATGTAAGACTCTAAATACATTTTTTACCGCGGGGAAACGCTTAAAACTCCCACGTGATGGAAACCCCCCCCAGCGTGACTCATGTATACGCTTTAACTTGGTGACATTTAATGAGGGGAAAAAAAAAAAAGAAGCATTTAACACTCACTGGAGAGAGAAAAAAAAAAAAAAAAGGCCCTTAAAACTCCAGTAAGAAAGAAACTTTGATGTGCAAAGTTGTCACCTATTAATGTTTTCTTACGTAAGGATCCTCATTTAATGACAAATGGACACCCACTTGGTCACGGATGACTTCACTTCTGGCTTGAAGGAGCGACTTTTTTTTATTTTTTTTTTTAAAGGGCGAGTGCTCCTCCCCCTCGAAAGAAACAAACAAAATCAGTCAAACCAAGCAGTGTAAGAAAGAGTATCGAGTATGCAGCAACAAAAAAAAACCACGTCTTCCTCAGAGCCTCCACTTTTCATCCTGAGTCACATATTACTTCTAATTTGTGCCAAATGTTGCCGCTGATCTGAGACGATTCGCTCGTGCACCACGCAGCGCCCGGTAATCCTGCCGGAAAGCTGCGTTGTCTCCAGCACAACAGCAAAAAAAAAAACAGAGCATCTGCATTTCATTATACCCAAAGAAGGTATGGAAATCCAATAGCAGTTGATCCTCTGTGGGTGTCTGCGTGTGTGTGTGTGTGTGTGTGTGTGTGTGTGTGTGTGTGTGTGTGTGTGTGTGTGTGTGTGTGTGTGTGTGTGTGTGTGTGTGTGTGTGTGTGTGTGTGTGGATACACACCTGGCACACATTACATGTTTCTGCATTTTTGTTGTTGCGCTTGTTAGGAAAAACACAGTTGTTTTCCAGGGAAGAGAAGCACTTTGTGTGTCTGTGTGTGTGTGTGTGTGTGTGTGTGTGTGTGTGTGTGTGTGTGTGTGTGTGTGTGTGTGTGTGTGTGTGTGTGTGTGTGTGCCTGCATTCCTGTGTCTCTATTAGCGGTCACGAGTGGTACCCTGAAAACCAGATTTATTCTTGAAGAACATGATAATCAGAAAAAAAAAAAAAAAAAAAAAAAAAAAGTGGGGGAGGAGGGAGGGAGGTGGGGGATGGGTGGGGTGGTGGTGGTGGTGGTGGTGGTGGTGGCGTGGCGTGGAAACTTCTTCCCGAGCGGCGCCGGGCCGCCGCACGTCCTCGTGCCTCAGCGGAGGAGACGCAGACGGATCCGCTCGCTCCGAAACACGGCGACTGACAGCTTCTGTTCTCCGTCTGCATTTCATTTACACTCGGCGCCGTCTCACACTGATAACTCTCGGCGATGCAGCTGATGGAGGAGAGGAAAGAGGAGAGGAGAGGAGGAGGAGGAGGAGGAGAGGAGGAGGAGGAGAAGAAGTGCTTTTAATTGTGATTCATCTGGTGGTCACTCGTCAGCCGGAGGCTCGTCGGGGAGGACAGGTCGGCCGGGTTTCGGCCGATGATAGATCACGGATAATGAGAGTGCGAGTAGTTCATGTCATACGAGTCATCGGGGGCCTTTTTTTTTTGTTTTGTTTTGTTTCCTGCTTCCTCTGGAGTTGGTGAATCACCTCCATTTTTTTTTTTTTTTTTTTTTTTTGTAGCGAAAGAAGGAAACGCAGCAGAGACAAAGACAAAGACACTCCTGGTTTGTTTGTGAGGGACAGGGCTGCCTGTATTCTGTCAGAATAAATGCTCGGCAATAACGATCGAACGCCGCGCGCACACACACACACACACGCGCGCAATGAAACGGAAGAGGTGTTGGGGGAGTCGGTCGTCGGTGAGTGATAAATGCTGGCGAGGAGCACAAGGGGAGGAAGGAGGGAGGAGGGAGGGAGGGAGGGAGGGAGGGAGGGAGCAGAAATGTCAAAAATGCCAAAAATGCCTCTGCTTGTTAAAACATACTGTAAGGTGTCATAACCAGGCCCGACCTGAGATTGAATTTGAATTGTGTGGGGTGACCGAGGATGGATTACTGACGATGACCGGTTACTAGAGACTTTCGTTGTGTGCACTCGTGGATTTTTATTTCACTAATAGCAGATTTTTTTTGTTTTGTTTTGTTTTTTTTGTCCAATGTGGCCCCTCAAGGAAGTGACCTTTGGCTCCCGGACTTTCCGCCGCCCTTTAGGTCTCCAACCACACGACCTGAACTGCTTTCTTACACTTGAAAAAAACAACAATGCAGATGTCTGTTTACTCCAATAGGTGTAAATAATTAGTTCGTTACTTTTTTTTTTTCATTTGGATACAATACAAACTCGCAGCCGGACGATAGCTTTCGGGGGGAGGGGGGTGTCAGAAAAATCAAAAAATAACAACAACATATACGTACAGGCAGAAGTGTTGTCACTCTGTTAACGTGAGCTTTCATACCGAGGTTTCAAAGCAGCAACAGAATCAAAGGTCAAAGGTCAAGGGTTGTTCCAGAGCCGAGGACTGCGGCTCAAAGTAAACCAGGAAGTCGGTCTCTCAATCGGCATTGATGTTTTACGACAGAAAACTTTGAGGGGAAAAATGATATGGTTTTTCCATGAATCGTTTTTGTTGTTGTGATTTGGGGGTATTTTGGAGTTTTCTTTAAGCGCCCATAAAGCTTACATGTTGGTCATATTTGCCACATTGGACTTTCTATGTCAAAACGCTCCCAGAGAGCAACAGTTAACTTTGATGAGTTCAAAGGTTATCGGAATAGGGAGGAATAATGGTCTAAACTATGAAAATAAGACTTGAATAAATTATAGACGAAAGCAGAGTTATCCTTTACAGAGTAAGGCTGGTGATATTATGTAATTTTGTTGGCTTCCCCGCCCTCCCTCCGGTTCTGATCTTGTACCGAGTGATTAGGTCTTCAGAAACGGATTAAGAATATCGACTTCCGTTGTTTTAAAGGGACTGAACAATTCTATGGAACAGCTCGGTGCTGTCGTTGTAAACGTACACCTCTCAAACGGGAGCGAACATTGCATTTGCCGGAGATTCCTCAGATTTGGTGCACTAAGTAAGTGCTCGTACCGTGTTCACCAATGGAGGAACGACGTGTCCCCGGGTGTACTAGTACACAACGATGGTTACATTTCATGACAAAAACAATAACGGAGAACATTACCGGTCGTTAATTGTTTTGTCAGTGTCGTGGTGACAGCTGTGTACAGGATATCTGCACCGCAATAGGTCTTAATGTGTTCCGTGCATCTGAGCAAGAGTAATGATGCGCCCGTGACGCTCTTAATTGTATCTGTAGACGGCGTGTCTGTCGCTCCAAGTTGTGACGGGTCGCCGTTCGACGTGGGTTGCCGGGCGGCGAGTACGTCGTTCGGCTTCGTTCGGCTCAAAGTCCGCAAAGACCGTCGGCGCCGCGGCTGGGGTCGACAAAGCTCGGAGACCCGCGGACAGGGAGACGCGATGCAATTCGAGCTCTTGCGGCCCTCGGGGGGGGGGGGGGAGAGGGGGGGAGGAGTTGTCGGTTGCACCGCGGAGCTTTTTTTTTTTTTTATTAAAACGCAGGAAGAATAAAAGAGTCGTGGCGGATAACGCGCTGCGGTTTTTGACACGTCTTATGCGGCCCAGGTAATACGATCCGACGCACCCGCCTGTCGTAGAAGTGGAAAATGAGTTTCAGGGTCGAGCCGTTATGACAAGAGGTGCTCTGTGTATTTTTTTTTTTTTTACATTCATACATGACAGAGATGACATACGAAAAAGAAACGGTAATTGCATTTTGTCCCCCCTCCCCTTCTCCCCCCCCCTCCCCTCCAAGCTCATATTACAGGGGGAATATGAGAAGTGCTGCATCCGTGGCAGGTTTGACAGCCAATTTAGTCCTGCAGAAACAGACCTGTCCTCCAGGACCGGGGGGGGGGGGGGGGAGAACTGTCATCTGGTGCGCTCCCCTGGAGAAGACCTCTTTCCCTCTCTCTTCCTTTTTTTTTTTTTTTTTTTAAACCCCGTCTCCGACCCTTTTCCGTCTGCCGTCGTCTCGGCTTGATTAGAGGCAAATTGGAATTCCTCGCAAGACACCTGCTGTGTAGTATGTATGTTTTCTTTCACCGGCAGCTGTATCGAATCTGCACCGTTTTTGTTTTGTACTTTGAGGAAAAGTTTAGAAGATGAGATGAAAGATAAAAAAAACAAACTCTGGACCACTCAATGGTTTCATATTTTGAAATATATCCATTTTGGGGGAGGGCGGCGGGATTTGTGGACTTTTATGACTTTTATTATGCTGCTTAAGGGCAATACGGTATATCGGCCTGTTGCAATTATTACATTATCTCTTAATTGCAATTATTTGAGCTGACTGCATTCATTAAGCATAACTGTTGACATCGTTCCCATTAATCTGTATAAAAACAACCGGATGAAATGAACAAAAATGTCCTATTTCCATCACTTTTATTGTGTAATTTTACGGTTTAATTGGATCTCTTTTAATGGCATCACCTCATTGCGCCTTCTTCTTTTTCTTCTTCTGCTGTAGTTTAATGGCACGAGTAAAAAAAAAAAAAATAGCACCGACACCTCTTCTTTTTCTTTTTTTTTGAGGCACTTAACTTCTAATATTCAACCGACCGCATTTCAAAGAACTTCTATTGACATTAACATCATGGATTTATCTGCAAAGCCGAACAGCACAACCAATAAATGTCAGATTTTCTACTTTAAAAGTTGTATTATCAAGCCTTGATAAGGTTTGTACTATAATAGTGGCAGAAAATGAGCAGAAAAAGACAATTAAACTGTTAGTTGCAAAGAAAAAAGTAGGATCGTGACAGTTCGGGGAAGGTCATCAACTTTTCCCAGTTTAAGCAGAGTAAAATAACAACAATGATACTTTTTTTTTTTGTATGTGCTATTCATTAGAATAGATTTTTTTTTTCATTGGTTAATCTTAAGAGAAAATCTCAACTTTGGGAAAAAAAGGTATATTAAGCTTTTTTTTCCCCCTCAAAGTTATATGAGAAAATTGATGCCGCTCTGTGCATCAACTGTGCAATCACAATCAACAGACGGAACAGAAGGGACTGATGGTTCCAGTGTGGTTATCCTGTGCAGCTTCTCTCCCCGACGGCCCTTTGCCCTTCAGGCGAGGTTGCATAAATGTCGGTACGTTCACATGTCTTGCGCATGTATACGTTAATGCAACTGCGGTGCAAGTATTAGCGAGCTTTACTCTGTCACCATCACCTCCGCACGAGTGAGACCTCATCAGTCTCTCCTCTCCGGGTGTGTGTACATTTTGTAGGGACTTAATTGAATGCAACACACACACACACACACACGCGCTCACCGCTACGGGGTCAAAGGTCAATGAAATTGCCTGCCGCCGTATTGTCAAAGGCAGCTACCTGCTCATTTGGCCTTTTCCAAATTACGCCGCCGGCAACCTGCATGCTTATGTGCAAATCAGCGCACACTGCTGACACGCCAACATACAAAAGACACTGATGCTGGCACGGACACGCGCACACACACACACACACACAAACTCGCGGTCTACATGGGCTTATCTTTTGAACGATGCCTTTTGTTTTTTGTTGAAATGAAACACAAATCCGTGCGCCGCACGAACAATAGCAGCATGACAACCACAGAGGATATTTACAAACACTTTGCACAATCCACAAGCTGCGTTCAGAACAAGTCCTGAGGTCAGGAGTGAATACGGTACAAAAGCCAGAGTTTGTCCGTGTAACGCCGGCTTTACTCCACATGAAATAGCACAACCGCTGTCAGCGATTTACTATAGTACTCTTTTTTTATTTTCTTCTTCTTCTTCTTCGTACCAAAGAACATTGAACACAACATAAAGTTTAAAAAAAAAAATTTTTTATTATTATTACTCCGATAAGAAGCTAGACCAGAAACCAGACTCGGTGTTTTCTGTACCAACCCGGTGCGCTGCTTCCCATGTTGGGAATGCCTGAAAGGAAAGTCAAACCTGTTGGGCCGGCGCACGGATGGTGAATGCAGCTCTCTCCGCCTCCAGCAGGAATGTACCCGAACGTACCGCAGCTGAATATCTGGAGTATAATGACCCGCTGCTGATACGTATCGACATCCGGCTGGACGAGCCGACGCCAAAAGGAGACTTCTCCGTTTCGCGTTTACCTGTCGGGATGAACCCGAAGCTCGTTTAGGACGGCTCTAGGTAATCCGAGTTTAAAAGCTGTCGCGTAGCAGAAAAAAAAAAAAAACAAAGATCATTTTTTAATCCGCTCGCGCTCGGATTGCGACAATTTAGCAGTTTCTGTTACAAGTGAACGAGTTGCGCCGGCGGCTCGCTGCCGTCTCGGGTGACGGCGGCACGCGTTTCCCCCGTCGGTTCCAAGTAATGATAAGTGTAGAGCGGGGCGGTCGTGTCGGTGCATGCACCGTGAAGGGATTCATCATATCACAGGGAATGTTTCCCACCCCTGCTGTAAATATTAAAGACAATTTTCCCTCTGGCTCATATAACCATTTTTATTTTTTATATATATATATATATATATAACCCTCCTGTCTTGGTTACAGTTGATAAGGAACGACTTACACCTGCTCCGCAGAATCAATCATTTTATTTGAAGTCGTATTTTTTTGCTCTTTGTTCTAACTAGCCGGCACACTGCAACCAATTTTCACTGGATTATACCAGCATGACCCCACTCCAACCGGTTGAATCCGGACTGCAAACCTTTAATATAACTCTTTTTTTTTTTTTTTCTTTCCAATGTAAACACAAAGTAGAAGTAGTGCTTTTAAAATACAGCAACCAGAAGTTGTTGAATTCATCTTATGTATTTAATAAAACCATGCTGCTGCACCCTGTAAACGTTCAGGAATTCTGCACCCGCTAAAAAAAAAAAAAAAAAAAAACGCCACACAAAAGAAAGTGAAGCACATAATTAGTAAGCGTTCAGTAGAAACAGGTTTTTGTTATTGTCAGTGCTTCAATGTTCATTATCTGCAGGGGGGGGGAGGACATTTAAAAAAAAGAAAAGAAAAAAGAAGCGGTCGCCTGTCGGTGCGGCTGCTCAAAAGCCATTCCAGCTCCGACACAAACAAACGCTCCTGATATTGTTTGGAGAAAATTGCATAGATGGAGAGGCGCGAGCGGCAGCCACATATTCAAATTTGCTCAGTCAAACAACAATAACCGCCCACACATGTCTGCGCTGTAGCTACAAGAAAGGACAGAGTGGGAGAGAGAATATGTGTTTACTCTGGCTGTTTGTACAATCCTTTGTTTTAGAGCTTCAGTTGCTTTTGAGAAACCAAACCGAGCTCGAGCGTTACGCGACGTGCAAAAAGCGGCAACCGGCGGCATCGGCCCCCCCCCCCCCCCCCCCCCGGTCGTTTTGTGAACGTCCGTTATGACGCCTCGAGTTCGGAATTTGCCCCGGCGCCGTCTTGCTGGTTCGGAGCCGGTAGTGACCATAGTTGGGACGACCTGGGAGGGATCTGACTCGATGTGATTGGAAACCCGACGATACTGCGTCCCCCCCCCGCCCACCGATAGCTGTAAAGTGACGGCACCGCAGGCCTGTCAATCAAAGTGACACTCCCACCTCCCCCAAAACACAGATGTTTTAGGCTTATTTTCTGTCAACTAATGACGGGATTATTTTCAGATGGACCGCCAGAAAGCTAATAAGAAGGAGCGACTTCAGCTAACAACACCGAGATAACTCGTGGAGTAATTTTTATTGTCTTTTGAATTTCACGAGACCGGTTGGATGGGAGTCTACGGAGCCGGATACCTCTGGTGGCATCCGGTGGTATTGCAGCTTCGGGCACTTCCGCATCGGCCTAAATTTTCAGAGCCGGGTGCTACGTCCGCTTTTACACGCATGTCTGTGGACATCCTTAAAGCTTTGCTGACCAGACGGAGGTTGAATAGACAGAATGACGCGTTCAAGGAACATCACATCAACGGGCTTCAGAAAACCTGCAGCCGTGGCTCTCTCAGAGGCGACAATCACCACAGAGCAGAGGTCTCACGGCGGTAGTTCAAGCGATCATCGACCGGCGCGGCTCGGAGCAGCTCAGACAATCAGCAACGGCGGAGATGAGATGATTTATCTGTTTAATACAACTTTTGTATCGGCTCCTGACAACTCTGTTCTGCCAATCTGGCCAGAGGTCTCGGGAGAGCAAAAAAAAAAAAAAAAAAAAAGAAAACGATCCTCCTCTTTTTCCTCTCGGGGTTGCTCTGTCGGGCAACGCGGCTGCAGTGTGGGTTCTTTTATTTATCACGGTTGTCACTGCGGTTCGCTAATAAAACGGCTCCACACGGGGAACGGGGCGCTCTAAAACTGTCGGAGTTAAATTGGAATATATAAACTCTCCAGCAGCTCCCGCCGCATTTACAGCTTTAAGATTTCTAATCTAGCTTTTCTGCTTTGAAAATCGAATGTAAAACAAATCCGACGTGATGCGAGGTGTTGCGGCTATCGTGTTTACTCGATATGCCAAAAGCTAGTCAAACACATTTATATGGAAAATCTGTGTAATACGAACCACGAGCCCCCTCTAATTGATGATGTAATGTTTTTTTTTCCTGTTTTTTTTTTTTTTCTTTTACAGTAACACTCTCAAAACGGATCTTAACGCCCGTGACTTCATTACCGCGATCCCAGCTGTAGGGCTGGATGCTGCAGTGAGGTCATTCGCTGCAATATGGCTTTTATTTACTGCTGAATTATTAACAGTAAACCAATGAGACTGTCACGGTTATGCGCCGTTATAATAGAAGCGAAGCAAAAAAAAAAAAAAAAAACTCGAGTTCAAAATGACGGGTCAGCTCATGATGTCACCCTGATCTGTCAGCGCTCACAGGGGGGTTGACTCACTCAAAGTCTGCCAAGTAGCCAGAGCTGCATCGGTAAATGAATCATGCTCGGAGCCTTTTTTTTTTTTTTTTTTTTCTTTCTTTCTCACTTCTCACAAACCTCCATAAAAATAAGGACGGATGACAGTATTTTCTACATACTGTGTGTGCGTGTCTGAATTTACAAGTTCCCGTGACACAGACAGCATGTAAATCCAGAGGTCAGAGGTTGAGCTGGTTATGATGCTACTGCAGAGAGGGAGTCAAATGGATTGTCATTCAAACGTCAAGAATAGGTACAGGAGTGAGACACGCGCACACGCACGCAGACAAGGAGTCTCGGACGGTGTGATACACAGCGTAAGAGGATGACCTTTCTCTGAGCCGACGTCCAGAGGGGAGTGAAGGAGTCTGCAGAGTCGGAGTGACCTTCAAGCTGTGCTGCGCTTTGTTCATCCCCCTTTATCTGTGTGTGTGTGTGTGTGTGTGTGTGTGTGTGTGTGTGTGTGTGTGTGTGTGTGTGTGTGTGTGTGTGTGTGTGTGTGTGTGTGCGTGCGCGTGTAGTTTCCCACGTTGGTTCAGTCAGAGTAGCAGGCCTGGTCACACTCTTTGTGTGGCAGGAAACGGGAATAATTACGTGCACCGGAGGAACCTGGAGATCCTTCAATTTTACTCTGAAGTGACGACTGGGGGGGATTTCTCATTTTGGCGATTCGCGAATGCTCACGTTATTTTCAACTCAAACATGCCAGCTGACGATTGCGCTCCCGCTTCTTATTGATTACTGCAGACTGCGACAGCTCCATCGGATTGAATGGTTTGTACATTTTTTGGAGGTGACACATTTTCTGCTCTGATTTCTGCTTTCGGTACTTTTATGGCGCCGACTGAATTCGATATTATCTTCTACCAAAAAAAAAAAAAAGCCATTTGGTATGAAATGGCGATAGCAAGGCTACACCGACAGCAACACGTTTTTTTTTTGTTTTAACACGCTTATCATTTTCTGATCGGCATCGGTGCAGTCCACTCGGTTTCAACTTAAGTAACTTTTACTTTAGGACGCTGTACGTCACTCACATTCACATGCTTTTCCCCACAGCTGTCTTTGAGCTGCCGGTGCCGGAGTAGCTGGAGGTTTCTGCGCAGCCGGCTGCCTCGCGCGCACGGATGCGTGCGAGGTCCTTATCGGCAAATTGCAGCGCTATCGATGGAGCTTGCATGCGAGTCGTTCGTGGGACGTCTGTAAATTGTAGCTACAGGACAAAAAAAAAAAAAAAAACGTGGGTTGCGCCGTCCCCTCTAAATTGCCAAAAACCTAAAGATTTGTGCGTAATGTAATTTTCAGTTTTTAAAGATGGAACCAGTGGCGAAGTCTCAAGGTTAGTTGATATCTGAAACATCTGAACGATACCCAGCCCCGGCCTTCCAAAAGACCCTTTCAAATAACCGCTGCAAAAATAGAAAATAGGTTCCCAAGACACAATACTTTTTGGATGATGTGTTCAATTAAAGTTGCTCTGTGCAGGCCCCTCCGGACACAACGCAATTTCCGCTGTGCTTGCAGCTTGGTTCGGCGCCCATCCGACTGGGGGTTTGGAGAAGTTGCAAAGTAGTTTTTCAACTCCTAGATTGTCTGAGCTATTGAGGGAAACACTCAGTAACCCATATAACAAAACTTAAGCGATGTTTATTGCACAACGCAAGCGACACGGCCATTAAAACATGCCCGGTATGGCTACTTGGTCGGAAAGGTGTCCAAAATAGGACTTTCCTCTTGAGGTCCTGATACAAACGCAGACTCGTGTTGTGCTATTCAGGGAATTCAGACGCGCAATATCTTTTTTTTGTGCTTGCTTTCCGTGCCCGGCTTACTCCCCCCCCCCCCATATCCATCGACCTCGTGAGTATCTATCTTAAATGCTCGCTGACCGACGCGTCCACATCCCTCGACTGAACAGCCGTGATTGTGCGGCACAAGCCTTGGGAAATGATCGGCTTTCGTACCCAGTGGTACAATCCAATCAGATACTTATATTTATGTAACTGCTATTGAAATATGCATCCCGTGCACTCGAATTAAAGCTGCAACCTGACACGACTGTTTCAAAATGAAGTTCTGTAAACTTGATGCACTGATGAAAGTTCAACTGGGAGAACTCGGGAAGCCGCAGAGACGTCACGTGACTTCGTTGGGAGATTACAGAAAACGTCTTGTGGTCGTACAGCAGCGTTTCAGAGCGATGCCTCTCACAAACAAGAGCGCGGCCTGCCGAGAGCACACAAACCAAACAACAGTCGAGCTTTCCTTCGGCACCGTCATGGAGTTTCTCATGGAATTAAGTTTAATTAGCGACGGCTAGCTACGACCTAGTGTCATTTGTTTAAAATGACGGACATGGAATTATCAGCAAAAAAAAAGAAAGAAGCCGCTCCCCGATTGTTTTGCACGCTGATCTTTTCTAATAAACGAGACGCAGGAGAGACAATGATTTCGTTAACCTTTTGGAGCTTTTCGCCAGCCACGATGTCACATCAGCGGTGTGACCGGATCATTTTCCAGATTCACACGCTGTAATATTCGATCTCATATGCGGTAAAAACGAGAGAGAAGTGCAGGAGGGCGGAACGCCGACAGGCTGAGGGCCGACAACGCGCAGTGGAATACAAAATGGCAAGGATTGTATTTTGATTAGCTTCAGTTTAGGCGTACGCCTGGATCGAAGGCCGTAGGGGCAGCTCGGGACATCTCTGCTGCGTGCCAACCATCGTCCTTGGATGCCTAAGAAATATGTGCAAATTTCATGACTCATAAAACATTTGAAAAGCAGATTTTTTTTTTTTTTTTTTTTTTTTTTTTTGGACTATTTTTATCCAACGTTTGCCACCTTGTCGTCATTTTCTTTGACTGTTTGGCAACCGGTTACTTCTGTGTGAATATTGACACGATGTACTGCTGTGATTTTTTTTCTTTTTTTTTTTTTCCCTTTCCTGTTTCCATGGCTTTCTATTTTAAATATCGAATCCATATTCCATTTTCGTCCTTAATTTCCTTCCATCTAAAAAGACGAAGCAGCGACATGGTGTTACATTTCCGAATACAATCAGTGTTAACTGGGGTCCCCCCCCCCCCCCACCCCTCACCCTCCCACCCCCGACATCCGAGGTCAAACAGAAGTGGCTGTACGTGCAACAGCTATTCATGAGTCTACCCTCTCACCTCTGTTGGTCTGCCTCGTTTTCACGCTTCACGCTGGGGGCTCTTTATTTATCAGGACATGCATTTCATTTCAGGAGGCAGACGGTAGTACTCTGTGTTGGGAGGAGGTGGGGGAGGGGAGGGGGGCAGCCTATTGAGCCTGATGAATGGAGCGTCATGGGGACGCCGAAAGGGTGGCACCCACGGTATATTCATAACACATGAACCTCAACGGCCTCGCATGCTCATATTGTAAATAATTATCTCTCCCTAGATTAAAAAATATGTTCTCGCCAGTTTAGAAGTTTAGGCTTATTGTAATTGCATTGACATTTTAAACTTTTAAAGTCGTTTGTACTCATTGAATTGATGTTCCTCTCGAGCGCTTTCATTAAGTCAATAGAACTCGGCAAAAGTACAAATCACAGTGTGGAAGCCTTTCAGGTCTGCTGCTCAACCCTCACACTGTTTGCAAGAGAACATCCACTTAACTCACTTTTTGTTCGCTTTTTCGGAGAGATGTTTGTTTTGTTTGTGTGTGATGAAATGAGCTCAGAGCACAAAAAAACCAAAAGCATCTTTTCACTTAGTAAAAGGATTCGAAGACAAAGGTACGCTGAATATCGAACGCACACCACAGGTAGCGCTGTATTAACTCGCCGCCTGCTTCTGTGATGCTTTTGCAAACTTGCAAAAACTTTAAAACTCCTAAAAGCTTATTTTTTTGAATCAGCTTCTTACGGTGTGTGACGGTATCCCATGTAAAGATACCGTTTTTTTCCAAAGACAGAGTAGCTTTAGTTCTTTCAAAGGAGATTTTTCTACGCGTTTTCTTTTCTCTTCGCTCAATACGTCAAAAGTAAATGGTTGAAACTCACCTGGGAAAAGGTGATGCCACTGCACCAATCAGGATTTGGTAGTTTGGTGGGTTGTAACTAAATTGTCTGTAAATGTTGAACTTTTAGTAAACCTAAAGATGTTTTCCAACCATTATTGCTTTGTTTGCTGTTAATGTTAAGTGTTGTAGAGACGTGCTGATGATTTGTTACTGTCACTTTGTGGCCTGATATTTCACTGAGAAAAATTCCTTTGTTCTGTTTTCTCCTTTAATCTTTTGATAGCAGATGAAACTTGCTTACTCGCTTTCCACCAAACTTAGTTTTGGTTTTTGGCTTGTGCAAGTATCGGTTTGCATTTGGTTCAACTTGTAAACCTTCTAAGACTGTTTGCTTTTCTATGGCCTACAGAGCCTTGTCATTACGTCACTGTATACGTCTCCATTTTTTTCAACCTCTGACATCAACTGTTCTTGGTTCGAGACTTGCCGAGCTTTGGTGCCGCTTTGGAACCAGTCCTCCTGGCCGAAAGCCAGTTCTTTTGCTGTCGAAATGTAAAAGAACTGCTTCTAGATTAGGCACCAGCTCCGAACTGCCTCTTGTTAGAAAAGAAGTGGCTGTTGCCTCCATTTTCTGACCTTAACTGCTTAAATACTCGCAACAAATAGGGTAAAATCCCTTTTGAACGTTGCTGCTTCGACAAGTTGGTGTGGGTTCCCAGAAAATTGTATAAAATCAAAAATGGCAATTAGGTCTACAGGTCTGTCTCGGTGTAATGTGAACAACATCCACTAAACACAATAGAGGCATCTTCACTTCTAGGTATTGTGTTCTCTGGGCTGTCTTGATTTTAATGCTCAAACATACTCTTTTTACACAATGTGGTTCGTCTAACCTTTCTTAATACGCCAGTTAATGCAAGAAACTTGGTTCTACTTTGTAAAGAATAGTTTTGTTTTAAGGTTTTTGGTATAACATCAGCGCAATGACCCATTTATTAGCCTTCAACCACACCCGAGCGTCAATCTGCATCAGTCGCCTACTTTTATTTGAACAACTTTAACCTCTGCTTTAATTAGTTGTTTTTTAGGAATGCAGATCTGTTGCCAGGTATGAAGTATTTGGCCCTGCCTAAATCTTAACCAGCTCAATTTCTAGTTGCTTCACCTTAAACAACCATGTTGCAAAACCTGATTATAAACTGATCATTAAACCTAAAAGTACAACATTGTTTTCAAGGCCCCAAACTTAATTGCTAACCTTTAAACTAGCCTTTCCCTTTTTCTACTGTATCTATTTTTGTGAAATATAACATTTAAACATATCTTGGAGAGCCGACGCTGTGATTTTTGGGCTTTTCTGTCCAAACCCATACGTCTCCTTGTAAAGAGGACAGATTGATGTTCCCTTTCAAGTCGAGGTAATTACATATTCACCATCCTCTGCCTAAGCATGAGCATTGGAGGAAGTCGCTGATGTGTCTGTTGAGTCGAATCAAACGCTCCTTCATGATGCTTCTCGCTGTGTTTTGGTTTGCTGCCTGTTTATGTGCATAAGCTAACAAAGTGACATCCTGAATGAATGCTTACTTTGAAGATTCCACCATGTTTTTCTTATGGGAGTTGTTTTTCTCTGTCACGCACTGTCTGTATATACGTACGAGAAAGTGTACGACTATACAGCGTATGCACTGTGCGAGCTGTTGTAAAGAAGATGAAGGCTTTGCACATGCTTCTCTGTGATCCTCATGTCAAGAATAAGCAACGTACGTGAAAACATCAGCGACCTGTGCATCTCGTCAGTGCCATACAAAACATACCGATTATTTCCAGCCATGGAGGAATAATATTCACGTGATAAAATTCTGCGCCCCACAAATCACATAAAATGCCAGTGTTCAGATTTGCAATTAATTTCCGACCATAATTATGATTGCGGCCTTTATCAAATATTTAATTTGCCTGATACCGATCATACACCAACACCAACATAATTATGAATGGCCAATATTTTTCTTGGAACCCGTCCCCCAAATGTTCCACGCACAAGTGCGCTAGTTAGGCGTGTCACAATTATTACATAATCACCTAATCATGATCACCTGAGCTGACCGCGCTCATTTTGCGCAATCGGTAGAATCGTTTCTCTTCATATTTCTTAAAACAACTTTGAGACTCATCGAAATATCATGTTATATAAATAAACAAAATACAATATGCTAATTCCAGTCTTTATTCAGAGCCATGCCATCCAACCCCGAGCTGTAGTCATTTCCAACCCAATCGTACTATAGTTGCCATGTGCAGATTTTGTCAAAAGTGAGGAGATCTACGTTGGACATAGTTTGCCGTTTTTGCAGAATTGTTCATACTGATTTTCTTGTCTGGTGATTTGCGTCGTTCAAACTCCACAGTACATGCATATAGGTTACAGCACGTTGCCCTGTCACAGGGTTGTCATATGTCTTTGCATCTACATGTAGCCATGCGTATATTTGTTTTTGCCCTTGAGTGCGCCCCATAAACTGCTTCACCAGCTTATCGTGACCTTGCAGTCTCATGGCAGCAGGTTGAGTTAGTGCTTCATTATGGAAACCACCGGCAGCAGGTCCCTCGGTGTTACACACACTGTCCACCAAGGAGTTTAAATCACCTTGGCGCACAGGGAAAGCATTTAAGCCGTCTTTAATAATGATTAATACACCTCCACCACAACACAAAATAGGCCTCCGTACACCATCATCCATCACCAATATGAAACCCCATCCTCTATAACACTTAAATTACATTCATTAGCAAAGCCCGCGGCACCGCGGCTGCCTGGGAGGTAGTCTGGGCAGTGGTAATTGTTCTTATATCAATCAGTTTTGTGATTGGAAAATAAAACAAAATAAATTAGGAAAAATGAGAGTGGGAGTTGGTTTCACAGCGAATCCGATGAACAGTGAGAAAGAGAACAGACATTTAATACCTTTTCTTTACTGAAGCTCCACGTTTCCCAACACAAAGCTGACCCATGTGGGACCTTTTTCTGCAAACCAATGAATTTAAGTTTCTCTGAGGTCCAACAGTTAATCTGTCATTGACCTTTTATTTATTTATTTTTGTTCTAACAAGCGAACCGCATTAAATTCCCATCTTCAAGTATGTCCTTGAGTTGATTGTGTATGCTCTTAACCTGTTTACAGCTTCGTATAAATTTTTTTTTTTTTTTTTTTAAAACCTCTTACTCACATGCACCCTCTTCTGTAAACACACGCTTTAATCATTGATTGTCCACAAATATACCCGTGGCTATGTGTGGAAAATGGAGTCAATAATGAACTTCAAGCAGTATTTATGTCGATATCGGGTTTGGGGGAGGAATCCAATTTTATTATTTGTATTGGATCACCCAATACATGAATATGTATGAAAAAACAAACAGACACATGAATGCTATTTTTCATCCAACCACATGTTGTATTCGTGAGATGTACTGGCTCAGTTTGAATTAGAGATCTGTATCATGTTTGTTTTTGTTGCTTTTGTATATGTCCGTATAATTTAACTTTAGTTCTGCGACCGTGGCTGCCAATTGTGTGTGTTTGTGTACAATTATGTGGTAATTCCAAGGCCCTTAATCAGGTGCTATGATGAGTTCATGTGTGCTGGTGCCAGTACCGGTAACAGTTACAGCTTTTTTTTTGTTGTATAAATACTCACCTTAAAGGTCCTGGAGGTGAGCCCAACCGATCTTTCTCCGTCGGTCCGGTACATCTGGTCCCTGTTTTGAGATGTGGCTTTGTCTCCCAAATCAGAATCTGGTGTGAT
Source organism: Brachyistius frenatus (assembly GCF_029030835.1). Taxonomy (NCBI): domain Eukaryota; kingdom Metazoa; phylum Chordata; class Actinopteri; family Embiotocidae; genus Brachyistius; species Brachyistius frenatus. Next base: position 1,344,054 of record NW_027210634.1, on the reverse strand, counting down.
GTGCTGCTGATGGTGCTAAATAATGCAGTGGGAATAGCAGTGGACGCGGTGTCATTTATGGTAAAACAGCAGTGGAGTAAAAACAAAGTGAATCTCGGAAAGCTGGGGTTTTTAAGGATTAGTTTGACATTTTTGGAAATATGTGTATCCCCCTTGTTGAAGGGAGTTCAGTTGGCGAGTCAGATAGGCTAGGTGGACATCACGCTTGTGTCTGTTGTGCCTCGTGTGATCCAAAAGACTGGAAGAATTTGGCTTTTGTTAGTTGAAGTTGGGGAATCAACTGAGCTCGGCCTTTTCAACAGGTGCATTTACTTTGTCAAAAACTTTCAACAGTGGAGTGCTGCTTGGGTGTGAATTGTTGTCCCTCTGGTGCTCTTCAGTTTGGGGATCAAACCGTTTGACTTGAAAACTTGAAAAGATCTGAGTCGCTCAAGAGGGTGATTAAATAAAAAGACTTTAATCGATCATGGCTACTCAATTACAGTAAAAACTCGCGTCGAAGCGTTTCAGCCTCTAAGGCCTTCATCAGGGCATCAAGTACAAACAAGCTGCCTTTGGTTGGGCTGTTCCTTTATATCTGTTGGTCTGTGGTCATATGACCACTATGGACCAATGAACTGTCACCCAGTACATGGGAGCAGGCAAAGACACATGGTAGGAAAGATAATGTCCGGATTATAAACCAAATGCAGCTACAAAACAAAAAATAAATAAATCTTAAAATCACTTGATAGTTTAACATACATTTAACCATTAAGTGGCAAGTAGCATTTAAACTGACTCAGTTGTCAGTGCATTTGTTTGGGTGCGTTTACTTCTCCAGTCAATTGTACGCATCTGTTGGATTATGTATGAGGGTGCGTCAAAAAGTTCAGGGATCGCTCCCGGTGGCTCATTGCTTCGTTGCCATAGACTTTCTAAAACATTTCAACGGTATTCAAATTTGAAGTGCACTCTCTGCTCAAGATTACGGATGAGTCGTGATTTTAGAATATTGGAATAGTCGTTGTAATATAGAAAAAAAAAAAAAAAATCGATTCGTTTGTTGCGATCATTCTTCCGTTTTTACCGGCGTCTGGTGGTAATGCGTTAATACGGTCAGAAGGTGGCGGTAATGCGCCTAAAATCGTGTGTAAGGTATGCTAGGCACATTATTGAAATTCAGAAAACGTCAGGCTAGTTGTTTACCCCTGTTTACGCTGTTTCTGCCAGGCTAACCTAACCGAAGCACCTTTTAGTTGTCCAAAAAAAAATTTGAGTAGTATCTATTTCTCAACCAACTGACGAGTGATTTTCCCCAAATATTTGAGCTATACTTTTAAGGTTCATTGAATAAAACGTTAACCTCGCAATTACAAAGTCTTGAAAGAGATTTGAAATGTAATCTGTTTTTGTTTTATTTGTCTGCGTTTTCCTGGACTGAAGTTTTTTTTTGGGTTGGTTTTTTTTGCATTTGCCAACAGGTCGTTTGGGAACATTTCATGAAACCTGTCGACATACCACACCGTTCGATCAAAAGACGCCCTCTCGTAGCTGTTACGGGAATCACTTTGTGCCGGTTTGATAAGGCCCGGCTAAATATCACACCCGGGGTTCCAAATTCCTGAACTTCATCCTGAAACGAGTTGGAGGCGCATGATAATGATCCAGAGCATCTCGCAGACAGAGCTGCAGACAAGTGAGCAGAAAACTTTGCGCAAAATCGCTGAGGGAGACAGAAACAATGAATCGGCTCGGCGGCTTTTGATGCTGTTGTTGTTCCCCCCGTGCTTCATCCTTCCTTTTGATCCGCCCTGAGAAAAAAAAAAAAAAAAAAAATCCCGAGAGGTGTTTTGGTGGATTGCCACAGCTGTTTCGCCATTAGCCCTGGGTGGTTCAACACCTCCGTCGAAACCCGTAAACAGCCGCCAACACACACACACACACACACACACACACACACACACACACACACACACACACACACACACACACACACACACACACACACACACACACACACACACAAACACACACACAGCCCACTGCATTTCACCACCGTCCTCCGCCTCTGACACACACCGACAAACACAAACCCGGGAAGGCACACAAAGCTGCCTCACTTTCAAAGACACTTGTAAGAACATTTGTATAAACACGCCAACACCCACACACACACACACACACACACACACACACACACACACACACACACAGTTTGTTCCGCAGGAATGTGTTGGACTCGTGGGGTTTGACACCTCACCCCTACTTTTTTTGTTGTTTCAATTTCTTCTATCCACACACACACACACACACACACACACACACACACACACACACACACACACACACACACACACACACACACACACACACACACACACAGTGAGTGTGGCATTTTTTTTAAATTTTTTTATCACTTATATAATACCTTAAATCATAAGAAAGCATCTGTTTTGGCTTGGTGTTGTCCGGTAGTGGTGGTTATTTTATTTATTTATTTATTTTTTATCACAACACAACCATAACATAACTCGCTCGTGTTTTTCCCCTTTCTGTAACCCGTTCGAGCTGCAGTGCGGTCAGCCCAACTAGTCAGGCATTTTTGTGCTTTGTGCCAGGAAACCATAAAAGGTATTTTCAAGTACCATTTCACGCCCCGTTCCCCGTGACCGGGCCCGTCGCCGCGGCGGCCCCCGTAAAGAGAGCGCGCCGTCTTCCCTGTCATTACCGCGGACGTGTTACGTGACGTTCCCCTGCGATGTAAACATGGGAGCGTCCGTGTTAGGAGTGATGAAAACTCTCATCGCCTGACCACCGAGAGAGGGCTGATGTTTTTAGCCGCTGTTGCCATGGGAACAAACATTTTTGTAGCGGGGAGCAGCTACATGTTGTTGTTGTCGTCGTTTTTTTTTTCTGGCCCTCCCATCACTGTGGGGAAATATTAGTTAAAGGTGACGACACAAAACGCACATGTGCTAATCAGATACACACACCTGCAGCGGCCCTGTATCATATTCAGCTGATCAGTCCCTTTTGACTAATCAGCATTTTTGCTGATTTTTTGCTGATTAGTCAGAACGCTGCAATGCCGAGGTGGGGGGGGGGGGTAATATTGATTTAGATGTAAAACAGGGGAAGCATCATTGTGCCCTGAAGTGCCGAGGCGAAGCAACATTTGATGACTCGATGTGCAACATATAAACGAGAGTCTAAATCTATCTGCTCTCTCTGCCACTGTGCATCTTTTACCCGGCCGCTCACAGAGGCAGTTCGGTGACGGTAATAAAACATGAGCTCACTGCATAATTTAAATAAGGTCCAGCGCCTATTCAGTAGCTAGACCCGTAGTCGTGGGCTTAATCCACTCTTATTACTAGTTTAATAGAGAACCCAAGTCTGCATTTGAACCTTGGCTTGATCGGTCGTTTTGTATGGATCTTTAAAGTTTCCATATTTGACCCCTTAAATGGAAAAGGTCTTACATTTTCAAAAACACAAGACTTACAGTGTAAGTGCCGGTCTTCTCAGATACTGTCAAATACGCCCACATATAGCAGCAACGTCAAAAAGGCACTTTTCGATCAGAGTCTTTATGTTCGCGCTGTCAGACCATGACACATTTTCGATTGAAGGGCAGTCGCCCTGGAGTTACTGTTGGCTTCGGTCAGCAGGACGTATTTATGACCCTCAATCAAATCATTGTTTAATGACCGTGAAGGCCTTTTAAAACGGAGATATATCAGCGGCAGCATCGGCGATATGTGGTCGGCTGTATTGAAACATAAAAATAAGTCATCACAGAGCGTAACGCCAACGGACTGAAGTTTTAACTGGAGGTGGTTTCACTCTTGGCACTTTTTAGTCCGGTTAAATCGATTCGTTTTCAGCACTTGGTGCAAATTGTGTGGCCAGGTGGGGACGTATTAAAACACACTCGGCCCTGGACTAAAATAACTGCACCGTATGACCCTTGATAAGACGCGGTCCCGGTCCCGGTCTGAAACCAACTCTGGAGGTGGTTCGTTTTGCGGAAGGAGTCCAAGCCAGCTGCCATGTGTACGCCGCGGGATCAGAGCTTAACGGCTTTCAAACGGTTAACATGTTGCTGTTTAGGCTTAATATGAGCTCCCACTTTCTGCTCGGTAGTCTGAAGGTAAATTCCCCAGATAATTACCATGGTTACGAGCAAATGACATCACGTTACATTTCATAGCAATGAAGAAATATCCACTCGTCCAGAACGGCCGTATCTTCTTCCTTCTTCTTCTTTTACTTTTCCCGCTCCCGCCTCAGACACGAATGACCAATAAGCCTGAACAATGTCAACGTAGTTTGTAGTGATCTATTTTGGTTTGCTTGGATTTGTCTCTGTGTGAAAAAGGGGAAAACACTCCCAAGTTTCCGAACTGATGAACTGATTGGGACCCAAGTGTCTACCCACCGCAAAGTCGCCTCGTTGGTCTTTCGGAGCCAGAAGGGACCATTTTTTTTTTTTTTGGACGAGCTGGCGAGAAGCAAAGTGGTGAATCGGACTCTAGCTGACTGAGAACCCCCAAGATGTCATTTTGTCGATCAAACATAGCTCTCTTTGAGAGGCCTAATGCCGAATTGATTATGGACGCTTTTCGAATGGGAAACCATTGGAGCCCAGAGGTTATTGGGAACCAGCCCCTAGTGGCCCTCAGTGGTATTTGCACTTTAAGGCACTCTCCCGTTGGCTTTACATTTCAGACTACCATCCTGTTTGATACGCAGTCCATGTTCGACCCAGACGTGAAAACGCCCTTAGCATTTAGGTGGTGTCTGTCAAAACAATCTAATTCAGTCCCTCTTCCACATTCAATGTTGTTATTTGCAACGACAGAAGAGTCAGGAATTTAACCGTCTTGACGTTTTATGTGTGGACGTTGCGTCCTGCTGAACTTTTCAGACATCTGTCCGAAGGCCACGAAATGTGGGCAGAAAACAATTGTTTGAGATTAATCTACATGGACATGGCTCTCTTGGGCATGAGGCAAAAAAAAAAAAACAAGCTCCGCAGACCGAGATAATCCCTCTCAACAAACACAAAGCCAATAATTGGCTTTTCTGTTCCCGTGTTGTTGTTATTTCATTGTACCTGAGCTGTTTTCATATCACTGCGTGCAAATACGTTACGCTCTGTTTACTGTCAATCACCTGACGCCCAATGGACATAAATGGAAAATAATCTCTCAAAACACTCGACAGACAAATAAAAGTAACATTAAAACCACATCACCGTAAAATGTGCTTATTAGGAAAGTCGTTTTATCTGCAAAAAGTCACTCTTCTATTATTATTATTATTATTATTACCTTTTTCCCACCGTATTAGATATAACATTTCTCTCCACGCACACGTGTGGACGTTGCTCTTCAATGGGTGGGAAGTGAAAGTGGGAAAGACAACAAGATCAAGGTTTCCTGTCTGACTTCCCAAGCAGCGGAGGTCACTTCCAGCAGCTGTTTATTGATGTGAGATTGCTGGTGGAGAAATTTGAGCCCATTTTTTCCCCCAACATAATTTGGAAGCATCACGAACATCCCATATTGAACCAGTATGTGCTAACAGAAACAAACACGGGGCTTGGGCTTCATCCCACAGTATCCATATACACTAATGCTGTCCAGACATATACGTGTTTGTACGTTGTTGTTGTTTTTTTTCTCCATGAATTGAATATGAGTAACAGAGTTCCAGTGTAAAATCCTGAGGACCCAGGAAAGTGCCCGTTTGCATCTCTTTTGATTTGATTGACGCTTTTCATATTACTTATGGGAAACCTGTCTGCGGTCTCTTCGGATGAGTGTCGTGCTGTGCCAGGGAAGTCTCTCCGAGTGTTTTTGAAAGGATCAGTCAGAAAATATGTCCGTCTCAGTTCATAATCTTCGTGAAAGCAGCGTGGAAATGAGGTGAGGGTCCGTCATTTCCTACTTTCATGTTTCTACGAACGTGGGCCGAGGACAAATAAATTATCTCACCGCGCACATATCCAACCACTACACTCCGCTCGGCCTCAAATGGTTTGTGTTAACATGCTCCCCACATCCTGATTCACTGCTGTGAGAAAGATTGAAGCAGCTGAAGTAGTTTATTAAAGGGAAATGAGAATAAGATCTGAAGATTAAAACAAAAATTGACTTTTTTAAAATTTATTTATTTTATTACTCTTCTAATATTTAATGCAGCAGCACTGCCAGATGTTTAATAATGTTCAGGAGCAAAATTGCATCAGTGCAAATTATTTAGGGAACATTGCTCGATTAAAACAAAGAGCTTTTTCTCCCTCAGGCCACTTACTTTTAAAACTAGCGAGGAGTTCCAAAGTGTTTAATCACCGTGTTCAGCAAATGCAATTTATTTCTACTGATAGTAACTCGTGCAGAATATATTGTGTAAATAAAGAAAGCTATTATTTAGCAAATACCTCTCGTGGCTTCAAGCCTCAATTTATAAATTTTTTTATTTTACATTAGCGTTCCATAAATTATGTTACTGTGGCCAAGCTCAGTGATGGCCAAAAGTTAATTTAAATTAATAGAAGACTGAACCAGCGCGGCCTTAAAATAAAGGGACTGAATTTACTGACGCAAATGATTTATAAAAGTGTATTGATTCCCACGTAGCATTATGGATGGAAAATAAGGCGGCTCGATCAAAGAACGAAACCCCAACTTTGTGGGTGCTTATACACTGCGTATGATAAATTTGCACCACGACTGAGCACACCTCCTCCCAACTCCTCTGCTGTTCGCGTCGCAAAAGTATTTCGCACCCCGTGTTCACTAACGTTGTCATCATCCTTAAAGACGTGGTAAAAATGTGCACCAAAATCCAGTTGGTACAGTTCTCGCAGCTAACTTTAGAACGGGGCACTTGTGAAAACGCACAACTTTCGAGCCCCCGACAACACAATCGTCGCCCTCCACAACCCCTTGCCCGCCGGATGCTCACACGAAGCCCGTGTCACTCAGTTGCTGATTTTGATCAAGCGACTGAACTCGTTGCACCTGATTGGAGCTTCTCCGCGTTCCGTGAATTGTTCTCGCGCAACGGGAGCAGTCTCCAAACCTTTTGATCCACCCTTGTACTGTTTCACATTTCCGCTGCTTTTGTTTTGGGTGCACAGACAAAAAGGACCCTGAAAGCATTCTTGACTGTCTTTAAAAACCTCCTCTGCCGTGCAAGGAGGTGGATGCGAGTGTTGAAATCTGCCCGCTTTACACCGATTTCAGAGAAGACGGGCGTTGCAGAGGACCACTTTTCTTTTTTTTTTTTTTTTTTACAAAAAGCTAGTATGGTTCTTGATAGTGGTACAGCTGGGGTTAACACCAGATGCGTAGGGCACCGTGGTACGCTGATTCTGGACCTGCTTCTCCCAAATGGACCCGGGTTCAAATCCCGGCACGATGCAACGATTTGTACCCGGGTCCTCTGTTTCCTTTGAGCTCAAAGTCCGCCTTTGAGCTCAAACAAAACAGAGTACCAAAGTCAATAAAAACTCCTCAGTAACACAGGTATTTATAATGTTGTCTCAACCAAAATGCACAAACATATTGTCCAATTAAACCTGGCACAGTTTGTGAAAGAAGCCATCATATCCTCATTCTTTCTCCCCTTCGTTTGGCATTGCTGCTGCATTTTATAGGCGCTTCTCCATCTGTCGCTTCTGTCTTTTTGAAGTCGAATCTGCTCCAAATGAACTGTTCCCCCAAGGACCGCTTTTATTACACTTCACATTAGTGGTCATAAAACAACCCTTTCATGCAACCTTGATGCCATTCATTAGATAACATCTTTACCTCGTTATTGGCAGGAACTCAGAGAAACATGGTTTCTTTAGACAAGTACAATACCTGATGCTTTGTAGTGATTCATTAGGCTGTAAATCTCCAGGTTGTGTAACACTCTTTCAGATTCGCTCCATCATCTTATCAAGTAATGGGGACATCCTGGACATTTCATGATTAAGCTTTTATTTATTTATAGCTTGATTAGCTATATCATTGTGGTTGTTTTTTTTGCCAGTAGTGTTCAAATTTTTTATCATGTTTTTACACATGATCACATATTTTCAAAGAAATTGAAAAGCAAGGGATATAATATGGATAGGAATCTCTCATTTCTACTCAAAACATTTATTCATATTTTTGAATAATTTGTGTAAATGGTTCAAATATAGAATTGTTTTTGTTGGCAGCTAAATGCATATACATATTCAGTATGTATGACAAAGTAAATTTTATACAGAAAAGTAGCAGATAAATCGAATGACAATATCCTCCATTGGTATGCATTAGGGATGGACGTTTTTCAGCAAAAATGCTATTTGAAATTTGCGCTGATCTATTGTCGTCCAACTTCTAAAACCGTTGCCTTGGAAAGAGCTGATTAGAAGCATGTCTTTAGTTGTAGATATATATAGATAGCAGCTTTTCATTACACCTTTGAGTTCAGAAGGCTATTTTATCTCACTGTAACACCGGTGTGTAGAAGTATTCAACTCTATTCGCATCTACGATTCGCATCATAGTTTGTTTAAAAGCTCTAACAATCAGTTGCATTTTTTGCAAATATGTCTTCCTTTAAGTCCTGCCTTGTTCAAATATTCTTCACCATGTTGGATGAATGGGAATTTTCTTTCTGGGTCTTGAATAAAGTATATTAGAAAGAGATCAATATCCCCAATAAGAGGCCTTTGGGTTTACAGGGGTCACTCGGGCGGCCCTTCAGGAGCCCCCTGGGCTCAGTAGGGCTGTTTGCTGTTGTTTTTTTATCGTGCTGGGGTTGACCCCGCTTCGGGATTGTGTTGTTGTTGGATACACCGGCTTAAAGCTGCAGGTCGAGGCGCTCTGCTCAAGTACGACTGGACTCAGGTCCAATTTCATGCCGGTGAAAATTAAATCTTTGGAGCGGAACGGCTTCCAACCCGAGAAACGAGACGAGACGGGGGAGACCTCCCACCACCAACCGTAATAATTCTGCGCCCCACAAAATACCATTTAGTGTAATATAAGGAGAAGCTCATGGGTATGGCTGGTTCATTATTCATAATTAACATCAAGGCAGGCATTTATGTGGCGTGTATACACTACTTATAATTTTTAGAGGCTGTTTAGTGCTGAAGATGCAGATTTTTTTATTTTGTTTTTCCCTTCAGCTGGCTGACTAGCTCTGCTCATTTTGACCATGTCCAGGCCGTTCCATATTTACATCTTTTCAAATTTCGAGTGCACATAGGGACCTGCAGGCATTGTTGAGAGATAGAGAAGTGTTTCTCGTTTCACAGGCGGCATGGGAAACAAACTTTAACCACAGCTTGTAGTCTCTGGGCTCCCACCAGCATTTTATTTACTATAACAATTTCTGCTCCCTTGCGAAAGCAGTTTTCTGAGAGTAACGGAGCACTATTTCATTTTTAATGGTTACCTTTGGGGTCAGGGCTGAGTAGTCTTCACATAATCATTGGTGGGCATGTTTGTATTGTTTATAGATTTCTTTTATTTTTTTCTGCCTGTACAGGGAGTCTGAGTCATTCATAGCAGGCAGCTCGCTGAGATCGTCTCTATAAATACTGCATCTAGTTAATGCCTTTTTGCGGACTATTGATTAGCGCCAGCATAATGCTTGCATCACTGAATCGATCCTGAACTGTACAAAAGAGGCATCGAGATAGTTGTCGAAAAACAAACAAAACATAAAAACGCATAAGCCATTAAACAGTCACTGGAAAATTGAGTACACTATTACTTTGTAAACAGAGATCTTTCATTTTCGAAGCCAGGAGTACGCTGTGGATATTGTAAAAATCCAATTTGCTTTGTTTGCGCGACCAAAAACAATGAAGAAAGTTGGTTTGCAAACAATAATGGGCGCCAAAATGGGGACTCGCTGGCAGACTGTACCACATGTCAAAGTACATTGTCACCAGTTAAGAGCACTAAACGTACATTATACAAGAGGTCGTTCCGACCGAGAAATCTGATTGGTCAACTGAACATTTGGAACGTGCTCAAATCGGCATGACATCATTAGAAAATATCACTCCGCCGTCATTGGATCATATCAGCTGTGCCAGTGAGTGGATGACACAGTGCTACTATCTAAAAAAAATACAAGATTGAGCGAGCTAAGCACTTTCTTGTTTCTATATGTGTTATTTATTAGGTTTGAAAAAAAAATCCCAAGATCTCTAGAAAGCAATAAAACGGACTAGAAATCGTCTCTGTTGCTAGGTCGTTGCTAAAGGTCGCCCTACTTCCTGGAGTAGTGAAATATTGCGTACATTACATTTCACTTATACTGACACGATTGATTGTTTTCCAGTTGTTAGTCATACCCCATGTGTTGCCATGGAAACGGAGATCACACTAACCAAAAGTTGTACATATTGAGAGCGAATTGCCCCACAATATGAATACATTTTGATTACATATTTTATTGAGTTGGTAACTTGTTATGTTAGCAGTGAACATATTTGCAGCTCACTTCAATATATCTTAATTTTTGTCTTAAGCCATCCTTAATAGACAAACCACGAGTGACAGTGACGCCTTATACAGCACAGTTCCAGCAAACATATTGCGCCGTAATCTCTAAAGAACAACACAGTCATGGAAAATTTAAATAAATAATTTACAATGTTTTAAAACCGTAACTCCAAGAAACAGAAATGTATTCTTAAAAAAAAATAAAAAAATGAAATGACTCTTTCATCATTGTTTTTCCATAAACAAAGCCACTGTAGAAATGTCCGGTCAGAGGGTTCAGTTATGCAGGAAAGCAACTATCTTGATCCTGTGTTTGCATTTCTCTCTCGGCGTTTGAAGTGGGTAATATGCATTTGGTTGAGGCCCAAAGTCTGGATGGTAATTACCTTGTTCTCTCTCTGACTCTCATAATTTCATGCCTCCAGGGGACCATTACAGAAGCCTCTACATCTAATTCTGCTGAATTAAAGAAAGGAAGAAATGAGAAGAGAAATATCGCTCGAAGCACCGCAGTTCAGGTTTAATGTCAAGAAATGGAAGAAATAAAATATTTACTTTTGATTACTTCAGAGGAAGACAAATTATATGTGTTTATTTGAAACTTATTTACTAATTTGTCTACGAGCCCCATTCGGAAGATAGAAAAGTCTCTTTGAATTAGATATTAATGTAATGTGTTTAGTGCAATTATTTTTCTATACAGCCAGTCATCTAAATGAAACACAGAGACTGTACAAATTGGCAAGAGCTAAATATATTTTGTGTTAATTAGTGAGCTTTAGACTCGGGTGGATTTTGTCACTACTAAACCAGGGTTGTCAGTTTTCTAGGTGAACAGTGGGGCCGGCACTATGACTAACTGAGTGACTGATCAAGTTACACCATTGGTCAGCTGTATGCCGCAACTTCCTGTATCAGCGTGAAATTAAAAGCCACCATTTCAAATTAAAAGCCCTCTCGTGTTTCATACACGGTTCGGACATATACCAGGTTTTGACCTAGTCTTGGTTCCTGGAGGTTTCGCCCCAAGATTAACTGATATGTTGTGTTTAGCAGAAAACACCAGAGATTATTTAGGAAATAGTCATTTTTGCCGTAATTTTGGGTGAACTATCTCTTATAATATCTGAAGAGGCGAGAGATTACAGTATATTTTAGGTAAATGCGAACTAAGGCCACGCAAACTGTCTCTTTTGTGCTTTTTGTAATATTTATGGACCAATATCAGTGCTGTAATTTAGAAACCTGATTTTCTAACAAAAGCTTTTAATGTATAAATATATTCTTTGATTACAGAGTGTCTTTGAGGCGTCATCCTTCCGATTTATTCAGTTCTCGGGAAAGAGAGCCTGAAAGTCGGTGTCTCACGAGGTGGTGTCCGAGTTAGCATCCTTGCAGGAGACAGCGCTACGCCGGCCGTTCACTTAACAAACTTCTTATATTTAACAGAAGGAAATGAGAGTGGTTTCAGTTTTGTCATGTCACTCTTGGGAAGAAAGCTAATAACTATCTTTATCAAAATGTCACCCCATTCACGTAAGGCTAAAACATGTCCGGATGTTCGCAAATGTACACAGGTGTACCTCAGGGATGTCTGCGTGGCTTCTTTCCTTTTATACTTGTAAGAATTTCGGTATTAAGAACTACGTTTTTTTTTTTTTTTTTTTTTAACCCATGACGCTCATCTGTGTGTAGCTCACAGGGACATATTCCTGTATTACATGTAATTGCATTCATTTGTGTCACCATTCACCATCACTTTCATCCATCTCATCTTTTTAAACTGCTTGCACTGCTCAATGTTATACTAATGCAAAATACAGATGATGCACTGTACAACGTCGCACTTGCATAACCCAACATAGCAGTAATAAATATTTAACAATGACACATTTCTTAAACGCTACGACCTCTTCAACGCATTACGATGATGGGTGTTTTACATCTGGCCAAAATGCTTTCAAGTCGACACTTTGTCAGGATGAGTGAAAACTGCTCGGGTAGGAACTTGATCAGTCGAGGGTGGGCAGGGCGGTAACACCCTACCTCACTCATTCAAGGCCAATTACAGTTTTAAGTGTGCTTTGATGTTTTCTCAAACACGCTGACAGACGCGTTCTATTTAAGAAAAAAAAAAGTCCCTTATGAGAGATAAATTACTTGATAATATATGAAAATACTGCTGTGTTTTTCTGAAATCACAGCACTTCTAGTAAACGAGCACAAAAAGAGGACAAAAAGAAGAAATAGATGAGGATGCTCGCTCTCTATTTGGGCTGTGCGGAGAGTCAGCAGGAACGTTTGCTTTTATACAACGTGGAGCCATTTCGTATATCTGCATAGAGCATTCATCAACCGAGACAGGGTTATTATCCACGGCGTAACACAAGACAGAGAAGAAACGCAAATCCATAAATTATTTTACAGTGGAGTCGGGATCTCAGACCTCCCCAGAATTTCACCTCCCTGACTGTATGCGGCATGAGTCAGAGTGAGTCATTACCGGCCCAGCTCATTGGCCAGAGGATAGACGGTGTGGAGTCTGCTGAATATTATATCGATTATATCTGACTGTTCTTCAGGTCAGCTCGAACCAGAGCTGAACTGATGTAACCCCGACTGTGTCACTGTGTTTCTGGTTCGGTGGAAAGAGATTTCACAGTTCAACATGCTGAGGCCCGATGTCTGAGCGACATTCTTGCTTCGTGACATCAAGGTGGATAGGGAATTTTTTTTGATGCTCTCATTGCGCATGGAGGAAGTGAGGAGAGGTATTTGCTCTAATAGGCACATATCTTTTCTAGCTCGCAATTACTTAGCAGGTGCTAAGTGCGTGTTTACAATGGCGATGTAGCCGTCATGCTACCGTTGCCTGTAGAAAGTACATTACCTTGAAAAGTCAGTCAGCCTTGTGTCTTCCGATACTGGCTGTAATATTATTCATCGTGCATATTCATAGCCGCAGCACTGACAGACGGGAACGATTTTTAGCCCGAGATCAATGTTGTTCCCAAACGTTGATCATTTCAAAGATCAATTAGCAGAAAAATACAACACAAGGCCGTCTGCTTTTAGAGGCCTTGTGTAAAATATATTTCCTCGCATTCGCAGTAACATTTGAAGGAAGGTTTACCATACTTTTTCACTGCCGACTGACTGGTCTTAATGGTTGAATTGCTGATCTGACAAACCACCTTCAGCGTGTGTCTCCTCCGGTTAACCAAATCTATGAGTACAGCTTCTACCCCCTTTCCAGAATGACTCCATTATGTAAACATCAAATCACAAGTGCTAATTTTGTCTTTGGACGTCCAGACCAAACAATACTTCTCACTTTAAGCATTTCAGAAAGCCTTTCTTCTTCTAAATATGTTTTTAAGCCACTAGTTTGCCCTGCCGAATACATTTTGGAAGAAACATATCGCAGTTGGGATTACGTTTACACGTTTGTTTGTCTTTAAATCCAGTAAATTTGGAAGCCTTGATTGAGGTGGATGTTTAGGCAAACGAAAGACAGGACTTTGACACAAGTGACGAGAGGTTCATGTCCTATGACCCTTGTTTTTCAGGGTGAAAGTAACTACAACATGGTAGCGGTTTGATGGTTAATTATAATACAATTTGGTACAAAGACTCATGGACCCGGGAGGATAGTTATTCTGACTTTGGCAATGCCTCACCTTTTTTTTTTTTTTTTATCTCGCGCAATCATCAGGTCAAAATTTTAAAGGGTCCAGTACTACTTACCTACAAAACTAATGACTTTCTCATCAGTCAGAGCTGTTCTCTGTGTTATTTTAACTTTCCACTTTAAAGCATGAGAGGGATGGTCAACGTTAACTTGTTAACAACAACATGTTAACGCTGTCATATGTGGCATATTAGCATGTTGAGTACACACACAGATCTGCTAGCAAGATATTGACAGGTTTTTCAGATATATTTAGATTGATCAAAAACACAAAATAGCAAGCATTACGTTTCCTTTTAGAGGTAAGTATCTGCTGGTGCAAATTACGATAATCAAGCCTTGCTAAATTCCTATTTCCTATAATATCTTGTACTCAATAAAAGCATCCACCTTAGCCAGTAGAAAACCGAAAAGGTTCGGTTTATAACAAAAAGTATCTTGACATAACTCTGCAGCCTGAATGTGACCAGTAAACAGCGAAATAAGGCTAATATCTCAAATGTACAAGTTTTTTTTTGCACTCAACACAGGAGCTTTACAAACAGAAACTTCTCTCTTGTCTTCACCTGAGTTCAGGCAGGTTGGACGTGTTCAGCCCTTGCTACTGATACTGAACCGGCAGTACAGAAATCCCCAACTGTCAGACTGCAGTGGTTTAATGCAACACAGCGCGGCTATAACGAACCAACCCAGACTAGTGGGGAAAAAAACCTGAATAAGTGTACAGTGTACGAATATAAAATGTATTGCAGGACATTGGGTTGGTTCTGCCGAGAGGAAACTCTAATACCACTAATGAATGTAAAATGAAGCAGCGGTGATTGGGACACTGTGTCTGTATACCTGGGAATAGCTGCAGAAGCTCATTTAGTCTGAAAATGAACAACACTTGCAGTGACCGTCTTGCGGACATCAATTGAGGGCTCTCTGGGTTCCTCTCCAGTGACAGCTCTGACTGGTCTGACAATGGTATCCTCTGAAGACCTAATTAGCCTGACCATTAAGCCTGAAGGATGATGGAAGGAGCCGAAGAAAACATTGCAAACCAAAAAAAATTTTTTTTAAAAGACCATTTATTCGTTAAAATAAGTACAAACATGTTGCCTCGCTAGATTGCAAAATTGTATTCTATTTAAATGAATTGACTCCGCTGGGTTGCATCATGCTGCGTTCTGTTGTTGTTGTGATCTCAAACTTCATATATTGTTTTGCATGAAATTGTCTAATAACCTGTCGTAATCCTCGCCATTGGGCAGAAGTGTGTACTCCAACCAGCGTGTGTGTGTGTGTGTGTGTGTGTGTGTGTGTGTGTGTGTGTGTGTGTGTGTGTGTGTGTGTGTGTGTGTGTGTGTGTGTGTGTGTGTGTGTGTCAGGGGAAGGAGGGAGTTGTTGCTGAATTCCTCTGAGGCGAATGAGGAGGGGAATTCAGGAAAGGAAAAGAAAAGATGTAATCCCTGAAACACCCGAGTGCTTGACATAAACAAACACGCGGGGGGAATTTCAAAGGGATGGCTGCTCACCGGGAGTCCTCTCATGTGCCGATGGGAGATAAGGAAGCAAATGCAGTGCACAGAGGTATGAAGACATACCGTCTGCCCACACACGCACACGCACACACACAGACACACACAGACAGTGCAAAGGGCCCCTTTCTCTTTCATGTGTTATCAGGCAAAGATTCGGTTGTTTGTTTACCGTCAATTTCTCCTGTCACCGGCCCACAGATCCATATCAATGCCGAGCCAGAAATGTAACCGCGTACCGTGGGGGAATTTCCCCCAAGTGTTGCTGATAAGCTCGGCGAAGCTTGCCTTGTCTTGCATTTGGAAAACATCTGTTGAATTCTTTGGTCACAATGCAAACAGCTTGTGCTTCAGTCAGTGTGAGGTAATGGGGATGCAAAGTGTGTTGCAAATACCTGTGTACATGTCAGCACAAACGTACGGGGGGGGGCGCGGACATGATGGCGCAAACACCTGATGCAATGCATTACGCAATTCAGTTCAAAAGCCCCCAACAGATGCTGTATTGTTGTGTTATATTTTCTAGGTGGTGTGGCCATTGGTGCATATGTGAATGTGTGAATGAGACATATTGTAATCTGCTTTGTCTTTTAAGATGGAGAAGTGCTTTATAAATCCAGTCTGTTTACTATACACAATTCTATATAGTTTTATGAGCACCTGTGATCATTGAGTTGAACTACACCTTTATGGGGCAAGTGTTTTAGTTTAAAACAATCAGAAATTAACTAAAATTATCAGAAGAATGTGAAGAAATAAACAGTTTTGACATTTGTTGCAGACATATCTACTGAAATTAGCACGCTAACCAGCTATGTTCATCCTGTAATACCACTTTGTACCTCAAGAGGCGATGGTGAGTCACTGTAAGCGTCCAGTCTGCTCTCAGTCCGACATGAGAGGACTCCCAACAAGAAACCGTGTTTGGCGGCAAAGAACGAAGTGATAGAAATAGAAACAAGAGTTAACATTGGCGTTGCTCGGCGACCAAAGGAATTCAGTTGAATGTTGAACTCGCAATGTTTCTTCTAACTGAACAATCACCAGTTATCAAATAAAGCGTAGTCCTTAATAACGTCAGGGCAAAAAAATACTCCAAATTCAACCAAACTGCCACAACTGAGAGCCAGACTGAAGAACGAACGGACACTACAGTGACTCACTATCGCCTCGTGAGACACAAATGACTATCACAGGACAAGACCGAAATACATACAGCGCCTTTAACAAAAAGCTTTTCATATGAAGCCGTTTTTGCAGATGATGCATTGGTGTAATTTATGTCGTACTGTTTTGTATGTTATTATTATTATCGTACAAATTTGAATAGTAATCTCATACAATTTTCATGCTCCAGGAAAGATTGGACAGTGACGGGTTTGTTCTTCCCTCCTGCACCATTGACAGCTTTTTCTGTGACGGGCAGCTCACGGCACTAAAAGTAAAGTAAGGGTGCTTTGAGAAGTTCAGTAACTATGAAAACTTTGTATTTATCGCTCAAATTCATACGTGCAGTAAACTAAATATTAATGAAAGTATTTCTGTAGTCCAGGCAAGCGCTGAGCGATTCAGTGAAGTTCATGAGAGTAAAACTTTGACGGGTCACGTCACCTTTGCTGTCAGTTCTTTTCTGTACCTTATATGGATGCCGTCAGGCTCGCTGGGAGCATTTTTTATCACAACTACAAAGCAGACTCGGCAGAACGTTGGAGCTGGAGTACACAGTGCGCTCTGATTTAAGCCTGCTTCAAGCCTGGGACCCTCCGATGTTGGAATTCAGCCTAGGGCATTCAGTGTAGCCTCTTCCACTTGTCCATTATTTACCACTTCACTGTGCATTAGAAATGAGGATATGGTGTCAAGTGCATACTCCAAAAAGCTGGAGAGCTCCCAACTAACAGTTTGGTTAACTTTCATTTCCACAAAAACACTCACAGAGCATGTTGTAAAAAAAATTTTTTATCTGTTGAAGCAGTCAAAAAACTTTGAAACCTCACAAAAATAAACTCTGTTTTTTGCAAGTGTCCTGCAGCTGGCTTGCAAGAGCGATTACTCCATTGGATTTTTCTGATACGCCTCTATGACTCATGCACAAAAACATATGTCGAGAGATGTTGTTGAACAAGGCATTCAAAAATACACTCTATTTCTAGAAGGATGACACAATTAACTTAATGATCTCTGAGTTTTTCTCTGAAAAATTGAGCATCTGAAAAGCAGCAGGAGTAGTTTGTAGATGTACGCTCTGCAGAAATTACAATGGAACCAGAAGATAAGCTTTTCTGTGAGGATACAGAATATTCTCGGCACAGGAAAATGATCTAAACACGGCAAGTCCAAACAAAACTGAAATCAAACACACAATGTATTTGATCTATTCAATGGGCTTAGGAAGATTAATATTAACAAAAGCTTTCGGCTTTGCGGTAATCTTTTTCAAGGTGATTCAAAGAAAAAGAGAGAGGCGCTGTTCACACCTGGCATTAAGATGCGTCTTGGGTGATCCGATCACAACTTGACAGCTGTAAATACAGGTGGTGAATGAACCCAAGAAGCATTGAAGACGTGTTGTGATTCCGTAGTTCGAACGACATTTGGAGGTGGCCTGGGCTGCACATGGTCACATTCTTGTTGTGCTGTGTACATGAACGTGTCTTGAGCCACACCGAAAGATTGCCGAGGTACTCGCACCAACTGGGTTTAATGACACAAGGCGAATCCAGCTGTTTTCATTTTTTCTCCTTTTAATTTCCAGCAGATTAGACACAGGAAGAGCGTTGATGCCTCACGGCAGTTACAACACATTTGGTCTTTGCAACGGAAATGATGTAGGTGTTTTATTTGCTTATAGAGCGGGGGGAAGTGAGATGTGATCACAAGGAGACGCATGTGGAGACCATAGACTGTATAAATATGGAAGTAGCTTCAGTTTCTGGAAAATGAGTGCAGCAGCACCTTAAAGTGCAATATCACTGAGTGCCACTAGGGGTTGGCTCCAAAAAAGGCTCCAGCTCCATAGACTCCCATTCAACCTAGCTCATCAAATTCAAAGTCGATAAAAAAAAATTCACG
The DNA here is from genome assembly GCF_029030835.1 of Brachyistius frenatus. Lineage (NCBI taxonomy): Eukaryota > Metazoa > Chordata > Actinopteri > Embiotocidae > Brachyistius > Brachyistius frenatus. The sequence continues at coordinate 1,325,275 of NW_027210634.1, read as the reverse complement.
TTATTTCGGTTTTGTTGGCTAAAGTCACTCCTTAGTTTAATGGCGTCCCATCTGAAATATTTTTTTTTTAAAAAGCATCGAAAAGCCGTGTTTTTTGGCGGTGTGTCTGTTTGATTGACAGGCCTGTGGTGCAGTCAGGTTACGGCTATCGGTGGGCGGGACGTAGTATCGTCGTCTTTCCAATCGGATCGAGTCGGATCGTCCGCTCGCTCCTGCACAGCTCGTCCAAATATGGTCACTTCTGGTTCCAAACCGCTCCGAACTCGAGGCTTTATAACGGCTGTTCACGTACCAATGGGCGACGTCGCTGTCGGTTGCCATTGGTTGGAGACGCATTACCAGTTGTAAACTGACGCGCGTAGAGATCTCCACTTGTGATCGAAAAACACATGTTGATGTCAGGTGTGAACTGGTCCATTCCAGGAAAAGGACAATGGTGATACCCAAAACTACTAAGTGGAAAGGTGCGCACCTATTTTACCCTGATACATCTTATACTTTCTGGCCATTAATTAGAATTTAGAAATGGCATCAGTTAGAGAGAAAAAAAAAGAAGCTGACCAACCTTTTGTGTGCAATTTAAATATCTAATGTACAGCAGACCAGAGGCGGCCTCCTCTTTTAGCCTCTTCCTAATTTTAGACCATCTAGTCATCCCCTGCCAAAGACCTCTGACACCATTTGTCTTCTGCACCACTCTCTCCTGCTGTGTGTTGTCTTGGGTTGAAAGCTGCTTCCGTCCCTTTATTCTCTGAACTTTTGTACTCTGTTGGCACAGATGTTTTACTCCACATCACAAGTTCCTCACGGATTTCCTGGTATTTCAAATGTGCTGAAGACTTCCATTTTTTTTCCTTCCCACACCACAAGTCATTTATTTTTCTCCTGTCAGATGATCTCTTCCTTCCACGGTTGCCTGACCTCTCTCTTCCCTCCACATTCTGTAAGTTTCACTCACAACTCCGTCCATTGGGAAACGCTTTGAGTTGGGATTTCTTCGACTGAATTAAGATGTTTCTCAGCCTTGAACCTCACCATTATATCGACTTTCAATCTTTTTGGTCACTCCGATTCTTTACGTGGCTCTTCAGTCAAATCCAAAACAAGAAAACTTTTTTTTTTTTTTTTTTTTTAAATTGACCCCGAAAACACCAAACAAATTACTTAGATACGATTTATTTTTGCAATAGATACCACATTATTATATCTTGCAGCTGTCCATTCAAGTAATCACCGCTATCAGAGCACCTGGAAACAGCTGGTAATGATGGCTTAAAAATCATTAAACAACCATCATCAAGCCATTAATCTTCATATTTATAATTCTATGAGTGCATTGATAACATGATTAATATTGCTGGATAGTAGAATTGCCTCAACCTCCTCTTGAAACCAACACATGAAACTGGAATTAACATGTCCTTTTAATGGAAATAGATGAAGACTAATATGGCAAATAGCTCTTATGGTGGTAGTAATTAACAATGGAGAGATTTCCAGAATGTAACTGAATGTGGGTTAAATGTACCTTTTGAGTTTTTTGAGTGACTTAATTTGAACCTGACGGGCGTTGGTGAGGACACAATGCTATTTGTTTTTCCTTTTATGAATGTTATGGATTCCTGTGTCAGTTGAGATGTGGGCCTGAAATAACTGAATACATGTCTGAATAGAAAAACAGCCCTCCCTGCATATTTCCTTGTCTAATTTTTCATGGCTTCAGTCAGCCAGCACTCGAGCAGAGACACAGCAAACAGCTCGTGAGTAATTTCGGCAGCCAGGTAAGGTGCCAGCTGGCTGGGGATGACATAACGGATGGACTTGTTAAAAAGGAAGAACTGGATACAGTCTTCATATTCAGCCGCTACAAATGAAGATTAGTGTTTCAGTTCGGATGGAGCGTTGACGTTGCGCAGATTGGCATCAACGGTTGGCCGCGTGCTTCACAATCATTGGTAAAGTAACAATTACATTCAGGCAGGTGTAGAGTGAAGACATCTTCTCACAACATCATCCAAACCTCCCCTTTATGTGGTGTTTCATGTTGATTTAACCAAGATTTATGGTCCTGTATGTTCTTAATAACAGGGATTAGTTCTCTAAAGGTGGGTACGTGTAACAACTGATTATGATTATGGTTTTAGGCTGATTGGCCCAATTTGGACAAACTCTGTTCTAATGAGTATCCGTTGGTTTTGGCAGCAGGCAGATGAAATCATATTGTGCCAGTTTGTTAAAATTAGGGATGGACATTTCAAGCTGAAAATACTGATCCGAGTAACTCGATTATGTATCAACTATTCTCTTTCACTTTCCTCCCCCGGTACACTGCAGGAGAGACTCACTAGGGCCGTTAGCTAGGGCTCAACAACTCCCGTCCAACTTCTTAAACCCTCATCTTGGACGGAGCTGACGAGCAGCACGTCTTTAGTTTCGACGGTGTTGCGTCCGACATCAAACTCACTTCGTCTGTCCGTTGATTATTGATCAGTGGATGCTCGGTGCTTCACTCTAATGTTGGTGCTTGACTGTGGTAGACTTGTGTGCTAGCTTTACCTGCGGAGTTTGACTGCACAAAGGAGCATAATATAAGGAGCATCCATAATAAGGGGCCTGATAGCAGCATGTTCTACTTCGTGCGTTGTGTATTGCTGGTTGGGCAAAGAGCTTTTAAGTGTATTTTTGCCACCTTCTGATGGGAGTGACACATTAAAACCAGACGCTGTTAAAAACGGGATATAAGGAAAAATGATAGTTACATAAACTAATCGATTGTTTTATATTTTAATGACCATTTGAATATTTGCAAACCATTGTCCCACCCCTAGTTAGGATTATTTTCTTAGATCTTAGCTATGTTTAGAAAATATTTGATACTTCCGACTGATATTGGCAGTATTTTCATTAGTTGAAATTGCTGTCTGCACTAAACCTTATCCTTACTTCATACCCATTTTTCTCTTGCGTGTCACTCCATTCATCCCTCTTCTGCTACTTTTATATTTCCCTCTGGCATCTTGTCATTTGATCAACTCCCCATTTGAACATCAGCAAAACAATGTTTGTTTAAGTTTTCCTCTGAGGCATAGACCAACCTTTTGAAATCTGGTTTATCAAATGATATCTGGCATTTTTCAATCCCCGCATCTTTCTGTTTTCTTTCACTCCGTTGCACCAAACAGACACTCTCATCAGGGATTGAAGAGATCCTTTATGCATTCACCACAGCACACTCTCCACGGGGTTCCTTTTGATTTTCCCCCAACTATGCACATGTTTGCTGCGCCATCAAGTTCCATGTCTGCAATAATAATTGCTATGCTGATGATGCTCAACTGTACCCTTCTTTTCCTTTTTTTTTTTTTTTTTTTTAAACCACCGCTTGATGTGCGCAGTATGCTTGTCTGGACGGCCTCTCCGGCTGGATGTCTGCCCCGCACCTCAAGCTCAGTCTTGACAAGACTGAGCAGCAATTCCTCTGCAGTCGAACATGCCCTCTGCTCTCTATCGCCATCCACATCACCACAATGCCTGCTGTCAAAACTAACAAGTGTCTAGATGTGAGCCCTGACAACTGTCATGGATCAAAAAATTAAGCTTGAGGAGTTTCTGGTAGAATAAAAAAAAAAATAAATAAAAAGATTTTATTTGTCTAGAGGAGTCAGCAGTTGACTGACATTCAGTCTGTCTGAAGTTTTATTTACTCTGTTTTACTGTGGGAATTTAAACTACAGGAATCTATTTGAAAATGTTTTCCACAAAACTATTTCAAAACAACATTTGTGCTAAAAGAAACGTAGACAGTCTTAGAATTAAATTATCAAGAATAAATTGTAAATTTCAAGAAGTGATGAATAAGACTATGTATATGATATCCATAGTAGCATTGATTGCATTACTACACGCATAAAATAACAAGCAACAAAGGAGACAAATGATGTGATGAATTTCTTTAAAGAAATCTCTTCCTAACCCTAATCACGTTTATTTTTACGAGAGGCCGAAGCAAAGATTCTGTTGTTCTTTTCTTCAGTGTTTTTTTCCTTCAAGGTTATGAAGATATTTAGTTTGGTTATGAAATTTTCCGATATGCCCCTCCTACATCATTTTTGAATTATTTAGCATCGCCCTTATAATATGTAATATAGCTGTAAACAAGCAAGTAAATATGTTTTTTGAAGGCATCTGGTCGGCTCGATATCCAGACACATTACTAAAAACCTTTATTATTTGATGGCTTATAAACTATTTACGTATCCACCCAAAAGATTAAAATTCAGTTACCGAATACAGAGAACAAACAATACAAAGTGTATTTTTGAGTGAGTTAAATACAGGTATTATATGTGTTTCCCTGCATTTACATTTGCTTGTAAATGTCCATCTGTGTGCGCTGCTTTGCTTTATGTTTCAAGAACACACACCTTTCTGTATATGTGCTGCGAGCGGTGATGTCCCATCAGTCCTTGAACACTGACCCAATGTCCTGTATGTGAATTGGCCATTTCTCCCGGCTCTGACAGCTGGGGGGGGGGCGGCGAATCGCCGCCTGCCCGGGGAGACAGCTGCTCCTTTCCCTCGTCCTGCCCTCCAAACAGTGGAGCCTTGTGCGGCGTCCACCTCGCCTGAATGTCAGCACTCATGTAACTGTGTACCTCGCGCTCACATCACAGGCTGGGCGCGTTTCGCCTCACCCCCACGTCTGTCCGCGAGCTCGCTCTCTCTAACTCCCAGCGGGACGGTCTGTTTATGTGTCGCACATTTGCACCTCGGATTTGTTTACGTTTCCCATCGTCTCTACTTTCCGCGAGAATGCCGGCAGGTTATAAGCTCCACCGCTGCAGAGTGAGAACTTTGCTTCATCGTAAACATCCCGCCACATTCCCACACACACCTACACGAGTCATAAATCATCATCTTTTACTTTTACCATATACTAAAACATCCCTCTCAAAAGAAGACGAATAAGCTGTTTTGGATTTTTCCGAAGAAATAGCGATTACTTTGACATGACTGTAAACGCATATTCAGTACACACCCATTCTCAAAGATACTTGTGGTATTGGGTGGGTGTGATATTCTAACCTCCATATTTAGGAATGCAGCCTCTGTGTATTTTTGTTATGATGGAAAATTATCTTGTGGGTGAAAATAAGTACCTTGGACATGGTTGAACTTGCGCTCAGGAGCGTGACTCCGTGTCGCGTCCAGTCGAGGAATGCCGAGGAATGCTAACGCAGGAGGGCACTTCAGCTAAGTTTGGCTCCCACATCAAGACGTGAGGGATGGGCCCGTCCCGTCAGCTCGCCTTCAGAGCGGGAGGCTGCTTGCAACGTGACTGATCTCAGGGGTCAGACGACGGCGCTGTAAAAGGCTTTCGAGTGGAATAAAGATGCACCGACGCAGCTGCGGGGGAGGGGGTGTGTGTGTGTGTGTGCAGTGATTCATCCCTTGGCATAAATATGGAGCAGGATGAAAGAAAATGAAAATATCAATCAGGCATAATAGAAACAAATTAATCCCGTCACACGCAGGGGGGGGGTTTCAATTATGGCAAATGATCAATGAATCTATACAGGAGTCGCTGAAGAATGCACAACTTCATATACAGTATAAAGTTCTCAATGGCAAACATAGACACAAATTCAAGGGTTGTGCCAAATGTCTCTTGGCACGGAATGTCTGATGTTGGTGAGGGACGGCGCACTATTTAATCCAATTAAATTAAATTGTATTTTATGCATGAGCACATCTTTCATCTTTTTATTTCTAAATGTTACATGTCTCATTATAAAGTGTTCCGTCGCAAAAGTGTGCAGAACTACCCACAGGGAATTTTTTTTTTTTAACCGCAGATATTTGGTTTGATTTCAGCAACTCATAATGAACCATTTAAATGCACACTAAAACCTACACTCAAGTTTATTTGCATTTGAATTGATGTTAGCAGTTTATACTTGCAATTTATTGTCCCATGAAACCTACAGATATTGCATCACACACCAATTTAATTGCAAATACAATTTGAAGGAGATTGATTTGCGTCAGGATTAAGTTTTCTTCGTATGTAATGGTGAAACGTTAATCAACGTATTTGGCAAGAAGCAAATATGTTGATGCGACTTTTATCAATAATATGTTTGATATTTTTTAATGCTCAAGTATCTGACATTTGCAGTAAAATATCCACTTGCAGTGACTACAGCAGAAAGATTATGGTCTGGTTTAATACAGAACTAAAATTACCGCGTTGCAGTTGTACGACTTAGCGAACCACTCAAGTTGTAGTTTAAATCCATATCTGTCCAGGCTGATATAATACATGTAGTGAAGACTTTAAAGCAATCCTTAGTGTGTTCTCATGCTTGGCCAGGAAAGCTGATTGACAATAGACAATGTGTCAAATATAGATGTTGCTGCAAAGAAGCTATAAATTTTAAAACGTGTATGCTTCACAGATATCCTGGATCCTGACAGCACAGAATATCTATACAACATCACAGCTTCTAGAGTCCCTGGAGTCGTGTCACCAATTCAGCATCTGACATAAATGTGAAATATGGTAACAATTCCCCCTTCTGTTCCTCAGTTATGGTGCTGAATAATGGCCAGAGAAGTGTTTTTGCAGATCAATATAATGTCACAGTCAAGGTGACCTTTTAGATATAAAATGTCATCACTCTCCCTTTTATCCTTTTATATATTCGTGTAAAACATTGTCCTAATTAGCGTACAAATGATTGAGTTATGGCCACAAACGGGATTTGTGACCTTTGACCACCAACTTCTAATCACTTCATCCTCATCCTTGGGTTTAAGGGAATGTAAGTGCCAAAATTTCAAGAAATTCCCTCAAGGCGTTCTTGAGATATCGTATTCATGAGAGTGGGATGGATGGGAGAGACGTGAGGTCACAGTAACCTTGAACTTTGACCTTTGACTACCAAACGCCAGTCAAATCCTCCTTGGGGTCAGGCAAACGTTGGTGCCAAATTTGAAGGAATTCCCTGCAGGCACTACTGACATATCGCATTGAATTGAGGTTATTTGACCCCAAAATTTAAATCAGTTCTTCCTCGGGACCAAGTGAACATGTGTGCCAAGGTTGAAGAAATTACCTTAAAGCATTTTTGAGATATTGCTTTCACAAGGACGGAAATAGCGAGCGGACAACCTGAAAACGTGTTGCCGAAATGGAAGCATAGAAATGGAGGCATAGAAATTAAACAGCAGGCTCATTTAACCCAACGTGCTTTTGTTGCCTTAAAGTCCGGATGCAAAACAATCATTGTGATCATTGATCCCGATCACCTCCTGTTGATTACAAAGCAATTCCTAAATGTGGCACCTCCATTCATTCATGAAAAAAAACCAATCTCTGCATCCAGTCATCTATTATGTTGCACCTAAACTCGGTGAGAAACAAGTTTAGTAGAAAGATACTTGCTTTAAGAAATTCTGGAAGCCCGACGTGACCTAAAAGCAGCACAAAACTGAGGTTATTGTATTGAAAGGACATGTTTTAATTTTCCTTACCTCCTTGACTCCTTTTGTGTTGCAGAGCAACTATGTGACTGCGCAGAACACTGCGGTGGAAAATTTAAGAGGGTTTGTAACCATGTCAGTGGCATGTTTCTAGACAGGGATGGCAAATTCAGCAGGTCAATTCACCTCTTTGGTCCACATTCATATCTCAAAAACTGTTGGATTACCATAACATTTGTTAAACACATTCATTGTTTCCCAGTTTATGAAACCTGTTGACTTTGGTGATCCCTAGATCCCCTGTAGTTTACATTAGTAAAACCCTGTGGTTGATATTTTTGGGTTTAAGTGTCACATCTTGACAGCTATTGTCCGATTTGATATTCATGCCCCCCCCCCTAAGGATTTAGTGTAATTACGTCGGTTGATCCCTTAGCTTCTCACCTAGCGTCATCATCGGCTCTAAACTTCAAGCGAGGGTTTTGGTCCGAGACTAAATACATGCAAAAACACGCATTTCCCGTTAACTTCAGCTGTGCTTTGTGTTTCAGCAAACATAGAGAGGCTGAGCTACTAACACGCTGAAGTAGTCTGAGCAAAGGAAAAACTGACTAATACTATCTGAAAATACACTATAGCATTACTGTTCCTGAATAATCAGGGCATTTAACACATTCGGTAAACGATTAAAATGAAACCCGTATTTGCATAGCTGAATTCACACTTTTCACACACACGTATTACGTCTATATTCAAAACCTGTAATCCTCCTTCCCTAACCTCTCTTTCTGAAACCGGTAGCCACCACATGTTGGCAGAAATTGAGATGCTCCTGCCCACACGTACAGCAGAGTGTGACAGAAACAATTAGAGAAGAATGAGCGCCTAGAAGCTTCAAAATGCCAGGCCCTGTCTCTAAACCTTGATTTCTAAAAATGCAAATCCCCCCTAGAGGTCATGTGTGTTTGTATGCATGAGAGCATTTTTCATTTTTTTCTCATTTTCAGCTTCTTTTTTTTTTTTTTTTTTTTTTTTAATACTTTAAAAGTCAGATATTTTGTGTGCGTGTGTGTGCGTGCACGTGTGTGTGGAATCTGGTTATTGTTTTGTTCCGTGTCTTTGTGTGCGAAAGTTTAGTGGCTTGTTTTGGTGCCAATGCCAACTGGTCGATCCAGCTTTTTTTCTTTCCAGGCTGCTCATTCAGAGGAAGCGTCTTTTATGTGAATTGTGGTTTCACCATCTCCCACGCTGCATTGAGCATCTTGTTTTTATTTGCAAGCAGCACACGTTCCCCCCCCCCCTCCCCGAGACAATACCGCCTATTCACTGGTGCACTAAAAAAACCTTTATAAACCCCGGTGTGAAAAAAGACGAAAAAAAAACACAAAAAAAACCTGCCACACGGCTCATCATAACTGCGTGTGTGATTTCCAGGATGACAGTGAAATATTGCGGTGGCAGTTTCTCTGCACATCCCCCACTGTTTAGACTTTATTCTTCTTTGTCTATTATCCCGCACGGCTTCAACCTCTCCCGCGAGCGAATTTGGAATGTAAACGATCAGCCCGAGGGTCAAAAGGAAAAGGTCATCTATTTTCATGCAATGCTCAATATGCAAATTTCCAGGCAAATATCAGGATCTTGCAGCCAGCAGGCACACAATTAAGTAACCTAGATTCCTCAGTGGGAGCAGCAGGAAGAGGATTATAATTACTTTAATTTCTCTATTAAGAATAGACCTTCTCACGCACCAACGCTGAGAGACAACGATGCACATAATGTGCATGTAACTATAAAAGATTCTTTCTTTTTGTCCTCCTAACAACTAATTTCAAAAAATTTTACGATGCTGCAGCTCAGGAAGAAAAAGAAAAAAAGAAGATCGCTTCGTGTTTTGCTGTCACTCGTGTTTATGTGCTGGTTTGAAGAATTTCTCTTTCCCTCTCAGGTGCAGGGAGGTATGTAGTCGTGTGTTTATGGAGCTTCCTGCAGAGTAGATTGGGGGGTCATTACACATCTAAAGCCCCTCAAATAACAACATGCTCTTTGTCCCACCGACAGTGTGCCTCGCGGGTGGTGGGGGGGCGGTGGGGGGAGGAGGGAAGGGGGGGTCACGGAGTGCGAGGAGGCAAAACCAGTCGGAGGATCAGATTTAAATGTCTGTTGTCACATTCAAGACAGCAGTGCACAGGTGGGGGCGTGAACTCGGGAGATACAGGACGTTTTATTACGCATTTGGCCAGTAAAGGAACGAATCTGAATGTTGCTTCTTTTCAATTTTTGTATTTTTATTTTGAGCTTTAGTGCAACTGCAACGCGTAAAAAAAAAAATCTCGCTTGCGTTTTGCCCTGCGGGGTCGACAGTGGGTGGCATTTGTATGAGCAAATGTCAGAGATGTGCTGTAATCACAACAGGAAAGTGAAAACATTGAGAAACTCACTGAAAAAATGAATGATTCCAGTTGCCAGTTGCCAGAAGACCTCACTTTTATTTTTATTTTTTTGAAAGGTCAGGCTGATACTGCAGAGAGAAAAGTTACTAAGCAGCACTAAAACATGTTTTTCACTGAGTTGTGGACGAAAACAGATGTTACAACCTACGTCTTTACTTCTGCTATAGCATGCCGTCTCCACTCCGACTCGCTGGGAATCACGACATCGCCAAGTCGGGTAATTATTGAAACCATTATAACCAGCAGAGAGAAAATTTGAGAAATATTTGGTAATATCATGCCAAACATTTAGGCGCTGCTTTATACAAACACATCTATTCTAAGCTGCTGTATGTTTTCTGTTCACTCTCCTGTTGCGTCATTGTCCTGGTAGTGATGATACAATCTTGCATGTAAAACGTTTGTCGACCAACCGTTACCGCACTCAGAAAATTGCCTTACCACTACTACCATTAGCATCCATTTGCAACCAGGGAAACAGATTATAGGGTAGGGTTTTACAATGTTTATTTTATTAGAAAACTATCGTGGCACGTATGCAAATAATTGCGGGAGAATACGATGGAAGTAAAGCTGAAGGAAGATAAATGTAAAATAGACTAGTTGCTGAAATTGCAGTATGTGAATAACACAGGAAAAACCCCAAAAATATAAATGTTGCAGGGACCTCAATTTGAGTATCTTGGAAGTACCTCTGTGTTTTTCCAATAGTCTGAACGTCCTGGTGAAACACGCCGGCTGTAGCCCTCTAACAGCAAACTAGACCTGATCTGACTCATCGACTATCGGCACTGAGCTGATGCTGCTTTAAAGCACCTTTATATCATCTCCCCAAAACGCAACAAAGAGCAGGTTAGGATCTTTTTTTTTAATTCCTAAGATTTGCATTCATCCAGCATATTTCCTGATTATCTCTGCATGTGACAGTAAATCTCGCACGCATCACTGGATCTGCAAACAACCATGTATAGAAAGTGTGTCGGCGTCAACGAGCACCGATTTAAAAAAAAAAAAAAAAAAAAAAAAATCTATTCTCCCCAACAGAAAGGTCTGATGCAGATTGCAGAGGGAGAATTGAGGAGGGCCCATGAAAACATGACTCCAGCTTTGGTGATTCTTTTTTTTTTTTTTTTTTTTTATGTTTTGACTTCAGCCGAAGAATTACATGCCCCTCTGAAGCTCGAGAAACCTCTACCACATTTGGTCTTATGAAACCCTTTGAAATCCCGCTGGATAAACTGAAAAATATGCTCGGTGGTCACGCAGAAATCACGGCAGCTTTTTCTTTAGCCCTGCAAAGTTAGAATTTTGGAAGCTTTTCGCTCGACGCCGGCGACATGTGCTATTCCAAAACTCTTTGAAATTAGATGAGAGACATACAGTATACGTTAAGCAGAAGTGTCATTATCCCTTTTTGCTGGTAGTTACCATCAAAACATATTTAGAGACAGGATGTGACACGTGACAACACAAAATTCTGCCTCGTGCAGGGAGAAAACGTGTTATCAGATTTGTGAGAAGAGAAAAAACAACAAAAAAAACAGTCATAAATAGTTTGTAAAGTGATTGCGGCCGTCGTGTTTCGACACCCGTCCAGCTGGCCGAGACGCGGGTTTGTTGTGACAAGCGACGTTGTAGAGTTACGTCAGCTGTCCGAACTCTATACCGTCACGGTGCCTCCGAGGGAAACACAATGCCGTCCGTGATCTACTGCCGGCAAACAGTCGCCAGGTCTCAGGTTTTTAGGGTCAGTGGGTGAAAATGATCAAGAGGGAGAAACGCAAGAGAGCATAAATCGGAGTAAATAAACGTCAAGAGGGGTGAGGGGAAACTGGGAATACACTAAGGGGAGAGAGGGAAACTGGGAAAATGGGGGGGGGAAGAAAAAGAATTAGAAAATAGGGCAGCGGTGGCTGCTGGCGTGGAAAGAGCCATCTTTGTATTCGTTACCCCCCACTTCAGGGCAGGTGGCTCTCACAATAAGACCCGCTGAGTGAAGTACTTGTGCGAGATTAATAGTTGCGATAAGGCTGTAATGAGAGAGCAGAAGGGACGATGAGGTTGGGGAGGTGGGCGGAGGGGAGGGGAGATGGACTGAGAAAGAGAGGACAAGAGGGACAAACTTTTCAGAGGAAAACCCACCTGGCCGTCTGCCAGCCGGACATCAGCGGCCTCTAGATTAGTGGCTATACATTACCCCGACCCATTCAAATATTATGCGCACTGATTGACGCTGACAGCCCGACCAGAGGGTTTGGTGGCCGTGTGGGTAAATGTGTCCGTCTTCATTTAGGCCCGGACTGCTTTTCTGAATCCCATTTCTGTCGTGGAAAGCCCGTCGAATGTTCTCGGGGCGAAATGTATACGACACGGACTCGCCAAAGAGGAAGCAGACGATCGGCGCGCTTCCGCCGCCCTTCAGAAGGCGACGACTTTCTCCGTGGATTTCAATTTGCGAAGCGCGTCGTCTCCGCTGTTCCTTTTGGCTGGTAGCGGCCCGAGGCCGGAGGGTAAGGGGTGACGCCGGCCACCGACACGTGACCGTCCTCTCTTCTAATAAAGTCCGGGGATCCCATCCACCTCCACCCCTCTTTTAACTCGCACCCATTTTGAACTTGAAAGCTCCGTCGGCCAGATCAGTAAATAATTACAGGCAGCCAGGCGGGCGACGCCATAATTGAACGTACGGCGAGTGGAGATACGGTGACGGACAGATTTCCCATTAAACCAAATCCACCTCGTCGCGGCTCTCCCGGGGGAAGGGGGCAAGTTCTGTTGGAACAGAAACTAATCCACCTTACGGAGCGGTCCGACGCCCTCGCCGACGAAGCAAACCAAGAGACAGACGGCGTCGTTCAGAGCAGCGTGGTTTTGTTCTTGTTGTTTTGTACCTTGTCCTTGACCAGGTAGACGCCGCATGCATTAGGTGTAATTCTGCTGAAGCCGTTTGTGTGTGTGTGTGTGTGTGTGTGTGTGTGTGTGTGTGTGTGTGTGTGTGTGTGTGTCTGTGTTCCTCGAGGCTGAAGGAGGCACCCCCCCCCCCACCACCGCCACCACCACCACCCACCCCACTTCCCTCAAACACCAACCAACCGTCGTCAGCGCCGTCTTTCACTCCGAACACTTTAACGCGTGGCTCTTTTGATGAGGTGTGCTTGTTTGAACTCGTGCCCCCCCACCTCCCCTCCCGGTCTTCGCGCACACCCTCATTCCAGCTGAGTGACCCTGCCTGGGGAGGTGGGGGTGGGGGAGGAGTTCAAGGGAAGCGGTGCAACACGTACAGTAGACGGTCCTGTCGCATCAGCTGTGAAGGGCGGATCATTTACCGCTCCGCTCGAGATTAAATTCTGCAGCCTGTCATGTACAATGGCTGTATTATATAAGCCCCCACAGCAAGTTGATTAATGTGAGATGTGGCCAATGGAGAAGAAAAAGCCTGACTTCATTAAGATGTAGATGTGGGGGGGGGTGGACAAAATAATGTCAACGCTTCATGAAAAAGGACTAAACAGCAGGATTTGTCAACATCTTGCTTGTTATATCTGTTTTAACTCAGATTTTTTTTTTTTGAACACCAGCATTATCCTTTAGGCAAACACTTAAAATGCACGAATGAACTACATTTTTAACCACTACATGTTTGCCAATGTGATAGATCCATTTTCTGTGTATAAAAAAAAATGGCCGTAGCCACAGTGATGTCACCCTCAAGAGCGGTTTTGGAGCTCAGTTCTTAACTTACTGCCAGCTTATCCAAAAAATGGGCAAAGAGGTGATGCGTGGAAAGAGCTGAGGCGGGCCGAATGAGGTCTGGTTGCTGAAACCTTTAAGGCACCTATCCAACCGTCACTTCACCGACCTGTCACTCAAAGCAGCGCCGTCCTTAATTAGGCCTAACTTTAAGCCTAAATTCAATTTAAATGGGTGAGTTATATTAAAGTTCAGCCTCCATACAGTTGTTTTGAATATTTATTTACTATATATGTCATGAGAGAAGTTGAATGGAAGTTTATGGAAACAGAGGCCTTTTTCAAGCCAACCTCTAGTGGCCCTCGGTGGTACTGCAGTTTAAGGCACATCTGCATTAGCCACATTTTTCCTACCAGGGAGCTACGTCCACTTTTACATACGGTCAATGGAATTGACTCGCTTTTTGGAGCCAGCATCAGGTGGCCATCTGAGGAACTGCAGTTTTTGGCACTACCATGATGGCTTAATTTTTTTCAGCCTTTTGAGGTTGGTGCTGGGCTAAAGCGGAAGACTTTCATTTGTCCCATCTTGGATGAGAATGACCTGTTACATTGCTTCGGGTTTTAGTTTCAAAACCGCTTATTTTACCATATTTATAATTGGTGTTTTCGTGGTGTATGTTTGCACAGCTAATTTGGCCTCTTGCAGTAGTTGTCACCGCCACACCTCATTTATAGTGATTGACATTCTACCTCAGATTACCGGTGTCCTTTTTCATGCAGCGTCATATTATTTTCTCTGTTTTAGTCCGATGTGGTTGTGAGGCAGGTCTGTATCGACAAAACACAAAGCCTGTTGTTGTGTTTATGTTTACCTCTCATCCTGTATGTGTAGGTGTGTGTTTGTGTGGGCAGATAAATACATTCTCAGACACTGTCCGTCTGCGGACTTGTTGAAATCCACCCGTGAAGGCTGTCTGTCTGAAAGTGTAATCCAGTGTGCGATAGTAGTAAGGTGATAGCAGAGAGTATCTCCTGTTTCCCAGTGGGATCCATTAGGAGCGACAGCATTAAACTCCGGAGTGCTCTCAGACACAACAAAACATCAGCGTAATGGGAAAAAAAAGGAATTAAATGAGTTGTGTATTTTTCTGCACATTGTCACTTCATTCTCCAGCTAGTAGTTTAAAAACTCTTGTAATTATATTGACGAGGACGTGGAGGGTGATGTTCATAAACACCTTATTACCATTAGAGCTACAGATTAGTGTGCAGCAGAAGTTTTCATGTGTCTGTTTTGTATTTGTGTATCTCTTTTTTTTGTTTTGTTTGTGTGTCTCTGAGTATTCATGTTGTGTGCCTGTGGAACAGATGCTGTCGCCTCCGACCGCCGTACGTGTCCTATGGGAGTCCTTCATGTTTATTTCATCAGTTCTAGGATTGCAGAAGTATCACCTCACCCAGCTCTTAGGACACCGTGCAAAGGGTCATGCGCTTTACTGCGTTGATGCCTTGTTTGAACACACACACACACACACACACACACACACACACACACACACACACACACACACACACACACACACACACACACACACACACACACACACACACACACACACACACACACACTCACACTGTTCTGTGAAGATGGCAGCAACTTGTTTCTCTCATAGACTGTTTATAAAAGTTGCCGTAGCTTCCAGGTCTAAGAAATGAGGCTGCTGTGGAAGTACATTAAACTGCAGTACCACGGAAGGCCACTAGAGGTTGGCTCCAAGGAGGCTCTGGCTCCATAGACTCCCATTCAACTTCTCTCATGCAATACAAAGTCAAAAAAAAAAAATTCCACGAGCCAATTTGGTGTTGTTCGCAAAAGTCACGACTTATTATTAGTTTTCTGGCGGTCTATCTGCAAAGGATGCCATCATTAATTAGATATAAGGCCTAAAAAAAGGGGTGTTTTTGGGGAGGCGTATCTGGTTGATTGACAGGCCTGTGGTGCTATGCCCTGGATTACAACAGTTAGTCCACAGACCTTCATGTCAAATGTTTTACTGCGACTTTTTTGAAGAACTCTTAGAAGATCTTGGATAGATACCACTAGCCTGATGTTACAGACCCAAGTTCACTGCATGAATATATGCGTCTGGGCACACTCCATTGAGGATTGTTTCCAGTCGTGGCATCCTGATTTGTTTAGACGTTTGGCTTATTTTGATTTATTGGAGCAGGCTTTAACCAATTGGCGTTTGTTGTGCGCTGAAACTCCACCACCTCTGCCATTGTTGGAACTACATTTAGAAACAAATGCTTGACTTTAATGTCATTGCACTTTTGCATTTAGCCCCCCTCACTGGTTGCTGATTGGTCCGCCCTTCAGAGTGGCTGAGCAAACCTTCATTTGAAGGGATTTCCAGAGTAAAATCACATTGAAGAAACTGAATCTGTAAGCAATAGTCAAGGGCAATACCAGTGGTGTGTGTGTGTGTGTGTGTGTGTGTGTGTGTGTGTGTGTGTGTGTGTGTGTGTGTGTGTGTGTGTGTGTGTGTGTGTGTGTGTAGGGAGGGGGGGGTTGTGATATGGGTGAACTGACCCTTTAATAACCTTTCTCACACTAATTCCTGTGGTGAGTGTCTGTTAAACCACGTGAAGCATTTACATTAAGAGTCAATAAGAATATGTACTGCTGTGTCAGTCAGATATTTTTGGCAGAAGTGCTGGAAAAAGGCCCGTATGTGGTTCTTTCATGGCTGGCCCCCTCTTTGCCGAACAGTGATATGCTTCTCTATAATCCGTCAAGCTGTGAATCAGGTGGACCTGGGAAGAAAGAGCTCTAAACAAAAACACACAAATGAAACCTAAATTCCAAGCATAGCTCAGTCATGTGTGGCATGAGTCACCACAATGGGCGTGAAGATACGGAAAGCTACAGCTAAGTCCCCGCACGCCATTGCAAGCATCTGAGCTTCCTGCACGACTTGGTGGGGAAAGGAGCACGATGCAGAAATATCAGCCTTTTAAGAGGTTGCGTAGGAAGCGGGCTGAATTCAGAATAACGTCTATATCATCAGCTTGAACAACGACGGGGACCTAAGACATTACCAGGAAATGTTTTCTGCACAATTTGTGACAAAGCTCAGTTTAAATGAACATACTACTGTACGACTGTCCATTTTAAAAACACAACATACTGCATTCTTCCTTCTATTTGTCTTAATTCAAACAGCTATTGTGCAGGGAACTTAATGAAACTTGTTTCCGGACGTATTCAGTGAGCCAAGCTTGCCAATATTGATTCCCACTGGACAGTGCTTCCCAGCGATGTTATTTTAACACCTGCTGGGCCACTGGCAGCTCTTCTCTTTCACGAGTCCAGTTGTGGCAGTTGCAAATGAGCAGACTGTCAAAACTCACAGCAATGGGGTTGTCCTGTAACCTTAGCTCCCCATATGCTGCCCACTGATTCGGATCGTGACACGCAGGCTCGCGGTGGCTCGTCCTCGCCATCTGATTAACTGCCAGAGTGACTGCAGGACCTAAAATCATGTCACAAACTTATTTCTAAGTGCCACCCACACATTTATTGGATTAAATTACAGTAAAAACTTCAATTTTGACCAGATAAGCACGCAAGCAGACTGTTTTTTTTAATGTGCTCACATAGAAACACTAAACTGCTTAGCTAGCTTAATCCTAAACTATCCGCTGTAAAAAGATATCGATGGACTCGTGTATTTTTACGATTTTAGCACGGTGTCGTGTGTTAAAACCAAACCGGTCAAACTATCCACCGCTAGGGTTTCGAGTGCGCGACTATCCGTGGTGTTACGAATGGGTCACATTTAATTGACCTATAACAAGCAAAAACAACACTATATTTCATATTATGTCAAATTCAATTCCAATTTTGTATTCCCATTGAGAAGGCGGAGTGATATTTCTAGTGATGAGCATCATGCTGATTTGAGCCAAATGTTCAGTTGACCAATCAGATCTCTGGGTCGGAACTACTTGTTGTATATTTTCCAATAGCACCATCTCCCACTCAATCTTTTGTGAAATTTTGTGAAACAAGAGAGAAGATCCTCTAGAATTAAAGGAAATGACACTCGGTTTCAACACCTAGTTTGTGCAAAATGTTGCGTCTGCGTTATTACAAGACTCTATCGGCTAAGCCTGAATCTACTTAAATTATACTTTGAACTGCTTCTGTGAGGCCGGCGCACATCTGCGCTGTCTGTGTTTACAGAAAGGTACAGTCAACCATCTGGAGTCATCTGCTCCATTTCCAGCGCATACATTAAGGTCAGGAGATGTATGCTGTCCAAAACCTGCGTGAGCCCATCAGATAGCAGATCAACCTCCACGCTGTACTTGAGGGACAGATAGGAGGAATTCAGACGACACTAATTATAGTTTTCTTTTAATCTCTGTGTGGAATGTGGATGAGCTAACCTCTAAACGCGTTGCTACGCATACATTCGGTGACCTATTTAAAAAAAAAAAAAAAAAAAAAAAAGCAAGTTGAGGATAGGGAGAGTCAGACATGGGAAATGAAGGAGGGGACTAGACTTGGCAAAGATTAATGTGGGAAACCAACATTTATCTCTGATCCTTTGATTTACACTCAAAGTGTTTTTTTTTTCTCATTACGATATCAATCTGTTTCTGTGACAATCATCCACATCTGCAGGTGCTATTTTGTTGCTGGCGTCTCTTCCGGCCATATGTCCGTGTTTGTGTCTCCTTGAAATTGTCCTCACCAGAAAAACAACAGCAGCGGAGGTTTGTTCCAGCACTTAAAACGACCAAATGGTGCACAAAGTATGTGACTTTGACTCTGAAGTCTGCTGCTCGCGTCACGTCTCTCACCAACTGTTAATGTTGGTGTCTTTTAGTCATGACCTCGAGCTTTGTCTGACCTCAACCGAGGAGTCATTCTTTAACGTGATCACGTTTTTATCCCCAAACTAAACCAAGTCTTAGTAGCTTAAACAGACCTCAAGCATAGAAAACACATTCATGCAAGTCATTATGGTGATATGTGTCAAGGAAACTATTGTTTAGGCCTGACATACTATGAGATTCCTCTGACTCCCTGAATATGGGGTAAAGGTCCCATAAAAGACATCGCAATCTCAGGAACTAACTGTCCATGATCAGTGTTGATTGTTGTCACCCAGAACGGCCTCCTCTGCCTACTTCACCTCATCTCCACGATTTCCATCACAATACGTATCATTTCGGAAGGCAAAAGCCGTTATTGTTCAGGCAAAAAAAAAAAAAAAAAAGGGAATCAAATTCAAGCGATAAAAGGCCTGTTTTGTTATAGGTCAAAGGAATCGAGGTTCCCTAAACGACTCACGTGGCAATCTGGTATCACACATAAGCATTTAATACATCCATCTGTAGTGACAGGTTTTGCCTCGTCTAGGCGCGAAAAAAAAAAACCCACATGATTTAGGACAAAAAACACGTGGTTATGGTTAGGAAGAGATTTCTTTTAAAGACAGAGACAAATCGATGTTGCTTTCTCACAGATTCCATCCCAAGTCTCCTGGGTGAAAGTTCTCGATATGATCCATCCGATCACACCTCCCCACTCACACTTTAACACTCCTGCACTTCATTAAATGACCTCCTTCTTTGACCCTGGTTGTGCGTGTGTGTACCTTTTTTAATGTCGAGGCAAATCAAAATGGGACTCTTGACGGGTGTGTTACACGCTCTGGGGCGATACGAGGCTGCACATGGAGGTTATTGCTAGACACTGCAATTTACCAATGTTCCCTAAACTCCTCATATGCTATCAGTAGATGCTCGCTAGCTGGCTACGCATAGAGGAGCCCACTGTTATTGCAGTGCATGCAACTCAGACTACCCATAAAATACCAGACCCAAATTCACTGCGTGAACACGTGGGTCTGGAGACCTTCGTTAAGGACTCGTTTGCATTTGTTGCGTCCTACTAGACGTAGACCTCGGGTTAATTTTGAAACAATTGGAGTAGCTTTAATCAATCGGTATGTGCCGAAACAGTTCGAAACTCTACCACCGCTGCAACCACATTTAAAAAACAAAACAAACACTGGACTTCAACATCATCGCTCTTCACCATGGACACTGGTCGCTTATCAGTGCACCCATCAGAGTGGCTAAGCGAACATTAACGCAAACGGGTTGTCCAGCCTATAATCACAGCATTGATGAGCTTTACACCTGCGTGAACATAGAAAAAGGTATGAGTTTTGAAAACATTTTTGTTTGGTTGTAAAATGGGTATCGAAAGTTGGCACCGAAAGAAAAGGTGTTTTTCAGGGGAAGATGGTGTCCAGGAAATTCGGTCGGTACCATCGGAATACGAAAGTTGGTAAAGCAACTCTAACATTGTCACTTCATACATTGTCATAATAATAATGATGTTAGCTGCTTTAAGATGATGACCCTATCCTTTACTTGGACTTGTTGCCATGGTCTGGTAGGAATGTTTTGGCCTGATGTTTTTTTTTAACTTTTTGAATAAATCGGCTGCTGCCGACATCAAAGAGTAAAATATGTGGTATCTTTTACTATAAACTCTGCTTTTCTATGTGTAACCCCCCCCCCCCACACACACACACACACCTCCAGACAGACATCAGGTCAGCTGTACAGCTCAGCCTCTTTGTTGATAGTAAGATGTTACAGGGAACATCGTTGTGTCCCCTCTCAACTACCTCTTTGCTCTATTAGTATTCAGCCAACGTCTCAACTCTGGCAAGACCAAAGTGAAAGGATTATGTCGGAGCTTATTAGATTGAATCGGACAGGTTGGGTTTCGCAGCTGTCTTTGAAGATACAAAGCATCCTCGCAGATTCTCCGGCACAGATAAGGGAGGTTTTTTTTTTTTTTTACCTTTTAAAAAATAAATAAATAAATCTTCAATAACCTTTCATATCTTATCTCTCTTCCCAAACATGTATGCATTTTATGAACAGCTCGAGCCTTTATTCTCTGATTTCCGTCCACATTTCGCTCACTTTCCCAACCCCTGTTCCCACTCTCGGCCCGAAATCGACGTCCCGTCAATACGAAAGTATTTTTGTCGAGTTCCTCGTCTCTCTGCCGCTCTGTGGGTGTACGGACCTCGAGTGGGAATGGTTCATAGACCTGCTCTCCCCCTGCTAAATGATATGAGCGCCGCCTTCTACAGGAGAGGCAGATAAGAGTTTAATGCATTACCCCGCAGAGCAGCGTCCGGCGTTGGCCTCATAAATCACATCGCGGTTGTACTTGAGCGTTGACTCGTGTGTTCTTGTAGTGAAGGTGTGATCACGAGACATGCATTTATATGCTCGATGATATATCGCAAACGCACACGGCGCTGTATGTTGATGTCGAATTGATTTTTTTTTTTTTTTTTCCCCCTCGCCCCTCAATAGCTCTCTTCATCAGGGCGGTTATAACCGTGCGATTCGTTTCACCTCTCCGATGACTAAAAGCACTTTCTTGGGAAGTGGCTGACGAATTAAAACGGGGGAAAAAAAAAAAAATTAGCTCTTGAAGTCGCCATCTATCATCGCAGGTTGTGTGGCCGCAGGAGACGGAGGCAGACATTGTTGACGGCGCCCGAAAGCACGGCCCGGAATGGAAATGAGCCGACGGGCACAGAGGGACCTGACGAGCGTCACCTCGGCCTCTGAATAAAGATTTGTGGAGCAAAATGTCATTCTTCGTGCGGAGTACATGATGGCAATTTATTCCCAGGCCAAGTTCAGACTGACTGAAAGACTCAGCTTCCACCCCCCCCCCCCCGCTCCCCTCCTCCCACTTTATTTATTTAATTAGGTCACACAAAAGAACGCAGTGTCCTCTGGAAAATTGATTGAACCTTCATTAACTTTTTGCTGGACCGTGACACGGCATCATCTTGCAGGAGACGGCGGAGGCCAAAAAAAAAAAAACGACTCGGTACATCGTGTCTTCACTGGTGACCTCGCAGTTTTCAATTATTACGAAAGATCAAATTCTTACGTTATTCTGAAAGTGTACAGTCTTCTCTCGTGCAGAGAAAAGATTGTACGTAACGTCAAAATGTGCGATCTTTCACTCAAATTGGACATCTTGGATTCAGATCCATCTTTTCACTCGTACCTGAAGTAATGCACGCACACTGGCACAACTTCTCACCCTCCCCCCCCACCTTAGATGTGGTTCACAGTGTTGGAAGTGAACACGCTACTTAGTAATCCCTCAAAGTAATGACATTACTTTTGTCAGTAACAAGAAGTGTAAAGGAATTAAAAATGTGGAATTAAAACGGTTTATTATTTAGACATTTGGGGTTCTCCATGTTAATGCGAGTTTGATGGGGGGGGGGTTGATATCAATTCGTTCTCTCCACATTCTGCGGACCGCCTGGTTTAATGTTGCCCTCAAACGGGGGGGGGGGGGATGTTGCTGTTGCCTAGCAGCGGTGCTTCCACGACTTAAACCTTTTGAACGCCGAGCACAACCGCGCACGCGACTTCCCACGTCGCACCCACGAACTCACGAGTTCCGTTTAAAGGCAGCGCAAGATGTGTCAGCTTGGCGCAAGGGGGCTCGAGGCGAGGGAAAGCAGATAGCTGCTGCAAAAACAGGGGAAATGCAACTCTGGTAATTCCAAAAGTTGTGCTGTTGTAATGTTCACCCAGTTTTGTGAACAGCGACCCGGAGGTTAGGACTTCTGCAGAGCCGTGTGTGCGCAGAGGCATAGTTTGAATTTCTAGACCTATGCTGTTGTGTTTATGTTACTGTATGAGTCTGAAGCAGAAGGAGCGTCTCGGATTTTTTTTTTCTTTTTTTTATATATCGTTTTCTCCGGTGGTTGCGCCGCAGGACAAGCCGAGGAGTTGTCGACACGTCCTTCTGACTCTGTACCGTCCAATGAGACTCAGCGGCCGCGGCGATCCATTGAGGCGTTATCCTCCGTGATTTAGTTTCGTCGTCTGTGTCGGACGACTCCGTGGTGGAGTCCAGCATGACTGGATAGCCTCGCCGCTTCATCATGTTGGATTAAGTCAGATGTCTCCACCCTGGCTGCATGCCAGAAGAGGTCAGCCTGGGCGGCCTGCCTGTGAAAACACAACCGTCTCTCCTTGTCTCTGGGTTTCTCTGACAAGTAAGAGCGCGAGAGGGAGAGGAAAGTTTTCAGAGATAAGTATCTCTGACAGAGGCCCCCGCTCATTTCAAGTAGGATCGGTTAACCGCTTCCATGTATGTGTGCGTGCGTTCCAGTTCGTACGCGCTCGCATGGGTTCGCACGTGCGTGTGCGTGTGAATTATGACCTACCAGAGTCTGTCCAAATTGCTATAACCATGTCAGTCTGGGTTAAATCCATCTACAATCCCTATCGCCGGCTCCACCCTGTCTTTAAGGAGTGAGCTCACCTTCCAGACGGCTCATTGTTCTCACAGCCCCACAGTTCACACGCACCGACATAAAGTTTGTTCAGCGTGTCATTCGCGTGAATAATTCGATGACAAAGGTTATAAAAGGTACCGGTCAAACGATGACTTTAATCTAAATATTTTATCGGTGCGTCTACCGATGCAATTTTCAAAAAGTGTATTATAAAGAAAAAGAAAATGACAAATCTTTTAGTTTTTGTAGCAAATTTAAAAGGAGAGAGTTTGATCCGGGTTGTCTTCTGTCGCTACAATTACCAGATAAACCTAAAAGCCTCACATGCAAGTTATCAGTACACGCTACAATTTATCGATGTTGCCGTAACGCCTCACATTATATCAGTAAATGCTGGTGAGCCAGTTGCTGCGGCTCAGGTATGCGACCAAAAATGTGTTTTATTGTGAGCTTTTGTTCAGTTTTGCCACATAGGCGCACCACCCAAGAATTTGGCTGTGCCAAAGCCTGATGAGCTTTTTACTAGCAAAAACAAAGGAAAACTTATGTGCTTTAAATAAAAAAAATTAAAAAAAGAAAGAAATGGTAATGTAGACGTAGCCTACGTATCACATTTTATTAGCGCATTACAAAGTACTTCTTTAAGGGTAGATCGCGCCAAAGCATTTTTCGGTTGGTGCCATGAAAGTATTGAAGTTTGGTAGCAACAGATTTGCCATCTTGTAATTAAATGAAAGAACAAAATGACGAAATAAAGGACGTTTGTTCGTCCATTGTCCATTGGCGAACATTTTTATTAATAATCAAATCGTTTGGAGCGGATGTCGAATTGTATTTTTTTCTGGAAGTGCCCGTCCCTAATAACGGTGTTGTTGCCGGGCACCTAAAGAAATTATACGAGTTCACGTCTCTGAGGAAATCAAATTGCGGTGCAGCGAATTCCGCTTTAGGTGTCACCTTTTGATCTGGGAATTTTATCCAGTTTACATCGTTTACACCGGCTTGCACTTTATCTCAAAGCATCACGGGATTGTTTCAAGTGAGGAGATATTCATCTTGAGCTGTTTATGGCGAAATGAGGTGTGAATCTCAAACGGTGGGAACGTCGGATGTCTGATTGTCATCTGGCTTGATTGTTGCTCGTGAGTTATAAATAAAAGGCTTTTGGAGACGACCCCTATTTACCTCCAAGAAAAAAAAAAGCATCCAGTCATAACCTCCCTCGCATCGCCTCGCTTCCCGTTTTGGTTATGATTTCATGCCGCTGCCCCTTTAATACCAATCAGTGCATGGAGAGGGGGCGGGGGGAGGGAGGGGAGGAGGAGGACAAAGTTTCTTCCATCCGACAATTATTCCATTCAAACCTGCAAGAGTAAAGTAAACAGCTCGCAATCTGCAATCAGAGCGCCGTTTTTCCACAGTGTCGTGTATCAGGTAAACACGCAGACAGTTGCCTGGCAGCCTCGTGATAAGGTGTGTGTGTGTGTGTGTGTGTGTGTGTGTGTGTGTGTGTGTGTGTGTGTGTGTGTGTGTGTGTGTGTGTGTGTGTGTGTGTGTGTGTTTGTTTGTCTGTGAGCGGGGGAGAAAAAGTTCTTATCTGTCTGTATTTCCATTTGCAGGCAGGTGCGTCTCAGCCCCTTCAGATTATAGAGAGAAAATACATCTTTAAACAAGGAAGTGATACACGTCGATGGAAAAACGGCAGGACGAGCTCGCATGAGAGTCGACACTTGTTTGCACACACGGACGGACGCGCAAAGAGCGGCGCCTTTTATCTTCCGCATCCGTTGAGCGAATTAAAGCTCCGAACACATGTCGCGCGTTCAATTTCTAATGAATTCTGCGCCTGAGAAATGGAGGCAATAAAAAGGGGGGTAAGGGGGGGGGGGTGGCAGGGGGAGTAGATGAGAGGATGTTACTGAGCTTGTGTGCAGTCTGAGGCGTAATGAAAGCAGGGATATGTACAATGTCTGTTACCCCGGCCGTGACCGAAGTCCTGACTCTGCATCATTTTTTTTTATGGGATGATCCTTCTTGGATGCCACCGTTCGGCCAAAAGGAGAATTCGACCCGAGCTGAGGGATTACAGAGGTTCACTTTCTCTCTCTCTCTCTCTCTCTCTCTCGCTCTGGCTCTCTCTCCGTCTCACCTCCGACTTCCATCTTTGCTCTCTGTGTTGACATGCACCGGCTCCCCTCTGTTTTTTTCGCACCATCCCTCCTCTCTCACCTTGTCGACTCTCCCTCCCCCACACACACACACACACACCTCTTTTCTGTCTCTTCTTCTTTGATTCAGCTGGTGTAATCCAGTCATTCATTTCCGTCGCACTCTCTCACGGGGCTTTGACAGAGGGAGCAAAACGGGTGGTGTGGCGAGAATAAATTTTCATTAGCCCTCTCGGGAAGCGACATCGTGTGCAACCTGAAGTCCAACCTTGGATAACAACCGGAGCCTTGTCTGATACCAGGTCGTAGGGGGGGGGGCGATGCCGATAATATACTTTTACAATTATGAATAACAATCAACGACGAAAAAAAACGCACAAATAGAGCAATTTCCAAATTATCCCCAAGCGTCTTTTTCTGCAAACTATGCTTTCATATTGGACAACATTTACGCCAATACTGATATATCTGTCAATATTGGGTGAAAAAAAAATCAGCCAACCAATAAATCGGTCGGGCTCTACTACGATAATTTGAGTCGTGCGCCTGCACACTTTTTTGCTTGCCCTTCTGACAAAACTTTTTTTTTGTTTTTGTTTTTTTTGCTCAGGCTTCAATTCATTGATATTTTCCAGCGTTGGTACAAATGTTAATATCGCTTCGTGTAGCTCTACTACCGCCATTGTTGGAACTATATTTCAAAACCAATATTTCAACGTCTTTCCGATTCGCCACCCTCTCTGGTCACTGATTGGTCTGTAGCTGTGAAAACCTTCATGCTATTTCAGTTTCCAGACTGTAATCTACGATAAGAATGATAAGAATGTAAAGTTTCATAGCTTGCGTACATGGACAAGAGAGGTAGATGGTAGATTTATATTTTATTGCTTATAGTATAGTTCAATTTTAATGTTACAGTAAAAAAAATAAAAAAAATAAAAAGGTTTTGAGGAAGAAGGCTAACCAACGTGTTTCACAAATTACTTTCGCACAATGGACCTATTTTCTAAAATGTTGCCCTAAAAATTGTGGTTTAATATAGACATGCTAACTCTTAGCTTTGGAAGTACTTCTGGATTTGGTTACTGCTGCGAAGCTAGTTAACTTGTTAGTTGACAAACACACTTTTTTAAATCTGTTCCTTGTGCATTTTGGGCTTTTTGGGGGGAGGAGGGGTGGAGGGAAAGGCCTCGTGCCCACAGTTCCAACCCGCGGAGAAATCCAGAGATTTAAAAACCTGCTGTAACGTTGCTACGGTTGCAAATCAGTGCCTAGTGAAGGCTGTGTTTTAGAGATTTGAACGCTCTGCCTGCTCCGATTTAATAATCCATCTATTTCATTTAATGCATGATGTAGAATTATCATTATAGAGTCATTTATCCAGTGAGACGAATTTTTTTTATAAGGATTTTCCTTTATTGTTTGACGATGAAAATGAGCGTTCCTCTTCGTCCAGCTCATTCATTATCTCTCTCTTTGTCATCTTGCCTCCTGACAATCTTCTCTATCGTCTTTTTAACATTAAATTCACTGCACTGAATGTCTATTATCATGTGCAGTTGCCGTGTACTCCTTCCCAGGTTTGTGAATCACATGTTCTTCCTCTTTTCTTTTTTCTTTTTTTTTATACTCCTTTCCATTCACAATCTGGGGAAGTGTTAACACCGAGACATAACACCTTCTATATGCGCCGGGAGCTTTTTCTCTGCTGCAAATAAACAGGTTCTGACTGATAGTATCTCGTGAAACGTGAATCCGTAGAGACCCGCAATGATGATCTGAAAACGGGTGGGTTACATTTCATAATGGATGTCATATTTTTTTTATGTTTTATGAGATATTTAAGTTTGAGATAAGACATATTTGACGCAAAGGACACCATTATCTGAATAAAACTGCAGCTAATGACGCGCGGATCCACTTGATGTTTGGTTTTCAGCTATTGGTTCATACTCTGGGGAGCATCGCGTAGGGTAATAAAATGTTGATCATCCTTTGAGCTTTGTCCAGAGACGAATCTACGGCCAAACCCGTGTGATTTTTTTTTTTTCTGTCGGGGCGGACGTGGTTGATATATGAAGTGTCACCGGTAGGCCTTGCCCCCCCCCCCCCCCCCCCGTCCAATCAATTTCATAAAGCCCAGAGCACTGCGGAGGCCTACTAAATCACCTGGCTGCCCCCATCCTCCAGCAATGAGAACAGAGATACCGGTGCATTCAGTGCCTTTGTCTTTCCTGTGCAGGCGACAAAATAACCCGGTGAAGTTCACACAAAAAAATATATATATAAAATATATATATATATATACACAAGAAGTCATTCCACTCACGCACAGTGCATAACTCTTTCAAAACCTTCCAAGCGTAATGAGGGGGGAGCCCCTGGTTTACTGAAGGGATTGGGAGTTGTAGAGGGCTGCTCTCATTAAGTGCTGCTCTTAGTCTATGTTCAGACTGCAGGCAAATGAGATGAATCCTCAAATCAGATCTTTTAAAACAGACTGTCCGCACTGTCATCTGAAAGTAAACGGATCGCATTTTGGCGTGTTCAGACGTCACTAGCCTGTCTGCGCGGGTGACGCGGCTCCCCTGACATGGACCGTTCATTCCGGCGTCTGTCCGTGGACCGTTGTTGCCGTTGTCCTCCACGGCGCGGAAATCTACATTTTCTGCCCGCGTTGGCGTAGATTCTGCTCATGCAGCCATGTCATCCACACGTGCATGCAAAACGGATATGACAAAACTCGGTCCTGGGCCGGTCAGTCTGAACATAGCCGTATAGTGACTCTAGTATAGGACCATTTGCGACAAAGAGCTGACCCACATAGCCTCGGAAGGTGTCCGAATCGTGCCGGTCGATCAAACACCCAGAAACATCTGGACTCCTTGTTCCTCAGAGCAGCTTCTCTCTGGATGGGAGGCTTGTCTTGAATTTCTAAACATTTCAAACCAATCGAAATGAGTCCCATGACACAGGCGCAGTGTCCTGCTCAACGCTGCCAGTTTACAATTTGCATTGTTTAACTCCTATAAGCCCTATATCCGTGAGGGCTTTAGCACAAGAGTAATATTTTCCATCTTCAGGCGACTCGACTTCATCCCACTTTGTCTGAATGTTCCCGATACAGAGTCGACGTGTCTCGTGTTCCACCGTTTAACAGCACAACCTCCGGAGCTACTGCAAAAAAAAAAAAATACGTTTGGAAAATATCAAAGCCAGAATTATGATCGTGCTACGTGGCAGTCGCACACAGTTTTTAAACTTTCATTCAACTGAGTCACAAAGATGCATGTTGGCTTTTTCCTTCATGGCTGCCATGTCATCCGCATGTACTGCACTTATTTAAATGCGTATTTTCTTCTCAACAGTTTCTTATAGAAGTTAAATTTGTATACTACTTATCATGCTCTGCGACAACTTTTTTGTGGTGAAAAAAGTGCTACTTTTTCAACCTAATTTAAGTCGAAGGGAAGGCAGTCAGAAGGGTGGGCGCAGTTAGGGCTGGTTGATTTGGCCAATATGGTAGATTTTTGTCGCTTTGCATTTTCCAAATAATAATCTTTTTTTTTTCTTTTTACATTCCTTCAGCTACTGTGTGTCGTTGTTGTTGACATCAGAATCAAATTGCCGGTGTGAAAGCGTAAAATAATTTCAATTTCAATCTGATTCCAACTGTTCTTTCGTGGAAAAAGACCAGACACTGTTCGATCAACTTCTGCGGCGACGATCCACACATCCAAGAAATGGTTTTCAAGCAACATAACTGCCAAGTCTGTGAGGTATTTCAGAATGAATCCCACTGTTTGTGCTGGGGGAGTTTTGGCTTAAATGATGCATAAGCAGTGCCTAATTGGAGTGTGTTATCTCAGATGGGCTTCAATGAAATGAGAGTAAACACAAGTTAAAACTTAATAGAGTGCCAAGAAGCAAACATTTTCTCCTTCACACACACAACACAGTGAAAAAACATTCACGCACTGAATTACAAAAGGCGGTTTTCTGTAGTATTGTAATTTTCTTGCGCATAAAATTAATTCAGAGTTTCGGGCATTTTGTTAAATTTTTTTACGAGCCTGTTCGGTGGGCGTCAGGAAACAAACACAAGGCAAAGGGAAAATATAAAACCAATAAAATCGAATAAATGCTGCCTCGTTTCGTTCACCGTTAAATATTTTAATGTAACTCGGGTTGCTTTTTTTCTTTATTTAATAGGTTGAACAGAATGTTTTATGTCCAGGTGCAATTAATCCCGCACATTCCTGCCAATTACAGGAAAAACACCAACACAAAGTAAAACACAAATAAAGGAGGCACAAAGTTTTCGCAGGGCTTTGATTGCTAAAAAAAAAAAAAAAAAAAAAAAAAAAAATTAGAACACTGATAACATTTCATGGAAATATTTTCACCCTGTGTTAATAACTTTGGTTGCACTGAGGAAGTATGACTAAGTTTGAAATTCCAGTGGGTGGTAACGTAGCCGGAGAGGTTTAATAATCTCTTCATCATCAGCAGTGGAGCAGCTGATGTTGACAGCGTTGATACTTGCGGTGATTGTGGCGTTATAATGTTGTTTGATCAAAAAGCATATAAGCTCCTCTATTAAGGCAGCAGGAAGTCTCAGCAAGCTGTTTTGGAGTATTTTGAGAACAAATGAGCCTTGAACTTCCAGCAAACCTGCAGTAAATGAGAATTAAATGTCTTGTTTTTGTAGCTTTGGCAACAGGCGTGCTGGTTTTGATGGCAGGTTTTGTTGAAATCTGGGGAGAACGGCGGTTTGACGATCATACACGTTGGTGTATCAGCCAAACTCTTTATTTGTAAGTGTTCGTTATAATCTCACCTCTCGCGCCCCTGAGTGCTCTGTGGAACAAGAAAAGTGGGTGTACACGTTTCCTTTGGGTGCCAACAGAGAAAATGGCTAGTAATTTTAGGACTGCTGCGTATTTTAATAATCAAAGTGCACGGTCGAAAGCACGTGGAGCGAATGCATTTAGGGCGTGTCCAAGTTCACTTTTTGATAGTTTCGCGGTGGATAATCTTAGCGTAAAGTAAGGTGCACGGTTCAATTAGTCATACGCCCGTTTTGGCCGTAACATGAAATAAACCACAGTGTCATCTTCCATTTTCCTTTGGCTTGCACCTCGGCGGGTTTGCCAACATAATGGCAGATTTGTAAAATCGTGGCAAAGAATGTTTCCCTGCAGAGGAAAGATCTGTTCGTGCACAGATCGAGCAGATTGATGTACGCAAAAATAATCTTTCAGATTGTCATCTTTTTATTTTTAAACTTCTGCATGTTTGTGCGCTGCTGAATGTCACTGTATGAGTAACGCTTGGTGCCGGATGCAAGATGGGTCTCTTCAAATGTTGGCATGTCGTTTGTTCGGTTTATCACCTTGGTTCAGCCTCAGACATCATGAGTCTGTATCGTATCACTGGGCAGGTAGACAGTTATGAATGGAAAAGTGGATGGCTGCACGGCCACCTTCAGGTCAAGATAACAGGCTGTTTTTGTGTCCGCCGCTCGTTCCTCTCACACAAATGTTTCTTTGGTCCTCTTCCTTAGAACTTTGGCTTGTGGCACTTTCATTTGGAAAAGTATGTGACCTCATTGCTGAGCCGCCCCGATTAGTTGGATACAGCTTGACGTCAATCCATGGGTCTGGCCACCCTCCACAGGGAACCGTTTCCAGTCGTTGCGTCCTCCCGGGCGTGGACCTCTGGTTCATTTTGAAGCTATTGGAGTAGCCTTTAACCAATTGACACCAAAACTCTACCACCGCTGCGACTACATTTAGATAAAAAAAACAAAAAAAACACTTGACTTCAACATTGTATCACAAAGTTGTACCACAACTACAAGCCGAGAAGTCGGCTTGTAGCCCAGAAATAATTTTCCAGTTGGAGAGTCCCAGGAAAGATTGTCCTCCGGTTTGAACTAATATCTGTGGGGAAACCTAAACTGGGATAGCGAACTAGAGCCTCGCTGGGTCACACCAGAGCGCACCAGGAGTTCGTGCCAATCTGGACGTGACACAACCCTCATATCATCTGATACCACCGACTTCAGTGACATGAAGTTGTGGATCACGGGACGAAAAAAAATACGAACCGTTCAGACGAGAGCTCCCTGTGGTCGTATAATTTTAACAACTGTAGATTATCTTAATGCAGAGGCAACATAGCACTACAGAAAAATACCCTTTTCTTCTGCCACTACCGGCTCTACTCCTTCTTGCTTATTTTGGTGGTCAAAAGTTGTAGCTAGTACCTTGTACCTGGTCCTATTTTTGGTTTCGCCTCCATCGAGGTGACGCCATGGTAGTTTCATAAGGAAGTACAGTACTATCTGCAGTGGACAACAAAATCTAGAAAAGTACCTCTTACCAGAAGTCAGTAGAGCCGGTACCTGCAGTAGAAAAGGGGCTAAAGATGAATCCCGATCCAGAACTCGCTGGTTCTGTGTTGTCTGGAAGGTTGCGTCACAATGTTTATGTGCTCAGTTTCACCATGAGAACATTAAAGTTAGTGTTATTTGTTGTTTTGCTTTAATGGTTTCCATTTGTAAGCTGAACGCTTGGCCTGAGTGACGGATAGGACCCAAATCGGCCTAAAAGGAAAGGCTTCCAATAAATAATTCATGATTTATCTGTAGGATGGGTCCGTTAAGAATTGATTAATTTGGCAGGCTGCTAAAGTAAAATAAAATGCAAGAAAAACCTCTCTGACCCTAGACGGCCCAGATGAGTCGCTGTCTCTTTCTTTCCCTCTCCCACATTAGTTTGATGAATAACACTGACACGCACAAGCATCAGGGGTCATCCATCAGCTCCGTACCGGCTCACGGATAGAAAGGAGGACATCAAATATTAACGCCCACAACTCCTCTCTGCGCACAACACAACTTTGACACAAACAGAGCAGTGAATTATTGAAACTGTTCAGCAACTATACATTTAAAATCGCTGACGCACACCAACGGTGGCGGACGGACAGGTTAGGTAATCGGAGCCGCAGTCAACCTCTGAGCTCACGTCCAACTGAGGATCCGTGATGTATACGGATTAAAACAGTTCAGGAATAGTGGTTCCGGTGGTCATTCTTGTTTATGATAACCTGAAACTTACCCAAGTATTTTTGTCTGTCATTCCTCTCACTAATCGTAGTACTGTACTCGGCCAATATATCGTTGAGGGTCTGGGAACAGCAGCAACATAGTTGAAAAGATGTTTTTGGGTCAGAAAGCAGCAGAAATGTTAATTAAAAATCATCCTTGAACCAGGAAAACTGAGCGCACGCAGCTCTGATAAAAGATGAAAAAGTCTCTCGGAGACGGAGTCAGAAAATTACTTTTGTCCTGTTCACGATCCTTCCTTTTAAATAGAGAAAAATAAGCTAAGACATTTATTACATTCCCACGATTATTATTTGTCATTATTATGGCATTACTACAGTCAGTCCAAATCACAACCAAATATTTTGTCTCTTCCTGTCCACCAGCCACATTTTCACTTCCGCTCCGGTTATTTTTCTTCTTCTATTGTTTAATGGGTGACAATAGCTTGCTTTGACTTCCTTTACTTATTCCAAAAGTCTGAATCATTACAAAAACGATTTGTTATTTGGGTTTGAACCAAAGTAAAAAGTCAGAAGGTCCGAACCAAACGAGGAAGGTGTGAAAGCAACCTTCAATATTAATAGAAATTTCCAGATAGCAGAAGAGTACGGGAACCTTTCAACAAGGGTTTTCAGAAACGCCTGCATCGGTGTGGATTGGTGTTCCACTCGCCTGGCAGGATTTCACACTGTATCTTTTTCATATGCAACACGAGGATTACCGGAGATAATGAAGATCAATGGCCTGCATGTGTACAACAAGCACACACCACATTCCACCTCATTATAAACACGCGTAGTAGGAACAGATAAGTAAACTGAGTGCGCGGTTCGCACCTCAAATAATACTCATCTGCCCCACCCCCTCTTCCAGAGATTTTTTTTTTTTTTTGAATTAGAAAAAATGACTCCAGCGTACCACCCCCACTTTGTTGTTCCCGCCAGTCCTTCAAGTGGTTCGCTCGACGGGGAGCTAACAAGTAGATGACAGTCTGTCCCGGCGGGTGACACCGGAGGCAACAAAGCCAAAGGGGTGAGGAGGTTAGGAGGAGGGGAGTATCGGTGAGAGGAGGCCGGGGTCGGAGCGTGGCGAACAAAACGCTCGACCTCTTCCAATTAAGTGGAGGCAGGTGTCAGAAGCTCTACTTTAAAGACTATCCTAAACTATAGTCGGCAGATTTTCGTTAGATCCTCGTTCTTTATTGCGAAAATGTAATTACAGAATGCATATTACAGAGTGTTTTTCTCAGATGGTAATTTTACAAATGAGGTGGAGAGGGGCCGGGGGGTCAGAAGTGTGTGTTAAGCATCATGCGGTGTGTCGGCTCTTTGGGGGATTAATCGGGAGAGGTTAGGTGTGTTTGGGTACTTTTAGAGGACAGCCCCGGGCCCTTTCCCAAAACATATGTGACTGATTTTGACAGATGGGGCCCTGGACGGAGGCTGGAGGAGGGTAATGTAGTGCTGTGAAGTCGTGTTTTTTTTTTTTTTTTTTTTATTTCTTTTTTTAGAGGGGGGGGGGTGCTTCAACTGAGACTCTGTGTTGTCTAACTGATGTATTGGTGTGACTAATTCAGCTCAAGGAGTCTGTTTCGTTGATAGTATATTCAG
The DNA here is from genome assembly GCF_029030835.1 of Brachyistius frenatus. Classification (NCBI taxonomy): domain Eukaryota; kingdom Metazoa; phylum Chordata; class Actinopteri; family Embiotocidae; genus Brachyistius; species Brachyistius frenatus. Next base: position 1,291,364 of record NW_027210634.1, on the reverse strand, counting down.
CCCTTACAGTGTATTTCTCTCCGTCCGCCCGCATGCGATCTTTCTCTTTCTGACTCAGTGCTTTGTGGTGTTTATACTTAAAGGCTTGTATGCATGAGAGTATTACTGGGAAAAAAAATATTGTTTTTTTTTTTTTTTTAAATGATACATCAGTCTCTTGCACTCTTTTGATACTACTGCAAGCAACTATAATCCCATTGAAATACTGAGTGCAATTTTAACCATCTCATTATAATGCGATCATTACTCTCCATCTCTTATTCATTATCTGGCCAAAATATCGCAACAGAAACTGGCTCATGGTGGTATGGCATGCTCATTATATCCCATATTAATAGCTTTTAAAGGAGTAGTTCAATGGGATTAGTTTCGCTCTGTATGCTGCATATGAAGGTGAAGCAAAGAGACCATTACTTAGTTTGGCGTACAGACTGGAAAGAAAGGTAAACAACTGGTCTAGCTCCATCAAAAATTTATATAACTGCCAGCTGCAAAGTTTACTATTCAACATGTTGCAGTATTTTTTTAATTTTTTAATTTTTTACAAGTTTTAGAGATGCTGGTAGGTGGATTATTATTATTTATTTTTTTTTTTACTTTTGACCAGACCGAGTGAGCTGGTATAGCAAAGCAATGGACTGAATTTTCTCAGAGAGTATGTTGCTTTAGCCCCGCCTACTCTTCCTGAGGAACGACTACAATTAGGTGATGGAAAATGTTTCACTAACTTTGCGCCGCTTGTGATTTCTCCCACAACTGTCAACACATACACCCAACTCGTTTAGTTAAAAATACTATAAATGGTAAGGTCTTTCATCAGTCAATGTTCCCATGAATTTCAGGGAATTTCAAGGAATTTTGTAAAAACAAATTCCGAATGGAAAAAGTAAGTGGATATGATTATTTGATTATTTGAACCCTTAGCAACTTGGCCCACAAAACCAGTTGGGACTAATGTGTAAATCGCATGATTCCTATCTGAGAAGTGTCATATGACGTGACAATATTTTCGTAATCTGATTATGTATTTCCTCTGTTCCAACTCAGTACCCGTTGATGTGTATAAAACGGCCCATAATGCCGACTCATGGCTCTAACTTTGCTGCAACACTGATTGTTTGTTTGTCTTATCGTGCAGAACTTCAACCCAGCAGCAGCATCTTTCCCTTTGCAGTCACTTTGATGAATGGCCGGGTGCTGCACTGTGGTGGTGTCGCTGTGATCTTATCAGGTATATTTGCAAACTTTTCAGAATAATTCCATTTAATTTGCAGCATTACCGATCCTCTCTGACCACGGCACTGACGTCCACTTAGTACGTCTCTCAGGACGGATGATTTCTCACATTAATTGCATTTTTTTTT